>NW_003302550.1:19660625-19754524 GCF_000004255.2 Arabidopsis lyrata subsp. lyrata | reverse complement strand
TAGTCCCTGAACTTGAAGCTCCTACGTCCTCCCGGAAAAGTGCTCATAATCTCTAGCCAGCTCCCTCATCATGTCTTGGTCCAAGAAAGTTATTCGTTGATTTGGGTACGCTGAAGGCTTACGCATCAACCTTTTGCGGAACATAGCCATCGCAGCACCCATATGCTACATTAAAATGAAAACCGATTAGAATCAATAAAAACCTGAAACGATTAAACTAAACTCTTAATCTTAGATGACTTACATAATCTTTCAACCATCCATATGTTTCGTATAGCCACTCTGCTCTTGGAGTGATAATTTGCCTATAGAATCTCATATCTCCATTAGTAGTGTTAAGAAAGTCTTCCCTGAAAATCAAAACATAAGAGTGATTACAATGACAAAAGATGGCTTTATGATATTGGAAGATAAATTAATTGTCCAGTCTTACTCGTCATCTGTCTCTAGGAAATCAAACAGTTGATGAATTTTCTCGTCAGAAACATGCATCATGTGATTAGGTATCGAGGAAGAAGGTTCTCCATCCGTAATGATGCGCTTCACTGTAGAGTTACCAAGAAAAGGGTACTTTTGAGAGCCAGCCAACTGTGGCACTCTTTTTCCCACAGTAACACCCTCATCTAGATCCTTTAACTTCTCTACCATTACTGTCAATGTTGCATCAAGTTCCTTATTAGCTTTCTGCAGTCCAGGATCCGAGTATGTGTCTTCAGAACTTGAAACCATTTTCAGAGCTTCTTCTTCAACTTTGTCAGTGATATCTACAACATCGTCTTCTTGGGTAGTAGATTTCTTCTTCATCTTATTACCAGCCTTAGAACCGTCTTTCTTAACAGCCTCTTTCTTCACAACAGCCTTCAAACACTGGTTCTTAGCAGCTTTTTCTTTGACTGCAGCTTTAACCGGAGGCTTTGCGACTCCTCTCTTGGCAGCCTTTGTAGCTTCTTCTTTCAGCGGAGCCTTTTCAGACTTTTTCCTCTCAGCCTTTGAACCATCTTTCTTTTCAATTAGGAGAAGATCTCCAGATGTTTCACCTTCTTTCTTTACTTTCTTCTGAACAGTATAAGTTTTCTTCACCACTCTTTGAACAGGCAAACCATCCACTGAAGATGGCTTCTCCTCTACTTTCCAAGACTGCAAAAAAAAAATAAACGTTATCAAAACAGTATTTTCATTCACCATTTTGCTTAATAAGATCAACAACTTTAAAACTCACCAAACTATAACTTGCAGGAGATTTACTCGATGCACCTTCATCTTCATTGTTGATGGAATTGGCGACTTGGGCAGTAGGTATTGAAGCTGGTTTTGCTTGTTTCAGTTCCTTCAAATCAGTCTCAACTGCTACAATTTGTGAGTCAAAGGTATTCTCCAAGTCATCGATCCTACTACTCAGATTCTTACCCATGTCTACAATACTCCCATTCATTTTTTCCATCATCAATAAAATATCAGAGAAGCCTTTCTTGTCATCCTTGTCAACCTACAATCAGTAAGATATTCAGATTTAAAAAAAAAAAGTTGAAGCACAATAAGTACATTACTATAAAACACAACTAATCAGGAATAGGCATGAAAACATAACCTGTATATCTTCTGAGACTATCTTCTCGTCTTCTTTTTGAATTTTGACTCTTTCTTCGCCAGAAAATTCAGCTTTTTTGATCTTTTTCCCCTTCTGTGTGCTACTACCTTCATCAACAGTAGCTTTTACTTTGCGTTTCTTCTTAGACACACCAAAAGCTGGCACACCTTTCCAAGCATCTAAAGCCAATCGATTATGGATGATGTCTTTTATCAAGTTGTCTAGTGCTGGATCCTTATCCTCCTCCGCATTACTCCATTGAGGGTACATGTTTTCTTCAGTTACAGGAATCATGTGTCTTACACGCACCTATATACAACATACAAAATGTTAAATAAAACAGCACCACCAATGAAATAACAACTGCAGCTTAAATTAATAGGTTAGTGTTGCCATGACACTTAAAACAAAATAAGACTGCACCTTAAGTTTGTGTACAACAGTCATAAAACTTCAATAAAATCATATTCTAAATTTCACATAATAGAGAAAGTACATGAAAAAGACATAAAGAAGTTATTGCTTTGATACATAAAGACACAACATTTAAAAGATCAAAAACTAACCTGCCCATGCAGCTTCTTCTCGTTTTTAATGAATTATGTTAGGTCGATATCCTTCCGAGTTGACTGCCAATCAAGAAGTGGAATACCAGTCAAGATAGGCCTTCTCAACCCATAACCCTCTCCTAATCCAGGGAAACTCTCATACACCCACATAAGCAAAGCGTGAACGCATCCTTTAATAACATAACCATCTTTGTTAAAGTCAACTGTCTTAACCGATTTAAGTAGACATTCAAAAGCCACTCGTCCCCACGGATATTTCTCAAAACTCACTGGATCAAGAACTCTTATAGCACTAGACAAAGGAAATCTAGATCCGTGGTGCACTCCATGTATTGCCACTGATAATAAACACAACCTACCCACCATCATCCTCTCCTTTAAGTCCCATGCCTTGCTAAGATCCATCACAGTTCGCAACTCATTGAACTTTGGACCTTCTGAGATTGGTACTTTCATTGCCTCCCATAGCTCACGGTGATCAGCTTCAAACTTTTCCGACGGGTCAAATGGATCGCAATTCAGTCCTGTTATAGCAGCAAACTCATTTAAGGAGAACCGGACTGGTCTACCATCAATCATAGACCATATCTCATGAAAGTTATCCACTTTCAACTGATTTGTGAGGAATAGATGTACTTTCTTGGCAGCCCATGTGTACTCTAGTTCAGCTAGCTTGATAAACACACCTAGTGATGATTTCTCCAATCCATCCCACACATCAATACCTAATCCTTCTCTGATTTGACCAATCTTGGACAGATAACAATTGTGGTTCATGCTTCTATGTTGCAAAGGTGATTTTCCTTCTGCATATAGACGAGGAGGATATTTGAAGACATTACTCGAAGACGCCATTCCTGAAGATTAGCAAAATAATAAATCAGCATATAAGAGGATTAATACAATCAGCTAATAAACAATTTAAAACAAATCTGATGCAAAAAAAATTAATACCAAAAGAGAATAAAGTGTTAAAACCTGTTTCAGATTCGGGATCCTATTTAGCAACTCAGCCCTTATTCATTCAATTCCTACAGAAAAAAAGAAATCAAGAGTAATTTATTCATATTAGAGGTTCCCTTAGATGAACAAAGCAAGCAAAAACACAAGTAGTGCAGATAAAGACATATTAATAAACATAATAACAACAGACAAGGCTTCTCCAATAGAGTATTTACAATTAACTAGTAAAGATCACCAGCCTAGAAGTCTCAAACAACAAAGCAACTAATATTTCCTA
This sequence comes from Arabidopsis lyrata subsp. lyrata, assembly GCF_000004255.2. NCBI lineage: Eukaryota > Viridiplantae > Streptophyta > Magnoliopsida > Brassicales > Brassicaceae > Arabidopsis > Arabidopsis lyrata. Next base: position 19,751,127 of record NW_003302550.1, on the reverse strand, counting down.
CAACAAGCAAACATAGATGAACCAACCCTCCTCTCAGCTTTAAGAGATCCAAGAATCACGTCAGTTTTTATAAACCAAAACACGTTAGATACTAATGGGAAATAAGTGCAACAACAAATGAGTAACCAATCAAAACTGCAATTCACAGTCCAAATTTAAACCCTAAAAATCAGATTAGACTCACCGATGTACGCTTGAGAACAAAGTTGTCGCCAATGGAGGAAGAACATCAACAGTGATGCGAAGGGAGCCCAGATTACACAGAACCACAGATACTAAAGAGGCAGTGGCTGACGAAATTGAGGAAATTGGTGACTCGCAGGAGAAGAAGTCGTGACGAAGAAACAGTAGAATAAAAGAACCGCTGAATAATCGGAGAAGTCAAGCGCGACCACAACAATTGGCGGCTGCGTCTGTGGCTGTTCTCCTCGAATCTGCAGTGGAGCTATCCCTGTTCGCGGCGGCGTCTATGAGAGTGGCGGTGAAGGAATACGTGAAGTGAGGATTCTTCTCTTCGTTGGAGTCGGCGAAGACAATTGGCGGCAGATTCTTCTCTTCGTCGGAGTCGGCGAAAACAAATTGCGCCGGATTTTTCCCTTCGTCGGAATCGGGAGAAACAAAGTTAGGGATTGTGTTTGTCGGGTGAAACAAAGAAAAAAAAGCTTAAGTCTACGATTAATATAAAATCAGGGTTAAAATGTTTTTCTGTTTTTTTTGTTTGTTGTTTGAGTTTTTTTTTTCCAAGACAAAAAAAATTTAAATGGGTTTTTGGTCATTTTACACAAAATTTGTGTTAGTCTAGTAAACTAGAAAATTAGAGTGTTAATCTAGTTATTAATCTCTAGATTTGTGTCAATCTGGGTAATTTTCAGTTTAATAAAAGCAAATAAGATTTCATTGATGTTTTTCTTTTTTCAATTATATGAAGTGGATTTTCGCTCTCATTGCAACCGGTGGAGATTGGTAACATTTTGTACGACAAGCTGCGCATTCTGATGCCGGCGATGAACGTTTACAATAGTCTCGACAAATCCCACTACATTTTATCTCTGATTTTGTTTCGCCTTCTATCACCATTACTCCTAGTATCATCATTATCAACGCCATGCTAATTACTTTTTCCATATTTCTACTTTAATTTTTCTTGTCCTTTTTATGTTTATGAATGACTTCCGATGAAAAGTCTCTATTTATAATTTCAAGACCGCGTTGACTGCACTGATTTTCAATTATTAGTAGTCAAAGTTTTATTTGTTTCCATTCTAGGACTCAATTGATAAGGTATTAATGTATTATATATTTTGTTTTCATATATGGCAAAATAATTAACAAAATACTTTTTAGATATTGACAAATTTAAATTAAAATATTCATTCAAATATTCAAATATTGTTTACCAATTTGAGCATGTAAATGAAAGCTTATGTTTTTATTAGTTGACTGCATAAAAAGAGATTGCTCTCTATAACAATCGATAAATTAATTTTGGCATAATCTCGCTTATATTTTAATGAATTAATGAATTTTGTAAAATGTTGGTTTTTAAATATTTTGTCAAATTTGAATGAAAAATCTGCATACAACTTTATGCATACAAATTTGAATCTGCATCATACACAAGTACATTTGCATTTATATGTTGCATCCGGGGCCGATATACTGTATGTAACTGATGTCGTGATAAATGTGAGGCTAAAACAAAAATATGTTTAATTATCTTTCTCTAGAGTTGGCATCAATAAAGTTAGGATCTATAGATTAGTATCATGTATTATGACTTGGTGGATGGCTCTTTTGACCTCAGCGATGCTTGCTTTCTTCCCTCTCACTTTCGCCCTTATCTCCGCCTCAAAATCTAGGTCGTTTACCGCGGTATGAACGGCAGTAGTCTCTATACCAAGCTCATGAAGAACCTGAAGAATGTCAAGCAACAAGCCATCTCGGTACTCGCATCTCATCTCTAACAAAACATCACTCTCTATGATGGAAACCTCCACCTCCTCCGATGTTTTTCTCTTACAAGTACGTGTCCGCTTATGTTGTTGCTCATGATGAGTACTCTCAAGCTCATGGACCCTCTTTCGAAGATGATTTACGTATGCAATGGTGTCTCCAAGGATTGATACTTTATCCATCTTGGTCACAAATGGAACCATTGATCTCAAAGTTATGAATTTCTCGTTAAGCTTCTCTCTCCTGCGTCGCTCTGCCACTACGTGGTTCAGCTCTTCCCGCGGTAGCCTCTTATCTTTAGTGTTGTCATGGAGGAAAGGAACTCTCAAGATCATGTGTTTAAGCATCCATTGCGAAGACGAAGCCGCTTTCTCCACTCGCTGATGGTCTTTGACATTCTCAACTCTCCACGTGGCAAACGATGATTGGACGTAAGAAGATGTGGAAACTGAATCTGAAAGAAGACTCGTGGGATGTGATATAAGAAGTGTTGTTACTGTCTGAGAATAGTTTCCACCTTCCTCCACTAGATTCATCATGTCCATGTGTGTGTCTATATACATACAAATGATAGTTATTTAGATATATAGCAAAAAAAAAAAAACCGCATAATATAAGTAGCTTAGTGTATATACCTAACGTGTGGGTTGATTCTATATGAAGATCAGAGTGTAGATTTTGATTGGAGACATCGTCATCGTCAGGAGAGCCAAGCCTCATCTCCTCTGACATTGTAATTTCTTCTTCTACTTCTTCTTCTTCAGCTTCTTCATGCACTTGGTAGGTGGAGTGTTCAGAAAGAGCCGGCTTTGGATTAGACTTGCAGTGGTCATGGAAGAAACTCTTTATGAGCTCAACAAACTCTACATCTTCTCTTACCTACACACACAAATATAACAAATCATGCATACATGGTCCATATATCTCCACCTTAATTATCCCTCCCATATTTTAACATTCTTTCTATCTAAAGAAAGATAGGATATATTCACTTTTTATTTTGTTTATATTTCATTAACAGGTTAATAAAAGAGAGAGATATTAAACGTTACCTTTTTCGTTGTTCCTAGTTCCACAACACCATCAAGCATGGGAATGCAAACCACAGTCTGTTTTTATTTATCATATACAATCCTCAATTATGTTTAAAAATTTAATAATACTATACATATCTACTAAAAAGGAGCTAACAAATAAAGACAACATTTACCTGAATTTTAGCACTCTAAGCATTGAAGAACCAACGTAAAAGGAGCATCCCAAAAAAAAGAAACAAAAAGAATTAACTTAGTATACATAAATAGGTAAATAAATAGATGCATAGTATTTATAGTGTATACATAAATAGGTAAAAATAAATAGATGCATAGAATAGTTGGTGAACGAATAAAATTATTTACCTTAGCAAGAATAGCCCTAGAAAAAGTTTTACTGTCAACTTCATTTGCACCACTTAGCCATACGTGCTTCCTCCTCGCATACGCTTTTCCTGGCATCCTACAAATTACTACTTCCCATATTTATATATGATTTTTTTTTTTTTTTTTACCACATAGAGGAAAGCATTAAGTATAGCCATAACTAACCCATTTTGTTATGCATTTATGTTATATCTATTCATGCTTCTACTTTAGATAATCAATCACCAAACAATGAGAATCTCAACGGTCCCAATAATGTTCATCAAAATGTAGTGTGTGTACGTTTCATTAACTCTCATTTCTTTCTTATTCTAGTAACTCAACTTCCTCAGTTTCTCTTTAATGTCAACACAATATTTTAGATATACGCATTTAACACACAATACTATTTTTGTCTTCACTAAGAGAAGAAAAAAGGAAAGAATAAATTTGGAACTTGAGTGTAGAGAGAGAGTTGTTTACCCAGAAGGAGGAGGGAAAGAGAAAGAGACACACATTAGATAAAACCATTCCGTCTCCGTTAAATCCTCCGGCGACAACGCGGTGCATGCCCTTGCTTCTGACGTTGACTCTCCGGCTAAAAGTGTCTCATAAAGCTCCCTCAGCTGTTGGCTCCTCTCTAAGGCAGCTTCTTCCGCGGTCACCTCCGCCGGTTGAGTTGTCTTCCTCGTCTTTATTGCACCGTTGTAGTATCCACTCGCCCACACCAATACCCTATATAAATGGTTCAACAATCTTACCAAAGTTGTAAAACCTTCAAAAAAAGAAAATTCCAAGATCGAATTCTAACACTAGGAACCAAACAATTAGCCTAATCCATTTAAACATTTTAAGTACTTTTTTTAGTTACATATATAATATATGAGGATATAGATACTATGGTTGTAACTTGTATTATGAGAGATGGATGAAATAGAAAAAAAAAAAAAAAAAAAACGGACCGTTGTTGAGGACAAAATTGCCAGAATACACTATAAGTCCACTCCACAAATTGAACCGCGGTCTTAAGCAGCCCTTGCAGCTCCCTTTTCTCAGCTCCGGCCACTTTCTCTGCCGGAATAATACTTGATTCATCCATCTTTTCCGGAGATACAAAACTTGGTAGCCCTCTCTCTCTAAAAATCTTATAACTTTGTAGGGTTGTTATGTATATAAGAAGAATTTACTCTCATACGCTATTTTGGTTTATGGTGAGTTAAAATGGTATGGGACCACGGATTTTGCAATATACATGGAAGTTATCATCAACATGTTGACATAAGTTAAGTAATATAATAACTTCCATGCATGACCAAAACTTAAGATGCATTAAAGTTGACTTTTGATTTTTGAATGGTTGGTTCACCAGACGTTGGATGAGAAAGTGAAATAATGAAAAGATCTATGTATATTGTTGACGTGTCGTAAACTAATTGGACAAATCAAAATGTAGAATGAATATTTCTTAATATGTTATATAATTTTTTTTTGTTTAGAAAGCAGAACATTTTGTAGTAGATAAAATAGCTAACTGACAAACTAGAAAAAACAGAACTTGCTTTGACTTGTCTTACTGCTGCAAGGAGCAAAGAAATAGCGTTTCATGTATATTTATATTATTTATAAAACTTATAGTAAAAATATGTATGGAATAAAATGTTCATTAACAATTTTAAGAAAGATGGAATTATTGGACGAACATACATATATATTTTCAAAAATGAAAAGATTAACTTAACAAAAGATGGGGAATGGTAGAATTGTTGACCTGACCGGTAAGTAAAGAATGAGAAAATGGTTTGGTGTAATAAAGGAGAAGAATAAGATGTTTGAAATTGAGTTATTAAATTATTGATGTTAATTGCTAGCAAAAGTAGCCACGATCGTTCCCCATTTAATAAAATCTTATTTCTAAAATATAGATAAGCTAAGATAAAATAGATACATACTGTTACGTACACATATAGTATAGTACATACGATTTTGGGTGTATGGTTAAGGGTAATGTACACCTGGTTAATTAGACAAAATCAACATTGAATGTTTCTTGGCTTTTTTGTCGACAAAATAAATGTTGCTTGGCTTTTGCTTCTGCTTCTGTGTTCCTTATTTTTTTTTCTTCTGAATTTAGTCTTTCACCAATTATGTAACTCTGACGGCCACGTGGAATGGTGTCTTTCTTGTTGGTTTTGCTTCTTACTCTTTTTTTCAAAACGTGTGTTATATATAACTTATATCTCTTATTGAAAATGATTCAAATAGCAGAAAAAAGAAATGAGAGATTGGTTATTCACAAGGACAATGCTTTAGTACAAAACCGAGAGATTGGTTAGTCACAAATGTTAACTAATTACCCAAGTTCTTCCATTCCATAAATGACAAATCATACCAATTTATAACAATCTGATCTTTGTTTTCTTTGAAAATGACATTAGCCGGAAGTGTTTTGGCTAGAATTATTTGTTGGAATACAAGTTACAACCACATGAGCTTTGGAAGAGGACCTCGGTTTTTATGATGAGAGTGAACTATTTAAAAGAGTGGATTACATAATTGTAGAAGAATAAGGGGTAATAATATAGTGTGATGCAAAATGGTTTAAAATTTGTTATGTGTGTTTTTTTTTTTGAAATGTAATAATTCGTGTGAATGAGATTTATTGTCTTTTGCTCAATATACTATAACCCGGTCCAAAGCGGTTGATTGAACCGATTAAATTCTGAAAGGTCATCATTAACTCATGATCTGACCGAATAGGCACTACAAGAAATCTACAATGTAAAGTCACTTAATTAACGACACTTTAGAAAATGACGTTAACTTGTTTCAAAAGAAGGGATTTAGAGTCGGTTACTAAACCAACGCAAATGTGATTCAAATTGGTGGGCTATTTTTATTACGGGTTCAAACTGGTGGGCTATTATTGTGTTTAAAGCCCAATTATAAATATATACAAATATAAAAAATATCCAAAAATTTTCAAAAATATCCAAATTTTTTCAAAAATATCCAAAATATTCAAAAATAACCGAAACTAGATCATGACCCACACGTACGTGCGGAGTTTCATATTTTAAAAAATATATTGTAATAAATTTTTAGTAAATATAGATTATTTTGTTGTTTTGGTGATATATATTGTAGTATATAAATTATAATGTAGCCAAAAAAGTGTAGAATGATATTTATGTTGTTTATAACACAATAACTAATGTTGTGAACCATATGTCAAATTTTGGAGTTTAAAACTGAAGAGTAGATTAAAAAAAATCTTAGATTAAAATATAATATAGGTTAGATTGATGTAAACAAATATATTTTATATGGTATTTATAACCCGAAATCATATCAGTTGGATATTTAGTTTAATTTTCAGTTTGGTTTTAATGTAGCTTATTAATATTAATATGGGAAATTGTTAAAAAATACCCTTTTTGGTGTGTCCATTTTAAAAAATGCCCCTTTTTAAATCTAAATTTTTTATAAAGTTTTATTAGGTTTATAAGGTACTTATGGATTGTAACTACTACTTGAAGACTCGATCCAAGTATTTATAAGGTTTTATAAGGTGTTTTAAAAGGTTTTACAAGTTATTTTAAAGAATTTTTAAGCTTTTTCAAAGGTTTTACAAGATATTTTAAAGGTTTTTAAAGGTATTTAAAATGCATTTATAAGGTATTTATAAAGTATTTATAAGATTTTAGATACATAGAAATGTAGTTTGTGTATATTTTAATAATATTACATACATATTTGGGTAAATCATATATTTTTAAGAGCATTTTTTATAAGGTTTTAAAAAAGGGGTATTTTTGAAAAATGGCATTGAAAAAGTGGCATTTTTTGCAAAAGCTCCTAATAATATTTGAATATTTAAAATAATAATGGTTTCAGTAGTATTTTAAAATTTGTAACAACTTAGCGGCCAGATCGGGATCAAATTGAAACAGATTAATGGTTAGTTAGATTTTTATTAAACTTGTGAACTATCAAACCGTATATAAAACCATTAAAAATGATTAAACAAATACAAATTTTAGAAGTTGGCGTAATTCTGTTTGGTTTCGCCATATTCCATTATATCCTATATATGTTCCCTAATTCATGTCGCATAAGCGAATACATTTATAATATGAGACAAAATTTTTAAATATAGATATTTTAAATTTAATTGATAAACTAGCTCCAGAATTTTTTAAAACGAATCTTAACAAAATCTTAAAATGAAGAGAGGGTTTAATGTGAATAAATTTTTGATAATCATTTTGAATTAATTGTAATTAATTTGTAAATCTTTTAATTAAAATTAATTTTTCTAAATCTTTTTTTGTATCAATATTTTGAGAACATTCAGATTTTAACATTGTTCTTGCGTATATATATATCTGTAGAAATATTTGTTATTGCGTATATATATCTGTAGAAAGATTTGTTATTGCGTATTTATTGTGTGTATATACTCCCTCTATTTCATAATATATGATGTTTTACATAAAAACACACACTTTAAGAATTTTTTTTTAAAAACTATTATTAATATTTAATTTAAGAAAATTCAACCAATGATATGAAAAACTGCAGAATATAAAAGGTCATAAAATATCAAACGTATTTAAAATTCCATACAAATTTGTAAAACATCATATATTTTGAAACAAAAAAAATCTTTAAAATATCCTATATTTTGTAACAGAGGAAGTATTTGTTAAGGAAGTATTTTAAAATCTAAATTACCCGTTTTTAAAAAGATATTTCAAAATTTATATCATTTAAATTCTAATTAGAATGTAAAATATTTTAATCTTTCTTCAAATTTAAAAAAACCAACGACATCCTATATAATATTCTACAACTAAAAGATTTTTTATTATCTAGTGATTCCAAATTAATAGTATAGATATCAGAAAATATCCAAAACAAAATACCTTAATGAATACTAAATTTTAAATCGAAAGAACTGGAACCGAACCTAAACCGAATCGAAGATTTAAAATATCCAAATAGATACTAAACTCTAGAACCGAAAGAATCGAAACCGAACCGAAACCGATTTGAATACCTGAACACCCATGGCTATTGATTTTTATTTTTTTTTTAGTTTTGTACGACTGGAAAAAAAAAACAGAGATAATTAGACAAAGAAATTAAATAAAAATGGTGAATAGTACCATGGCTTCACTCTCTCAGATCACTCACCAATCCAATTCAAATACTTAACCACCGAGCAATCTCGCCGGAAACAGAGCCTCTCTTCTTCTCCAGGTACTCCCTCGCCGGATTTTTATCCAATCAATCAACCACTGATGTTATCTTCTCCGATCTTTCCTCTAATTCCGATGAACAACAATCCCTCGTTTTTATTTCGATCTTCGAATCCAATTTGTGTGGAACTTTGATCTCTTACGCGACCAATCAAAATAACGATTCTCGCTTCGTCAATTTCTGTATAGAATGTGGTGATCGAAGAAGAACAATGGCTCCAGTGAAAAAATCTGATAAGAAAGCAACATTAGATGCTGCTGCTTGGATCTTCAATGTTGTTACTTCTGTTGGAATCATCATTGTTAATAAAGCTTTAATTTATGGCTTTAGCTTTGGTACTACCATTTATCATCTCACTACTACTTCACTCATATCTTCAAATCATTTCTTTAACATTTCGATTTCAATGCAGCAACAACCTTAACCGGTTTACATTTCGCTACGAAGACGTTGATGACACTTGTTTTAAGATGTTTAGGATATATTCAGCCTTCTCATCTTCCATTTACAGACCTTTTAAAGTTTATTTTGTTTGCGAATTTTTCGATTGTTGGAATGAATGTTAGTCGTATGTGGAACTCTGTTGGGTTTTATAAGGTAACTATGCTTGTTTTGGATAAAGAAATGCCTCTCTTGTTGATTCTAATGGTGTCTTTTTTGCTCTTTTTGGTTTTTAGATTGCCAAGCTTAGTATGATTCCCGTGTCATGCTTGTTGGAAGTTGTATATATTTGATAAGATTCGTTACTCGAGAGATACAAAACTTAGCATTGGACTTGTTCTTGTTGGTGTTGGTGTTTGTACTGTTACTGACGTTAGTGTTAACACCAAAGGTTTCGTTGCTGCTTTTGTTGCTGTGTGGAGTACTGCTTTGCAATAATATGTAAGTTTCTTTGAGATTTTGTAACATAACTTTCGTTATTGTGTTTCAACTTTAAACTAGATTTCACCAAGTTTTTCTTTTTTGTTGCAGTATGTACATTATCTACAGAGGAAGTACTCACTTAGCTCATTCAACCTACTGGGTCATACTGCTCCAGCCCAGGCTGCAACGTTGTTGATAGTCGGTCCATTTCTCGATTATTGGTTGACAGACAAACGGGTAGACATGTACGATTACAACTTTGTCTCTCTGGTAAGTGCTCCAAACACTCAGATCGTACTACACAATATCTCAGCTGCTCAAGTGACGTCTTAGAGAAAATTGTCCATTATGTCCTATACTTGACGTCATACTAAGCCTAGTACGATGACTATCGCCTTATTTTCGTTATGACCCTTTATCAAATGAGTCTAAACGAATTGGTCTTTGCATTTAATAACGTTGTGATGATTCTGTAGATGTTTATAACCCTTTTGTGCACAATAGCTATCGGGACAATTCTAAGCCAGTTCATCTGCATCGGGAGATTCACAGCGGTATCATTCCAAGTCCTGGGCCATATGAAGACGATCTTGGTGCTGGTAATGGGCTTCTTCTTCTTTGACAGAGATGGTCTTAACCTGCATGTGGTCCTTGGCATGATTATTGCAGTACTCGGGATGATCTGGTACGGTAATGCCTCGTCCAAGCCAGGCGGTAAAGAGAAGAAGAATTATTCTCTTCCAACGACCCGACAACAGAAACAGGGAGCTGCTTCGGATTCTGATGAATACCAAGGTAAAGCTTAGCAATTAGTAAATGATCAGTTCAAAACATAGCTTTTACATCTCTCAATTTCAGTTATTCTTTTGTAGCTGAATTTTGTAATCAGATAGCTGAATTTTGTAATCAGATAGCTGAATTTTGTAATCAGATATGAAATTTACACTGTCTAGAGGAATCAAGTTATATAGGCTTACCATACTTTACTCTTTTCTGCAATGTTTTGATATTTGTGTATTATTAGCATTGTTTTTTTCGATTGTAAAACTTAGAGAATCGGCTTAGTCATCTCTTGCTCTCACAATAGACAATACGCAGAGTGAGCTGGAAATTGAAATAAATACGACATTCATGACACTGGAGCCGGAGGGATGAAGATGAAAAACAGAGTTATGTGATCACAAAAAGCCCGAAAAGCGTCACAGAAAAAAGTCCTAGTACGAAATAAAAACAGGTCCTTAGGAAGTATCCAATACAGCTGTAAGTAGCAACATTGGCTCTTGCTTTAACGCTTCTTTGACACACCAACAGTCTTTCCTCTGCGACCAGTGGTCTTGGTGTGTTGTCCTCTGACACGGAGACCCCAGTAATGCCTCAGACCACGATGGTTTCTGTAAAATTTTCAAACATGGAAGAAAAAACATTATCACCATGTTCTATGCAATTGAGAATAAGAATCAGAATCATCTGTTGGTTTTGTATTTACCTGATCTTCTTGAGACGTTCAAGATCATCTCTCAGCTTCATGTCCAGTGCATTGGAGACAACTTGAGAATACTTGCCATCTTTGTAATCCTTCTGCCTGTTCAAGAACCAGTCTGGGATCTTGAACTGACGTGGGTTAGCAACGATTGTCATGAGGTTGTCAATCTCAGCAGCAGATAACTCACCAGCCCTGTAAAACAAGAACATCACGTAAGACAACCCATCCCCAACAAAGTGACACAGCACAACTGAAAAGGACTAAGAAAACTAGATTGGACCTCCAAACAACGTTTATATACTAATTATAGATGCTCAAACTAGCACACATGTGTGGCAAAGTACACAAAATAAGCCAAAATCCTATTTTGAATAAACATTTCACAGCGGGATACAAGGGAACTCAAACCGCATTCATATCAATATGAATAAACAGAAATCTCAAATTACTAAAATCTATGATCTAGGCAATACATGGAACAAGAGTAAGGAACTTTGAGCAAGCTAATAAACACTCAAGAATATATAGCAAACCATAACTCCTCTATATTTTCCTATCGATTATCAGTTCCACACGCTAACGAAAGGCAAACGTAGAAGAGTAAACAAAAGCTCAAACAAACCTTTTGTTCATGTCGACATCAGCCTTCTTGCAGACGATGTTAGCCAATCGCCTTCCAATACCTTTGATAGAGGTAAGGGCAAACATAATCTTCTGCTTACCATCAACATTTGTGTTCAACACACGAAGAATGTGCTGAAACTCCTCATTTGCAACCAGAGACTACACAACCATAACAAAATTCAATCACAAATCAGCAACTACACAGAAACTAAAACTACATAAAAACTATAACTTTCAAGAAATTAACACAACCTAAGATTGACTAAACTCAATGTAAATCTTATAAAAACACGAACTTTAGCTCTAGATTCATTGTTCAGAAAATGGATTTGAATCGAAGAGATGAATCTTAAAGGAGGGTTTTTTTTTTACTGCAGATCGATGGAATCGAGATTGTGGTTGTTGAAGAACATTTTAGAAGAGGGAAAGGAGAAATTCGAAAACCTTAATTACCATTTTGATTTGCAGAGATGAGATTTGTTAAAAGAAGAAGAAGCCGTCTTCAAGCAATAAACGATCTCTGGAGAGTGAAGAACACAAAAGAGGTCTGCTAGGGTTTTTCAATGATTTATATATATGACACATTCGTAGGGTTATTGTAATCCCAGAATCCGCAAAGACTATTTTACCCTTTATGAAGAATTATTTGTTACTCTTGTTATTTTTTTTTTTTTTTCGACTGAATAATTCATTAGATTAGCAACAGTTTGATACAACCAACCTCAAAAAAGGATCGAAAACAATCACCAAGAGATCGAAAACAAAAAGGTACAGCACTTAAGCTATACACATCTCTTCAGTGAAAATTTTATGAAGCCAAAAAGGGTAGCCCGAGGCTACGTATAATTGTCTTCGATGGCGATAAGGAACGCACCCATGTTAGCACATCTCTCTTCCGAGAATAATTTCCAACTATTTACCTGGCGCAGAGCAGAGGAGATTAGCTCTGAATGATATTTGAAGGAGGGCCATGCTGCTGGTCTGCAAACCGCATTCAAGAGATCCTTAGCTTCGAAATTTTTTATTAAAAAAAATATATGATTGCGGATAGAATACATAAATAATTAACCGAATTTTCTCCACGCGGCATTGCTCCGTCAGGCTCTCGATTCAATAGAAGTCCAACCAAAGAGGTGAATAGGGTCCGAACCGGAAGGTCAGAAAAAAGTGGCTTCTCATGCTCTCAATGGCCCATAACCAGACTTCAACCTCTGCATCTGTTTTGGAGATACAACTAGAGAAAGCTCTTCTACTGTGAAGCAATACCTTTCCCTCAGAATTCCTTAAAACCCAAGCCCCGCCAACAAGTCTCGTTTTCTTGTCCCAAGATGCAGCGAAGTTACATTTCAACCACGGTTTATCTGGAGGCTTCCAAGGCTTCTTGATCTGACCGTGAGTCATGACTCCTCTCACCTCTTCTTATTTTTCCACTTGTTGAGCTAGGAACCACTTAGCAGAATCCTCTCGGATCTTAGAGACCATTTCAGTTACTTGGAAAACCAATCCTTCAAACACTAGATTGTTGCGGTTTTTCCAAAGTAACCAAATGATCCAAGGGATAGATCTTCTAATGTCTTGATGAACAAGAGGATTCTTAGCAAGCATCAGTACAAAAAAGAAATTGTGGTAAAGAGAGTGACCTTCAAAGCCGTTCTCAGGCCTAGGGATCTCAGCCATAGCCCAAACTTGCCTAGCAAGTGTACACACAAAAAGGAGGTGATTAATTGATTCACCCTCCAAGCCACAAATCTGGCATCTCAAGTCTTTAGTAGTGCCTCTAGAGACTAGTTTCTCTGCAACCGGGATAGCGCCACTCATGGCTTTTCACATAAAAACCTTGACTTTAGTAGGTGCAAGAGTAGCCCAGATTTTCTCTTTGATAATATTCAGCGAAGGTTGAGCATTAGCTTCTTGAATGAGATCCAAGTTCTGAGATTGGGATGCCAGCCAATACCCCGACCTTACAAAATACTCTCCACTCTTATTATACATCCAACACATGAAATCAGGAGAGGAGACTACTGGTTTGATCTGCAAGATGAGTTCAATATCCCTGGGAAAAAATGCTCTTGAAGAAGAGATCTATTCCAGGTATTAGTAGTCGGGTCAATGAGGTCTTGAACAGTCAGCTCTAGATCAACCAAGATGTTTTTCAAAAGAGGCGCTCTTAATCTCCCATCCAAAATCCATTGACCAGTCCATACACTTGTGTTAGCTCCATCTCCAATGCATTGTTTCAATCCTTTTACCAATAGCTCTCTACCATGAAGAATACTTCGCCAAGCGAAGGAAGGTCTACTGCCCAAATTTGCCTGAAGGAACATATCCTCTGCAAAATAACGACTCTTGAAAAATCTAGAAAATAAGGAGTCAGGGCAGTGAAGTAATCTCAAGGCCTGTTTTGCCAACAAAGCTTGATTAAACACCTCTATGTCTTTAAAATCAAAACCACCTTGATCCTTTGGCAAACACATCTTGTTCCAAGCCACCCAATGAGTCTTCTTATGGTTTTCCATTGTGCTCCACCAAAAAGAGGACATTGCACTAGATAAGGCTGTACATGTGGATTTTGGCAATTTGAAACAAGACATGGCATAGACCGGCATAGCCATAGCAACCGCCTTAATGAGGATCTCCTTACCACCTTGGGATAAAGTTCGAGAAAACCAGCCCGACAGCTTAGACTTTAACCTCTCATGAATGTAAGCCAACATATCTTTTTTGGATCCACTAAAGCATTCCGGAAGATCTAAGTAAGTGCCAGCCCCACCTTCATTCTCAATTCCCAGCTTATTCTTGATCAAAGCCTTAACACCATCTTCAATCTTTGCAACAAAAGTAATTGAGGACTTTCCAAAGTTAATAGTTTGACCAGTAGCTTTCCCATAAACCTCCAAAATGCCTTGAATTGCAGAACATTGACTAAGCTGAGCTTTACATACAAACAAGGTGTCGTCCGCAAAGAGCAAATGGTGAATGGAGGGACCTAGCTCGGAGAACTGAATACCATTGATCCTTCCTTCCAATTCTGCTTTATTTAGGAGATGAGAGAGACCTTCGGTACAGAGAACAAAAAGGAATGGTGACAAAGGATCTCCTTGTCTTAAACCCCTTTGAGGCGTCACCAATCCAAAGGGCTGACCATTTATTAAGACAGTGTATGAAACCGTTGTAACACAAGTCATCACAATACTCACCCACTTCTCGTCAAACCCCAAAAGCAGAGAGCAAAGCTTGTAAATAACTCCATTCCACTCTATCAAACGCCTTGGACATATCGGTTTTTATAGCCATGTACTCCTTAGCCGTAGCCTCATGGGTCCTCAACCCGTGAACCACCTCATGTGCTATTAAAATGTTGTCAGAGATAAGCCTTTCAGCCACAAAAGCTGATTGGTTCGGAGAGACAATGTCTAACAGCAGGGGCTTGAGTCTTGAGACCATAATCTTAGAGATAATCTTATACATTACGGAGCAAAGACTAATCGGTCTCAAATCCACCATAGAGGAAGCTTTTACCTTCTTTGGAATGAGGTACAATTGTGTGAGATTCCATTCTTTCTGAAATATACCATGCTTGAAGAAAGTAATGATCTCCTCAGTGATTTGTTCACCCACAATATCCCAGTACTCTTGGAAAAAACATCCTGTCATCCCATCAGAACCAGGCGCGCTCGAGGGTTTGATAGAAAAAACTGCTGCTCTTACATCCTCCTTGGACACTTCAGCAAGAAGAGAATCATTCATAGCTGAGGTCACTTTAGGGATAAAATCTTGAAAGAATTGGAGGTCAGAATCTAGAGGATAAGAGGAAGAGAACAAATTCTGGAAGTATTTAGCTGCAATATCCCTTTTAGACGCCTCAGATTTGTGAGAAATCCCATTCTCATCAATCAGTTGCTCCAATTCATTTTTAGATCGCTCCGCCTTAACTGATGCATGGAAGTATTTGGTGTTTTTGTCCCTAGAATTAAGCCATTTCTGCCTTGACTTTTGAGACCAATGGCTCTCTTCTTCTCTGTGAGCAACTACCATAGCTCTTTCTAGAATCGCCATTCTAGGAAATGAAGGAGAGATTGCCGCCTGTTCCACCTCAATCTCCCCCTGAATTCTATTGATCTTAGTTTGCGAATTGGTGACATTATTCCTTTTCCAATTGCTGAGAGATTTCCTGCATCTCCTAAGTCTTTGAAAAACAGACTGACCAAAAACAGAAGAAGAAGAGGACCAAGCCTGCTGAATAACATCCTTAACCAGAGGTTTGTGAAGCATCCTCTTATCGAAACGGAAAGAACCTCTATAAGACTCCTGAGACAAAACCAGTTTAACCAAAACCGGTCTATGATCCGACCCCTTAATCTCAAGGAAAGCTTGGTTGGAAGCAGGAAACCTTTTAAACCAATTTTTATTACCAAAGCACCGATCTAATTTACATTGAATCCAAAGATCATTCCTTCTCCCCCCCCCCCCCCAAGTAAACCCATTCCCAGTACTTGGAAGTTCAACCATTTCACAGCCTCTAATCAAATCACCAAAATCCCCAAAAGAAGCTTCACTTCGGGAAGGACCTCCCAATTTCTCACCATTGTGAAGGATTTCATTGAAGTCCCCTACCATGCACCAGCAATCCTTCCTTTGGAATCCAAACCTAACCAACCTTTCCCAAACATGACACCTGAGGCTGCTGTTTGGATTACCATAGACGCAAGAGAGAAAAAAACTTGAAACTCCCATATTTACTTTCATATCAAGGGTATTTTTATCTACAGACAGAAAATTGATGTCAATACCCTTCTTCCAAAATAATGCTAGACCACCACATCTTCCAATTGCTGAGAGATTTCCTGCATCTCCTAAGTATTTGAAAAACAGACTGACCAAAAAATGAAGAAGAAGAGCACCAAGCCTGCTGAATAGCATCCTTAACCAGAGGTTTGTGAAGCATCCTCTTATCGAAACGGAAAGAACCTCTATAAGACTCCTGAGATGAAACCAGTTTAACCAAAACCGATCTATGATCCGACCCCTTAATCTCAAGGAAAGCTTGGTTGGAAGCAGGAAACCTCTTAAACCAATCTTTATTACCAAAGCACCGATCTAATTTACATTGAATCCAAAGATCATTCCTTCTCCCCCCCTCCCAAGTAAACCCATTCCCAGTACTTGGAAGTTCAACCATTTCACAGCCTCTAATCAAATCACCAAAATCCCCAAAAGAAGCTTCACTTCGGGAAGGACCTCCCAATTTCTCACCATTGTGAAGGATTTCATTGAAGTCCCCTACCATGCACCAGCAATCCTTCCTTTGGAATCCAAACCTAGCCAACTTTTCCCAAACATGACACCTGAGGCTGCTGTTTGGATTACCATAGACGCAAGAGAGAAAAAAACTTTAAACTCCCATATTTACTTTCATATCAAGGGTATTTTTATCTACAGACAGAAAATTGATGTCAATACCCTTCTTCCAAAATAATGCTAGACCACCACATCTTCCAACCGGATCCACAGTAAAGACCCTCTCATAACCAAGCCAAACCTGGATATCTACAATCACATCTGGAACATTCATCGTCTCCATGAGGAACAATATCTCAGGAAAATGCTTTTTACGCATCTCCATGAGACTTTGAACTGTCAAATCTTGAGACCGCCCCAATCCCTGACAGTTCCAGCTCAAAATGCTCATTAAACATTGGACAGTCCCTCATTTGGGACCATCTATATTTTTTTGCGTCTTGCGACTTTTTGACCATCACCACTACCCATCTGTCCTTTCCTTTTCTCAATAATTCCTTCTTGAAGACCCTTCTGCTTTATATCCTTACCAATCTGTTGAGTGTCTACAGCCAATTTAGGTTTTCTCTTGCTTATATAAGGCCTTTTCCTTCCTCGACTTCTCCTCTTCTTAGCTCCGGAAGGGCCAGCTTCTGATAAGCCAACCGCATAAGCCGTTGAGCTAGTCAAAGAGAAGGAGGAAGAAGGCGAGTAGTCAACTAAAGCCAAACCATTAAACCCTGCCACATTTTCCACAACATCTTCAGACATCTTACCCGTAGAAATAGCAGCACCCATCAGTTTGGGCATACTATCCGAACAATTAACTTCTTTAGAAGAGGCAAATGAAGACTCATATCCAAACACAATGCCCTTCCCTTTATTCAAGTTGTGAGAGACAATAGGAGGCTGCTCTAGTCGCAAGACCGTCTTCTGAGTAAAAGGGTCCTTCTCAGCCTCCGCTACTGACTTCTTTACCTTTTCTTCTCTGAGAATGCGTTCTTCTCCAGTAGCAATCGTCAAATATTGTCTCATACCATCTAACACATCTGCAGCAATTCTAGGTCTTCCCAGAATGGGATGAATACCCACTTGTTCTTCCTTAAGAACACCAAACAGGGGATCACCCAACTTAAGCACCAAAGGAACTTTCGGTTTTTCAACTTTATGACCCAATTTCCTCTCAATAACTTGGTCTTGGATCTGTTTAAGATGTAGTGGACAGACATCCCTTTCATGAGAGAGACGCTGACAATTATAGCATCTCTTTTGAACCTATTCATAGAAGTAGAAGACGGTAGTAGATTGACCATGAGGCAGATTTATAACTTTTGCTTTTCTCAATGGCTTGGAGACATCAAATTTGACAAGAACTCGCACGAAATCCTTGTTTTGTGGCTTAGACGGGTTAAACACCACTTCTACCACCTCACCAACCAAGTCTCCTAAGAGAGTAATAGCTTCCTCCGTATAGTAGTTAAGAGGAATGTTCCTTATTTGAACCCAAAGATGCACAAATTGAAGCGAATCCGGAAGAGGGTTTTGCGACCAACGCTCCATGACCAAACCCCATTCATTATAAGTCTGAAAACCCTTCTCTAAAACTTCAACAAGATCGTGCTCCGATTTGAAGATGAATTGAAATCTTTCGTTTGAGAGAGCAACACCACGTACTCTACCAATCTTTTGCCATTTCCTAGGCATATTGAAAACCAAACTAGACATCGTTTGACTCTGAGGATTAAGAACTCTTCCAATCAAGCTTAAAACATTCTTCTCACAGGAGCTAAATTGAGGAAGATCCAGCATCTCAAAAGGAACATCAACTTCCTCCAGAGACATGGCCATTAAGGCCTTATCCATTGCAGCTGACATAGAACCCGAAAGCAAGAGGAACCCAAAAACGCAGTCGACCGAGCCGTGAAGAGCAGCGAGAGACCACCAAATCGAACTCGAAGAAGGCGAGAGACAACCGCAAAGGAACGCAGAGAAACAAACCAGAAGCCTCACAAACACCTTCTGAAACTGGGAAGAACGAAGAGAAATCAAGAACAAACACCAGCCGCCACAAAGAACAAAGCACTTTAGGTTAACGCAAGAGGTAAAACGGAGAGTTTTGCACTAAGGGAAAGAGTTTTTCCAGACAAATGCTCTATTTTCTATAGATTGAGATACTCTATCAGAAAAAGAGGGTACTAAGCCCAAAAAAGGAAATTCTTTTGAACAGGATTTGATTTTACTCCTGTTACTCTTGTTATTTTTATTTAATAGATTTTTGATGGGAGAGTTGTTTTTTTCTTTTTCTTTTTTTTTTTTTGATGGAACACTTATGAAAATAAATAAAAAGTTTATATCAGAATTTTTGCTTTTATAGATTTTATAAATAAATGAAGTTTATCTAAAATCTAAATTTAAACTCTAGATTGTTAACTCCAATTTTAAACTTGTCCAAAGCATCTTAAGTCTTAAATCATTAGTCATAATTTTAAACTAAATCATTACTTTAAAACCTAAGAAAAAATTCTAGTTATCTAATTTCAAAAATCAGACTATTTCTAACTTAAATGGATGAATTTATTTTGCTGTTAAAAAAATGGCCTATTTTCATTTTTTTCATTTATTCCATTTTATCACATTTTCATCAATTCTCTATGAATTTTTATCATCATGATTTTTTTCTTCCGATAATACGTTTCCATAGGAAATTCGGTTTTAATAGGCGTACGGTTTTTTTGTTATGTTTCGGTTCATTTTCTCGTTTACGGTTTTTCAAGTATAAATACTGAAACCATATAAAAACCATATGTAATTCGGTTTGGTTACGGTTCGGTTTTCACAAATTATCGGACTTATAAAAAATGAATATCTCGGCTCGGTTCGTTTTCGGTTGATTCCATATTTTTTAGGTTATTCCATGTTTTAAAAAATAAAATTGATGCATAAATAAAAGATATCGTAGAATAAGAATAATTTATCAATCAATAAGTTTTACATAACTCAAAGAATATACTGGAAGCCCCCTTGGCCCATTGGTTGACCAAAGGTTGATTAATGCTTCAACACTAAGAGGTCTGGGGTTCGAGTCTCAGATATTGCGATTTATTATCAAATTTGCACATTAATGGAGGTAAGTGTGCATGAGATCTCCAGCGATGTACAATTATAGCCGTGCGCCAGGATTCTACGCAGAGAAGGAAGTGTCGCCAGGTCGTGGATCATTGAAGGTATTCATCAAGATCATGAAGAAGGAAGTGTAGTCTGTCGTGGATCTACTAAGGGTCGGCAGAAATTGTCAGTTGTAGAATCGTCTATGTAACAGTTCTCATAATTTGCAATTAATAATAAATCTAGACGACAAAAAAAAAAAAAAAAAAACTCAAAGAATATAATCCAAATCTAGTTTCCTAAACCCAAATAATATAAACTCAAATAATTCAAATATAGAATTCAAATAATTATAAGCGGGAAAAAAAATTCTTAAGGACATTATTAAATATATTAAAAACTGAACAAATATAATTATCTCAAATTTTCATCAAAAACCAAAAAAAAAACATTCGGATTTACGGTTTTTAATCAAACCAAACTAAACCAGAAATTTAATAAAAATGACAGTCAAATGAGTTTTTAAGATAAACTATACAAACCAAATAATTTATTTAGGTTCGGTTCGGTTTTTCGGATTATGGTTTTTTCCCACCCAAATCATATCATCTTGAATAAAGTATCTCTAATTTCTCGGGTTTGAAAGCAAATTGCTTAAATATTTTCAACATGATTTGCCAACATATTTGAGACGAATATTTATTGTCATTGTAAATTTTATTAAAAAATTGGTAAATCTACATACGCCTAAGAAAAAGGTCAATATGCTTGAAAACTAAGCCGACGAAAATGTTGAAATCTCCGAAGATAACAGGCCTAAAAAGAGAGATAATTTGGGAAAAAACTAGTAAAATATAAATCAAAACTGCTAAACCCAAGTTTTTACCAATTAAATTTTAATCATATTCATTTGTTTTTTTTCGAGATCATAAATTGTCTTGATGTCAATAAAAATCACAAACCTCACCAAAAATCTATGGTATTCATGTCCTCACTTGGTGTTTGGTGGAATTTTTAAATTGAAATATATGCTTACTTATTCCAGTGTCGGCTAAATCTTGATGATTAGATAATTCAAAACAACAAACACATACATACGGCGTGCCTCGACATCTGCATAATACTCTGGGCGACGGTATGTGGGCTCCCCATATTTCTTTGACAAAAAAAAACAAACACATACGTGAACAATGTGGCAGGACAGACGAAACAATCAATCACTGTCTTTTTACATGTCCTTCTGCTATTTTAACTTGGAAACTATCAAATATTCCGATATCACCTTCGCATCTCTCGTTAACAGATGTTGAAGAAAATCTTTCAAATTTGTTCAGTCTCCAACAAGTCACTGGAATTTCAAAGGAGAATAAATTATTACCCTTTTGGCTTCTTTGGCAAATATGGCGTGCAAGAAATAATCTTGTCTTCAATAAAATCAGAAGCAGTCCATCTACTGTTACTTTGAGAGCAAAAGCAGATGTAAAGGAATGGATAGAAACAAATGAAAATAGAATTTCTTTTAACAATAACTCGAACTCAATGACGGCAACTGTTTCATCTTGGACAAAACCTCCATTTGAGTACGTTAAATGCAATTTTGATGCAAAATTTGATGTTAATATTAATCAAACAAATGGAGGCTGGATAATTCGAAACCATGATGGAACAACAAAAGTGTGGGGTTCACCACGCTTGAATGTCACAGGATCACCATTGGAAGCAGAAGCACAAGCGTTACTCTCTTCGATGCAACAAACATGGATTTGTGGATTCACAAAGGTATAATTTGAAGGGGATTGCAAGATTTTGATTGATAGCATCAATGATGGTTTATCGAACGCATCTATCAATGGAATATGTGAAGATATCAAGTTTTGGGCTTCTAAGTTTAAGGATCTTTCTTTTGTTTATGTTAACCGATCGATCTTGTAACCAAGTAGCTCATAGTCTTGCTCAGTTTGGATGTACTCATTCTAGTTTTTATTCTGCAATTTCAGATCCTCCCCCTTGGATTGGATTGTGAACATTTTGTATGATGATCTTTCAAATTAATATAAGTTCTTTTGATGAAAAAAAAAGAGAAGAGAAAATGTATTTTGAAATTTAGAAATGTACTTAAATTAAAGAGTTTTTCTTTGGTTAAATTAAATTTTAAGAGAATATTAGAAATTAATATTATATTTTGTTGAAATATATTTAAATTTAAAAGGAAAAGTAAAATTTTCCAAAAAACCTTTAAAAATTAAATTATTTATTGGATATAATATAAGTGGTCCTAAATTCATTGATAATAAATTTTATAATATTATTAAACAGAAATTGACACACATCCATTACAATATTTATGAGAAATATCATATTTAGACACTTCACTAGAAATTTATTTACAATAAATAACATTTTTATAAGAAAATAATAAATTTAAATCACTTATTCAATCTAAAATCACTTATTTTATCATAAGAAAATATATGGTAGAAAGTTTTATTTTCCAAACCTATAATAATATGTTTTTATTATGTACCAAATCTATAATAAGATGTTTTTACATTTTTGTTCTCTTAACAGATTATTATAGAGAAAATAAATGACATATTTTATCCTAATTAACTCGACGACGCACCAAACCCTAGTTCTATCTAGGTTAGAATTTAAACTAGGTTTCTTTTTTTTGGTGTGTGCAAAAACTAGGTTTCTTATATCTTGTATATATATACACATGTATGTGAGTCGCAGAGGGCAGAGCCCTCTCTCTCAAAGACGAAAACTTAAAAGATGGATTCAAAAAGGAAGAACCCAAATCTTAGCACATCAGAAGTCGCAGAGCCCTCTCTCTCAAAGACGAAGAAAAAGCAAAAGATGGATGTGAAAGGAGCGATGAACAAGCAAAACGACGTTGCTCTGTTCCTTGCGGGGAAAGTAATCTCTGCCATAGCCAAAAACTCTAACTTCGTCTTCTCTCCGGCATCTATCAACTCTGTTCTCACCATGACCGCTGCTACCACCGACAGCGAAACACTAAGATCCTTCATCCTCTCCTTTCTTAGGTCTTCTTCCACTGGCGAACTCAACGCAGTTTTCAGTGAAATCGCTTCCGTCGTCCTCGTTGACGGAAGCAAAAGAGGTGGGCCAAAAATCGTGGCGGTTAATGGAGTGTGGATAGAGCAATCACTTTCGTGTAGTCCCGAGTCGAAAGATCTCTTTGAGAATTTTTTCAAGGCTACTTACGCTCAAGTTGATTTCCTACACAAGGTTGGTTTCTGATTTCTCTAGTTTTCTCCAGAAATATATCTTATTGATTTCGAATTTGCTATGATTAGATTAGGTCAAGAGCTTTGTGAAACTGTATAGTAGTTTCCTTAGAGAAACGTTTCGGTTGTGGTTTTGTGATTATGGTTTTTGTTGTTTTGAAGGCCGAAGAAGTGCGTGGGGAGGTGAATTCTTGGGCTTCACGTCACACCAATGGTCTCATCAAAGAACTTCTTCCTTCTGGATCCGTTACAGATGAAACCATTCAGATTTACGGAAACGCATTGTACTTCAAGGGAGCCTGGGAAAAGAAATTCGATAAGTCTATGACAAAACACAAACCTTTTCACCTTCTCAGTGGAACCACAGTGTCTGTGCCATTCATGAGAAGCTATAAGGATCAATACATTAAGGCTTATGATGGTTTCAAGGTCCTTAGCCTTCCTTATCGACAAGGCGATGATGATACCAACCGAAACTTCTCAATGTATTTCTATCTCCCGGACAAGAAAGGTGAATTGGATAATCTTTTGGAGAGAATAACTTCTATTCCTGGATTCTTGGATAATCACATTCCAAGAGAAAGAGTTAAAGTTGGTGAATTCAGAATCCCAAAGTTTAAGATCGAATTCGGGTTTGAAATTCTAAAAGTTTTCAATGACTTTGAGCCTAATGTAGCATTCTACCATAAAGCTTTGATTGAGATCGATGAAGAAGGTACTGAAGCTGCAGCCGCTACTGCTCTACGTGCCCTCGGTAGCAAGTATATCCCGAAGATGATAGATTTTGTGGCAGATCATCCATTTCTTTTCTTGATTAGAGAAGATGTAACCGGAACTATTTTGTTCGCTGGTCAAATCTTTGATCCTTCTAAATTTTCTTCTGCTTAGGACCGGCCTTAACCGGATCAGAGTTTGATATTTTAATAAGATTTAAACTAGGTTATAATTTTGCTGAATTATGTTTGATCAATTAGAACCTTGAATCTCATTCTGAAGATCCTTTGAGTCTATTCCATCTAGCATCCTTTGGGTCTGTGTGTCAAAGAATATGATAAAATTAAATACAGAACACTAGCATGTAAAAACTCAAAACAAAGACTTGTCTAAAAAGTCAGCAACTCTGTTCAGTCATATTTTATTGCTTCTAAAGAAAAAGTCTTTCTCTATTGCTGTTAGTTCTCTTTTCTTCTATATATGCAAATCTCATTTCTGGCTTCCATACATATACACAACTCTGAAGTCAACAATCTTTTGTCCAAAGAAATTCATCATCATGGAAACTCTAAGAGAGCAGGGTCCTTCAAGCTACTTGGTTAAGCTGGTGGGTTTCTCTGAGGTTAGATTAAGTCATGAGTCATCAACCTCATATATGAATCTGCTGACATAAATGGTATAGTCAACCCAATCTAAGATCTCCTATGTATGATTTGTTTATGGGTGATTTATCAATGAAACAATGATAAATCGAATCAGGAGATTGATATTTTACCCGGCTGGAAAGGTAGAAGAAGGTGGAAAAGACCATGTTTCGATTTATGCGAGGATCGACAATGTTGGTGCTTCTGAGATGCAGATTGATGTAGAACTCAAGTTCTTCATCTACAATCACAACATCAAGAAATACTCTGTTTTCCAAGGTATGAACATATTTATAAACACACTTTTTATTAAGATATATCGATTTATAAAGCTACATTGTGATCGATTTTGCCGGGTTTTTTTTTTGTCAAATCTGTCAAATGAAAGAAGATATTACTTGGACAGAGTTATTTTTATGGTGTGTGTATATATGTGTAGATGGAACTATGAAGCATTATAGTAAGGAGAAAAAAGAGTGGGGATTAGCACAAATGCTTCTTCTTTCGAAGTTTAACGACCCAAAAAATGGGTACATCGATGGAAATGCTTGTATCGTTGGGGTGGAGATATTCGTTATAAAGCCGAGAGAGAAGGTGGAGAGGGTTGCATTCACACAAAACCCACCAGAAAACAAATTCACCTGGAAAATCTCTCATTTCTCAGAAATAGGAGACAAGAGATATTATTACTCGGATGAATTTGTGGTCGGAGATAGAAAATGGTGAGTTTTTATTCATTAGTATAATGCTTAATCGCTAATTTTCGATATTGATTACTTGAAAATATTTATTCTGTGCTATTATGATATTTTCAAGGAGAATGAAGATTAGTCCAAAGGGAGACAAAAAGGTAAGAGCACTTTCAGTCTATGTTCAAGCCATGGCATATCTGCCAAATGCGGTAGCTTCTAGCACTTACGCAAAGCTCAAACTTCGGCTAATAAATCAGAAAAACTCTAACCACATTGAGAAACGCGGTACATATCAAACTATTTCTTTTTCTAACGCGTAGAAAAATCGATATGACATCCTTAAAGACTGACTTTGTGTGATGTTTGTGTATAGTTTTTCATTTTTATTCGAGAGAAACTCAAGACGGATCAGGGATATCGGAGTTAATATCTGTGGAGGATCTAAATGATGAATCAAAAGGGTACCTTGTGGAAGACTCCATCATTCTTGAAACTACTCTGCTTTGTGTCTCTGAGACGATGTTTGTCGACTCTATCTAATGACTCTTATTACCTCTCTCTTTCTTTGCATACATCTTTCTTTTGTAAGCAACAAAAAGTCTCCTTCGCTATTTTCTTTTCTTTTCTGTTTTATTGTTTTTTTTTAAAATTTTAGTTTGTTAAATATATTGATGTTATTGTTGACTGATTATGTAAGAATCTTTGTACAATTTGGGAAGGTATTCTTAATCAAAGCTCTATAATTCGGTCATTTAATCAGCACTGGAGCAGTTGTTTTTGATGTCTTGTACATTACACAACACAATGAGACTTTAGTTTGATCAACAACTTGTTTTTGTTATCAAACAATCTACTGTTCTTATTCCTACGAAAAAGACTAAATATGTAGTGACCATATGAAATCAGCCACTAATTAGCTTCGGTTCGTTCTAAGGAAATTCAGGTTTATTTTTCCCCTTGTCAAAGAGATATTCCAGTGAAGAAGGTGCAGTTGCAAAGTACAAAGATTGCGAGGCCTAGCAGCCGAACCCTACTTTGAATAAGGCCTCGAGGACGAGTGAGCCTCGGAGTCTCCTGATTCTTCAAGAGATAAGTGTTACACCTGTCTTAAGACCTAAGTCTCGGACTCGGGGTTAAGCATTCAATAACCCAAAAGTTCGCTGATAAAACAAGGTATTCAACTAAATGCAATGCATAAGAGAAGATTAAAAAGGTGGAAGGCTATGTTCGACTAATTACAAGAAAACTTAGCAATTTTGTTAAAACTTTTAACAATCTCCAATTAAATAATGTCATAAACTTCCGACATTAGACCTTTAGGGGGGTGTATTGGAACAATGATTTTGGAAAATTTTGGTTTTTTTGTTAAAATCACCTGTTATTCAATCAGTGATTTAAAATTTTCTTCTCAAATTCCATGTTATTGAAACCGGAATTTATGTAAAATCATTCCAAATCATTTCAAATCTCATGTTATTCAATCATGAATTTCTAAAACCCATATCAAATCCACTGTTATTCAAACTTAACAAAACTTTTTAAAACAAATATTGAAAACTGATTTGGTGAGACTTTGGATACCTTTTTAGTGTAAAAATAAGAATTAAACAATCACACCTCTAGGGGTGGTATTTGATTTTAAAAAAAAGACGTAAAAAAAAAAACATGTGGCTAACGAAACTAAACTAGTGAAACAATCTCCTCTCTTCATCCTCGTCTTTATCTCCCTCGATCTCGATCCCTTGAACAAAAATAACATAAGAGAGTCTCTTCTTTGGTAGTGGTGGTGACTCACTTCTCGTCCTCACAAGTCTCGAGCAGCTTCAATCTAATTCTCAAGGAGCACAAACGGAGATTTAAATTGATGAATAAAACTATTCGACGATTAGAAGTCAAATTGTTGCGAGGTCGGTTTTGATCTTCAGTTCTGATGTTTGTTTCTTCGCTAATAACATAATAGAACTTTATTTGCGAAATTGATAAATTTCAGATAGAATTTTGAGTTAGTTTATGTGTCGTCAAGCATGGAGGTGAATCTCGTTTTGCTTCTGTGTATAGCTTTGATTTGTCGCTGATAACACTAGATTTTTGAAACTAGGTTGATGGAGTGACATAAGTTTTTGTTTTGAGCTTGATCACGAATTCCACCACCGTCAAACGTGTTTTCGAAATTCAAACGGCATGTTTAAGAAGTTACCACAAACCAGAGAAAATTATCAAGGCAAGTTTTCTTGTTGTTATAGCTTGGCTAGTTGCACATGTTACTTGTTGATGGTGATTCCAATTATTTTTAAGCCTTTGAATGGTTCATTGATATTGATTATACCGTCGGCAATTTTTTAGGAAATCCCAAATTTTCTATTTTTTGTGCTAAAAATCTCACCAAATCACCTATATATTATCTCTTTAAAAGCTCACCAAATCACAAATTATCTTTCTTTTTTTAAAATGAAAAATAACAATTCCACCAAAAGTATCCTATAAACTCATTTAAATCTCTGCAAATCCAAAATTTTCTAAATTCCACCAAATTCTCCTAAATCTTTAATCGAATACACCCCCTTAGTCTCGCGTCCAAACTTTACCACCAAACCTGCCAATGTACTAATCATTTCCGTTACAACCCCTCTACAACACTCTAATCTGCCTAAAATCGTTAAGCCATTTTTCACAACAAATCCATTGTCTCTTTCACCCTTAAAGTTTTGACGGAATATATTCTGCATATTTTTATGGACGAAATTGACAACAAAAGGTAGTGGAAAACATGATTACGAAACAAAAATTCTTAAAGAATATAATAGTAAAGTTGCAAAATCAAAAGAATAATCAAAAGGATAAACAGTTGAAAGAGAAGTGGAGGGTCAAAATTTGTTGAACAAAAGCCAAAACATTACGAATTATTTAAGAATCCCATTATTTAAAGAAAATATGTAATGACTCTTAAGGGAATCTTGGTTCTCAACCAGACGTTAAGTCTTAAGTCTTCATTTTTCAACTCTTTTGACTTGATTCTCACATTACGTGGAGTCAAAAGTATTTCTAGCAAAATAAATTATCATCCAAAATTTCGGATTATTGATGATACTTGCATCATTTAAAACGAAATAAATACTTTAAATAACAAAACATTCACAGAGGGGTTCTCTTAGAAAAACAATTTTTTTTTCTTTTCAACAATCATCAGTTCATCACGAAAATTAGTTATAAATTTATTTTATTGTAGAATTCTCGGAAAAAAAATGAAAGTCGTTTTTTTTATAATTTTATCTTTCATCTTCAAAAATTGCAAGTTTATTTCGCAGATTCAAAAATAATACGCAGTATAACCTCTATTCGTCATCACCGTTAAATTTGTAAAATTTTGATAAATAGTATATTAACTCTATGTTTTCGCGACGAAGAATTCGAATCCACCTTAAAATTTTTGAAATTTTAATATATGTGATCGCGATAATTTTTAAAAAATACCATTGAAAGTTATATTGCGTATTATTTTAATTTTTTATAATTAATTAATATTTTCTAGACATAGAGGTAAATTAGTAAAAAAAAAATGGTGATTTGGAAGTTTGTTTTGCTGAAATTTTTTATTGTATCATATAAAAATGCTCAATGTTATCTTGTTCAAAGAGTGGTACACTAACGTGTCGTGTTCTCATTTGTTTAGTAAGCAAGTGGAATCCAAGTTGAGTTATGCAATTTAACTGTGAGATAAAATAAGTAACGAAGCTTCTCTGTCTGAAAATCAGCAGCAAAATGTCCGTTTCTGTTGACTGACGCCTACCTTTCTCATTACCTACTTTTGTCTGTCTCACTCACTCACCGTCCATAATTTTTACATTATGTGTCGACATACCAAAGTATGTTATATAGAACCAAGAACTATGTGTGAAATCTAAACCAAAAAGAAACAAGCAAACTGATTAGGGTAGTTTAGCAAATAGTCTAAGACGATAAATAAATTTGAAATTACTTGTCTTTTTATATTTATAATACATATTTATGATAGATACAAAACGATTTGAAATCATAAATATGTATTATAAATACAAAACGACAAGTAATATATACAAAAATTTTAATGTTAATATACTCCTTCCATTTTTATATTATTTGTCGTTCTAGTTGGTTTATAAATTAAGAAAACAATTAAATTTAATGTTTACTCCTAATTAATACACTATTTTGTTTGATATAAGTAATTAACATTCTTAAAAAGTAAGGATAAAACTGAAATTTTTATCATAAATATGTATTATAAATACAAAACGACAAGTAATATATACAAAATTTTTAACTCTAAGACGATAAATAAAACCAAATGGAAGGAATAAAATTTATAGGTTATCTGTTTCTGAAACTCTTAGCTAAAACTTCTAAAAGTCATTAAAATGCTTACAAGTACTCTTTGAAAATGTCATTGTATAATCATGGTAATCTGATATATTATACAACTGGTACAATAATGTAAATGCCATTAATTATGTTGATTGGTATTTTTTTTGCGCTCAAAAATGCACCTTATACTTGTTGACGTTGTGCTTATCATCTTCTAGCCATGTTTCTAGTACTATTTTCATTTCTATAATTCTACTTTCGTCATTTGATAGGATCATAGGAGTGTTCTGATCAAAAGATTTGGTGTAATATTGTTGGTACAATTGCATCTTACCAGTCCCTCTATTAGAGGTGTTCTAGAAATGTAAAAATTAGATCAGGATATTTTAATTTATTATTGAAATATTTCTAAAAAATAGATCAGGATATTTAATATAATTGTTTGTGTTAATATTGTCGTTATATCACCATCCAAATCAAACCCGAATAATACATTGAAAATTTTATTTTATTAACTTACATAAATTTATCTGAAAAAATGCTTTAATTTTTTTTTTTGTCAACAGCTTTTAATTAAAATTTAAAAGAACCAGGGGAATGTTGTTTACATAAGTGATATGATGCGGTTCGTACGAACTTTTCGTGCCACATTATCCGCTTTTACATTTGCACTACGAGAAATTAAAGATAAAGAGAAGCTTGAAAATTCCTCCTTGTCGCTCTTGATTTCTTCCAAATATGCTGAAAAAGTCGGCCATTCGGTTGGGCAAGACACCATCTTCACAAGATCTGAACAGTCTGTATAAAAAGCTACATCTTGGTTGTCGGCTCCAATCATACACTTCATCGCCCAGAGAAGAGCTTCCACTTCGATATGTAAAGGTGAGAGACTTCTTCGGATATTGGCTACTCCCATAGTTGGCGCCTCTCCATGTGATGATGTGCAGAACTACCCTGTTCCTGAAAATTTATTAGTCCCTTTCCATGATCCATCCACGAAACAACGATATCCGGAATAGATAGTATCATGTGAAATATCTCTCTCTCGAACTCGTGTTTCGCAGTTTGAAGGACCACGATTTTCATTAATAAGCTCGAATTGGGCTAGTTGCCAAGATTGCGCCTCTTTTTCCGCTAAACATAAAACCTCCAGTGGGTCTTTATCCACATTTTCAAAGATCTTTTCGTTTCGAGCTTTCCAAATATACCAAATTATCCATGAAAATGAAGATGAATCCACCTCTGAAGGAATTCTCCAAAAGAGGTGATCCAAATTCGCATAAATTAAAGTCGTTGGGACATAAATTTTAGCAGATTTTGTTGTCAACCTACATGTTTTACAAACATGCTCTTGTTGAGAGTCAAAATTACTTTATAAAGCTTATTTAGTGTTTTAATACGTAACACAAGACGGTTTTCATACAACATGAAATTTGTATGCTGATGACAAAAAAAAAAAAAAAAAAAAAGAAATTTGTATGCTTTGCATCACCGGTAGGCCTGGCATTCGGGTACCTGTACCCGATCGGTTCTTTTTTCGGATTTTGGGTCTATTCGGGTAGAAGGGTTGAAACCCATTCGGGTATTCTAAAAATTTGGTTCGGATTCGGTTCGGGTATTTTAGTAAAAAAACAAAATATCCGAAAATAACCAAAAAATACCCGAGATATTTTTGGGTTCAGATTTTTTACTCATATATACCCAAATCTAACTGAAATACCCGATTACTCAAAAATACATTGGTTACTATTTACCCAAATATAACAAAATATATCTAAAAATACTAAAATTACCCAAAAGAAAACTACAACATTGGTTACTTTTTACCCAAACTAATATATCCAAATATATCCGAATTACTCAAAAATATCTAATATTTTCATATTTATTATTGTAATTTTAGGTATTCGGGGTATAATTAATATAAATATAACTAATATTTTTAAGGTGTATATTTGTATTCGGATACCCACGGGTATTGGATTCAGTTCGGATTCGGTTCGGGTTTTTTAGGGTAGGAAGGTCTAGGATCCATTCGTGTATTTTTAAAAATCGATTTCGGTTCGGTTCGAATATTTTTTCGAGTTTTTTGGTTCGGGTATTCGGTTCCGGGTATTTTGCCCAGGCCTAAATTCACCGGCTTGAATGTCTAAACTTTTTTATATAATATAACTTAGTGACAAACAAAAGTTTATTTAGTAAAAAAATGTAAATAATATTCAGACTTAATAACCCGCTCAAAATTTATCTTTCACC
Source organism: Arabidopsis lyrata subsp. lyrata (assembly GCF_000004255.2). Taxonomy (NCBI): domain Eukaryota; kingdom Viridiplantae; phylum Streptophyta; class Magnoliopsida; order Brassicales; family Brassicaceae; genus Arabidopsis; species Arabidopsis lyrata. The sequence continues at coordinate 19,719,261 of NW_003302550.1, read as the reverse complement.
TTTACCAAATCAAACAAAATTTTCTGTTTCTTCCTAGAAGAAAATCCAAGTATTTGATATCTAGTTTGATAGATTTTTTCATGCGAATAATGAATATTTAAAATTTCACAAAATAATAATACCAATTTTTTTCTTTACTTGTGTCTCGGTCCTCTCAAATCCAACCCACCAAGACAAAGAAATAGATATTCCCATTCTTGTGTAAAGACAAAAGTCCATAAATACTCTCTTTCCACACCTCTCTCATTCACCATGCAATTTTTCTTTCCTTGTGACCAAGACTTCTCTCCAACAATAACCCAAAAAACACAGATTTTTTCTTTCTCTGATTTCAAGATTCCCAACACTTTTTTTTCCAAGATCATCTGCAACTTTCTTGATAGGCCTCCCTCTTCTTCTTCCTAAGTTTGATCATTCAGTGAAACTAAGACTTCTTGATCACAAACTAAGTTACAAAAACAGAGTACTTCTAAATCAAGAAACAGAGAATTTGATTGTTTTTTCTTCTTATAGATGGCAATAGGAATCTTTGGATTGATCCCAAGCTCATCACCAGACGAGCTAAGGAAGATTCTTCAAGCACTTTCGACGAAATGGGGAGACGTGGTCGAGGATTTTGAGAGTCTTGAAGTGAAACCAATGAAAGGAGCGATGACTAACGAAGTTTTCATGGTTAGTTGGCCAAGAAAAGAAACAAATCTTCGATGTAGGAAACTTCTTGTTCGTGTTTATGGAGAAGGTGTTGAGCTTTTCTTCAATAGAGACGATGAGATTCGTACTTTTGAGTATGTAGCTCGTCATGGCCATGGACCTACTCTCCTTGGACGCTTCGCCGGCGGTAGAGTCGAAGAGTTTATCCATGCTCGGGTAAATTATTTTATTCTTTCACTTTTATTTTATTGATTTTCTCAAAATTTTATTTTTCTGACCAATCTTGTTTTTAGATTGGTTTCGGTTCGGATGTTTGGTTTTTTTTTCAATTGTTCGGTATATGGAATTTTAGAACCGGATATTATTATTATTTATTTTTTTTGTCAACAATTTTATTAGATTAGCTTGAATTTAACATATACGGAAGTTTATCAAAAAAGAAAAAAAGATAGAAACCGGATTGAAACCAAACACTAGTCGGTTTTGGATTAATATTTAGTTCATGTTTCGGTTTAGAACATATTTAAGACGGATTTTTAAAGGAAATTAAGGTTTTAATCTGTTTAGTTTCTTCCGGTTTGGTTCACTTTCGATTTGTTAGATGAGTATAAGATTAATAAAACCGAATCAGTTTAAATTTCCTTTTGGTTCAATTTTGGGTACGATTATGGTCCGGTAAACCTTATCAATCATATATTTGGTTTACCTTTTTTACATGTGAGTATTGTACCGGGAAAAATCTAAACCGGTTTAGCTGTGAAGCTGTCCCTTTTAAACTAATGCCTCCACTAGATTCATGAGCAAATTCTTCTGCTGATCTCTTTCCATTAAGATTGTAACAATATTAATACTTGCATCTGTAACTTTGGTTCAGACACTATCGGCAACCGATCTTCGTGATCCGAACGTATCAGCTCTGGTTGCATCTAAGCTAAAAAGATTTCACAGCATACACATTCCTGGAGATAGAAATGTGCTCATATGGGACAGGATGAGGTAAGAAACTGCAAAATTATAAGTTTATTTCTAGTAAATTTTGATCAGATGAAGGTAAATACCATTGGAACATTGAAATGACAGGACTTGGATAGGACAAGCCAAGAATCTGTGTTCAAATGAACATTCAGCAGAGTTTGGTCTAGACGACATTGAAGATGAAATCAACATGCTGGAACAAGAAGTGAACAATGAACAAGAGATTGGCTTCTGTCACAATGATTTGCAGTATGGTAACATCATGATTGATGAAGACACCAATGCCATTACTATCATTGTAAGTCTACCTCATAACCACAATTGTTCTTAACCTGTCTTCCTTTTTTCAGAATGGGGTGTTAAAGTTAAAACCCATTTTTTACGGTACGATTAACTCGAGGTAAAACAATATCATCACACATTGATGAACAAGAGACTTCTCATTTCTATGTCTAAACGTTTGTGTGAAAATGGATTTGAACAGGATTATGAGTATGCAAGTTATAATCCAATCGCTTACGACATAGCAAATCATTTCTGTGAAATGGCGGCAGATTATCATTCTAACACTCCTCATATCTTGGACTACACTCTATATCCAGGTACAGTGATTAATCAAGAAATGTTTATAATTCCATAGTCGTCGAAAACTGAGTTTTCTTCGTTTAACTATGGTTTGGGAAATGCAGGAGAAGAAGAAAGGAGGAGATTCATCTGTAACTACCTCACTTCTTCAGGTGAAGAAGATATAGAACAGTTCTTGGATGATATTGAGAAGTATACATTGGCAAGCCATCTCTTCTGGGGTTTATGGGGAATCATCTCTGTAAGCTAATTCTCTCTTACTCTAATGCAGATCAAAGTAACTATAGATGAAAATAACAACAATCTCAGAAGCTTATGTGATTGTGCAGGGTTATGTGAACAAGATTGAGTTCGATTATATCGAGTATTCGAGGCAGAGATTCAAACAGTATTGGATTCGAAAGCCACAAGTTTTATCTTTCTACCCATCCTAATAAGTAAATTCTCTGTTTACTTATGTTTACTGTTTGCGATAACGCGGTATAAAACGATGATGGATTCATAATATAGCTATGCCAAAGCTAAAAACTATGTGTAATTCTTTTGTTCTGATACTATGTAATGAGTAAAAGTTAATAAATATCCAGCACAATAACAATGCCACAAAGGAGAAAGATTGATATTGTTACCTGCAATCACATTTTATTTTCAAGAAAAAAAAATTACGACGAAGATGGACATTTAAGGATCAAGAGCTGCCATGGAATGCACAGTATCAATGACTGAGTCTATAAGGTCATGGGACTTGCTTGTACCTGCAAGCTTTAGATGTTTTGGTGCTTCAGCTCTATCGAAATAGAATGAACCAGAGACCAGCTTCTCTTTAGGCTGCAGTGCTAACCAGACTATTGTGTCTGCTCCTTGTTCGCTTGTTCTAAGCTTACCCGCGAACCTGATTCACAAGTTTACATTCTTTAGCGCAAAAAATGATGATTCCTTTAGCATAAAAGATGTTTTCTTTAGTAGAATTATCTTACGATTCACTGAAACTCGGTAAACTCTTGGCAACACCAGGTGTCTCAGCCCAGCCAGGGTGCATTGAGTAGTACCCTATGCCTTTTTCTTTGTACTTATCAGCCCACTTTTCTGTTAGAGCAACCTAATAATTTTCACGTAAACAAACTCAGAAAACCAAACAAAAAGGGTTCTTGACTAATAGATTCTGCTTTTACGGACCTGGATTCTTTTGTTCCGTGCGTATTGTTCCACTCCATCGAATTTTTCACCACTAAACTGCAGAAACAATATGTAGCCTGAGTTATAGATCCGACATAGGAGTGATGCAAACAGTTCCAAAGAGGTTAAAAAAAATTGAACATAAGCAATTCCTGAAGATGACATACATGTCCTGCAGATTGATTACCTGAAGATCTGTTGTAAGCGGCGAGGTGTACATTCCACCAGAGGCAACTGTAATGACTTTGGCGTCTGGTGTTGCTTTCTCTAACAATGGAAGCATCAACTCTGTCATTGTGTAAGTCCCAAGTACATTCACCGCGAAATTTAATTCGAATCTGGTATAACATAAGATCATATCGGAGTAAAATTAAATAAAGATGAAATGAAATTGGAACGTTCAAGAAAGATAAATGAGACCAACCCTTCAGGTGTAGTAGTACGTTTGTTCTCAAGCAAACCGGCATTATTAACCTAAAATTTGAAAATCAGAATCAAACAAGTTCTAAGTAGCTGAGTTATAGTAAAAGAAAAGACCACATACCAGCACATGAACCGGAACATCCTTGGAAGCGAAACTTGAAGCAAATGACTTTATTTCATTAACGGAAGACAAATCACATACCTAAGACAACGGCAAAGCTAAAAGGGTGGATAAAGAGTATGAAACTTGCAAAAATGAATTTGAAAGTAGAAGATAACATACTTCCAGGTACACATTCTGGTTTCCTGTTGAGGTTTGAATCTTAGAAAGAGCCTCTTGTCCTCGTTCCTTGTTCCGGCACACCATGTAAACAGTTGCCCCACTGGAAAAACATAAGCAGACATTATAAACTTTGCCAACACTCTTCCCACAAGATCTCTTTCAAGAAGACGATAATATTTTCAACTATATCCTCTATTGAAATGGCAAACAAACTCGAGAAATTTTCGACACAAGTATTCGATTGATTCCCTTAATTGGATAACTAAGAAACTTACCGTGAAGCTAGACCCTCTGCAGCAGCATAACCAATACCAGAATTAGCTCCAGTAACCACACAATTCTTTCCTTCAATTTGTAACTGCATATCTTCAGGTTTAAACTTCTTTGAATGCTCTCTGCCAAAACCACCACAAATACATCAATCACTTCTCTATAACAGAGTTTCTCAAGGTATCAGTTTTCTCATGTGAAAGTAAATGTTGAATCTTTCTACGAAATTCTGATTCCTCCAGTTATACTAATCAACAAACTCACAAAGAACATGAAACAGCATGAATCATATAAGTCTCCAAAATCCATAAAGATTCAAACTTTTCATTTCCACAGGATTGAAAAATGTAGAAACAAGTGAATTTGACTTACATGAAACCGTTCTTGGTGAAATTCATATAGCCATAAACCCCAAAAGCGGTTGATCTCCATGTCTACAGATCAAAATCAGACAAAAGTAACCATTTTTAATCAGACAGTAAACAGAAACAAACAAGCGATGGTAATGAGAGGACAAAAAAGGACGTACCTTTAAGAGAAACATTTTCGTGAGTTGTGGAAGATAGTTCCTGAGTTTTTGGAGAATGAGATGTTAGATTAGCGATAATGGTGCGGAGTTATAAGTCATGCGACGACGTTTCGAATCCTTAGTCAAGTCGTCAATTGAGAATAGAGAGGTTCCGGTAAGGGTTGTGCCACGTAGAAGCGAGCCTCACCGTGAAAAGGACTTAATGATGACGTAGGTTTTTTTTTTTTTTTTTTAATTTGCAAACAAACCCCTTTTTTGTTCATATTTCAGTTTTGGCCAAAATATTATAAGGTTTGGAATTAAGTATTTTGGATATAAATTTTTTTTTTTAAATCCTTTATATATTAATAAATAGTCAGTGATGCTTATAATTATTTTCATCTTTTTTAAAATTCTAATATCTTTCTTACCAAACACTATTAATCGCTTAATTCTATATACTACTTATTCTTATAATTTACCAAAATTAAATATCTCGAATTTTTAAATAAGAAAGCTTCTATATAAAGAATTTATTTATATTAAATGTATTGTGTTTTTTAATTGGAAGATTAAACAATATAAAAATATAATATAATATATATATATATATACTATAAAAAAAACACACAAATTGTGACGTCCAATATCCCTCGCAAATTTGCGAGGCCATTGCAAGTAATTTACTTCGACGTGGACTCGCCTCGCAAATTCGTCGCAATTTTGTGAGATACAATATCCCTCGCAAATTTGTGAGGGAGTTACGAGTACTTTGCGGCAAAGCCCTAATCCATCGCAAATCACCCGCAACTAGCGAACATTTGTTTAGTTTTTCCAAAAGACATTTAAAACATCTATTGTTCAAATTAATTTGTTTGAAAATACTCTATCCATCACATAAAGGTATGTTATTAATTATTACATTTCATTGCTTCTAGTAATAATATTTTTTCTTAGTAATAATTAAATTTATATTGTTACATTTCGAGAAAAGCACTATATTTACATAATTTATTGATCTATATCCAAAGACATGTAACTAATAATTTTTAAGTGTGTTTAATTCTTTTGTTCCAAATTGATTTTCTCTTTTAGCGAGAGAGTTACGAGGAACTACTAGCAATTCCCTCGCAAAATAGAGTTTTTGCAATGGCTTTGCGATGGAATTACCACGGATCCGTAGCATATCCCTCGCAAACATTTACCCTAAACCCTAAAGTACTTAAGAGTGTTTTGTAAACTTTGATTTTCAATTGTAAAAGTGAATCCAAGAGGCCATATAATCAGGCAAGTTGAATATATAGTGATGCATGAAAAAAGAGTTGGATAGGTTTCAATACCAACAATTTCAATAGAAAATGTTATAGACATTGATCCATATAATAGAGAAATATAAGACATCATTGATGCATTTGAGGAAGATGCACATTCAGACGAATTCGAACAATCTGATAATGGGGTAAATTGAAATGAAGATAATGAATTTCGTAATGATTTAAAAAATGAATCCGAATGATTTTTAGTAGTGCTTTGTTGTTTTTTTTTCAAATTGATTATCTTTTGACGAGAGATTTGCGAGGAGCGAATAGTAATTCCCTCGCAATTTTTTTTTTATGCTTTGCTATGACTTTGCGAGTGATTTGCAAGACATTTATAGCACTTTCCTCGCAAAACTATACCCTAAATCCTAAATTATTTAAAAAAATTTATCATGTTTTTTTGTTTGCGAGGGACTTACTAAGAACCGTCGCCAATTCCTCGCAAAACTATACTTTAAACTCTAAATTATTTAAATATTTTATCATTTTTTTTGTTCGCGAGGGACTTATTAGGAATCTTTTCAAATCCCTCGCAAAACTATATCCTAAACCCTAAATTATTTAAATATTTTATCATTTTTTTTTGTTCGCGAGGGACTTACTAGGAATCTTTTCAAATCCCTCGCAATACGAATCATGTTTTAATTGTTTTAATTGTCGCGGTTGCTTTGCGAGGGACTTGCGATAATATTTTGATAGGGATTTGCGACGAAATTTATATATATAGGGTATAGTTTTCCCTCGTCTTCTCCGATTCAACCGAAAACCCTAATTTTCCCTCGTCTTCTCCGATGATCTCTTCTTCTCCGATGATCTCTTCTTCTCCGATTAACCGCTCTTCTTCTCCGATTAACCTCTTGTCTTCTCCGATTCTCTCTTCTTCTCCGACCAACCTACTTCTTCGTGAATCTACAGAGGTAAAGTTGTTCGATTCGTTTTAGGGTTTATTCTTCTCTGTTTAATCTCTCTTCTTCTCCGTTCAAATCCTAAACAAATCTATTATTTTTCAATAGATATTAGTATTTTTCAATTTAGGGTTCCGATTTAGGTTTATACACAAATCGATTTTTGTTCTCGATTTAGGGTTTATACTAATCAACCTAATTCTTTTTAAATCTTCAGTTTTCTTTCGTTGTTTAGGGTTTCTATTTAGGGTTTCAATTGTTATTTAGAGTTCCTAATATTTTCTTTGTTTCTTGTAGATGTCTGGGTATTCTGGAAACGACTATAATAGGTATCTATCCACGCAAAATGTAGCTGCTCCTTCCCGTCGTGCTTCCAATTCTCAAGGCAATGCATTGAGAAACCGTAATCCAACCTCGCCTCAGACGCCAGCCAGTCAAAACCAACAAGCCGATGGTTTGACTCCTCCACCATCCAATCCAAACTCGCCTAATCCATCCCATTCAGCGACTCAACCACCAACTGGGCGTCTCAACAATCTGACATTGGAGGAGCTACTTGAGAGTCCCGGTCGTGCATCTTTGAAGAGACTAGACCCTAAACGTCCTCCGGGAACTCTCTGGTAATATGTTTTATTTAAGATGATTTGAAGTAATTGCCTTCTCATTCTATGTTTTGTGTAAGTTATCAGATTTCCCTTCTCATTCCAATTGATTTTTTTTTTGTAGGTTTGACGATGACCCTGCAGTTGCAGGTACTTTCCGCAGTATCTTTGAAAGATATTTCAAAGAACCTCATGCCAATTGGACACACACACTGGAGCATGTGGTCAACCGTTGGTATGAAACTTTTGCGGTAAGTCCAATTTGTGTTGCTTTTTTGTTTGAAGTTAATGACTTTAGTCCATTCTGATAGGTCTTGTCTCTATTTTGTAGCAAGTATATAACTGGGACCGTTCAATAAACAAGAGAGTTAGGATTGAGTTTGAAACAAAGCTGAAGGATATGATGTGTAATCAAATCTCTAGGTGGAAAGGAAAGTGGAAGAGTAAGGGTGATGAAGCCAAGCCGAAGTGGATTGATCCTGAGGTGTGGGCTGGTCTTGTTCGGTATTGGCTAGATCCGCAGTCAGAAATAAGGAGTATAAGCGCACGGAATGCCAGATATCATGATCCCGAGGGCCTCAGCATACATAAACACCATTCTGGTCAGACCTCTTTCAAAGCCCGTGCCCAAAAACATGTAAGTTAAGTATGCTACTTTACTTAATCCACAATGTTATATTGACAACTAAAATTATCTGTTTATGTGTTTTAGTGTGAGAGGACCAAAGAAACAACTCATGATTTCCTTGTGCTCTTAGATTAGACACTTAGAAAACCTGATGGGACTTTCATCGATAGAAAGTCAGAGGAGATCTACAAGGAAGATTCATCGAAGATAGAAGAGGAGGAGTCTCAGCTGTGTACAGGGGATAATACGGAGAGCTCTGCTTCTGGTGGCTTAAGTATTCATTCCAAGAACAAGATTTATGCTGAGGTAAATTTGTATATTTCAATTCATTGTGTCCTTTATTAGTGCTTTGTCTTTGTGTGTTGTGTATGGTGTCCGAATTGTTTTGTATGATTATGTCAAATTTATATGATGATGTTAGCAGCCTTATCATTATACTTGTGTATTTGGTAGGAGTTTCTCTTGATCTTGGCAGCCAACTCATTATATTTGTGTGGTTTGTATCAGGTTGCTCCAAGGAAGAAAGGAAGGATTTATGGAGTTGGTTTTCTGCAGCATGAAGCATCCTCAGTCCATGTTGGTCCACCGCCTACTCATAATGATCTGGTTGTTCTATCGTAGAAGCTTGCTGTCGCTGAAGCTCTTCTTCAATCCCAGGCTGAGAAGATCCATAGCTTCGATGCCTACTTTGAATAACTCGCACAGAAAGATCCAGTGTTTGAAGACATGTATCGAGGAGGATCCGAACCGGAAAATGCAAACGCGACGAGAGGGCAACGAGACGGGAGGTGTTCAGACCGGATCCGAGACGGGAGCTGATCAGACCAGAACCGAGGCAGGAACCGGTACCAGAACCTGTTCTGTACTAGGATCCTCTCCTTCACAAGTCTTTTAATTTCAAGTATTTTGTAATCTCCCTTTTAGAACTTACTAGATCCTGACCCGCACGTACGTGCGGGGTTTCATATTTCAAAAACATTTCTTACAAATTTTCATACAATATAGATTATTTTATTGTTTTTATGATGTATATTTTAGTGTATTAGATCTAGATCCACATGTACGTGCAGAGATATTTTTTTAGAAATTGTTATATAGATTTTAAAAATATAAAATATTTTGTTGTGTTAGTGAACTTTATAATAATATAGATATTATAAAGTTAGAGTAATGAACGAAATTTAGTTGCGTTAGTGCATAGTTATATTTTAAGATTCGGACCTACACGTACGTGTGAAATTGTATTTAATATAAAATTAAGATATTATTTAGTTGCAAAAGTTAAGTGATGTTACGTTTTTATTTTCTAAACTATTCAAAACATTTCTAACAGTTTGATTACATGTGTTAAATAGGATACATATTCGGTTTAGTTTGGATTATTTCATGTATATTAGCTAGGCGTAACTATTTTGGAACAGGAAACCTATCCCGTCTTGTATATGTCATAAATTTTTCGTCCCATAACCCGTCTCGTATACGTGAAATAAAAATATTACGGTCCCGTATCTGTCATAAATTGTAACTAAAAATGTACGTATAAGGTTATGTGTGTAAACAAATTTATTTTATATAGTGCTCATAACACAAACTCATACCAGTTGAGTATTAAGTTTGATTTTTAATTTATGTTCCTCTGCCATCCCGTCTCGTAATTCTTATTCTCATTTCATTCCATTAAAACCATGTTCCAAATTCTTGTTTGCTTACTTTAAAATATCATAAAATACATACTGTGAGTTTTGCGGATTAATATGTATGATGTTAAAGTTACAAATATTTTAACAAATTTATTAATGTTTCTTTCCTTAGCTAAATTTTGCATATTCTTCTTTTCATTGTTTAATCATAATTAGTTCAATATTTGGACTAAAAATAAAAGTTTTAGATACATCTATAAAAGGGATATGCTATTGTTGCATAATTTGTGTTGAATGCAAAATATATAATTAGTTTACATAATTTCAAAAACTGTGTGCAATATATTATGGATTTATTTAAGGAAGATCTGAGTTGAAAAGAAAAAAATAAAACACAAAATATTTCAAAATTAATATGTACATTCTATTGTTTAGATTTTTTCAAAAATTGCTCTAAACGAAAACCATTATGATAATTACTTAAAATTTATTATTATTTGAGTTTATTTCATAGTAAAAATAAATATTTGTTAATATTTAATATGGTTTTTTAGAAATTATGAAATAAAATTTCGTTTTATATTTCAAAATTTGTAATAAAAATATTATAACAAAACTGAATATTAAAATATTTGCATTTAATTTTTTTACCAAATTTCAAATTCAATCTTAAAATCTTCCTTAAATAATATTTGCATCTAGTTATTATTTAAGGAAGATCTGAGTTGAAAAGAAAAAAATAAAACACAAAATATTTCAAAATTAATATGTACATTCTATTGTTTAGATTTTTTCGAAAATTGCTCTAAACGAAAACCATTATGATAATTACTTAAAATTTATTATTATTTGAGTTTATTTCATAGTAAAAATAAATATTTGTTAATATTTAATATGGTTTTTTAGAAATTATGAAATAAAATTTCGTTTTATATTTCAAAATTTGTAATAAAAATATTATAACAAAACTGAATATTAAAATATTTGCATTTAATTTTTTTACCAAATTTTAAATTCAATCTTAAAATCCTCCATTGATAAATCTTTTTAAATGATAGTTTTTTTTAATTTTGAATTAAAATGATATTATTTTTATTTGTATTTTTGATATAGAATAGTCTATTAGGATTGGTTTAGAAAAAATCTTAGTTGGATATCAAATCTTAGTTTTTCAATTCCTATTGGTTAACAATTTTTAAAAAATTAATTTCAAATTTTCGTTTATAATTAATAAGAGAGAGAAAATTAGTTTTTTTTTTTGGAAATTAGTAAGTATTTAAAAGAATTAAACTATTTTTTATTTAAATATATTAATTTTGTGATTACTATTGTACCCTTAATGAAGTTATTTAAAAACACTAAAAACCAATGGCATTTTTTGTAATTCTTTACCCTTTATAAGGTTATTTATTATCCAATGCTTCCTAATTAATAATATAGATGTTTTAATTTGACTAATGTTTTGAGACTACTGTTTTAATTTGGAATTATTTCTTTTAAGACTAATGTTTTAGTTTGGAATTATTTTGTTTCTGATTTGATTTTTATTTTATTTAAATCAAATTAAAATCAAACTAAATTCGTTCGTATAATCATACTAAATATAACAGAAAATTTGTAAATGAAAATACCAAACAGACTTGCAATAGACTTGCAAATCCCTAGCAAACTTTGCGAGAGAAGTGCTACTGTTTTATTTTGCGAGGGATAGTGGTCCTCGCAAAATTTGCGAGAGATTCTGTTCATCGCAAAATTTGCGAGAGAGTTAAAAGATATAACTGTTTGCGAGACACGTTTTGCGAGGAATGACCTGGTGTCGCAAATCCCTTGCTATACACGATTTACGAGGGATTTACGACGAATGCTTCCATCGCAAAATACATGTTTTCTTTTAGTGTATATATATTTCAACATCAAAAAATTCTTTCATATATTATAAAAGTTTAAATCGAAACCGCAAATCTATAAGTCTAAACTTATGAATCATGTAAATGTAACTTTATTTATATAATGTAAATTATTAAAATATTTGAAATTTAATTTGTAAGTTTCTTTATAGAATAAAAGGTAGGGTTTTGACATTTCGGAATTCAATGATAAAACATTTGAATTTTTTCTAAAACCGTTCAATCATAAAATTAAATCGAATAAATTTACCCTACGGGTTGTGCCACTTAGAAGGGAGCCTCACTGTGAAAAAAACTTAATGATGGTGTAGCTTTTGTTGTTGTTGAGAATTTGCAAACTAACCCGTTATGTTTTTGCATATTTCAGTTTTGGCAGATATATTATAAGGTATAAGTAATTTGAAATATCATCCCGGGTTAATTTGTATACCCCAAATTAATTTTAAATTTTATTCTATTTAAATTAATATGTTTGCATGATGTATGTATTATGAATAGATAATTAATGAACTAATATAAACTTGTTGAGTTTGGCTATATTTTGATGACTTGCGAAATTTTAATATACAAATTATTATCACATGAAAATTATTTTTGTTGTTTTTAATATATTAAATTATATAGTGGTTTATTTATTTAGATAAATCATCTAATTAGATAGCATAGTATTTTTCTATTAATTTTAAATGCAAAATGTATTTTAATTAGTTTCTGATAATTTACATATAAATGTCAAATAAAAAGTTTAAAACAAATTTTGGTCATATAATTTAATGATTTTAATTTAATTTTCTATCTATAACAAAACTATGAATTTTATTATAAAAGAGATTCAAAATATTTTGGTAAAACATATCAGCACCAAAAATCGAATCATATCTTTTGTCAAATTTTGAAATAAATAAATTAGGAAATAATAGAAGATTTTCAAATTACCAATATTTCGTATCTATCCATTTATGAAATATGTATGTGTGTTTGGTTAGTGATTTAAAGTCAATGAGGATAAGTAAAGTTGTGTTTGGGTAATTGATAGTAAAACTAAAAAAATTAAAAATAAAAATGCTGAAAAAAATTGTAGGCTTGCCACAGCAGCACCTATCATGTGTGCACATTAATTCCCCAAGTTTATATTGACTACGCAAATCGAACCTTCAAAGTCAACGTTAAATAAGAAAACGTAAAAGTTAACGTTGACTTTTCCTGAACCTAATTTTGCGTAGTCAACACAAACTTGAGAAATTAATTTGCAAACGTGAAAGTTGAAGAATAATTTTGCAAAATTGTAAAAAGTTAAGGAATTTAATGACCATTTTCTATACTTAGGGAGTTAAATGATCATTTTCCTACATCACAAAACGATCAAATATTGTTAAGCTTTTTTTTCTTTTGTGGGTCTAACCACTGGAGGCAAGTTTCCTATACAAACGACAAACACGTCGAGGTTTTGAAAACACGTTAGTGGAATATTTTCTAACGGCTCTCTAATGTCCAAATCAGAAAATTATAAAAAGAAAATGACAAATCACGGTATTAATGCGTCAAAGATGTAAAAAAGTTAGAAAATAAAGGAAAGAAGCGGATAATGAGATTATGTATTTGAGAAGTATATAACCAAAAAATGGTGGAAAAAATAGAGATCCGAAGTCTTAAAACTAATGAAAAGGCTAAAAGGAGTGTATTCAATCTTTAATTTTGAGTGATTTGAATTTAATTGAGTTTTTGGGTGTATTCAATCTATGATTTTGATGATTTTAGGTGGATTTGAGAAAGTTGTTAAGATTTATTGTAAAATCCTCCCAAATCCAATCTAAAACCATGAAATTTAAAATTCAGTATTTTTAACTTAGGAAATCCATTCAAATCAACTCAAATCTCCTAAGGTCATTAAAAATCTAATCCTTAAAATATTATCAATAACATGAGATTTTAAAGTAGATTTTCAAATCACTATTTTAATAACATTGATTTTCATTCGTCTTTTTAAACTCTATGATTGAATAACATTAGATTTGTTATTTTAACACAAATCACTTAAAATGTTTAATTGAATAGACCCCCTAAGCGTTTAGTGAAAGTACTCTTGTTAGAGAATAAGATGTTTTTTAAGAATTTTACCTCCCTGGACTAGGAACCAGATCATTCGTTCGAATCGGGTGAGATCTTATAGTTCGGATTGGTAAGCACCCTATCGATATAGAGCATTTCTGTGTTGGATAGGAAACTTGTAGTAAAATTAAATATGTAAAAAAATGATCATTAAATTCCTCAACTTTTGAAATTTTGCAAAATTATTCCTCAACTTTCACGTTTGCAAATTAATTCCTCAAGTTTGTGTTTACTACGCAAAATTAGGTTAAAGAAAAGTCAACATTAACTTTTACGTTTTCTTATTTAACGTTGACTTTTTAAAGTTTCTATTTGCGTAGTCAACATAAACTTAGGGGATTAATGTGCGCACATAATAAGCACATAATAGTTAAGGAATTAATAAGTCAATTGCAAATACTTGAGGAATTAAATGACTATTTTCCCTTTTAATATATAGAGGATTGCATTCGTAAAAAAAAAATTATTTACAAACATATAGATGCTATATCATACAGAAATTATATATTATATATTGAAAATATAAACTAATACGACTTCACAACTATTCTATATCTTCAGCGTAAAAGAGTAAAATAATGTTGTATTACACATCAAGTGTGCTGGTGAAACATCAATACAACCAAAATAATCTAAAGATAATTTTAATGATCTAACAACACATTCACATAACCAACATCAACTTCAAGTCTAGCATCTGTTATTTCACACCTTGACAAAACACAATTATAAAATAGATAAATTTATATTTCCTATAAGAAATTTTTGAATTTTCTAATAAATTTTGGTAGCTTTTGGATATTACCATTGCCAATGGTAAATTCAAAAATGACAATCTTTCACTACCAACAAGATATGAGACATTTACAAATTTCTTCCCAGCAAAAATGCCAACGTTAATATGATGTCATCAAACACAGGTAATATAGTTTATGTACACTAAATATTTGCAATATTGATAAATTTACTTACATTTTAGGTTAACTAACATTCGACTCAATAAGCATAATTTCATTAACGATATCTAAATTCTTCGTTAAATATTTAATATTCATATAAAACACGAAAAAGACAGTTGTATTTCATTTTTATATCTATTTTATTAGTTGGCTCCAGAATTATCTCGCCAGAACTTTCACTCGCTCCTTCTCTGGTCTTGAGATGACACTCTCAGAGAATTATACTCGCATCACATTTCATGGGACAAACCCAAAGACAATTCATATATTCGGAAATTGTATCCTCAATTGTGACTCTAAGGAAATGAGATGTTTAGGCAATGAAGAATAAAAATAGACAGCGGAAGGAAATTCACTGCCTAATTACAGAGACAGCAGAAGGAGATGCTTTACTTCATCTTCCGGTTGCTCTGGTGCTTCTACATCTATTATCCAGAAGTAATATAGTGATTCTTTGTAGGTAGTTATGGGAATGAGCTATTACAGAATTTTAGACTCTCTGACTAATCTTTGATGTGTATTTTTGATGATATGTTTATAAGAGTTTCACCTGTTTTGTCAGCAAGACCGTGTTCTCACAGTCCGCGAAACCGCAAGACTATAAGGATTTCCTGATTTCTATAAGCTATTTGGCCCCATTACGCAAAAGTGAGTGCTCTTCTTCCTTTCTTGTTACAGTAATATGTTCTTAAATTGCATAATGTTGTAAATCATATATCAAACCATAAAAAACAAGAAAAAACAAAAACCATTATTATATTAATGGTATACAGAAATTGTGGTAAATCATCAAACCATAAAAAACCAAAAAGCATAATGTTGTAAATCATATATCAAACCATAAAAACCAAAAAACAAAAACCATTTTATTATATTAATGGTATACAAAAATTGTGGTAAATCATCAAACCAAAAATCCAAAACCAGATTCACTTCCTAAATAACATAGGGGATGATTAAAAAAAGAAAGAAGTTAATGATGATGTACTTGTAGAATAGTTACAGTAATGTTGATATGGAATTACCACATTAGCATCACCAGTCACTTCCTGAATAACATAGGGTATAATTAAAAAAAAAAAAAAAAGTTAATGATGATTTGAGTCATACTTGTAGAATAGTTACAGTAATGTTGATATAGCATTAGCATTAATATGATCTATACGACATCAACCTCTATAAATAGTTACAGTAATGTTGATATGGCATTAGCATCACCCTTGTCTTCTGCACTCTTCACGTTTCTTCTCTTCTCCTCTCTTCTCCTCTCTTCAATGGATTATGCTATTTTTACACTAAAATAACTAGATTTTAACCCGCGGTACACCGCGGGATGATTTAATTTTAAAGTTAGTATAAAAATATTTTGTAAATTGTATCTCCTTATAACATATTTATTTATATTATAGTTTACAATTGTTATTAAGTAACGGTATACCACGAGTCCACGAGATAATTATTAATAAACTGAGGATTTAACCCGTATTAAAGCGGTATATAAATATTGATTCAAATTCGTCCGCCATATAAATCATTTCCGAAATATAACCCGTTCCATAATTTCTTAACCCGTCCTGTGATTTGTATTAAAAAAAATAAGGATTAAATCCGTATTGAAGCGACAGATTAATGATATTTTAATCTTTTTATTATTGTTGATTCAAAAACCCGTCCCGCCAAACCCATCCCACCAAAAAACTCATTTATTTTATTAATGTTCTTATTTATGATATGATTCTGAATCATTGTCTAAATATTTTAATCGATGTAGAACGTTGAACACACATTTTCGTCAATTGGATAATATATGTCCGTTTTTAAAATTTCGAATCACAGTTTATGCAGAAAAATAATTGATTTTTTTTTTTACTTTATGTATTATATGATGATTCAAAACAGTTAAAAACAAATCAAACAAAAATGATAGGAGAATCATAATTATAAATCTTAATCAAATCTTCTAAAAATCTAAATTATTAAATATGGAATATCCGGTGTATGAGTTGGGTTAAATATAACCCGACCCAACAAATTTTTTATGAAGGAATTTTTAAAATGGGTCGGATATCCGATATACCCGAAAGCTTTTTTACCCACCCGTCACAAAAAGTGCTGCGATTATACTAGTATAGATGTTACACTAATATCAGTGTAATGATTAAACATTAAGGGGGGTGTATTGGAAGTAGGATTTTAAATTTTTTTGGGTTTTATTAAAATCACCTGTTATTGAATTTGGAATTTTCAAATCTCTTCTCAAATCCAATGTTATTCAAAAAACCATTTCTAAAGTTGATATCAAATGATCTGTTATTCAAAACACAACTTTTTTTAAAAAAAAAACCATGACATTGATTTTAGGAGACTTTGGATACAATTTTACATGAGAAATCCAATTGAAAAAATCACACCTTCGGAGGTGTTATTTGAAGAATTTCCTTTTAAAAAGAGAAATTGTCCTTTAACAACAACAAGACAGTCCCTTTCTCTTCCTTCTCGGTTCTGACATCGCTTGGAGATTTTCGTTCGTGTCTCTCTTTTTGTTCATCGTTTTCAATCTGGGTAGTCTTCAAATCTGTTAATTCAGTTAAATTTCCCAACCCAAAATTATGGATTTCAATTTTCCTCATGATTTACGGTGGTCGACGACCATAAGTCTGGTCTGATTCCGTACACAATTCATGCTTTACCAGGATCTTCTAATCTGATAATCCTTGATTCTTCCGGCAGTAAATTCTACACTACTTCCTTTCCTTTATCCGGTGGTAAATACAAAAGTCACTCTTTTGTATCATCTATGGATCGAATCATTATATTGTTTTTGTATATGAGTAGTGAAATCGTGGATGCGTAAAAATGTTATGGGCTAGTCTTTTTGGAAGAATAATAAATATATTATGATGGGCTTTCACGTTTAGCTTTTCATTAGGGTTACTTTGCAAAATCACAACCACACCACACCATGATTTCTCTATTTTTATACTATAGATGAGTTTGAACATGTTTTCAAACGTATTGCATAGAGAATCCAGTTTTTCTATTTTTTTTTGTAAAACAACGTTGCAAAGAGAATCCAGATTTTGTGTAAATCAATGTCGCATCGTTCTGTTTTGTAGATCCAATTTTTCTATTTTTGTTTTAAAATCTCACCAAATCTCATCAAATAAATCTCACCAAATCATCCAATATTTTACAATTCTACCAATCAACTCACTTAACTTTCTCAATATATCCAAAATTTCCTAAATTCCACTAAATCCTCCCAAATCTTTAATTCAATACACCCACCTAATATAACATAAACAATCCAAAATATAGTTTTCTTATTCAATAACACATTCACATAACCAATATCAACTCTAAGTCTTTTATATAGTTATCCTTTCACACTTTAGCAAAATAATTATATAATAGAAAATTTATAGTTACTATATCAATGTTTTTTTTTGAAATTTTAAATAAATGTTGGTAGCTTTAGATATCTATACTATTAATTGGGAAGGATTACATAAAAAATAACCTTACAATGTGTACAAAATTACAAGAGAATGCCATTGGAAAAATTACATTCAAAGAGTAAATGAAAATAATTGTTTAAGGGTAAAAGTATAATTACAACTTAAAAAAAACGCGGATCATGGGCTACTGGATCGGATAAAGACGCAGATCCTGGACTTCTCTGGTGGGTCGACGCGCGGATCATGGGCTCGACCCGGACGAAACAGAATTTGGCAATTTCATTACTTGACATCGATCCACGGCTTAATCTTGAAGCCCGTTGAGATTTGGTAATCTGAACAAATCACCAGAAACCATAAATGACATTTACGAATTTAAAGGTATTACCAAAACAAACATATCCCTTTAATTCCGAATTGTAAATAAGGATATATTGTAAATGTAACAATAATTAGTTTTAAGAATATCCAAATTTGAAGATTGTTTTCAATATGATTCGAATTCAGTTACCAAAATATGCAAATAAAACAATAACTATATATTGATTATCTCTAAAATCAAGTATATACCTTAAATCTTTATTCAAAAACTTGATTCGTACATATATTCGAATCGATCTAAAAGAGTTAACCCTAGCCGACCTCTGTTTCCTATAAATATAGAATGTATGATTCCATTTCCAAGCCTCATTAAGCTTTCAAACGACCTCTCTACTTTTTTTCTACTACAAAAAAAAAGGTTGACCTCTCCGTACAAGATATTTTAGTGTTTTTCAAGAGATTTTGGTGTAACAGGTAGCAAAACAATTTTTCTCTGTAAGGTTTTGACTTTTATCTACTTATGCTATACTACGATACAATTCTTTTTGTTTATGTGTTTACAGTTAAAAGTTGGTGTCTACCGTGCATTAAGCAAGAGTTGGTGTTACAGAATGAGTAATGAAGAGAAGAAATGATGTTGCAGCCAAATCGCCCGTGTTATTTTCATGATTTGTTTTTCCAGACTCTCTGACATTATTTTCAAAACAGCTTAATTTTGTTTTTCAAAAGTTTTCTGTCTAACTAACGTCAGATTAAGTATTATGAAGTTAACAATTCCATATATACAAGCAGTATGGGTTATTACTGCTTATCAAACAATAAGAAAAATTATAGTGTATGGAAGCAAGCAATTGGAAAGAGCATAAGAATATGTATATATTCTTAGCAACTAAACAAAAGTGTTATACTTAATATCTGACTAACCTTTTACGTTTAGAATTCTGCAAATCTCCACAAATGATGGGCAAATGATGGTTGGCCTGCAGATATTGAACTTATAATCATCAGGGTTACTTAGAAATAACTGACGTTGTCTAATTTAGGTGAAGAAAACTTCTTCAAGTCAAAGGGATTTTTACATTTAGAATTCTGAAAATCTCCAAAGTGAACATCTAAGCTACCTCCTCCATAAGAATTATTTTCTCTTCTTTTGGCAACATCATTATGTTTGTAATACTCTGAAATTTAAATGGAAACAAATCTAATTGGATCTATTTCCAGGTCTCAAAATATACTGTGTCTACATAGTTAGAAGCCCTCAATCGTGTTTCAACTAGATGATTTTCAAGAAATCCTATCTCGGTACAATGAAAGTTTTAGCCGGATAATGGATTTTTTAGCTAAAGTGTTCAAAGAAAACGAAATCAATTGGTATCATTTGATCTAAAATTATATATAGATTTCAAAATAATGACCTATAGAAGATCCTGGTTTTTAACAATCCTTGGCGAAGATTTATATTAAAACAACATATTTCAAAGATTAGAAATTGAATCGACAGATTTGAAAACAGTAAAAACCTAATCTAATGCAATAAAAGTCTTACCTCTTTATAGAACTAACACTACATTATAGACAAAGTATAAACAGAGATGAAATAGGTAGATTCCCTGTGAATTTCGCTGCAGATTCGTCGATCGATCGATGTTCGACAATTTGTGTTCGTTGGTTTTTTTCTTTTTAAGATGTGTGTTCTACTTCTAACAATAATTATCTGTAAAAAAAAAATCATTAATATATTAAATACAAAACAACAAATCTCTATACTATTAAAAGAGAAGTACAAATGAAAATGGGTCGGGTTAAAATCAGAAAATTGACCCGAAATTCTGAAATCGGATCTTTGAAATTTTTTTGAAATATAAATTCAAATTAATAATGAAAAATCGAATTAAAATCAAATATTTATGGAAATCAAATAAAATCTGATTGTACTTATGGTAACTAATAATAAAAGCATATTCCGAACAATATTATACATTAATTACGTATAATAAATTTGTTCATATATTTTTGGGACTAATTCCATAACAATCAACGTTTTTGTCATTAATTTCGCTCATTTTAGCCAATTATCATTAATTGAAAGATATTTTACTTGCTTCTAAAGATTTCTAGAAAATTTATCACAAATAACCCATCTGTTTTATAAATTAAATTGATATTTTTATTTTGGTCGTGTAAATTAAATAGATATTTTTATTTTGGTCGTGTAAATTAAATAAATACGAAATCCATGTAACTAATTTTAATTTAATTAGATTAAATCGAAATTATGATATTTTCATACCTATAGCTTACCAAAAAAGTTTAATTTTCAATTTATAAAGATTTCTTGAATATAATTTTAGAATTATTCAACAAGATAATAAGTATTTATTAAATTTTGTGAATCATGAAAAATAATAATTAATTTTCAATCATTATACTTCATCTTTCAATCTCTCATCTAACAAATAAGATACATATTCTATTATTCCTATGTCCAAACTTCATTTTGTTGTATGACTAAATAATATTCCAATTAAAACTGTCAAAACGAGTTGATTCGTCCCGCTAAGTCCGTTTTGCGATAGACAAAAAATATTTTGACTTGTAGTTAGTCGGTCCACACGACCCGCGGGTAGCATATATGAAATACAAACCCGTCCCGCGAATGTATGCGGATTTGCGGGATTGTCCATGGATTTTGTTTAAATAATTTTAAAGTAACCAAAATTTAAAATACTACTAAAATAAATAAATAAATAAAAATACTATTAAAAGTTTGTTTAAATTACCACATGTTGAATAAATTATAATTTTATCAATAAATACTAATATGCGGGCTGATCCGCCAACCCGCGGATGAAAACCGATTAAACCTATGACCCACTGCGAATTAATCCATGTGGTCCACTTATTTGCGGGTTTAATATATTTTCCCAAATCTGCCCTATAGTGAGATGATGTGGGCTCGACCCGCGGTTTTTGACCTATTTTGACTGCTCTAATTCCCATGAATCGTCTAATTTTAGAATTTTAAAACACAAAATTCTATTTTGTAAATCATAATTAATACGATGGGTATATTTATAAACAATTTTTCATTTTCTCTACAATTCGTTATTAGGAATATTTATAAGTATACTACACGATTCGTTCTACTAAAAAACACACACAATATTAAACGCAACGTATGTAAACCAATATTCTCCCGCGGTGGACCGCGGGTCCGATCCTAGTCAATTACAAAATGTTAGTCGGCCCAATATTTATATGTTTAGCGGCCCACAACAAAATAATACGGTTTGCGTAACGGACCACTTAATTAAACACTGGATAGAGATGTTTTCTAAATATGTAAAAAATTTAATTTATAAATAACAATTAAATTAATTTTAAACATTTTTTAAAATTACATACATTTTACAAATTTTACATTTCTATTCTAAATATTTAACAATTAATTATGCATATTGTATGTAATTATTATTTGTTATGCACGAAAACCAAACTGTTTATTTAAATGTATAATGTTACATCTTTAATAAGTATATACTTTTTATTCATAATGTATAATTAATCAAAAAAAAATCAATATGTGTAACAATGTTTATGATGTTCACATAAGAAAAAGTGTAATTTCAAAAATTTGTTACTATTATTATATCAATAATATTATATAAGTCACTTACACAAACAAACACAAAAAAGAAAACAAAAATTAAATTTAAACTTTATATGAACCCTATTTTCGTACATAACTCCCGCACGTATGTACGGGTCAGGATCTAGTTATCATTGTAAATGTTATAACCAAAAATGACAGTTTTTCAATACCAAAAGAGACATGAGACTTGTACAAATTGTTATTCCAATAAAAAAAATATCATCATTAATATGCTCTCATTAAATATATGTTGATATATTACTTACATCTTAGGTTAACCAAATATTTGAGTAAATAAACACAACGCAAAATTTACTTACATCTTAGTTGACCAAATTATGTGTCTGCATTAATGATATATAAATTCTTTATTATATATATAAATAATTAATTAATGCATGTGATTAAATGACTATTGATAAGAAAACAATAAACTAAACAAAATTACGATATTACATATTTGTTATCTTCATCCATGAATCTAGCTATCCAACCTTAGTTTGGTTTATTATATCAAATATTTCATATGTATTCGATTTGACAACATTTTTTTGCTTCTTCGCATCATTTCACCAATATCTAATAACCAACAATAACTTTTAATTTTTACATTTGTTTTATTCAATACCAAAAGAGACATGAGACTTGTACAAATTGTTATTCCAATAAAAAAAATATCATCATTAATATGCTCTCATTAAATATATGTTGATATATTACTTACATCTTAGGTTAACCAAATATTTGAGTAAATAAACACAACGCAAAATTTACTTACATCTTAGGTTGACCAAATTATATGTCTGCATTAATGATATATAAATTCTTTATTATATATATAAATAATTAATTAATGCATGTGATTAAATGACTATTGATAAGAAAACAATAAACTAAACAAAATTACGATATTACATATTTGTTATCTTCATCCATGAATCTAGCTATTCAACCTTAGTTTGGTTTATTATATCAAACATTTCATATGTATTCGATTTGACAACATTTTTTTGCTTCTTCGCATCATTTCACCAATATCTAATAACCAACAATAACTTTTAATTTTTACATTTGTTTTATTCATTTTTCTTTCGCTATGTATTTTTTTTGTTTTGATGATGTTACAGTTAAACTAAAAATCATAAACGTTTTTGTAATAAAAGTTATCTTTATGTCTTTAATAGTTGTTTGAAGAAAAAAAAATTATTTTACATAAATTCGTAATAAATGGCTTATATTACAAACAATTGTATATATTAATTTTCAAATTGAAAATACCATATGCAAATCAGAATTAGAATACACAGAAAAACCGAGGTCAAATATTTTTTTATTGCTAGCTACTTGTAAATTGTTAAATTTTCTGCATAGTAACGCTAATATAGTTTTCATTTAAAAATTTTCTAAACTAAGTCTCCTAAATCCATTGTTAAGATTGTTCCCAAATTATGTGATAGCAAATCAAAATATTTTTCGTTAACATTTTAATGCGTAGACAATTTTAATTATTTTAAATATTGGTGTGTTCCCTTCAACCTTTTTTCCATTACTTTTTCTGTTTATTTGGTATTATATCTTTAATTGAACAACTTGCAACAAAACAATATCTCATTATAAACCTTAATAAAGAAAAATAACTAAAAATATATCTGAAAGAAAAAATCAAACTAAAATTAATATACTACCGTGAGATGTAGATATGAAAACAACCCGACAAGATAAATTTGAAACTTTCTTATGACTTCAATATAGATAAAAAAAAACATGTCTTTCACCACAAAATAATATATGAAACATGTAATAACTACAAAATAGACAAGAAAAAATTATTATTATTATTATTTTTTTTTGAATACCAGGAGGTTCTGGGCCAAAGCCCATAATCCCCCATGCCCGAAACCACAACATGTAATATTAGTTTCGTCCCAAGCGTTACTCGAACCGGCGACTTCTATGCTTCTCCTAGGATCTTTACCAGTTGAGGTAACGACACTTGGTCAAGAAAAAATTATTACTTATTGAACTAAGAGAAAACATATCCAAATTTCAATATTTTAATCTATTTTAAATCTCAAGTCTTGATAGAAAATAATTTATTAATTATAACAAATGTTTTTTTCTATATTGAAAAATTAGAAAGCTTAAACTATGTTGCATGACATGTGTTAAAAGAATATATACGTTAATAAAAATGAGATTTTGAGACGTTTATAAACGTAAAATTAAAATTTTTTGTGAGCAGATAAATTTTGAAAATATTTTAGTAGATTGATCCAATTATATTTTCTAAAATATCAAGAGAAATTGTTAAAAATGCCCCTTTTCAATACCCCTTTTCAAAAATGCCCCCTTTGAGAGTCCATTTTTACGTTTGCCCTCTTTTAATTTTTAATGACCATTTTACCCTTATTTGAAACAAAATTAGATCCACAAAATACAAAATATTTTTTGGCAGAAAAAGTGATCCCGCAAATTTTTGACGGGAAACGTGATCCCGTAATTTTCCCGCCAAAAATTTTTTTTTCGGGAAAAGTGATTCCGCAATTTTTTGGGCGAAAGTTTTTGGCGGGAAAAATTTACAATGTATTTTACAGGTTTTACAGAGTATTTACAAGTGTTTTGTAAGGTTTTACAATGTATTTTGATAGGTTTTACAAGTTATAAATACCTTATAAAACCTTATAAAAAACTTGTAAAACCGTATAACTTGTAAAACCTTATAAAATAGCTTGTAAAATCTTATAATATCTTATAAATACCTTATAAATACGTTGTAAAACCTTTTAAAATACATTGTAAAACCTTATAAATACCCTGTAAAAAACCTTTAAAATACCTTGTAAATTTTTCCCGCAAAAAATTTAACGCCAAAAAAATTGCGGAATGACTTTTCCCGCAAAAAAAATTTTTTGGCGGGAAAAATTTTTACGGTAAAATTTTACAAGGTATTTTAAAGGTTTTACAAGTTTTTACAAAATCAAATTTGTAATTTTGATGTGTGCACATTCTCATGTTTTCCTTATATATTTGTGATACCTTTTATTAAAAGAAGGGTAATTTAATCATTTTGTACATAAAAAGAGGTATTTTTAAAAATGGACAGCCAAATGAGGCATTTTTGAAAAGGGGTATTGAAAAAAGGGCATTTTTGTGATTTTCCCAAATATCAAATCAATTACACATATTTATTTCAAAATAATAATAATAATTCTTTATAATTTATATTGTAATTTATGAAATATGTAATTTATTTATGGATTTAAAAATATATATATATATATATATGTTACATACTTATATGTAAATTATTAAGTAATGGGTGGAATAAAAATTACAAAAAAATTAGAAACAAAAATATACAATAATTGGTACATTCCTGATACTCGCACTCGCACTCTTGCAGTTTAGGCCTCATTCTTCTTTCATTTCTTTTTGGACTCAAGCAGCTTTTAGGTTCCGTTTACAAGAAGTTGACAAAAAAAAATTCCAAATAAAACAATTTTAAAATGTATAGAAATGCGATTAGGTTCTTGTCAACCAATCATCAATCACCACCACCCTAAACGCCGGCTAATTCCAGATTAATGCTTAATCACAACTTTTGTGTTCTGTCTGAATTTACTTCAACAAAATCACAAAGTCAAAACAAACAACAATGGTCGTTAATATCTCTCAACTGTCTTCTCTCTCCTCACTTCTTTGCTTTGATTAGACTTGGTCTCAATCTATGGCTCCTGGAAGATCCCAATTGCAGCGAACAGAGGTAATGCACAGATCTCTCTGTTGTTTTCTCTGCTCTGTTTCAAATTTTAGGGCTTTCTTGAAATTTGAGAACAATTGAGTTGGAATTTTGCAGAGAAATTGGGCTACACTGTGTTGTTCTGCTTCTTCATCGTGCTTACAACTTTATTGGGCTCGTTTTCTTCTACGAAAATGGTTTAATATCTCAGCTAATGAATCAGATCACGTTGCTAATAGTGATGATGAAGAAGATGATGATGATAGTGTTGCAGATTCTGACATTGAAGGTTTAATCTTAAGGAAATTTTATGAATTTTTTACTTAAATCTGGATGTGCCCATTTTGGTAGCTAAATCGAAATATATGATCTTTGAGTTACAGGAATTGAAGAAGCTCATGATGAAACTAATGGTATTTTGCTCTATACTCGTAAAATCGAACCTCGAAAAACGGCTTTTTTCGTATTTTCTTTACTTAATGTTTGTTTTTGTGGAATGTTTTAGATGCTGAACCAAGGCTAAGAAGAAGGAATTCAGAAACGTTTAGAGTTCAGTATATGGACACCAAAGCATTCAGGTCTTTTGATTTTCTAATTTGAGATGTTTCTGTTTGCATTCTCAGTTTTGTATGTGGCTTTACTTAATCCATTGTGAGTACTTGGTAATGTGGTTTTGGTGTAGCTAGAATCTGTGTTGGAACTTGGAATGTGGGAGGAAGAGTTCCACCTACTGACTTAAATATTGATGGTTGGGTTGACACGATCGAACCCGCTGACATTTATGTTCTCGGGTACGGTTTCCCATGATTCTATCTCGGTTCTACGTGTTCGCTGTTTCTTGAATTGAAATGTTTTTTTTTTCATTTATCAGTCTTCAGGAAATTGTTCCACTGAATGCTGGAAACATTTTTGGTATTGAGGATAACCGGCCTGCTTTAGAATGGGAGGATACTATACGCGATGCACTACATAGGATTCGACCTAGGAAGGTAAAGATTGTAAGTTACAGTGATCCGCCTTCTCCGTCGAAGTTTAAGCCATTTGAAGAAGTCACTGATGTAGTAGAAGAGATGGTTGTTGAAAACACTAGTGATACTTGCAATGTGATTAATTCGGTTAGTGAGAACTTTAGCTTTGATGACGGTATTGTTGATACTAATTATGACATGAGATCATGGTTGCCAAGACAAGAGTATCTGCAGAGACAATTTTCATCGCCAAAAAAGCTAGACAGGTTGTTTTCAATGCAGCTTGGCACTGGTTCGAAACGCGCAGAAAGTTTAAGTCGATGGTTTAGTTACTCCGAAAGAGTTGGTTTGAGCTGGCCAGAACCTCCTTTGAGATTGTTAAATCAACATGTTCGAGAAAGACGATGTTCCTTAAAGTCTTCGTTGAAGCCTTTTAAGAATTATAGCTCTTTCAAAGCAACTGCCAACAACCTTGCAGGGAAGAAAACACCTCTACTTTCGGATTTAGATCTCAAGCCTCTCATGAATGTGCGAAAACCGTCATATGTAAAGATCATAAGCAAACAGATGGTTGGAGTTTTTCTCACCATTTGGGTCCGAAGGAGCTTACGCAAACACATACGAAACTTAAGTGTGTCTACTGTTGGTGTTGGCGTTATGGGTTACATTGGTAACAAGGTCTTCAATAATTCTCTTATTAGTTTGGTTAAGCTTGATTTATGACTACACTTGAGGATTGTAACAATTCATTTGGACTTTACAGGGAGCTGTGTCTGTGAGTATGTCAGTGTATCAGACACCATTTTGTTTTGTGTGCACACATCTAGCATCAGGGGAAAAAGATGGAGATCACAGAAAAAGAAATGCTGATGTAAGCGACATTCACCGAAGAACACAGTTTCATCCTCATTCTCTTAGTGCAACTAGACTACCGAGAAGCATCCGTGATCACGAGTATATGCTCTTCTCCTCGTAGTTGCACATTCCAAAAAACAATGTTTTCTTGATATAAACTTCTAACAAGACGAATGTTGTTCGACAGAAATATAATCTGGCTAGGAGATCTGAACTATCGGATTAACTTATCTTATGAGAAGGCGCATGAACTTATTGCAAGAAAGGATTGGAAGAGGTTAGCTGAAAAGGACCAGGTACGTTACTAAACATCGATAAGTTTAAGAAAGGATCATGACTTCACACTCATACCTTATTAATCGTTGGTAGCTTGTAAGAGAAATGAAACAAGGTCGTGTGTTCGAGGGATGGTCAGAAGGAACTCTAGATTTTCCACCAACTTACAAATACGAAATCGATTCAGAAAAATACGGTGGAAACGATCCCAAGTCCGGGAAACGGACACCAGCCTGGTATACCGCTCTCACACACA
Organism: Arabidopsis lyrata subsp. lyrata; assembly: GCF_000004255.2. Lineage (NCBI taxonomy): Eukaryota > Viridiplantae > Streptophyta > Magnoliopsida > Brassicales > Brassicaceae > Arabidopsis > Arabidopsis lyrata. Next base: position 19,690,796 of record NW_003302550.1, on the reverse strand, counting down.
CTACTACAAAACTTTTGTGATAACGCGTCAAAATTGAAATGATATGTACTTAGAACTGAATCTGATTCAGGTGTGATCGCATCATTTGGTATGGGAAAGGAATGAAGCTTATGAGTTACAGAAGAAGTGAAATTAAACTCTCTGATCACCGGCCGGTTACGGCTACATTTGTGGTAGAGGTTGAAGTTTTCTCTCCTCGGAAGCTTCAGCGTACGCTCACGCTCACAAACGCAGAGCTTAATAGCCATGAAGGTTTTGCACATGATTAGCTCTTTAATAAATCAGATCCATTCACTCCATTTTTCTTTGCAAATCACTTGCTATTCATACATTCTATTTGTGAAATGTCTCTTCAAAGAAACATATTCTTATTATATAATGTATAGTAGTATATCTTTATCTGAATGATGTATAGATGTAAAATGTGATCCCACGTTTTAGTTCAAAGGTTGTATCGACTATCAAAGTCGAGCTCAACGAATTTATTAGGTTACTTGTCTCCAGGTTTCGTAGCTGAATTAGTGAAATGCTAGTCTTTATGAACAAAATAAAAGACAATATGGAAGGTCAGATCCAAGTTCTTCTTCGGAAGCGAAAAAATTGTGTTGAAATGAATATTTTGAACCTCTCTTGTTACGATATCTCATGCGTTTCTCTAGTACCTTCCATTTCCAATAGTTCAATCTTTTGCTCGTCGTTTTGGCTGATTTAAGTAGAGCCAGATCTTAGTCAATGGCCCAGGTTGTATCTTGTTGACTCATGCTTGAATATTTCATTTAGTTGCAGACTGACAAGGAAGTGTTGATCTTCTAGGATCGGATCAGTCTAACATAAGTTTGCATTGGCGTGTTAGTGGCAAAAGCTGAAAGTTTCAAGCCCTTATGGTGCCAGATTGATTCATGCCACAATTCAAATATTGTTGAAGCGGTGCATTGCATCCTTTGTGGACCAAAACTAATTTTGCAATTTAGGATTTTTACATACTAATTTTGTATTTTATTTTTAAAAACTCATGCTTAACAAAATAACCACGACATGAATCGTTTATTTGGAAAATGTTGAAATGACTAATTGAATTAAATAAATTTCGAGAAACTTAAATTTGATGATTTTTTTATCGATAAAACGGAATTTAAAACTATTTCATTGGATGGAATTAAGAAAATGAGAATGAAGATAGTGATCTAAAATCTTGACTTTGAACTATTTTATTTTTATTTATTGTAAAATAAGCTATTTGGTTTTTATTTGTAGTTGAAGTATTTAAAATTTATGTATTAGATTTGTGTGGTTAATTATATGTTTTAATATTATATATAGTATATATATATATATATATATATATATATATTTATATACACTTCCAACACGTACCTATTTCTTAAAATTTCTAAAAAAATCGTTTTCACGTTTCCAAACGCTTCGCTTCCGCGTACCCGCTTCTGATTCCATGCAACCTAGATACGTACTTTAAAAAATTATATATAGTAAATGTCAAGTAAATCATAAATGAAAATGAGCTTGGCGGAGTAATTAACTGATTGTTAATATGAAAATGTAACGTACACGAAGTAGCTAGCGTTAGGCAGAAAGAAAATAGTGGACATAAAACTTTGTCACATCACATGCTTTGCAATCATGCACATCACCTTATAACCATCGACTCTGACCAAAATTAATATTTTATACTGTATCTTGTATTTATAAATTTATTTGAGGTTGAAATGTATATAATGATCTCATTTGGCATAAATTGAGTAGGCAAAGAAGCATAGTAGCAATAAATTGTAAGAATGAGGGGCATAATAAACTCCAATGTTTCACAAATAGATCGAGATAGTAGCATAAATTGTTGGTGCGGGATTTAACACCCCCGACAAACTCGACTTAAACCAAGAATAATTCCATCAATTAACCAGTAATCGGCCCATGGGTAAAAGTCCGCAAAGCTCGTAGCCGATTTACACGAGGAAAAGGGAAGACAAACCTAAGAAGATAATCTTGAAGATCCGAGAAAACAGGAAAAAAAAAACAGATTCAAGATCGAAGATTAAGGAAATAAGACATATCAAAAACCGACTACCCCTCTCTATACTTCTTCCAAGAAAAGGATTCGCAATTTCATACTAAAAACCTAGTTTTATATTCTTCTTTAACAAAACCCTACTTTTTTTTTTGAAATAATCTTAAATCTCTTTGTAATCAAGTTTTTGATCGAGATTTCAATAAAAAGAGTTCTTTTAATTTGTTTTCCCCCTTTAAACAAATTCTCACTACAAAAAGACGCTTGTTAACGTCATTTTTATGGAAGGTTAACGTCGGTTTATGACTAATGTTAGTATAATAAACCGACGTCTCCGAGCATGTTTCTTGCATGGATCTTTGGAAAAACCCTTGTTTCTACAAAACCAATAACGAGAGGAATTAAAAACATATATATGGTGAACACGCAAGAAATTTGTGCAATAGGTTTGCACTTAATTAGTAGGAAAACATGAACAACAAACAATTAATTATAATAACTAATAACTGAGATAAGTTTATAATGACAACTGAAAAGTGAAAACAAAATAAAACTAACGGCAAAATCTAACATTGACGTTTTGAGGAATGGGTGCTGAAATGTTTTATACAACCATTTCTACGGCACGGCATCTCCATATCAGTAAAATTAGTCCCACTCAATCAGTATTCTCACACGTGAAAAATGATAGTTTGCGTTTTCACAACTAAATAAGATTGCTTTGTTTTTTTAGATCAAGTTTTTATTTAACCATTATCCAAGCTAAGTGAACCTATTTGCTCACTTCCAATGTTTATTTTTAGTAGAAATAGGAGTAGATAAGTAGCAAATGTTCAATTGAATTTTTGTCAATAAAGTAAATTATACATGGGAATTAGGAAATGAAGTTTGTTTTTCTTTTCGATCATGTCAAATATTTCGTTGTTTATCTTGGCGAACTTGGATTTTGGGATAAATGAAAAATATGGAGTTTTTTATTTGACTATTAATTGTTATTTAACTTATTTTGCTTGTACATCCAAAAGTCTAGGTATGGAATCGGCGTATTTGATTTTGAGTCTTTTTTTTTTTTTTTTTTTTTTTTTTTTTTTGGGCAAAATTTGATTTGATTTTGAGTCTTTGACCCCTTTTTAACCAAAAACTTGTAGGATCTTTTCATATTCAATTTCTTTAAGTCAAGTTTCAGATACATACCTATACACAATTTTGGATCGTTAATTACGAAGTATTTTTACATTTCTACAACAATATATTTGCGTAAGACCTTCCAAATTTATGGATATTACAGGACCTATAATAAGTATTTGTTTCTTAAGAAGCCGATTTAAATTGATATAGGTTTTAACATATTGTTTATCAGTTTCAATAAAAAACAACAATAACAAAAAAAAAACCATTAAAAAATTAAGTAGTGATTCGATATTTTTTTGTTTTGCTGTAAATGAACCAGAACCACGCCTTTCTAATGAAATTATATTAAAACTCCTACACTAATAAATAACGATTTATAAACCTCCACAAATGGAAGAGAAAAAATAAAGTATGGTGGTTAGAAAAAAAGGATATGATGTGAAATGTCAATAACTACAACTTGCTATATCGAAAACCTTTAATTGTAATCATCGAAACTTAATTATTGTTAGAGAACATATTAACAGTGCAGCCAAAATTACCCTAAAATTACGTGAAACATCTCATGAAATGAAATTACGTACCCAACTTAACTTGCATGGGATATCTATAAATACCCTCATGAACCACATTTCATGCAAAATCAAAACACACTCAAACCCCATTTCAAAAGAGAAACATTTCTAAAAACAGTTCTAGTAATAAAAATGGGCAAGCTCTTGGTGTTAATGTTAGTTGGGATGTTCTTGGCTTTTGAAAGCTTGGAAGCTCTTGACTATGGAGATGCACTAAACAAGTCAATCTTGTTCTTTGAAGGCCAAAGATCCGGTAAACTCCCGACTAACCAACGGGTTAAATGGCGTGCTGATTCTGCCCTCTCTGACGGTGCATCAGCTAATGTAAACCAATTATATTCATAAACATCTCTATATGCCTAAGTTTTGGCATTATGCTATCTCTTAGACTTAACCAATTTTCTTGTGTTTTTGATTTTCCAGGTGAATTTGATTGGAGGATATTACGATGCTGGTGACAATGTAAAATTTGTGTGGCCAATGTCATTTACCACAACCTTATTGAGTTGGGCTGCAATTGAATACCAAAATGAGATTACTTCCGTAAACCAGCTTGGTTATCTCCGGTCTACTATCAAATGGGCAACCAATTTTATCCTCCGCGCTCATACTTCGCCCAACATGCTATATACTCAGGTAAGCCAACTTTTTCCCCCGGTTTACACGTCTAAACCAAACCGAACTGTCACATTTTGGTTTGTTTGAGAATTATTCCAAAATATTTCATTTCATGCTGAATATCCAAAATACAGTATGTATATATCTCGTTTCTTATATACTATATACCTCTATAATATTTTTACAAATTCACTATCGAAATTCGAGTAATTATTTTTTTGTTTTGTTTTATAATGGATATAAAAAAGGTGGGAGATGGAAATTCAGATCATAGTTGTTGGGAGAGGCCAGAAGATATGGACACACCTAGAACTCTCTACAGTATCTCTTCCTCTTCCCCCGGTTCCGAAGCCGCGGGTGAAGCCGCAGCCGCTCTTGCCGCGGCCTCACTTGTTTTCAAACCGGTCGATTCTACTTATTCATCCAAGTTACTCAACCATGCTAAATCCGTGAGTATATATTCATATTTAGTCCATAAAAAATCATTACATCAATTCAATCATAAGGTAACGTATAAATTATCTATTTTGTGGTAGCTATTCGAATTTGCGGATAAGTACAGAGGTTCTTACCAAGCATCTTGCCCCTTCTACTGCTCACACTCAGGCTATCAGGTAATTAAACTGATACACATAGATATATTTTCATGTTTACGTAAATGAGTTACTTAACAAGACACTTTATGTTATTAAACATTTTGGGGTAAAAATAGGATGAACTTTTGTGGGCTGCGGCTTGGTTATACAAAGCAACAGGGGAAAAGAGTTACTTAAATTATGTTATAAGCAATAAAGATTGGAGCCAAGCCGTGAATGAATTTAGCTGGGACAACAAATTCGCCGGTGTTCAAGCTTTACTCGCATCGGTTAGTATATATTTCCTCCGTTTTAAATTATTTGTCATTTTAGAAGATAAATTTTGTTCCAAATTAGTTGTCGTCGTTTTAAATTTTTAATGCATATTTTTAACAAAATTTTCAATTTAATCTCTAATCTCTTAAGCTTATTAATTGATGATATCATATAAAACAATACATTAATTAATTAGAGGTAAAATAGAAAAATTGAATGTTTTCTTAATAAGCGTGAAAAAACCTTAAACGACAACTAATTTTAAAAGGAGGGAGTATTAGCTAAACCGATTTCGCTAAATTCTATAACATTAATTAGTTGATCTAAATTAATATTACTTGTTATTTTCTTATATTAAGGAGTTTTACAACGGGGCAAATGACTTGGAAAAATTTAAGACCGATGTTGAATCATTCGTCTGTGCATTGATGCCAGGAAGTAGCTCTCAACAAATTAAGCCAACTCCTGGTAATGTTCACCGGTTACTTGGTTTTGAGTTTTTTTCCCCTTTGGTGTTGGTTTTATGGTATCATTTATTTGTACTTTTTGTTTATTCAGGTGGCATTTTGTTTATTAGAGACAGTAGCAACTTACAATATGTAACAACGGCTACAACTGTTTTGTTCCATTACTCAAAAACTCTTACCAAAGCCCGGGTTGGTTCAATCCAATGCGGTTCGACCCAGTTCACCGCATCTCAAATTCGAAATTTCGCCAAATCACAGGTAAACAAAATTAAATTATCCCCACCTAGTCCGGTTCTGTACACCATTTCCATGTTCTTAACCAACCGGTTTAATATTCAGGTTGATTACATTCTTGGAAATAATCCATTGAAAATGTCTTACATGGTTGGATTTGGAACAAAGTACCCAACTCAACCTCATCATAGAGGCTCGTCATTACCGTCAATCCAATCTAAACCGGAGAAAATCGACTGCAATGGAGGATATTCATACTACAATTCTGATACACCGAACCCGAATGTCCATACCGGTGCAATCGTTGGCGGACCGAATTCATCCGACCAGTATAGCGACAAAAGAACAGATTATTCTCATGCAGAGCCCACAACTTACATCAACGCCGCCTTTATTGGGCCCGTCGCTGCTCTCATCAGTTCTTCCCGACAAACCCACGTTTAGATTTGGTTGTGGGGAAACAAATATTAGCAAGGAAGAATGACTATTCATCAACAACTATCAAGACTATGAATTTGAATAAATAATCAGGGGATGCATCATTTGCTTTAAATACATTTATCTATGTACACACTCACATATAATTGAATCGTATAGCTTAGCTAAATGAAAACGATTTAATTTCAACTATCTATATTGGTTCTTATTTCATTGTATCATATCATTGTATCGTATAGATATTTTATGATTAATTTTTTTTTTTTCTAAACTTGTAAATATCATATAAAATGAAAATAGGTGTTACATGGGTTAAGACCATCTCCAATGTAGAGCTCTATATCTTACTCTAAAATAGAGTAACTCTATTTTAGAGAAGGGTTTCTCTCCAATGTATATCTCTATTTTCTACTCTAAAAAAGAATATTCTTAGAAATATTCTATATCTATTTTATATACTAATGCCTTTTAATTATATAATTTACAATTTGACCCCATATATTATAGATTTGCAAAATTCCCATAAAATATGAAATTATTTAAATTAAACACTAATTATTTATTAAAAAAAAAACATTACATCATATAACAATAATAAAACATTACAAATTTTATTTTAAATAACACCATTAGAATATTTTTCCTACATATGATCAATTAAAGCATTTCGTAGTGAGAAATGAGCTTCTTTATCTTTGATTTTTTAAAATTAACCAAGAAACTCTTGAAACCGGATATTATGCTTTGAATGAGCTGAAGGAAGAAAACAAAATAAATGTGATTTGAATTCCTTTCAAAACCCAAATGTTCGGGCATATTTTGAGAGTGAACAAGCACGGATTTTACAAAAACGACGTGTCCAACAACAAGATCAAGATAAAAAAAACTCCTCCTCCATCTACTTCATTTGGACAATATTTTAACTATCTTGGCGGATCTACAAGCAATTTACCGGACTATTAAATTACTAGTTTTATGTTTTAGTTTTCTTATGTTGTTTATTTTAAATTTAGTACTTGTTTGTTTGTTAAGTTTATAAAGCTATGTGTTGTAATTGTTGTTTATAGAATGATTATATGTATTAAATAAAAAAGTTTAAATTTGAGGGACTAAAGTATAAATAAAAAAGTTGAACTCAAAAATAGAGTTGAGAATAGAGTTGCTCTATATATAGAGTCAATCTGCAGAAATCTCTATTTTAGAGTCAATTATAGAGTAGAGTTGGAGGAGAATTTTGCATTTTTACTCTAAAATAGAGTAGGGTTGGAGATTCCCTAAGACCTAAACGTTTGAGCTCTGCCGAAAAAGGTGTAAAAAACATAGCACAGTTACTCATTCTCAGATAAAGTGAAACAATGGATCCCTTAGTGAAGCCATAACGCCAAAACAAGCTTCTTATGATATAACTAGTACTTATTTAATAAATGGTTTTCTGCAAAACAACCCTTTAAATCAATTTTGTTTGCAAGTTTATCCTCCAAGTTCGAACTATGCAAGTCAACCCCACAATCTCAAAAGTCACCCGCAATACAACCCTCCCGTGTAGCGATGACGTGACACCCGATAACTCCGTTTGAAAACATAAGGGATTTTTGCAAAAAAACCTTCCATGTAATTTTTTTTTGCAAAACAAACCTGCATGTCAAATAAATGCAGGTCAAACAACAATCTCAAAAGTCACCTGTAATATAGCCTTTCCGTGTATCGATAACGTGACAATCGATAACCTATTTTATGTAATATAGTATGTAGGAGTATCATGCATCTCGAGCCTCAAATTAGTTAATTCTTCCATCATAGGCTCATCCCACCATTTCTATATGAGAAAGCCCTAGATGGAAGAATTAACTAATTTGAGGTTCGAGATGCATGATACTCCTACATACTACATTAAATAAAATGAGTTATCGATTGCCACGTCATCGATACACGGAAAGACTATATTGCAGGTGATTTTTGAGATTGTGGTTTGACCTGCATTTATTTGACGTGGAGGTTTGTCTTCCAAAAAAAACATTATATGGAGGAGTTTTTTACCCCTTATGTTTTCAAACGGAGTTATTAGTTGCCACGTCATCGCTACACGGAAGGGAAGTATTGCAGATGCCTTTTTTTTTTGAGGTTTATCTTGCAAAAAAACATTATATGGAGGTTTTTTTTGCAAAAACTCCTTATGTTTTCAAACGGAGTTATCAGGTGCCACATCATCGTTACACGGGAGGGCAGTATTACGGGTAACTTTTGAGATTATGGGATTGATTTGTATAATTCGGACTTGGAAGGTAAACTTGCAAACGAAATTGACTTAGAGGATTGTTTTGCAGAAAACCCTTTAATAAATTAATGTTTTCACGTTAGTCTCTCAAGATCTAGAGAACCCATATGACCTTCTTGAGTTTGGTATACGTAAGTGGAGCATAGAATCAGCTGCGTTCCTCGACCATGACCATTTTGTAACTTGCGTTTATGATTTCTAAAGATTACGATAGCTCATATATAGCTTCAACAAAAAATATTTATATATACCAAGGGTACCTACAAAAATATCTGAAGATTACAATAGCTCTTGACATTGTTATTTTCTGTTTGAAAAAGAGAAAAAAAAAATTGGATCTTTAATTTCTCGATTTGTGCATGTCATCCTTGCGCATGGGCCATGCGAATCTTCTCAGTATCGTTCCATTTTTAACGGATGTCCTCGAAGGGATAAGCTATGTGTGTCATGTGGATGCATAAGAGTTGTGTTGACACAGCCGATATGGGATGTTATAGCAAACAAGGCATACATAAATGATTAACTAGACAAAGAATTTCTTGATGAGCTGATTAGGCTGTCTAGTTTTGCTACCATCGGCTGTTAGAGGATCATAGCTAGCCTAGGTTTTAATTAAAATCTCGCAAAGAGGTCACATGATTCTTTCCGGGAACTATGGCCAAATTAATAACAAGAATAGAATAAGCGTATTCATGATATAAAACCAATGTCTCTCTTGAGACCTCTTTGTCAATTGTCTCCCAGAAAGAGTGGTAAAAACCCGCAGAAAAACCGTCTGGCCCGGGAGCTTTGTCAGCATGACTATCTAAGACAGCATCATGGATCTCTTTTTCGTTTGGCATGGCTGTAAGCTTAGTGTTCATGTAGTCAGTGATATGTGGCTGTGACAATGAAGCTGACGTGAAAAGATTTTCATAAAAGGCCGAGACTGACGCAGCTATTTGTTTTTCTTCAAACAATTCAAGTCCATCCTCATCTTCTATCACTGAGAAGTGATTCATAGCTTTCCTTCTTCTTGTTACAACATGGAAGAAACTAGTGTTCTTATCTCTTTCCTGCAACCATAAAATTCTGCTTCTTTGACGCCATAGAGATTCCTCTTCCACGTAGGCTGCAGCAAGCTTAGCCGTGAGAATGCTTATCAAATCATTATCAGGCACTAACGCCGATAATGCAGATTCAAGGGCTTCTTGGTCCTCTTTAATAGCTTGTACTTTTAATTGTTTTTGCTCTTTTGTCCAAGAGATCAACTCTCGACTGCACCGATTAAACTTTGATAACAGAGTCTCTGATTCTCTGGCTCTCCAAGCATCTGAGACTAGATTCCTGATTTCTTCCTTTCCTCTGAGCCTTCTATTGAATCTGAACAAACCTTTAGCTTTAACCTTTGTGGGATCAAAGTAAGTAATAAGCGGCCTGTGGTCTGAACCTTCGAAGCGAAGGTACCTGCATCTCCCTAAGGGAAATTTTTCTTACCAGGCTATGTTTGCAAGAGACCTATCCAACCTAGAGAGGATGAAATGAGAATGCCTTTGTCCTCGCCAGGAGAGCATATTTATTACCTGAATGTTGAACGTCCCATAGCCTGTTTTCGGATAAGAAACTACGGAAAGGTATGAAAGAACCCTCAGCTCTAACCATTGGCGGAGGCAATGAAGAATCATGGGGGTCATGTGACACCCATGAAATTATGATTTTCAGTTTAACTTTTGTTAAAATAATTATTTGACACATGTCCAAGTAGTTATTGACACCCCTAACAAATTTTATTGACCCCTTTCAAATCCATGACGGTAGTTTAAAGATTAATATTTAACATTCTAAAGTTTGAAGTTTGATAATATTTATCACAAAACAAGTTTAAAATATAAATTTGCTACTAATTTTCTTTACTGTTTGGCATATTAACATTATCGTTGGGCATTTTTTACAAACTGTTGGGCTTTAGCGAAATTTTAATTGATTTTGTTGCTTAATTTTTTTTTTTTTTTGTCATCCGAAATTAATTAAAGCTCAAAAGAGCCATTCCTGAGGAATATTGTTTACATAGGTGATATGAAGCGGTTCTGTACGAACTTTTCGTGCCAGATTATCCGCTTTAACATTAGCCCTACGAGAAATTAAAGATAAAGAAAAAGATGAAAACTCCTCCTTGTCGGTCTGAAATTCCTCCAAATACACTGAAAACGCCGGCCATTCGGTTGGAGAAGACACCATCTTCACCAGGTCTGAACAGTCTGTAAAGAACGCTACCTCTTGATGATCTGCACCAATCATACATTTCATTGCCCAGAGAAGGGCTTCGACTTCGGCATGTAGTGGAGATAAACTTCTACGGAGGTTCGCAGCTCCCATGGTTGGCGGTTCTCCATTTGACGATGTACAGAACCATCCTGTACCAGAAAACTTATCACTTTCTTTCCATGATCCATCCACAAAACAAAGGTATCCTGAATAATTCGACTCAAGTAAAGCATCTCTCACTCGAGTTCGAGTCACCAAGTCCATAGAACCATGATTTTCATTAAGGAGCTCAATTTGAGCTGATTGCCACAATTGTGCCTCTTTTTCCGCTAATCGTAATACCTCTATTGGGTCTTTATCTATATTTTCAAATATCTTTTCATTCCTTGCTTTCCAAATATACCAAATAATCCATGGGAAGGCTGATGAATCAAATTCTGAAAGTATTCTCCAAAACAAATGATCCAAATTCGCAAAATTAGATTCTGTAGGAAAAATCCTTACAGCCGTAGGAATCTATGAAAGCGCCCAAATCTGCCGTGCAGGGTGGCACTGAAAAAGTGAATGATTGACTGTTTCCTCTACTGCGCCACATCTGGCACATCCCGTGTCACAATCAATTCCTCTTTTTCGCAAATTTTCCGTAACCGGTACACAACCCGTTAAGATTTACCACAAGAAATGGCGTATCTTAGGTGGACACTGTACTTTCCAAGAATGTGCTTTTAGTAGGTTGATGTCAGGGCCAAAAGCAGGTAAATTGGTCTCCGACTTTTCTATCCGTATGGTATGATATCCCGATTTGACTGTATATTTTCTGGATTTTGTAAAATGCCAACCCAAAGAATCTTCCTTTGTTGGCACACCCACATGTATGGCGCTTACTAGCGCGACATCTTCTGGATCAAAGATCGCTTTTAAGAGATCAATATTCCAAAAATTCGACCGACTATCTATAAGATCGTTAACTTTTAAAGATGGGTCAGCAACTGAACCATTACTTTTTGCTGGTCTCGGGAATTGAGCTGGAATCCAGGGATCCTCCCAAACCGAGATGGATGTCCCAGATCCGACTCTTTTAATAAGTCCTTTATTAACCAGAGATCTAGCTGAACATATACTCCGCCATCCATATGATGGAGAATATGATTTTATATTTTCCAAAGGATTGGATTTCCTAAAATACTGTCCTTTAAACACCTTTGCGAAAAGAGAGTCCGGAACCGTGATCAACCGCCATAATTGTTTTGCTAGTAAAGCTGAATTAAAATCGTCAACGTTCCGAAATCCTAATCCCCCTTCCGATTTGCTATTGCACAATTTATTCCAAGCCATCCAATGCATACCTCTAGAATCACCATTTGAGCTCCACCAAAAATTAGCAACCGCACTAGTAAGTTTAGAAGTGATTGTTTTTGGCAATCTGAAGCATGACATAACATAGGTTGGTAATGCTGCAACTACCGATTTTATCATCACTTCTTTTCCTCCTTTTGATAAAAATTTTGCCGACCATCCGTTAATCCTTGTTTGTAGTCTATCTCTGACAAAAGAGAAGATTTTTGTCTTCGAGCCCCCCAAACTCTCCGGCAATCCAAGATAAGAACCCATTCCACCGATATTAGTGATACCTAAGGTAGATTTGATTTCTTCCTTAATTTCATCATCTACCTTATGTCCAAACTGAATCGAGGATTTTAAAAAATTAATCTGCTGTCCCGAGACCGCTTCATACTTCTTTAAAATCCCTAAAATTACCCCACACTGGTCTTTATTAGCCTTGCAAAAAAACAAGCTATCATCCGCAAATAACAGATGTGAAACCGAAGGACTTGCATTAGCTACTTTGATACCTGTAATTAATTTTTCCCGTTCAGCTTTCCGAATGTTCGCAATTAGCACTTCTGTGCATAGGATGAATAAATAAGGAGAGAGCGGGTCTCCTTGTCGTAAACCCCTCTATGGTATTATTAGTCCTTTAGGTTGTCCATTAAGGAGAACTCTATATTGGACCGTTGTAATACACCACATTATCCATTTAATCCATTTTTCACAGAAACCCAATTTTCTTAAAACCTTCTCTATGAAAATCCATTCCACCCTATCATAAGCTTTACTCATATCCGTTTTAATGGCCATGAATTTTCCTTTACATGATGGGTTAGTTCCCAACCCATGGAACATCTCTTGTGCAATGAGAATATTATCTGAAATCAATCGTCCTTCTACAAAAGCCGATTGTGTTTCCGAAATCAGTTTTGGTAGCACCGTCTTAAGTCTTTGGCAAAGAATCTTCGATATAATTTTATACCCAACATTGCAAAGACTGATAGGCCGTAATTCCTTCATCCGTGTCGGTCTTTCCATTTTTGGAATCAGACAAATATTAGTCGTATTTAACCGTTTATCAAAAATTTCATCCTCTAAAAAGGAATTGACCAGAAATAAAAGGTCTGTTTTAATAGTAACCCAAGCCTTTTGGAAAAATAAAGCTGTCATTCCATCAGGTCCTGGCGCTTTTTTCGGATGCATCATAAACAGAGCTGTTTTCACCTCACATTCCGTTACGGGTGCCGTTAGGAAATTGTTAATCTGATCCGTAATCAGAGTTTGAACTTCTGCCAAGGATTCTTCAAAAGCCTCAGGCTTAGTTGTAGCAAACAATTCCTTAAAATAAGTTACCGCTATATTTTGAATATATTTATCCTCTGCAGACCAAATTCCGTTTTCATCATGTAACCCCGTTATTCGGTTCCTTGCCCGTCTTTGTTTTGTTAAAGCATGAAAATACTTTGAATTATTATCCCCTAGTTTCATCCAAAAGCTTCTGCTTTTCTGATGCCAATACAGTTCCTCATCTCGATAAGCCTCTTTCAACCGCAAAGTTAATTCTGTAATCTCCTCACGTGGTCTCCTATCGTCTCTTTGTGCCATAAGTAATTCCGATTTTAGTTCCTCAATTGTTTGCCGCCCAAAAGGAGTTAAATCTTTCCTCCACTGCGAAATAGCCCGCCTACAATTAGTCAATTTTTCCACAAATTTTCCTTCTCCTAACTCAGAGTCAGAATTCCAACCATTTGAAATTGCCTCGAGTAATCCTTCCTTCCCAATCCATCTTTTATCAAACCTGAAAATTCTTTTCCCACGTGGGACCTTATCCATGAGGGTAGCTACCACCGGTGAATGGTCGGAAGCTACCATTGGTAAATATTCAACGAAAGAATTGCAAAATAATTTATGCCAATCTTCGTTTGCTAAAGCTCTATCCAACTGACACCGTATTGGTTTCTTATCCCGCCAACCCCGCCATGATAACCAATCTCCGATATATGGGAACTCCAAAAGACCACAATTTTGAATCATTAAATTAAAAGGGATAAAAGAAGATGCATGTCTTAAATTACCAACTCTTTTCTCGTGATTTCCGGTTAACTCATTAAAATCTCCTATTAAGAACCAGGGTGTGTCTCTAATCAAACCAATCCGTGTTAACCGTTCCCAAACTTGATCTCTGTTTTTCGGAACCGGATCACCATAAACGAAAGTAAGATGTATTGTTTTTCCTTTTATCACCGCTTCAACATCAATTAACCGATTACTTTCATAAATAATTGAACCATTAAAATCATTATTATAATAAAGGGCTAAACCGCCACTACAACCAATAGGATCAACCGTTTTTAAATTTTTGTAACCAAAATGACCGATAAATTTTTCCATGAACCAAGAAGGTTGTTTTGTTTCCGAAAGAAATAAAAAGTCTGGCCGGTGTTGTTTCCATATATCCCTAAGATAACCGATAGTTGCCTTATTCCCAAGTCCTTGACAATTCCAACTCAAAACCTTCATTTATCAACCTTGTGTATTGGTGGGTTGCGTCCACCCGTGAAGTCCTTTACCGTACCATAGTACGTCGAGTTATAGCCTTCATTCCTTTGATTCTTCTTTAAAGAAATCCAATCATAATTTAATACTTTTTGATTGAATTACTTTTTGGAATAAGTTGATTTAAAAAAATCAATCCCTAAATGTCGGTAATAAAATTCTTCAAAAATGTCATTAACATAAATATTTGTAGCCAAAAAAATTAAAGATGTCATTACAAATATTTACAAAGATCTTTACAAAAAAATATGAATATATATATATATATATATATATATATATATATATATATATTCATCTTAAAGATCAATCATATGCTCACTTATAATTTTTAGAAAATGTTTTAAAAATGAATATTTGCAATGATATTTTTTCTAATAAAACTATTATTTATAAAATAAAAAAACATTATGACCCCCCATAACTCATTTTTCTGGCTCCGCCACTGGCTCTAACTGGTCCGCCCACCTTTTCTGTGTTCTCTAGAATCTCGTTAAAATCGCATGTTAAGAGTCAGGCTTCATCTCTAGCAGCTCCTAGAGCAGAAATCCCTTCCCACTCTATTCTCCACTTGTGGAGCTCCGTACATGAAAGTAATGAAAGACTCAACTTGCTGGAATTTTAACTTCGTGTCAATGAAGTTCTGAGAAGAAGAGAGAATATCAATCTTCACATCATCCTTCCAAAATAAAGCCAGCCCTCCACTCAGACTTTGTGGAGGCACTGTAAATTTATTAACAAAACCCATCGATTGAAATACATGAAAACAACATCATCTTGATTTTTGGTTTCCATGAGAAACATAATGTTTGGGAAGAATTCTGAGCGAATCTCCTTTAATCTTGGAACTGTAAGGGTGCTTCCAAGTCCTTGACAGTTCAAGCTAACCACCACTATGGAAGAGGATTTGGTGGATTTTGAAAATCCACCTTCGTCTTTGCCATTTTGGGCATAGAGGTTGACGCTATAACTGGTGAAGCACACTAAGCATCTCCTCTGCTTCCCGAGGATCTTCCGTCAGATCCGCCGTTCCCTCCACCGTCTCCGTCTTGGTCAACTCCACCTCCGCCGTTCCCAAGATTGTTTCCACCGGCAGAGCGAAGTAGATGCTCCCAGGGATTAGTTTTAGGGTTATTTTAATATTTTAAAAATATTAATTTTGTTTTCAAAATTGTAGTAAATACATAAAAATATATTTTAAGGCAAATTTTTATGATTTTTTATTAAAAATTTATGATTTTTATTAAAATTTGAACATAAATTATTGTAAAATATCACAAACTTCCAATTCAAATGTTTGAATAACAAAAAAAAAAGTTGTTTTATACTTGCAATTAAAAAATAATCGGGATATGTAAGAATAGGCGGAAAATAATCGGATTAGGCGAGAATTAATCGGATAAAGCGGAGAGTAATCGGGTGACTGATTTTTTTAAGGGGTTAGTCATTAATCGAGGCGGAGAGGATGGATCTAGCGATTAAGCGGGGAGTAATCGGGATAGACCGGGATTTTTAGAACAGGGAGTAGATCCATCTGCTTGATCACGTATGAATTCCATCATTGGCTCTCCAGTTCGAAACTCAGGGTAGATGACATATACTTGAATGTCTCTGCCTTAGTTTTTTTTTAAATCTTTATGAACAGGAACATAGTCGCGATTGCCACCAACAAGAACTATCAGTTCATTGTCATATAAATCAAGCCAATCCGGCATCGTTAAGTTGATGTAATCGTTCGATGCTTGTTTGGTGTCAGCTGAAGAATTAACAAGATAAACTTTAATCATTATCAACAGACTTAATCACTATCAAATAAAGAATTGAATCAAAGGAAATGAACTCACGTTTTTCTAAATCGGTAAGAAAGAGTTATCCGTCTCTATACTGTTCAGCCTCTAAGTTGTCGTCAGTATTCGAGTTAATCTTAGCGGGAGCTGTTCCATCTGATACAACAAACTCAACAGAAATTTCTCCCCAATAGCCATGAGATTGGAGATGGCTCTAAAACATGGGGATCAGTAGAGTAACGTCAAAACCATGAAAGAGAATGGGAGCATTCTTGTAATCGCTAATCACTCGAATTCTTCGACAATCTCTCTTCAATTTTGATTTTGATCTCTAAGAAAAAAAACATTTAGAAATCAATTTCTGGGTTACTTTAATTCTTTTCAAAAGAAAATAAACACTCACATTCTTCATTTCGCTAGATTCGGAGCATTTTCTCTTTCTTTAGGAGGATTTTTTCGGAGGACTCTTCGTACTTTGATATAAGGGGGTTATTGAAAATTTGAAACCAATGAATTTGACAGAATTTAATAGAATTTCATTCCTTAAAATTTAATGGATTTAATAGAATTTATTGGATTTGAAAATCTGTTTACATTTCTTAAAAATCTCTAATTGATGTATTAATTTTATTCAATCCAATTCTATTACATTCCTTAAAAATCTCTAAATGGTAACTAAGGACTTGAATTTCAAAGAAGGAGCTTAAATTCTTCATTGTTTAAAGTTGTATGGGGGTGCATCAGGTCAAGAGATAAATCTTCAAAAATCATCTAATATATGGCAAGAAGATTGAGCCGATTAAGAAGCATTTGTTGGGACTTTTCTTGGGAATCATTAAGCCGACAAAGGAATTTTTGTATTTTTTGTAATCTAGCTTTAAACAATGAAGAATTACAATGTTTTTTGTAATTTTGATATCGTACTCTGGTTTTAAATGAAGTTAGACGGCAAAAAAGAGAGAGTTAAAAAGCCTGATTGGTAAAGTTAGTTCAATATTATAGATTTAAATTTAAGTTTATGAATTTTAAAATTTTGCAATATATTACATACGATAACAGATGAACATATAATAAATAGTAAGTTTCATATATAGATAATATATTATACAATTTTTGGTGAAAATATATATTATAATATAAAATTTTATAGTAATTAAATGATATATATATATATAAATTAATTTATATATTTTTTTGTCATTGTTTATATATGTTATTTACATTAGTAAAAATATTGTACCGAAGATCGGTGTTAAAGCGGATGCTAACTTCTTAGTAATAACGGGTTTTTCGACTTCTACATTATTGGCTAAGTTGCATGTACAAGTCAAAAAAAGAAGAAGAAGTTAGTGTCCAATCTTCTTTTACTTTTGTACTATTGATTGTATGCTAGGCAGTGTTCTAAAAAGCGGTCTAGGCGGTCGTCTAGGCCCCGACTAGGCGCTAGGCTCTTATGCAACGCCTAGATAACCGCCTTGACCGCCTAAAATTACACAGATCTTGTTTAATGTATTTTTTCAATTTTAATTAGAGTTTTATTTATATATATAGTTATAAATATTCATATATTGTTTAATATAAATATAAATAAATGTTTTATCTAATTTTTGTTTATAATTTCATAATTTTTAGTTTTATATAGATATTTTATATAACTTTTATATATAATATCATATTTATAATATTTTATGTTATAAACGTCTAAACCGCCTAAAAAAGTCGCCTAGGCTCCGATTAGGCGTTCTAGGCGCTAGGCATTGGGTCACCGCCCGCTTAGCGCCTAGCGCTTTCTTGAACACTGATGCTAGGTGATTCAAATGGAAATAACTAAGATATTTCATTTAAATATTTAACTCTGACATCAATCACTCCATATCTATAGCTTATTTTTCATCAGCCTAATAATCCATCAAATCGAGTTTTTTTTCCAAAATTATAATTGTGACACCAATCACTCCATGTCTTATACGGTTCTGTTATATAAGTGGATTTTGAATCCAATACAAGTAAAAAAAAAATCAATTTGAAAATCTGATTAATTGGATAATATAGTTATATTCAAGTTAGTAGCACCAGTTGTTGTTTTATTTTTTCATTTAGTGGAGCCGATTGGCATTGCATCTTGGGTGAAAAAAAAAAACAAATGTACTGCAATGTATTCGTCTAAAGTAACCCCATAATTTGATCGAAATTATAAGTTAACATACACATAATAGAACAAGTAGCCGGAATAGCTCAGCTGGACAGAGCGTTTGGTTGTTGACCACAAAGTCGGACGTTTGAACTCACCTTTTCTTATTATCATCACCTTAAATGGCAAACTCGTCTTTTATGCAAACAACTAGAACCATCATCTTTTTCATCTATCTGATTCTGAGGTTCTTGTTCTTATATTTTCCCATGAAAAGTATGGCATCACGCCAGATAAAATCCGTTCTTTGACCTCTGTCTATATGTCCATGAAATGGAAGTTAAATACCTATTTCTCCACTAAATGAAAGTATAATAGCTTAATTCCCCCATAATCAAAAGTTCGAGATCTATAACCCCACAGTGCTGGTTTTAATTGGTTTAATGTATACTTAACAGATAAATAAACCATCTAAATCTCATTATAACCAGAGTATATCCTATTACAACGATAACATTCATTTTAACCCCAAATCACCAGATCGAAAACCCTAAAATCTAAAATCCCCAAAATCGACAAACCCCGGAAACTAAGAAATCAAAAATCGAAACTCGTCGATTTGCTGCTCAAAATCTTGTAGATGTTGTTAGTCCTGCATCACCCGTCTGTTATTGGTGATGTCGATCCTGAAGCCGGAGAGAGAGAGAGAGATGAATTTCACACAGAAGAAATGTTGAAGGAATGGACCGACGAACCACCGATCTGCCATGATGTGTACCCGGAGAGCGATACTGAAGAAAACAGCGACGACCCAGCAAGATATCAAACACATATCAGGCACGGTGATGGCCATTTGTACGATAAGTTAACATTTTTCAGTGGAGTTGCTTTCAAAGAGGCGGTCATTGATCACACTCTCAGAACTGGATGCAATCTGAAGCAATACATGTAAGATAAGGATACAATTGGCTTCAAATGTGTTGGTTTTGATTGTAAGGAAGATGGAGCACAATGTGATTGGCAAGTATATGCCACAATTCTTCCGAACGATAGAATGTGGAAGATTAGGAAGTTCATAGATAAGCATAGATGTATCCCAAATAGAAAATGTGAGATGTTTAAGGTGTCTCATATAGCTAGGTTATTTATTGATAAGATTAGAGATAATCCTGAATTCTATATGCTTATGAAAATTGAAGAAATCATTAAGAAACAATGGAAGATCAGTGTCACTAGGAATCAATGTCAGTCTGCGAGGAAGAAGTCAATGCAATGGATTGAGAAGGAGTACGATGACCAATTTAATTTGCAAGACTAAGGGACTGCGACTGAGATACTTGATGCAAACAAAGATTCACATGTAGAGGTTGAATGTCTAACGAATGATAAAGGTAAAGACATGCTCAACATGTTCTATGTTTGTTTTCATAACCTTAGAATGACATGGAAGGACTCTTGTAGGCCTCTAATCGATATTGATGGTTGTTTTCTAAAGAAGAAAGTGAAGGGGTAGTTATTGGTAGCATTAGTTAGGGATGCAAACAATCGTATCTATCCTATAGCTTTGGGGTGGTGAAAGTAGAGAACATAGAAAATTGGGTTTGGTTTGTGAAGCTGCTGAAAGAAGACTTTGGATTAAGTGATGGTGAAGGTTTCATCATGATCTCAGATAGGCAAAAGGTAGAATATATTTTGTTGTTTTGTTTTTTCTTTTCATTTGAATGGTAATGATTTCTTATGTTTGTTCTATTGTTTCAGGGTTTAATCAAAGTTGCTAAGCTTGAGTTACCCAAGATAGAGCATCAAATATGTGTTCAACAAATCTATGGGAACTTGAATAAGACGCATGGTAGTAAAACCAGGATAAAGCCACTGCTATGGGATTTGACTCTCGATTGCTCGATCTCCACATGATGATTTACTCATTCCCTATGTGATCTAGGATCCAACATTAACCTCATGCCCTAGTCTGTTTGCTGAACAACTTGGGAGGACTGCTTATAGGCCTACACATATCAATCTTCTATTAGCAGATCGTTCAAAAGCGAATACCTGAAGGTATCCTCGAAGACGTTCCTGTCAAGATAGGAGACTGCCTAATACATGTTGACTTTGTGGTATTGGCCTATGATGAGGAACCCAAAGATCCACTTATCTTTGGTAGAACTTTCTTAGCTACAACTGGGGCTAAGATTAATGTGAAGAAGGGACAGATCTCGCTGAATGTATGCAATTTTGTGATGGGAATCCAAGATAACCCTTTACTCATTTCATCCCTATCGCTTTGCTCGAGTCACTTTCGTCTCGTCCTTTCTTCATTTGCTTTTGCTTGGTTCACGGCAACATACCAACATTATTTTGGAAAAAAAGCAAAGAATTATTCTTGAAGGAGTTCAAGGATGAATCGAAAAAGAAATCTTTATTGGTTCTAACCGCCATGTAATTCTCTGTAGGCATTCACAACATCCCAAATTCCATACCAAATTTCACAACTATATCCAATAGGCCTTCCAATATATCCAATGGGGCTCATCATTAAAGCTAATATTCAAGAACCTTAATATTCAAGAACCTTCTAGACTCATTCTCATACTAAACCATGATAAATCAACCATTTTCACATTCTTGACAAAGAAGTATTCGCATCATTGGAAAAGTATCCTCAGCATTCTTCCAACCTTTGTGCGGTCATTCCTTTTAAGTAAATTAGTCGGATCATCGGACATGGTTCTCACCTTTTTACTCTAAAGGAAATTATATCAATAGTATATTTTTTTTATATATATAAGAGAGAAAAATACCATCACTTTTCCACTATGGTCTTATTATCAAATATGAACAAGGACTCAAGTTCTATGAATATTAACCATTTTGAATATTAACCGTTTTGACGAGGTAAAAGAAAGAGCATTGAGATTAGCTTCAGCCTTTATGGATTATGTTGGAAACGTGGATGTCCTCGTGTTTATCGGTTTGCCCTCTAGATTTTTTATTAGTCGGATTGAATTGAATCTGTAGCATTACTCAGTCATGTTCTATAATTAGTTATGGGTTTGTCTTTTATGGCGTGGATATTCGTTCGGTTAAATGTTGGTTTTTGACGGAAAATATGCAGTCGAGAATGCATTGCTCAAAAAATAAGAAAAAATATGCTTAGGGCTTGATTGGTTCTCCCGCTAGTACCCGCCTAGCGGTTGCTAGCGGTCGATTGCGGTTGTTAGCGGTTGATACCAATCATAGAAACCTCTCCATACCGCTTCGAACCGCTCCAAATCGCTGGATTTCAAAACCTCATTTCCGCAAGCGTTTGCGGTTGCGGGCGGTAGCGGTTGGATTAAAAAAGAAAGAAAAACAAACGTTACTTGAAATTATTATAATATATATTAATCCTATATTTATAATCTTGTATTAAAAATTCTTTATTTTTGAATAATTATTTAGTACTTTATTTATGGTTTTAATTATTAAGCATGTTTAATTTTTCTAATATTATAATAATAATATATTGGTATTTTTATTTTTTTTAGTAATATTTCTTATTTATTTTGGTCATTTTTTTATTTAACTGCTACCGCACCCGCTGGTTTACCAGTCATAAAACTCCCGCAAACGCATCTATTTTCAAACGCTAAACCAGTCGTTCAAAATGCTTGGTAACGCTTGAAGCCGCAACTGCCCGCTTCCGCAAACTCCCGCAACCGCAACCGCAACCGCTGCGTTTAAACCAGTCAGGCCTTAGTGGAGAGTTGAGAGGAGGCTAGTAGTAGAGATATCCCACACCGAGTGATTAATACATCGTTTCTTTGTGATATACTAACCAAAAAAGTTGTAATCTCTGAACATGTATCATTATCATAGTTAGGAGCAAAACCCAAATACGAGCCCGGAAAAATAAAAGGGAACCTGTCAGACCGCCATGCGACCACCCCCAGCAACCTCCAGAAACTCTAAGAGTGTCGTAGCCGTCAACCACCCCTTTGATCGTACGGTTTTGCCTCACATCCACTAGGGTCCAGGGACTGTCCCCTAGAACTCAAGGACACAGAGGTGCTAGCCTCCTCTCAAACTCTCGACTAATCATGTCTTACCATTGAACACTTACAACATTAATATAAACAAATAAACAAATTATTTCTCCACGCCATAACCATAGATGTCAGGGCATATGCTTTGGTGCATCTTTGAAGATTGATCTTAAGGGAAAAAAAATATTAAAATATTATAAGAGCTTTAATTAAGATCTTTTGTAAAGTAATTGATTATTGGTAGAACATATTTAGATCATATGAATTAATAATTTAATAATCAAAACATTTTAAAGTATATTAATTAAAAAATTAGTTTTAAAATTGAAAACATAAAAAAGTAAACTTATATTAACATTGATTTGAAAATAAAAAGAAACACAAAATACAATTCCAAATAATTATAAAAAAAACATTAAAGATATAAATGAAAAACAAAAAAAACAATCAAACATATTAATTAAAGGTTACAAACATTTTATTTAATTAATACAAAGTTAAAAAAACTTAAATATTTGAAAGATTTTCGTTATCACAAATCGCAACGAATCAGACCATTCCACGTCGCCACAAGATCAGCCCAAAAACAATTCTAGCCCAAGAACATGAGAAGTGTTCTAAACCCACTTTTTACAAAGTTTATTATTATTAAACTCTAAGATCAGGTCTGAAGATGTGCCGTTAAAAGTGAACTTCTTCTATCGATCGATACAAGAAAATATTATGATCTCCCAAGATGATTCATCTCTTAACGCTTTTGTAATCATAACCCGAACATAATTCACTTTTACCACTAACGTTAACTTTCGTCAAGTTTCCAGAATGTAAATCAAGAGGCTCTTGCCGAAGAAGACTTTCCCCTGAACCCAACAACACTTAGTTTCTTTCCTGGTCGTCTATCTGAACCCGTCTTCCCCCTCGCAGCAATCGATCTGGATCCAACCGTTTTTAATATTTTTCTTTTCGGCTTTGAAGATTTCTCTGGAGGTGATGATGCTTTCCTGGGTTTTGAAAACGAACTTGAACTTGACTTTCTCACGGGTGTCTTCCCACCTGTTAATCTTGCAGGAGGAGATGATGACGGTTTGTCTCTGGAGTTTCGTTGCTTGCTTACTTCTCTCATCTGCTTAACGCTTCTTCCTTTCTCTTGAGTGATTTGGCTTCTTGCAGCGTCTCTCCTCACATTATCAGTGGTGAGTGATTCTAAGCTCTCGTTGTTTCTCATTGCTTCTTCGATTCGTGCTGCTAACATTTGGTCCTTCCTGCTCACTAGACTTGTCACTTTTCCTGTAAAGAGACAATGTCAATACTTTCAGGGCCTCGAACCATAACCGAAGTAATAAGTATAGCCAAACACGCACCAAAATGAATTAAACCTATTAAAACCTAAAATTCTTTGACAATTCTTCAAATGCTTTGTAAGAAAACTGAACTCAGCCGAAACCGTATAGTATTCAGTTTTGGTTATCATTCTGTTTCTATATTTCATTAACAAAAATTCCGAAAACTGGACTCGGCACCCTAGCTGAAACAATCTGAAATACGAAAAGTCTTAACAAGTGATAAATCTAGAGGTATGAAACAAACCTTTAGCACCCATCCGAGCTGTTCTTCCAGTGCGATGAAGGTAGTCAATCTACGGAATTCAAGTTTAAATCAAGTAAAGTGTCAAGAAGAGTGGATCAACAAGTTAAGAGAAAAGAGAATAAGGATTATAGGCAGGAACATTTGCCAAGATACTTACAGAGTTCTTTGGAAAATCAAACATGACTACATGATCAACGTCGAGGTCCAGACCCCTCGCAGCCAAATCCGTGCACACTAGCGTGGGACAGTCTCCTTCTTCGTCCTTGAACTTTTTCAAATTCTCAACCCTGGATAGATGAGTGAGTAACAATTTTACACCTTGGTTAAGCATTGCATTCCTCAAGAAATGGATTACGTTTTAGCTAAGCTGTTTTAATCCCACCTTTGGTCTGCTGGAACTTCACCGTGATAATTTACAGTGGAGATCTGGTTTTCAGAAAGAAAGTGATCAACGGCACGACTGGAGTTCAAAGTGTTACAGAAGACCATCACCTTGCTCCCTTTGGCTAAGCTGGGTTCAAGAACCTGCATTCTCATCAAAGCATAAGTAATGTATAAGTACCGTAAGCGCATACCAGAAAGAATGTACATGTAACTTGGGACACATTTGCACCCAAACAAGAACCCTAGCATGTCTGATTGCCTTAATAAATCAGAATCTTAATGATGCATGTTACCTGTAGAAGTGCTTCTAGCTTATCTTCACCACCTGAAAGCTTGATGAAGTCATGGCGAGCGTTTGCTATCTTTTTATGCAATGTTGATGTTCGCAAATGTTCTATCCCTTGAAACTCCTCATCGACTAACTTCTGAACAGCCTGAAAACTCACAATTTCATTCACTACCTTAATATCTGAAGTTCAAGATGCATGGAACAACGACTTTATAAATCATGATAATAGCAAAGAAAATGAACATGTGCATACCGTTGTCATAGTAGCAGTCACTAAGACAGTTTGAAATCCTTGGTCATTTGTTTTTAAGGCACGCTGATTCAGTGGGGCAAGGAATTTACGAATCTCGGGACCAAAGCCTCGATCAAACATAGTGTCTGCCTCATCCAGCACCTGGGTAAAAAGATTTTCATTGCTCATCGTTTCATGTAGATCCCAAAACCATACGAATCATGGAACATAATGTCAAGATCATAAAGTGGAGCGTACCAAATATGTGATATCTCCATAGACCATGTTTCCTTCTTCGATATGCTGAAGAATCCTACCAGGGGTTCCAACAACCATGTCTATTGCATTGTTCAAAGAATCTTCCTGTGGTCTTATCCGAGAGCCACCACTAACCAATATCGATCTAAACCTCGCGTGATGGCTTATGGACTTCGCCACACGGTAAACCTAATGCAGACTCCTAATTAGTTTATCTTTCGCCATTTCTCTGTCTAAAAACAGTAATGATATATAACTAACTGGCATAAACTTCTATAATCACATATTAAACCATTCGCCAATTTTATCATCATCCTATAAGAAGGCAACCAAGACTTTTTTTCGGGCAACCACAGGGTCATATTGTTCCAATAGTCGAACTAAACAAAGAAACCGCATTTATCAAGAGCACTAACTAATCTTGGTAAAGACACAAACCTGCTCAGATAGTTCTCTGGTGGGACAAAGAACAACAGTCCTGGGACGCCTAGGCTTAGTTTTTTTACCAAGGTTTGCCTCATCTTCTCTCATCAACTACAAAAATCAAATCAACACAACATAAACCGCCATAGCGATATAACCATCTCGAATTCTCTACACATTACCCTAATGAATCAACACAACATTGAAACCAAGTGAGCTATATACACTGTAAAACAAAGAAACAAACCAAATCACTAGCAAACAAGCAATTCAAGAGCCAAACACTAATGTATGCTGCAACATTCAACTACAAAGCTCACTAAGCACCTGAACAATAGGCAACAAGTAAGCAAGAGTCTTCCCAGAACCGGTATGCGAACCCAAAACAACGCTCTTCCGTTCCATAACCGCGGGTATTCCGATACACTGAATCTCCGTAGGAACCTCAATATTCAACTCTTGTAAAGCTCCCATTACTTCCTCACTTAACCCAAGCTCCTGAAAATTCTCAACTAACTTCTTACTCTTCTTCCTAATACTATTCTCTTCCTCTACACCAACAACACTACTACTCGGTCTCTGTTGTGGTGGTTTCGCTGATTCCTTCAAATGTCGAAGCCTAAGCCTCTCAAGCAAAATCGTGTGTTTCAATTGATCCGGATCGGTAACATTCGTCTCCGTCGTCGGAGAAGTTTTTGCGGCGGCGGAGTAAAGAGGACGAAAAGCGTGGCGGAATCTAGGTTTGTGGAGGCGGAGAAATGGGAAAACGTGAGGGATTTTGGAGATAGTGAAGAGGGAAGAAGATAGAGATAGGGATAGGATTGTTCTTGAAGCTCCTACCATAGCTTTCGCGCGTGTTCTTGTTACTGAAGGAAGGAGATTGTGAGGTTTATCGGAAGGTTTTATGAAGTGTTGTTGTAGTTCATGGAGAAGAAGAAGAAGAAGAAGAAGAAGAAGAAGATAGGTTTTTGCAAGTGGAGTGTAATAGTAACAGATCAAAAGCCTTTTAAGGCCCATATGTTGGCCTATTAAGAGTCATTATGGGCCGTTTTACAGATTTGGGAATGAGGATTTGGGTTAAACTTTATTTTATACTTAGGGGGTGTATTGGAGTAAGGACTTTAGAAGAGTTTGATTTTTTACTGTTATTCAACTAATAATTTTTAAATGCCTTTCCAAATCCTATGTTATTGAAATTAGAATTTATGTAAAATCATTCCAAATCATTTAAAACCCCTTGTTATTCAATCAATGATTTTTAAAACTTATATCAAATCCACTGTTATTGAAAAATTTAAGAAAGGATTTTGAGAGAGATTTTAGGTGATTTTAGATACATTTTTAGTTCAAAATAGTGGTAAAGAAAATCACAGCTTTATAGGTGTGATTTGGAGAGGTTTTAATTAAAATAAAAATATCTTCCTATAATAAAATTGTAAAACGCTATCGAAAGAATTGAAGATCCTATCTCCCTCCCTCCATCCCTGCAACTCCACCATAATCAAATTCATTCTCCAACATGAGCTTTTGAAATAGAAATTCGTAGATGGCCTCCTCTTCAAATAGTGTAAGTTGGAAGCTTTGCAGAAATTAAAGAGCTAATCAATTTCTTATACCGGCAATGGAACTATGGTTGTGTTGATTCTTCTACTCATTAGAAAATCAAATCAAACATTTAAACTCGTTCTCTCTATAATCAATCATGTCTAATTGTCAAAAGAGATGTGTTAATAAAAAGTTTTGGTCAATATGCTGAATCTGAATGATTCATAAAGATGTCAATAAAAAGCTATTTTCATTCTCATGTTAATGGCTAACATGCTGGAGAGTGCTGGGAAAGGGAAGCAACTCTCAGCTTTGATCTCTGGAACATCTTGTCTTCATCATTGTTTTTGTATGGTTTGTCGGCTTACCTACACTTCTTTGTTTTGTCTTTTGACAAGGGTTAAAAAGAAGTATATGGTCATTTATGATAATTGTTTTATTTGATGGCAAAGTCACACGTAGAAATCCAAAATCTTCTAAATTCAATATAATAAAAATCTCACCAAATCAATGATAATATATTCTAAAACTCTCAAAATTCACTAAAAATTTCTTTAAAATTCTCATAAATCACTCCAAATCTAAATTCCACCAACTCTCCTAAAATCCATAATTCAATACACCCCCCTTAGTTTTCTATATTTTATATTTTTAAAATAGTTTTTATAATATATTGTATTAGTTTATGTATTGTGATATTATTATTATAGTTATAGTTAATTATATAACCTAAGAAAAACCTTTTCTTTTTCTCTCTCTTTCTTTCTCTAGGCGATTCTAGAAGCGATCTTCACCGCTTCACTCTGTTTGGTTAATATGCCTTCTGCCGACTGCGGAATTCTTTTCCGTTAATCGGATTTTCAAATTCTTTGATCATGGGTGATAATGATTTATGGTTTGCTCTACAAAATCTCACCATGGGCTCGGAGCGAAGCTCTATGAAGTTATTCATTGAAGCGAAGAAGAAGCGAGATGATGATCATTGACTCAGTCTTGTTGTTAAAGGCTTGCATCCCTCACAAAATCCAGCTGGAAATAAGATTATGATGCCGAAAATCTGGAAGTTAGAGGGAAGAATTAATAGTCGCATAAATGAAGATGGATCTGTCCAGCTCTTCTATAAACACGAACACCATATGCTTGATAACAGTCCCTCGAACTATACGGGTTGGTTGGTTGCAGTTGATAAATGGTCTAGGAGAAACTAACCTGATTATCTCTGCAAAATTCTTTTATAGGTAAAAATTCTAAATATACCTGATGATTCTAAGGAGAATCGAGCGATTGAGAAGATTGGAGGAGTCTTGGGCCGTGTTGAAGACAACTTTATCCAGCATTGAAAAGGAGAAATAGACTCATACCTTTTTTCTACTACAACATTATAATTTTAACAGTTTTTAACTTTCGATATTCAAAATTCTATTTTATTTAAACTTTATAATTGTGATAATTTTCTTCTTTTGGTCAAAATATCGCTTTATTACTTCAAATTTTTGTACCCAAAAACAAATCAGGGCCACAAATGTCCTTTTTGACAAATATTTTGCTACTAAATTGATTAAACATTAATATGAGAGTCGGTCCTGAAATTTAATGGGCTACAAAAAGAAAGAAAAAATTGAGCCTATTAATGAATGAGTTAAAAAAAATAACTTAAAACAAGGTTAGTTAAATAGAATACTTTCAGAGACTTTTGGAACTCAGGGGTCTAGGTTCTGCTCAAATGAGATCTGATTTGAAACTCAAAATCTCAGTAGGATCTGTATAAGTCGGGGCAGCGAATCTGTTCGAAAAAGAAAAAAATCTATGAGTTATTTTTCCTTAGCAAGCGACAAAGGTGAGAATGTGATATGTGGATTAATTACAATATTCCCCTTTTGTTATGGTGTATAATAGATCTTACACTATGGGCCTGTTCGTTTTCTTGTCGATGGCGACAAAAACCAGCAACAGCGACCAAATGTTGTTCATAATTTTTAGTCGCTATTTGTTTTAGCGATCCGAATTCAATACACGGCGACTAGACCATGTAATTACAATAATGCCATTGCCTTTTTAAAGAAACAACAACTTAACCAGTAACTAATAAACTCGATCTTCTTCTTCTTCTTCGTTCCTCTTTTCTTTCCGATCTCACTCGATCTTCTTCTCCATTAGCGTTAGCTCAGTTCCTACTAAGGTATACATTTCTCTCTTGTTTTCGATTCTTACTTGAAATAGATTTTTTGGGTTTAGTTTAAAATTGAATCTTTTGTTCTCGATTTCAGAAGAGTGAAGAGGAAAATCAAAAATCAAAAACTCTAGACCGTTCTCATTTCTGGGTCAATCTTCTATTCAGCTCTCTATTTGATTCTATTGGTAAACTCCTCCTATGTATCTACTGTTTTCGATTTGGTAATGGATTGGTTCAATTAAGGATTTGTTTAGCTATAGCTTATGAAGATATGTTGCTTAAACGTCACTTGATTTGGTTAACTTGTTCATATGACAAAAGAAATAACTCGTTCATATGCTCTGCTCTGACGAATTTCTCACTTCCTAGCTTCTATTAGTGTTTTGATCAACAAACGAACTCTGTTTTAACAGAGTATGAAGAACAAAACCAAAATGAAAAAACAGAGTATGAAGAAACTTGATCTTTATTGATAAGAGAAAATGTATTACACACACTTTTACAATGATGTTATTGAGTTTGACTCGATCTACTTATACAACACGAACCAACGTGATCGTACATGTGTTAATCGAAAAGACACAACTATACGAATA
>NW_003302550.1:19510364-19659232 GCF_000004255.2 Arabidopsis lyrata subsp. lyrata | reverse complement strand
GGCTCTTATTGTATCATGTCTTGAAACCGGGGCAAACGTTTCAAGGTAATCGACTCCATATTCTTGAGAAAAACTTCTTGCTACTAGTCTTGCCTTGTGTTTGATCGGATTACCACTTGCATCCGTTTTGATCTTGTAGATCCACTTCACACTTATAACACGTTTGTTCTCCGGCTTGTCTACTAGTTTCCATGTCTTGTTTTTCTCAATCATGTCGATCTCTTCTTTCATGGCCTCTCTCCATTCTTTCTCAATACATGCTTCGTTATAAGTTTGTGGTTCCTCATGCACTAGAAGACATTCTTCTACGATTTCAGCCGCTTCCTCAATATCCACCCTTGGTGCTATCCTCATGATCTCTTGCATAGATCTGAATTTTCTTGGAGCTTCGGATATCTCTCCTTGTGTACTAACATGTATAGATCCAAATTTGGCCGTTAACATCTCCATATCTTCTTCGGATGTCTCCCTTTCATCACTTATATCCTCATAATGATGATCTTCTTGAACCAAAACGGGACTAGTGGTGTTTCCGTCTTGATTTTGTGATGTTTGTGGATCATTGATGGGTAGAACAAAGATCTTCTTTACTTCCTCTTGCTTGTTCCAATCCCACTTCTTGTTTTCATCAAACTCAACATCTCTTGATACTTCAACCTTCTCATTCTCCAAGATAAACACTCTATAGCCTTTTGACTGATTGCTATAGCCAATGAGGATTCCACGCTTTGCCTTATCGTCTAGCTTTCTTCTCTTTTGATCCGCTATATGCACATAGCATATGCTCCCAAATATCCTCAAGTGTGACACGTTTGGTTTGTGTCCACACCACTTCTCTATAGGCGTCATATCATCATCAAAAGCCTTTGATGGAAGGCGGTTTTGAATGTAAGCCGAGGTATACACCGCTTCTGCCCACAACTTAAGCGGTAAACCTTGTTCAACAATCATTGATCTTGCCATCTCCATCAAGGATCTATTCTTCCTTTCTGCTACACCATTTTGTTGTGGCGAGTAAGGCAAAGTAACTTGCCTATTGATCCCTTCTTCTTCATAAAACTTGTTGAATTCTTGTGAAGTGAATTCACCATCACCGTCTGATCTTAACGTCTTGATAAGGCAACCGGATTGCTTCTCTATCATGGCCTTGAACTTCTTGAACGTTAAGAATGTTTCTGATTTTTGTTTTAGGAAGTATACCCAACACATGTGAGTATAATCATCCAAAAATAACAGAAAGTAACGGCTTCGATCGAGTGATTGGTGTTGCATAGGTCCACATACATCCGTATGCACAATCTCAAGCTTCTCTTCTGTTTTTGTTTGAGATTCTTTTGGAAAGCTTTTTCTTGATTGCTTTCCAAGATTACACGCCTCACATACTTCTTTGTTGACTTTAAACTTTGGTAACCCCTTTACCAAGTCTTAGTCTTGTATTTGCTGCAAACGTTTGTTGCCTACATGACCAAGCCTTTTGTGCCATGTCTCCACTTTCTCTTGCTCACTTGCATTCATAGCTTCTTCATGAACCATTTTCATCTTGATTCTGAAACTTTTATGAGTCATTGGAATCTCCATTATCCTCTTGCCTTTTGCATCAAGTATGATGCATCTCTTATCTTCAAAACTCACTCGATAACCGCTTGAAATGATTTGAGGAACACTCAACAGATTTTTCTCCAAGCCGGGCACCAAGAACACGTTTCGAATGATCTTCTTGCCATTGTTTGTCATGATGGTAATATCTCCTTTATTGGTAGTCATGACTATTTCTCCATTACCGACTTTGATCGGAACTTTGACACTCTTGTCAATTTTAGAGAAGTATCCCTCCTCCTTAGTCATATGGTTAGTGCATCCACTGTCTACTAACCAAACATCTTCTTTTGTTGTTGCTCTTGTGACTTCACTTGCGCTAAACAACATGTGATCTTCATCACTTGAGTCTTCTTCTTCGAGACTCACATGTGCCCTCTCTTTCTTCTTTGAGCGACACTTGTTTGAGTAGTGGCCGATCCTACCACAATTGTAACACTTAATGTTACTTTTCTTATTCTTGCCTTGATCGTTCTCCTTCGGTTTCTTCCAACACTCTTCGTTGGTGTGGCTGCTTCTTTTGCAAAACTCACACCACCTCTTGCCTTGATTCTCACGGCTTCTAGTGTTGTTTTGTTTGGAACCGGTTTCTCTTGCTTTTGTGTGAGCATTGAATGCTCCCTCATTTGTGTTTTCATCTCTTGCAGATAGCCTTGCTTCATGTGCTTTCAAAATACCGATTAGCTCTGTCATTGTTAATGAATCCAAGTCGCGAGTTTGTTCCAAAACGCTGACAATGCTATCGAACTTGGCTGGGAGAGAAATGAGTATCTTTTGAACGACTTGAGAATTTGTTTTCTTTTCTCCATGATAAGTTAATTGATTTTCCAAGATAATCAACTTATCGGTGAATGATTTGATGTTTTCTCCATCATACATCTTCAGATTCTCGTACTCTCTACGAAACGCTTGAAGTTTGATCAAACGTACTTGCGAGGATCCTTCATATTCAGTTTTCAATGCCTCCCACGCCTCTTTAGAAGTTCCTGATGCTGCAATTCGTGAGAAGATTTGATCAGTTACGGCGGTTTGCAAGATCTGCAAAGCCATCGTATCACTGGCCATTGCCTCTTCTCTTTTTGTTTTTGCCGCCGGTGTCTCAGGAGTTATTTCTCCTTGTGCTGGTTCGGCTGGCACTCCTTCTTCAACCACAGACCATAGTTTTCTGGTCTTGAGAATGGTTGTCATCTTAATGCTCCAGAAGTCGTACTTCTCCCCATCTAATATAGGGATCACTTGATGTGAAGAGCCTTGCATTGTCTCGGCTTATTTTGCGAAACGTATACGAAAAACTTTCTGCCTTTTTCTTGCTGTGATTGTTTGTGCTTTCTCTCTTTGTCCTCTCAATCGATAAGCTCTGATACCATGTTAGTGTTTTGATCAACAAACGAACTCTGTTTTAACAGAGTATGAAGAACAAAACCAAAATGAAAAAACAGAGTATGAAGAAACTTGATCTTTATTGATAAGAGAAAATGTATTACACACACACTTTTACAATGATGTTATTGAGTTTGACTCGATCTACTTATACAACACGAACCAACGTGATCGTACATGTGTTAATCGAAAAGACACAACTATACGAATAGACACAACTGTACGTACATTCGTGACTCATAAGTAAATAACTAACTTATGTGAATACGACTTTAGATTATATGACTTAGACGAGATTTTGATTATAGTTCAATAGCTTCTTGATTAGATATTACACAGTTGCTTGCAAATTCAATAATCTGTAACAGTTATAACATAACAAGATAAGATAGCGAGAACAATGAGAGGATTCCAAGAACCAAAATAGATTTAAATAATAACTAGAGTCCCTCAGAAATAGTAGAGCTATAGAATCGATTCGTAGTTTCTGTTTCATAATTGCTTTGGTACTTATAATTTTTTTTAGGATTACCAACTGGACCAGTTCCTTTGACAGTGGCAGAAATTTATGTGGAACTAGGATAAGATGTGTTTATGAGATTCTTGAGTTACCTAATAACGTAGAAGTCAATTCTTAACTTATATCACGTCTAACTGAAGTTGGATCACTGGTTTTGTTCTATTTGATTTTGCAAATTATCTGATGTTTATTGTTGGTGTTGTTTAATTCTTCTTAGTTTCTTCTAACAAATGTTTAATTTTATGATGTCTATAGGAATGGCCTGAAGCTAGAAGGTATAAAAACAAGCTCGTACCCAACATGGATGTGTTTAGAGAGGAATTTTGTCCAAATCTTGTTACTGGAGCAGAGGCATGGAGCACCCAACAAGGAGAAACCAGCTTAGATTCTAGAGCGGGTGCAGAAAACGATGATGAAGCTGATTCATTTGCCACACATGTGGCACCACCACCACCAGCACCAGCTGTAGGATCACAGTTTAGAGCGGGAAGTTCAGGATCAAAAAGAAAGCAGAACGAGATTGACATAGCTATAGAGACTTGTTTGTCACGAAACACGATTAGGAGAGTTCTTGTTTCCAGCCCTTGGATGCCACCGGTTTGCGAACACTGTAAGGAAATAGGCCACAGCCGTAAACGTTGTAAGCTGGCACCTATTACTTGTATGCCTTGTAAGTCCACTGCTCATTCTGCTGAAAGCTGCCCAAGGAAAAGGCCAGCCACTCCTAACAAAAGGTACCAGAAGCGTTCCCTTTCAAAGGATCCGGTTTTGGGACAGAGACGAGGTAAAGAAGTAAGACATGATATGGTCTATGTGCCTAAGGCGATTCAACCAGCAGTAAATGTTGCACTCAGTGCCAAGGCGTCAGATTTTTCTGCAATTGAGAAAGGATCAGGTTCAGGTAAAGGAGTTTCTACGCAGAATAAAGATCAGGCACCATCAGAGGGTAATTCTTCACACGCTGATGAAGACTCCTCCGATATTTTATCATCTGAATCAGAGGATTCTGGTTGTTTGGAAGACGACTACTCGGGTTTTGAAGAAGTGTTGTCTAAGCGGCAACGGAAAGGTAACAAAGGAAACAGAGGCAAGAGCCTCACTGTCACATAATTTTATGTGTACACAAATTTTTTGCTGGAATGTCCGCGATTTCAATATACTTAGTCACCGAAGCGGATTTAAAAAATGGTTTAAAGGCTGCAGGCCTATTTTTGGTGGTATTATAGAAACTCATGTTAAAGAGCCGAAGATGAAGAAGTTTGTAGATGGCTTGCTTCCCGGCTGGTCTTTTGAGAGTAATTATGGTTTTTCAGACTTGGGAAAGATCTGGATTTTGTGGCATCAAAGTGTGAAGGTGGTAGTTCTTTTTAAGTCTCTGCAAATGATCACGTGTGAGGTTCTTCTACCTGACTCGCAGGATTGGTGTGTGGTGTCTGTTGTGTACGCTTCAAATGATGTGATTCTCAGGAATGATCTTTGGCTAGAGTTGGTGGAGGCTGCTCGCTCTCCTAGAGTTATGGGTAAGCCATGGCTGGTACTTGGAGATTTTAACCAATCTCTGCATCCTAATGAGCATTCTAGGCCTGTGAACCTAAATATTGATCTTCAGACAAGGAGATTCAGGGATTGCTTATTGGATGCTGATTTATATGATATGGTCTTCAAGGGAAGCACCTATACGTGGTGGAACAAATCAAAAAGCAATCCAGTTGCTAAAAAACTTGATAGAGCTTTGGTGAATGAGCTGTGGACCATGAAATACCCTTCTAGCTACGCTTTGTTTGGTGAACCCGATTTCTCTGACCATGCTTCTTGTAGTGTTGCTCTTGAGACGATAAGCACTAGGGGTTCACGGCCCTTCAAGTTTTACAATTACTTGCTCCAGAGTGAAAATTTTCTGCCTCTAATCTGCAACCACTGGTATTAATTTAATGTGATGGGTACTGCTATGTTTAGGTGTTCGAAAAAGCTAAAGCTCTTAAAGAAGGAGATAAGAGGTTTTAGTAAAGAAAATTTTTCCGGTATTGAGAAAAGAGTGTCTGAAGCACATGAGCAGCTGCTTTTTGTGCAGAATAGATTGATGCAAAACCCAACAGTGGCAAATGCAGAGAGTGAATTTGAATCACAAAGAAAATGGCTAGTTCTTGCTAAGGCGGAGGAATCTTTTTTCTGCCAAAGATCAAGCGTCTCTTGGATGAAGGATGGTGATAGTAATTCGGCGTACTTCCACAGTATGGCCGCCACAAGAAAAGCATTAAATCACATCCACTTTATTCAAGAAGACAGAGGCCCTAGAATTGACTCGCAACAAGGTATAAGAAACCATTGTGTGGATTTCTTCAGTAAATTAATGGGAAGTGATGTTGGGCCAAGTATGCTTACTCAAAGTGATATGAATCTGCTTCTTCCTTTCCGTTGTTCGCAAGGTCAGAGTGAAAGATTAGAGATGAGGTTTTCTCCTGAGGAAATTAAGGATGCTTTTTTCTCTCTACCTAGAAACAAGTCTTCTGGTCCCAATGGCTATTCTGCAGAATTTTTACTGGATGCTGGAGCATTGTGGGCCCAGAAGTTGTAGAGGCTGTCTCAGAATTCTTCATTTCAGGATCAATGCTTAAGAAATGGAACGCTACTTCTCTGGTTTTAATTCCCAAAGTTTCCAACGCTTCAAAAGCTTCTGAGTTCAGGCCAATCTCATGTCTAAACACATTATACAAGGTCGTTTCAAAACTCTTGGCAACAAGGCTTCAGCTTATCCTCACCGAGGTAATCTCCTCTTCTCAGTCTGCTTTCATGCCTGGTAGACTCCTTGGTGAGAACGTTTTGCTTGCCACGAAGATTGTCCATGGCTACAATAGGAAAAATATCGATCCAAGAGCAATGTTGAAGGTTGATCTGCGGAAAGCTTTTGATACGGTCAGATGGGATTTCATCTTATCCTCTTTGACAGCCCTCAATATCCCTGAGAAGTTTGTGCGTTGGATCTCCCAGTGTATCACCACTCCCACTTTCTCGATTTGTGTCAATGGCAGCTCTGGTGGGTTCTTCAAAAGTACAACAGGTCTAAGGCAGGGAGACTCGCTTTCACCCTACCTGTTTGTCTTGGCAATGGAG
Source organism: Arabidopsis lyrata subsp. lyrata (assembly GCF_000004255.2). NCBI lineage: Eukaryota > Viridiplantae > Streptophyta > Magnoliopsida > Brassicales > Brassicaceae > Arabidopsis > Arabidopsis lyrata. Next base: position 19,652,625 of record NW_003302550.1, on the reverse strand, counting down.
GTTTTCTCTAGTCTTTTGAGATCAAGATTTGACGCAAGCTACATTCGATATCATCCTAAGACTGCAGAACTTAATATCTCCCATCTTATGTTTGCTGACGATGTCATGATTTTCTTCGATGGTGGTAGCTCTTCACTACATGGCATTAATGAAGCCTTAGACGACTTCGCGAGCTGGTCTGGTCTGTGTATGAATAGGGACAAGACTCAACTGTTTTTTGCGGGTGTGAACTCTTTGGAATCTGCTGCTATGTCTAGCTATGGCTTCCCGGTTGGTTCTTTACCCATCAGATATCTAGGGCTCCCTCTTATGCATAGGAAGTTGCGGATTTCCGAGTATGAGCCTCTCATTAATAAGCTAACAAACAAATTCAGAAATTGGGCAGTAAAAACGCTTTCCTTTGCAGGTCGGTTGCAGCTTCTGAGCTCTGTAATCTATGGAGTTGTTAATTTCTGGATTACCACTTTTACTCTTCCTCAGGGATGCATTAAAAATATCGAGTCTCTTTGTTCACGGTTTTTATGGGCTGGTAATATTGACAAGAGTAAGGGAGCAAAGGTCGCGTGGTCCACTGTTTGTCTTCCAAAGGTGGAGGGCGGGTTAGGCTTAAGGAGATTTGCAACTTGGAATAAAGCGCTATGCCTCAGATACGTTTGGATGCTTTTCTCTAAACAAGACTCACTATGGGCAGATTGGCACAAGCATCACAACCTTAGAGGTAATTCTTTCTAAGCTGTTAAGGAGTCAAATCAAAACTCTTGGACGTGGAATTCACTATTAAAGATTAGGCCTCTAGCTGAGAATTTCATAAGATGCACGGTGGGAAATGGTCGTAGTACAAGCTTTTGGTTTGATCATTGGACTCCTTTAGGCCCAATCATTAAGCTTCTTGGGGACAACGGTCCGAGGGACTTGAGAATGCCTTTATGCAGCACCGTGGCTGCCGCTTGTAACGAGAATGGTTGGCAATTAGCAGCACCAAGATCTGATAGTGCTCTTTCTCTCCAGATTCATCTTACCACTTTGCAGCTACCAGCTTCTTCTTTCGCCTGGGAAATCAATGGTAAGTGCTCCTTTGATTATTCTGCTGCAAAGACTTGGGATGTAATTAGGCCAAGACAGGATGAGAAGGATTGGGTAGCCTCAGTGTGGTTTAAGGGAGCAGTTCCTAAGCATGCTTTCAACTTCTGGGTTGCTCACTTAAATAGGCTCCCCACAAAACAGAGATTGGCATCCTAGGGCATGAACATTACCACTAATTGCTGTATATGTTCTGCTCATGTGGAAAATAGAGATCACTTATTCATCAATTGCGACTTCGCGATGGAGATTTGGAGTTTAGTGCGGTCACGGCTAGATCATCTCCATGGAGTCTTTTTAACTTGGTCAGAATTCCTCTCCTGGACAAGGCATCAGTCACCGGCCGCTCCTTCAACCCTCCGAAAGCTAGCAGTTCAGGCAACCATCTTCCACATTTGGAGACAGCGAAACAACGTCCTCCACAACTCGACAACGATACCTCCACCCACACTCTTCAAATTCATCGATCGAGACATCAAGAACATCATCACCTCTAGAAGAATTAGACGCAATTTCCGAAAGTTAATGGCGATTTGGCTGCGATAATTTCTACCAAGATTGTCCCAGGATCTTGTGATCTCCTTGTTTTATCTTTTTTGCCAAAGAATCATATGTATAGGTTTATCATATTCTGTAAAACCTGACTTTTCATATTTATGATATTTACATGAGTTAGCAAAAAAAAAAAAAAAAAAAAGAATGAGTTAGTTGAGAGGATGTTGGAGCTATTGAATACGATATTTGATGATCAAACTCTTACTATTAACAAAAGAAAGTGTTTAACTCACAAACTCAATAGCCTTTATTAGTTTAAGAAAATCTCTCAAAACTTAAACTCTCTCACAAATTAGGTCATGACTCAACCTCTCTATTTATACAAGTCTCTCAAATCCTAATCTCACTAGGATTACATATATATTAGATAACTCCTAATATATTTGACTTTATCTTCTCTAAACCATAACTCGGTTTAGTTGCTTCCGGTTCAAGTAATCTTCAAGCTTAACCAACATTCTCCCTCTTAAGCTTGAATCCATCTTGTACCATATCTTTAACTCCAATGAGACTCCTCATTTCCTTGAACTTGATCCTACCAAGTGCCTTGGTTAGTATGTCCGCCTTTTGCTCGTCTCCCGGAACATGTACAACTTCAATTAGCCCATTCTCAACGCATTCTCTTATGAAGTGATAACGTCTATGAATATGCTTGCTTCTACCATGGAAAACAGGGTTCTTTGTGAGCGCGATCGCTGATTGATTGTCAATAAGTATAGTAACCTTCTCACAAGATGATCCGGTGATTTCACTTAGTAGATCTTGAAGCCAAATGGCTTGTTTCGCAGCTTCTGTTCCGGCCATGAATTCTGCCTCGCATGATGACATTGCTACAACTTCTTGTTTCTGTGAGCACCACGATATTGGACTCTTCCCAAAGTAGAACACATGTCCCATAGTGCTTCTTCCGTCATCTGGATCAATGTTGTGGCTACTATCACTGTAACCTATTAGCTTCGATACCTCCTTAGTCCGGTTAAACACTAGGCCAAGGGTTGTTGTCCCCTTTAAATACCTCAAGCATTGTTTCAATGCTACTCCGTGTGACTCCTTTGGACTTTGCATATACCGGCTTAGCACACCTACACAATAAGACAAGTCTGGTCTTGTGTGTAGCAAGTAACGAAGACAGCCTATATTCTTCCTATAAGTTGTAGCATCAATGTCTTTCTCTTCCAAAGCCTTAGACAACTTCAAGCCTGCTTCCATTGGTGTATGAACCGGGTTGCATTCTGCCATTCCTGCTTCTTCTAGTATCTTCAATGCATAGCGTTTTTGATTTAGAGTTATTCCTTCTCCAAGTTGACAAACTTCAATCCCAAGGTAGTAGGTCAGTTTGCCAAGGTCACTCATCTCAAATTTTGACGCCATTTCTTTCTTAAACTCCTCAATGACTTCACACTTGTTCCCGATACAAAAAGATCATCAACATAAACCGCAACAAGAAGAGTATGTTGATCTACCTGTTTCCTATAAACCGATGGTTCTTTGGTGCATTTCTTGAATTGAAGCTCATTAAGGACTCGGTTTAACTTCTCATTCCATGCTCTTGGCGCCTGCCTTAGCCCATACAAAGCCTTATTAAGTCTGTAAATCTTGTCCTCTTGTCCTTTTACTACAAAGCCTTCTGGTTGCATGACATATACTATTTCTTTCAACTCCCCATGAAGGAATGCAGTTTTGACATCAAGGTGGTGGATCTCCCATCCACTTGATGCTGCGAGGCTTATGAGAAGACGAATTGTTTCAATTCGTGCTACCGGAGCAAACACATCCTCAAAGTCAATTCCATGTCTTTGTACGTATCCCTTTGCAACGAGCCTGGCCTTGTGTTTGCTTATGCTACCATCAGAATTCCTTTTGAGCTTGAAGACCCACTTTAAGCCTATCGGTTTTGCTTCTTGTGGTGGTGTCACAAGATCCCAAGTGTGATTCTTTTCTATTGAGTGAATCTCATCTTTACACGCATCCATCCACTCTTTCGACTCCTTTGCATCGGAAAAGCTCCATGGTTCCTCATTCAAACATATTAACAATCGTTCTCCTTCTTCTTCACTTAGCAGTACATAGTCTTGGAGATACTTAGGTCTTGTGACTACTCTCCCCGATTTAGTCACCACTCTTCCCGCAGCAGTTTGAGCTGTTTGCTCATTAGCATCAATGTTTTCATCTTCCTCCGATGATTCTCCATTGTTCTCTTCACCTGCAGACACGATTTCCTCTGTTCCGGTGACGACATTATCTCCAACTTCTCCTCGTTGCTCTGTTTCTTCACTGTGCTCTGTTTCGAAGATACCATGATTTCCAAAAACTCCAAACTCAATTCTGAGATTTCCGACAGCATCATTCTCTGTAGTAATTTTATTCCAGTTCCAGCATGTTGTTTCATCAAAAACAACATCACGACTTACCACCGCCCTTCTATTCCTCGGGTCATACAAGCGATATGCCTTTGAACCAGGCTCCGTGCCTAGGTGAACTAAAACACGAGACCTGTCGTCTAACTTCTTCAAGTGTGGCATCTCTGTTTTAGCATATCCAATGCACCCGAAGACTCTAAGGTGATTAACATTTGGAACTTTTCCTCGTAACATCTCATATGGAGTTTTATCCTTAAGTGACCTTGTAGCTATACGGTTTAAGAGATATGTTGAGTGCCTCACTGCTTCTCCCCAAAGCCAGTTTGGAACTTTCATATGCTTTAAAATGCTTCGAGTCATTTCCATAAGAGTCCTGTTGCGTCTTTCAACAACTCCGTTTTGTTGGGGAGTGTATGGAGCTGTAAGATGCCTTCTTATTCCTGATTCTAGGCAAAAATCATTAAACTCTTTGGACACAAACTCACCTCCTCTATCAGTCCTAAAGGTTTGAATCTTTTCCCCTGTTTCTTGTTCAACTATGGACTTGAATTTCTTGAATTTTCCAAAAGTCTCACTCTTCTCTTTCAGTAACACAGTCCACATATATCTAGAATAGTCATCAATGAGCACGAAAACAAATTTATTTCCAGCCGCAGTGTTTGGTGTAATCGGTCCGCAGAGATCTCCGTGGATCAACTCAAGTGCTTTGGTAGCTCGGTACATTGTAGCTTGTGGAAATACTTGTCTTGTTTGCTTTCCAAGCAAACATGAGCCGCAAATTTTCTTCTCAAAGTCAACGTGTGAAATCCCAGTTACAAGTTCTCTCCTTACCATTGTTTTCATTGTTTCAAGATTGACATGCCCTAGCCTTGCATGCCATCTCTCAGAATCTATTTGAGTTCTTGAATGGAGACACATTGTATCTTTGATCCCCATATCCACTTTATAAAGACGATTTCTTGATCTTATTGCCTTGACAAGTAACTTCCCCTCGCTATCGTGCATTGTTAGCTTTTCCCCTTTCAATCTCACATCACAACCAGATTCGGTAGCCTGTCCTAGGCTGATAATGTTACTCTTTAGTCCAGGAATGAAATAAACATCAACCATCTTTCTTAGCTCACTGTTTCTGTCTATGAATTCTATGGATCCTTTCCCCTTAATATCTATCCGGGAGTCATCGCCAAACCTAACTTTCCCGGTCATGGTTGAATCTAAGCTTGTGAAATATCGCCTATCTCCGGTCATATGGTTACTAGCGCCGTTGTCAAGGTACCACACATTCTCCCCCCCTGAATTTGTTTCGTATTTGTTTGGTACAATTTTTTCTTCGTTTAAATACACTACCTCGTGTATCATGAGTTCATCTGCCTCTGTTGTGCTCTTGTTGTCTTGCTCTTGAACTTCTTGAAGCTTTAGAAGACGATCCGGACAACTGCTTGCAAAGTGACCAGTTTTGTCACACCGGTAGCAAACAACACTTGAAGTGTCTCTTCCTCCACCAAAACGTCCTCTGCCTCTTCCTCTATAGAAGCGTCCTCCACGACCTCTGCCTCTATACTCACCATTAGATTCTTTGTTGTATTGAGATTCCGTGTTTGAATACATCAGCTTGCTTTGATCCTCTTGATCTTCTTCTTCATCACACACACGGTCTTCATAGGTTTTCAATCGGCCTACGATGTCTTCAAAACTTGTGGTTTTGAGATCCAAAACTTGTTCAAGTGCAGCAACAATATGAATATACTTCTTCCTAGGGAGACTTTTAAGGAACTTCTTGACAAGTTTAGGTCCTTCAATCTCTTCTCCTAAAGCCGACGATTTCGAAGCGATTTCTGATAACTTGTCGGCGAAGTCATCGATTTTCTCCGTATCCTTCATCTTCAAACGATCGAAATCAGCCATCAACGTTTGTAACCTTGCTTCCTTAACCCTCTCAGCACCTACATGTCTCGTTCTTATGGCATCCCATACCTTCTTTGCAGTGTTATTTTCTCCTATCTGCAAGGTAAGGGTCTCGGGAATAGATTGAAACATTAAAGCCATGGCCATCACGTTTTTCTCTTCATCGTTTGATGGTGTTTCAATCACTTCCCAGACCTTGTGTACCCTGAGTAGAAGTTTCATTCTCATTGCCCAAACGGTGTAGTTGGTCATGTTAAGCATAGGGCACTTTATCGTCGACGAGCCTCCTCCTTCACTTATCTTGGCCACCTCCGCTTGTGCTCTTTCCGTGATCTCTCCCATGATCGCAAAGAGCTCTGATACCAAATATTTAATACGATATTTGATGATCAAACTCTTACGATTAACAAAAGAAAGTGTTTAACTCACAAACTCAATAGCCTTTATTAGTTTAAGAAAATCTCTCAAAACTTAAACTCTCTCACAAATTAGGTCATGACTCAACCTCTCTATTTATACAAGTCTCTCAAATCCTAATCTCACTAGGATTACATATATATTAGATAACTCCTAATATATTTGACTTTATCTTCTCTAAACCATAACTCGGTTTAGTTGCTTCCGGTTCAAGTAATCTTCAAGCTTAACCAACAGGAGCATGATGATAATTGCAGTGTGGAAGTGAGGAAGTGGTCGCGTTTCCACAGAGCCTCGATTGACCATCTTCTGGCTGATGTAGCCAATCGACAGGGTTTCATTGCATTTCCTAGTATTGAGGATAAGATTAGTTTTTTAGAGCATAGGACAGGAATAAACCTTGATGACTGACTTTTCATTTGTCTTTTGTTTATGAATCATTGACTTATCGACAAGTATTTATGATTATATAAAGTTATTAGTTTTGGTTTTTGGCTACTTGATTTTTTTGTTTATTTATGGCTACTTGATTTTTTTTTTTTTGTTTATGGTTATGATTATAAAGTTTTTGCACTTGTATAATGGTTTTGTAGATGCTTAAAAGGATGTTGGAGGATGATGATGGCGTCATGTTTAGCAGCTTATGCATGGCTCATATCAACAGTGTTACGATATTCTGCGAATGAACCAAAGCAGGGGTTGCAATGTTTCTTGAAGTAGTTGGTTAGGATATGTATATATGAATTTAACTGTCAGAGAGGTTGCAATGTATATACGAATTTAAATTGTATTATCTAAGTCGTTTATACTCTATTGTACTATTTTTATTTTTAAAAAATAATGAACTAAAATTGAGTGGCATTTTATGTTATTGTTTACGAAACAATGGCATACGCTAAAAACACTTCTGCAAAATTAACGAAAATCTGACATGTACGCATTTTTTTTTCGAAAATTACATCTCAAAATAATAAGTAAGGGAATCTGACATAAGCATTTTTTGGAAATTGAGGACAAAGTAGCAAAAATTGACGATTTGGAGGGTTTAGTTTTTCTGTTTTACGTGTTAACTCTCAGTTTTAAACTATAACTTATTGATGAAAGAAGGAATCATTTTTTGGGGTCAAAATAATCACAAACTTGAGAATGCTAATTTTTAAATAAGATACCAAAAATATAAATATAATGATAACATTTCTAATTGTCAAAAAGAAATAAATAATGACATTGTAAACTTGATTGTCAAAAAAATAAAAAAATGAGATTGTAAACTCGATCCTTCGCGTGCCAAATTGGGTTTCTTTTAATTTCAAGGAAAATCCCAAAAAAAATTAAATTCCCAAAGTGATACTAGCTCCCACTTGAAGAAACCTCCAAAATTTAAATGAGAACGGGTGTCATAATATGATCCTTGTTAGAAGATCTTAGTCTCTTGATGCACTTCATGTGGTGGTTGAAACGATCAAGTGAAATGATGCGGAATAGATGTGAGTGAAGTGAGATCGAGTAAGACTTGATGGTGGTGATGGAGATGAGGTCGAGTAGAGGGTCGAGTAGAAATATAACTTAGTAATCGAGTAGAGTTTGACACGGGTGTGATCAAGTGGTGATCGAGTAGAATGAGGGTGATGGTGATGAAGTGATGATGATGATGCGATCGAGTGATGGTGACGAAGTGATGATGATGATGCGATCGAGTGATGGTGACGAAGTGATGATGATGATGCGATCGAATGATGGTGACGAAGTGATGATGATGACGCGATCGAGTGATGAATCGGTGAAGCGGATTGAATGGAGTGATGAATGATGATGATGATGAGATCGAGTGGTGGTGACAAAGTGAGATCAAGTATGGTGATGAATCGGTGAAGCGGATTGAATGGAGTGATGAATGATGCAATCGAGTGGTAGGGACGAAGTGAGCTCGAGTGATGGTGAGGAGGTGAGGGGTTGAGTAGAACTTCCAAAGGCTGCGAGTTTCCTTTGAACTTCTGGGCTTGTTCGTGCTTGGATATGACATACACCAAGAGCATTCACAAGTTGAGAAAGGATATTCCACACCAATCTCGTGATCAAACAGAATCAGAAAGAGATTTTGATAAGAAAAATTTTGACAGCGTTTACAAAGGAGAAGAAGCGAATATAAAGAAGAAGAAGAGAGTTCTAGGGAGATGAAGAGTTATTCTCGGGAAAGAAACGACATTAAACACACACAAGACTGATTTCGAATATGTCATGAGCTTCTCCTTTGGTAATGGGCTGCGAGACATCATTGGGCTCGAGTATGAGTGTGTGTGCTTGCCTCATTAAAAACCTCTCTTGGAAAACCCATTGGGACAAAATCAAGAGGAGGGAAAAAGAGTGCAAGTCACACACCTCCAATGATGTCACTTAAACGGCTTGAATCACAACCAACATGGTTGGACAAGCTTCCGGTTTAAGGCTGCCTTCAATGTGTTGTAGAAGTGTGTTGATAGCTTGATTCAACAACTTAGTCTTGGATCTTGTCATTGGTCCAGTAGTAACTTGCAATGACATATCATTTTTAGGTCCAAGCTCTCCATTATGGTACTTGGTCGAGTGGTCCATTGAGTCATCAGTTTCAAGCTTCATTGAGTTCTCAGCTGCGTGGTCGAGTGACTGGTCGAGTGCATGATCGAGTGACTGGTCGAGTGACTGGTCGAGTGACTGATCCAGTGAGTCTTCTGGCTGAAGTTCCTTAGCTCCATGATCCAAGCTTCCCATGATCATATCATGTCATCTTGGGAGTTTTTAATGGGATTTTCCTTATAATTTTAATTAATTCGTCATGTTCGGTTTTGTATCTTGGTTGGTCCATGTGGTAAACTATTGAGCATGTATTTTGTGTTTCTTACATGATGTTACATCTAATAGGAAAAGGGAAAAATGTCATTTAAATCGTCACTTTGCCATTTGTGGAGGTTTAAAGCATGAATTTTGAGCCTGGTGCTTTTAATCCTCAATTTCTAGTTGACTTTCAATTTAATCTCTAACTTTCGTTGACGAAGCTGATTGAGGCACGTCTTTAACTGGACAAACGGAGGATTAAGACGTTGTTATTTGTCCGTCTAATATATCCGTTAATAAGCGAAACGACGTCGTTTAATCAAATGAAAACTCCCAAATTCGATTAAGCTCGAACCCTAAAATACCAAATGGAAATTAGAAATACAAAATCAAAGATTCTCTCTCGTTTTCTTCTCTAATCAAGACTTCAAGATAGCTGTGTTGAGTTTTCGATGTAAAGATCCTTACACCTAACCCACACACACACTTTGAAGGCACTCCACGGGCAGCGAGTACTATCGATGTCTCGGAGCTAGAACTCATCGGAATCGAGACAACAGATCTTGAGGAATAAAGATGAGATCGAGATTTGAGAAGAAATCGAGCCATTTCACAGTATAAGATAGAACAGAAACAATATATATACCCAAAGCATCCAAGCAAAAGAGAACAAAATAAAATATCGACCAAGCTTGGTTTGCAGAGGATTCGATTTGTGGCGGACATTGCAAATGTGATATTCGTAGACCAAACATCCTCTTATAGTAAGTAGATTGAGAATGAAATATAATTGAAGACAATTGAACTATATTGGTGATTTGTCTTTACTCTTTAGTATGCATTTTGAGACATAATATGTTTCAAAAGCTAAAATGCATCATAATCTAAAGTCTCAAAATGCATATTAAGAAATAAACACAAATCATTAAATATAGCTCAGAAATTCAGCAATTATTTCGTCACCGATCTACTAGCTACAAGAAGATGTATTGTCTACTTATTTCTTAACTATATTGATATAAATACCATCAATACAAGTTCTAAAGTGTTTGTTGACTTCACAATAGGAAACAACAATAATATAGATCGAACGTTTCTTATGTAATTTCGAAAACTAAGAATTTTTTTTAACGGTTAAAGATTGTTTGAAACTAGTAACTGAAATGTTACTTTTTTTTTTCTTTTTTTTTTTCTGTTAATTAACTGAAATGTTACTTTGCATGAAAGATTGTTTAAGGTTAAATATCTCTTACGTTACCTAATTCCTGCGGCGTTTTACTTCTCTTTAGATAGAAGTCACATGGAATTTCATTTCGTTTAAAGTTAAAACTCACTGTTATGCCCAAAAACAAAAAAGTTTAGTGTGTATATTTTTTCCAAACGAATCAATAAGCTTCAACGTCAAAGTTGAGAAATAAATAAAAAAATTCACAAAACATTTGGTAGTGAAGAATGAAGATTATAGCCCAAAGCTGATCATTGTTACAGTCTGTGATTTCTCAGATGATATCGCCACAATCCTGAGCTCTCTTTTAAAAAAAAAAAAAAAAAAAAAGAGAGTTCTCAATATCATACAATTCGTCGAATCGAGTCGTCGAATCGGGTCACGTCTAGCTAATAATAGACGATCTTGCGATAACCTCTCCGAACTGTTTTAGACACTCTGTTTGAAAAAGACCTTGTGATTTCGGTATTGGATCTCGGGACGTTCAACTACTCGGGCTCAGGTTTTGTCACCTAATCGCTATTCGACGACATATTCACAACTTTTTCACAATATCACATGATCTCAAAAAATTTCACAATATCTCCAATAAAATAAAAATATAGATGCAGTATAACATCTCATAGATGAGTGAACCCAAACTGACATAATATAACATAATTTTTATCTCGCCATAATGGTTTTTATCTCGCCATAATGGTTAAGACTTGAGAGCAATAAAGGTTCTTCCAAAAATAAAATTTTTATCCAGCAGAATCGATTGATCATACAGAGACTCCTCCAATCAATTAATATATGATGGAATGGCGAAAAATTGCTTCTGCAAGCTTATCGTTCTGCAACTCAAGAGTACACCAACCTTCAATGAATGCATCAAAAAAACGAATGTAAATGAATCCTCAAATCTGCGGTTCAGCAAGCGCAACCACCGCCTTTTGGCTCGTTCTCAGTCACTCCATCGGGTATGCCTTGGAAGTATCTGCAATAAACCCAAAAACATTGTGTATGAAGGACAGATTTTATAAAGCACTCAGCTTACTTTTTATGCATTCTTAGTTCTCAATTTGGATCACACAGTCACAGACTCTGGAATTCAGAAGACCAATCACAAATGTCAGATATGCATGTTACGAATGTCTCTGTTTTTATCAATAATCACCAAGCTTTGGACGCAGTAAGAAATTCCAGGGTTTCTACACTATCTGCCTTCTACAATTAAAAGTCATTCTACGCTATTCAGACTTTCCGGTTTAACAATTAGATAATTCCAACAAATGTAGAACCTGGTAACCATAATCTCTATGTTCTATATTTCTGTAGTATCATAGTTCAGTCAAGATATCATGGTTTCCAAGCTCTCATATATTAGAGCTAAATCAAAGATTAAACTTACATATCCTGTTCATGTTCGTTCGCAAGGGCAGTTTTGGCAATGGTTAAGAATGCCTCATCAACATTGAAGTCTTCTTTTGCTGAGGTCTCGAAATAGGGAATATTACCATTTGAAGCACACCAGTCAGCTGCTTTCTTCTCAGAGACCTGTATTTAAAGATGATGAAACTAGACTGAGTAAAAGACTCAAAGACTTCAAGCACGATGGAAGACAACATATCTTGATCTTCCTCTTACCACTCTACTGCTCCCTCCATCTACGTCAACCTTGTTTCCAAGCACTATAAACGGAAATGTCTTTGGATCCGATGGACTTGCCTGGACAGCCCAAAACGATGCCATGGATACAGGCAACCAATACAAGTTAATTATAAATTGTTAAAAGGGATTGAAAATGTGAATGCAGGAAAAAAAAACTGAATAAGGAACACAAAATCAAGTTAGTAATATACTTGGCTTAACTAGTAAACCGAGGACTAGGTAAAGAACGGCAAATGATTATTCAAAAATAAAAACATGTTCTAGTGATCAATCAAACAAGACTTCATATATGGTCCCAGGAACTCTTCCAACCACATCTTCAAAATAAGAGTTTTGACTCTAACAATTCCTATTAAAACAAAAGCACCAGATTCCTATGTTCCATGTCTATAACATAACACACAAAGCCCACGATATAACAATGAAGGAAACCGTCATACGAACCTGTTTAAGAAACTCCTCGTGCCAAGTTTCAAGATTGTCAAAAGACCTCAACACATTAACATCATAAACCAAAGCACAACAATCAGCTCCTCTATAAAAAGCAGCACCAAGACTCTGAAATCTTTCTTGTCCAGCAGTATCCCAAATCTAACAAACCACAAAAAAAAAAAAAAGTAAAATACTGAAAAAATCTTGAAAAAAAAAAAAAAAAAAAAAAATCCAAACCTGTAGAGTAACAAGCTTTTCTCCAATCTGAAGCTCCTTGGTTACAAAATCAGCACCAATCGTTGCTTTATACTGCATACTAAACTTCTTATGCACATATCTAAAATTCAACCATTAAGGATTTCACATAATCACAGAATCAAAACACAATTCTCTCAAATTAACCCCAAATCGAAGGATACTGATTCATCAAGGAGGTTTTACCAACCCTAGAAAATCGAAAATCAACAAATCAAAATCAGAAAAATCGAAGAATAAGCGTAAAAGATTGAAAGAATAAGAGATCGGAATAGATTGATTACCCACTGTCACCGAGGACAATGACCTTGAGCAAAGTACGTCTTCTCGTCGCCATTGATATCGGAAGAATGAAAGAGAGTTAAAGAATGTGTAGATCTCGGAGAAGGAATTGTGAGCAGTGGAGAGGATTTTGTAGGGATCTCCGATTTGTACTTCTTATTGATTTGAAAAGAATCCGAAGATGGAAAAAAGGGATATTAGTAAAGGAGCGCCAATTAGAGAGATCTCTTCTCGTTTTTCTTTTCAGAGATGAATCTGATTTTACTATATTTTCTTATACCAAAAAAAAAAAAATATATATATATATATATATATAAAACACATTTTTTCTTTTAATTTTACTTTTACTTTGGCCTCTTGTTCGAAAAATCGTTAGGAGTTAGCCTGACGCTTGGTATGGACTTAGCGATAAATCAAAATCAAATTAAAAAATTAATCAGGGATTAGTTTTAGGGTTATTTTAATGTTTTAAAACATATTAATTTAATACTGTTTTCAAAATTGTAGTAAACACATAAAAATATATTTTTAAGAAACTTTTATGATTTTAATCAAAATTTTGAACATAAGTTATTGTAAAACATCAACACCCATCAATATAAATGTCTGAATAACAAAAATAAAAGTTGTTTTATACGTGCAATCTAAAAATAATCAGGGTATGCAAGATTAGTTGGGGAGTAATCAAAGTAGGCGGGAAAAATCGGACTAGACGGAGAGTAATCGGATAACTGATTTATTCAATGGATTAATCATTAATCGAGGCGAATGGGTGGGACTAGCGATTAAGCGGTAAGTAATCGGAGCTAGGTAGAAATTTTTTAAACAAGGCGTTGGCCTAATCAACAATCATCACTATAATGAAAGAAATATACATCTAAAGATTAGTGTTTGTTGTGATGTTTATTAGTTTGATCATCAATATAGTTTTTTTGTTGTTCAATCTTCTCTTTTAGCTCTTAGGACCTCTTGACTCCTCCAATGTTGTTTGTTAGCTTTGGTCATCCTTTGAATCAAATTTTCGTTCTTTTTGTTTTTAGATGTTATGGTTTTTAATAGTTATCTTTGGAAGTCTTCTTTTACTCACATGCAATGTCTCTGGAAAAGTTGCGACTCCTGCAGGCTAAGTGTATTCAATCGAATTCTATCAATGAAAGTCAAATTCTAGTGAAAAAAATATATATAGTGTTGTGTTCATCAATTTTAAAGCGAGATTTGTAGACAATGAAAGACTTAAAACGTTAGAAACAGCTAAATTATATCAAATTAAGATTGCAAGATTCTTTGGTAAATAATACATTACGGGGAAATCAAGTCATAATAAAAATAAGATGTGGATCGAAAAACACAGAGTTCTTAAGAAATACAAATAGCAAAACATCATACTTTTACAAGTACAGAGAAAAATAGAAATAGAAATCACACGAAGAAACCTCTTATGAAGTTCTAAAATTTTATTAAGACTATCTTCTTTGGCTTCACGTGCTTTATTGCATTGTTGGGCTTCAAGATTCTTTATCCACTCCGTTGATAGAATCTAGCACGTTAAAAAGGCAATCACTAGAACAAACGTATGTATCCGAGGTTCCAAGCATCTTCAACATGATAGGGTACAAGCAACGCAACTTACACCATTTGCAAAATGGACGGTATACACTATTATTGAGCACCACCTCAAATGATCTGCTTAAAACCTCTACTGTGCTTGTTGGCATTAGCCCTGTAAAGTCTCCGAGCACACAACTTGGATGCAAACTATCCTCCTGATCTTTACATGTGTAGTACCATCTCTCTATATTGCATTCATTTTCACAAATGTCACACCAGTGTTTACCACAAGCCTTTTTGCCATAGCATAGCGAGAAAGGATGATCGTCATCAATGTTGTGCTTTACCACAAGTGGTAAAGTGGCGCATTTGAAATCCAAGACAAATTCACAGCCACTTTCAATGCACGTGAGCACAGGAGATGCCAACTCGTTGCAACCGTTGCATTCTCTGCTTCCATCTTGTGGAATGTAATATAAGGGATGATGGGGATGACTTGGATGGTATAATTGCTCGGGAATTGTTCCGCATAGGACATCTAGTACCTTATCCTTATGCTGGTACCTGAAACCATTGGACATTCTATGACAAGCATAACACTCAAAAATATTGTCCTCGCTTGTAACTAAAGTCAGTTGTTCATTGTCCAGCATGTGCCATATCTTTGTAGGAACATCGGCACACGATTGGTGGAGAATGAAATCACAATCAACACATCCATAGAAGGATTGGAGACAAATGGGATGGGTGCAAGCATTGCACCGCTTCGTTTCTTCACAAAGATGACCATTAACATGGAGTCTTAGGTAATGCTCTTTGTGGCTGAAATGTTGTATTGTGTCATCTATTACCACATATGGCTCGATATCTTCAATTTCTTCACGTATTCCTTCAAGTTCTTTCCCGTCCCACACATCTATTCTAGTAGCACATTTAGAATGAACGAAATAGCTCGGACACATTTGACAAGAATAACCCCCACAAGTCCAATCCATCTTTCGGCGGCAAACTCCACATACAGAATTCACAACACCAATAACAGAAGTGCGAGTAAGTCTGTGATAATGGCGATTAATGCTTATGATGCGTGGAAGGCCAAGACAGTCTTGGTGGATCATGAAATCACATTGAACACATATGTAAGGGCTGCGATCTCCACTCAACCCGCAAGCATTACATGTAAACGAAATGAGTCTTGGGAGAAGAGCGAGTTGGTGATCATGAGCTTTCAAATCCAGAAATGATTGCGGTGGTGGGTTTAAAACACAATGCATATCCAAGGTGAAGTTACATGGAGAACAATGATAAAATAACTCATCAATCTCTCTTCTGCAAAGACGACATTTTCCATCACAATAGTCCGGTGGTTGACCCGTCAGGAACTTAAGAGGGTGCGAGGAATGGAAAGAGTGGTTTAACTCTGACAGGCGTTTTACCTCCGACGGATTCCATACGCAATCAACATGGAAGGATATACCACATTCATGACATCTGTACGGAAACCCATTACCAATCTTCCCACATTTAGCATCACAAACAAACTCGATTTGTTCCTTGAAAAGGGTGACCTTGTGGTGATGCGTCTCGGAAACTTCAATGACCTCTGGTGGTGGGTACTTGGCACAATGTAGATCCACATCAAAGTCACAGATCTTGCAGCGATACCATAGGTTCACGTTTATACTCTTTCCACATAACTCGCAATAACTACCTCGTTTTATCCTCCCTCCACGTACAAGCTTGAGAGTGTGAATGGAGTGACATGGGTGTTCGATAAATTCGGAGCACTCGTCGCCACATTTCTTGTGGACGAATAAATCACAGCTTTTGCAATAGTAACCATCACTGATAGCTTCCAAACGTCCACAACAATCGCCTTTCCTCATATCATTCCAAGGCATGATCGTGGATCAACGGTAGTGATACTCCCTCAGAATCCATTGTCGTATTACTACCAGATTGGTGAACAAGAAGAAGAAGAAGAAAAGTTGGATCTGGAATTTCAAGTCTCTCTCTCTTTCTCAAAAGTCTTCGACTCTTCGTTAATCTCAAAAGATGCTCTTGATAAAATTTAACATATCAGACTTTTGGTAGTCTTTCTTTAACAATAAAAATATACTTCACAGTGGTGCCGGCCCGATCAACCGGTCCGATCAATTTGGATGTCCTAAACAAAATTAAAGCTTATAAATTTTTTTTTTTTTTAATTAGATTTTTACTTTTAAAAAAATATTGTAGTTGTCTCTAAAAACCCACAATATTTTTAAAAGGCCCTACAAAAATTATTGTATATAAGAAAACTTAACAAATTTTTAGGTGAAAAGGCCTTCAAAATTTTGAGACCCTAATCAGTGGCTTCACTGGCTTGCCAAAGGGAAAAGAGAATAAAGAGAAAAGTTGTGTTCTATTGACATTGAGAAAAGGTATATATACATCCTACACATGAAACCCTAAACATACTTAGGAAAATTAACATATTAGCCTAAGTATAATATATTTACATTATAGGTCCCTAATACTCCCCCTCAAGTTGGAGCATGAAGATTATACATGCCCAACTTGCGCCGTAAATAAGCAAATTGCTGAGAACCCAAAGCCTTAGTAAAGATATCCGCTGGTTGCTCCGTAGTGGTAAGATGCGCAGTAACCAGTGAACCATCCTGAATTTCATCCCGAATGAAGTGACAATCCCTCTCAATATGCTTCGTCCGCTCATGAAAAACTGGATTGGCAGCAATATGTAAGGCTGCCTTATTGTCATAAAACAAACGCATCGCTCGCGGATGAGACACTCCAAAGCATCCTAAAAGCTCACGATTCCATTTCAACTCTCGAGTAGTAAAACTCATTGCACGATATTCAGCCTCTGCAGAAGAAAATGACACCACATCTTGTTTCTTTGTCTTCCAAGCTATCGGAGAATCTCCCAACATAACAATAAATCCTGTAACCGATCTCCGAGACATGGAACATGTAGAAAAATCTGAATCACAATAAGCTGTCAATTGTAAGTCAGGATCAGAACTCAACACAATACCTTGACCCGGACAGCCTTTAAGATATCTGACAACTCGTATAACTGCAGCCCAATGCTTGGCACGTGGTTGTTGCATAAATTGAGCTAACATATGCACAACATAGGACAAATCTGGTCGGGTAAAAGTAAGATATACCAAACGCCCAACAAGCCTCCTATACCTCTCGACATCCTCATAGAACTCTCCTTCATCATCCGGCAACTTATGGTTTTGCTCAAGCGGAGTAGACACTGGTTGACATCCCAACAACCCACATTCACTTACAATATCCAAAGCATACTTCCTTTGCGACAAGTAAAAACCATCATGAGACCGAGATACTTCAATGCCCAAAAAATATTTCATAGCCCCCAAGTCCTTCATATGAAAACATTCACTAAGGTATCCCTTAAACTCTTGAACACCATTAAGATCATTTCCCCCAATCAACAAATCATCAACATAGACCAACACAAAGAGTTGCATAGATCCACGCTCCAAGGTAAAAAGAGAGTAATCGGCTACCTGCTGAGCAAACCCATACCCTTTTAGTGCTGCTGCAAGCTTAGCAAACCAACAACGTGGTGCTTGACGTAGACCATATAAAGATTTCTTAAGGCGACAAACTTTTGATTTATCTTGAGAAACAAAGCCAGGAGGTAATCTCATATAAACTTCTTCCTCAAGATCCCCATGTAGAAACGCATTATGAACATCCATCTGATGTACTTCCCATCCTTTGACAGCCGCAATCTTAAGAAACTCGCGAATAGTTGTCATTTTCACAACAGGAGCAAATGTCTCATCAAAATCTAACCCTTCGACCTGTCGATTTCCCATGGCCACCAAACGAGCCTTGTAACGCTCAATTTCCCCATTCGACTTATACTTGATAGTAAAGATCCAATGACTGTCAATAGCTTTCTTTCCTGGCGGAAGATCGGTAATATCCCAAGTGTCATTTGCTTCTAAAGCATTCACCTCTCCAGACATCGCATTGCACCATTTCTCATCCTTAACGGCTTGTGAATATGACTTAGGAACCGAGATAGCAGTAATGGCCGCAAGAAAAGCTCTCTGTGAATCAGAAAATCGGTCACAACTCACATAATTAGCAATGGGATAGAGGACCGTACCTGGAGCAGAGGATGCTGATTGAGTGGGTGCCGGTGAGAGTGTGGGATGTTCAACTGAGCAACGTGTAGTATGTAGTACATAATCACTTAGATGAGCCGGAGGTTTTCTTTCCCGTTCGCTTCGTCTAACTTTAATCCCTTCACTAGTCAGATTATCATTTCCTAATTGACTCCCCCTTTCCTCCAAAGCAGTATCTGAAGTCTTTTTATTATCTTTGGACCCCGTAATATGAACATCGGACGAGCTGGATGCTGGATCGATCGATCCTGGTGCTGGATCGATCGATCCGTTAGTGGCTGATGTCTCAGTAATTTCCTCTGGATCGATCGATCTAGGCGTGGGATCGATCGATCGCTCCGTCTCGGGTCCAAGCTCGTCACATGTCAGTAGCTTGGGATCGATCGATCTACGTGCCGGATCGATCGATCCCGTTTGGTCCATCAACTCATCAAACGTCAGTAACTCGGGATCGATCGATCCACGTGCTGGATCGATCGATCTAGTCATCTCTGGTCGAAACTGATCATCTTCAAACTGTGCGGGATCGATCGATCCCGGCTGTGGATTGATCGATCGCTGTTCCGACAACTGATATGGGAATTCTTCTTCTTGAAACACCACATCCCGAGAAACAAAGAATTCCAACTTCTCCAAATCATACACACGCCATCCCTTCTGACCAAATGGATACCCCATAAAAACACACCGTCTACTTCGTTCCCCAAACTTATCTTTATCCCGCAAAACATTACGAGCAAAGCATAAGCTACCAAAGACTCGTAAGTGAGTGATATTAGGTACTTCCCCAAACAACAGCTGATAGGGTGTCTTTCCTTGCAAAACAGTGGATGGAGTTCGATTAATCAAATGACATGCAGTCATAACACACTCACCCCAAAACTGACGTGGTAAGGTAGCTTGAAACATCAACGATCTAGCAACATTCAATATATGTCTATGCTTTCTCTCCACTCTACCATTTTGTTGAGGAGTACAGACACACGACGTTTGATGCAGGATTCCCTCTTCTAGGAAGTACGATCGCAAACCCATAAATTCCCCGCCATTATCACTACGTACTACTTTCACCTTCTTCTCAAACTGTCGTTCCACCATTTTGAAAAAATTCTTAAGAGTTACACCGACTTCACTCTTTTCCCGTAACAGGTGCACCCAAACCGCTCTCGAATAATCATCTACTATTGTCAGAAAATACGCAGCACCCGAAGTAGATACTATGCGATACGGACCCCAGAGATCACAATGAATCAAATCAAAAATTCCAGCAGCTTTATTAGAACTTTCATGAAAACAATCCCGGGTTTGTTTAGCCCGTAAACAAATATCACAAACTGTTGTGGAACTAACTTGCTTTCCAATATCTAAATAACTCGACAAATAGGGAATAACATGACTAGACGGATGACCAAGACGACGATGCCATAAATCCCATGATCCTGAACTGCTCACAGTCTTGTGTATCTTCGCACCAATCACCCCTCGAAGCACGTACACGTCCCCACACTCTTCACCAACCCCAATCAGCGTCTTCATAGCCTGGTCCTGTATAACACACAACTCATCAGTGAATGTAATAGAACCCTTAACCACTTTCAACAACTTTGCAACCGAAATTAAGGAGCATGTTAAATCCTTAGAGTACAAAACTCCTTGTAGCCACAAATCACCCCCGAGACATATATCACCATGTTGGGTGGACACCACATGATCACCATCCGGTAGACCGATCATACATGGATTGGTATTCATCACATTAGACAAATAGTCTAAATTACCAGTCATGTGGTGTGATGCTCCTGTATCAATAATAAAATCAACACATTCTTTCTTACCATTCAGTTTCTCATTAGGATTTGACTTTTGAGAAGCAAAGAGACCCTTGAGAGCATTCCATTGATCATCACTCATTTGTGGTAGAGATTGACGATCCAAATCAGCCGGTGTTCTTGTTGAATTAACTTGTATTCCCCCCAACAATATTTGCCTGAACACCCGTGACCGCGTTAGCCCTACCACCGGACCCGCGACCACGTCCAAACCGGCCACCACGTCCTCCACGTCCACGTCCACCTCTACCGCGATCATTGTAGTCACGACCTCGTTCTCCCCACCATTCAGGAAGGCCAATTATCTGAAAGCAATCAGCCTTTGCATGCCCATACTTACCACAATGAGTACATGTCACGTCCTTCTCGCGATAAAAATTGGAAGTTTGACCCCGTTGTGCAGCCTGGACCGCAAACCCCACAGCCTCCGGAGTGGCATCACGATTCCTAGTAATCATGAGTTGTCTCTCTTCTCGAATGATCCTTTGATAGACTTGTGAGAGCTTGGGTAGTGGTTCCATACTTGTGATAGTAGAACGCACCGTACCAAACTTCGCAGAATCTAAACCATTCAAGAAGGTATTGGTTCTCTCTTCATTACGGTCTTCTTCCAACTGAGCAGCCAGTTCTCCACAACTACATGATCGAATAGGCTTGTAAATTGCCAATTCATCCCACATCTTCTTAAGTCTCCCATAGTACACCATTACCGTATCTCCGTTTTGCCTACAGTTTGCTATATCAGCCCGAAGCTCACTGATTCTTGGCCCGTTTCCCGCAGAGAATTGAAGCTTCAAATCTTCCCACAACGCTTGAGCTTCATCCACCATAGAAATCGATGTCCTGAGAGTCGGCTCAATCGTGTTCATAATCCAAGCGATTAACATAGAATTAACCACTTCCCACTGTTCAATCTCATCATCCTTGGTAGGTTTCTCCAAGGTCCCATCAATAAACCCCAATTTCCGTTTCGTTCGCAAGGCGTTCCGCACATGCTTAGCCCAATCTTCATAGTTTTCTCCCTTCAATTGAACAGTAGTGATCACATTACCCGGTCCATCCGAAGGATGGAGATACAGTGGCGAAGCCCTAGCTTTCTCCGCCACCGTGAGCCCACTGCCGCTGCCGCCTTCCGCAGTCTTCGCCGGCCCGAGCTCTTTCCCAACACTGTTCTCACCGTCGGCCATAATCTCTTCTCTTTCTCCCTTTGTTTGATCTTTTTCTTAAAACCCTAGCTCTGATACCATGCCAAAGGGAAAAGAGAATAAAGAGAAAAGTTGTGTTCTATTGACATTGAGAAAAGGTATATATACATCCTACACATGAAACCCTAAACATACTTAAGAAAATTAATATATTAGCCTAAGTATAATATATTTACATTATAGGTCCCTAATATGGCTTGCCTTCTCCGCCGGACCTGATACTTCATATGAGAATGGCCTTACTACAACTAGTTCATATAATAAGGTTAGTTAACGAAACCATTTAAATAATCAATATAAAAATGTACGTTGATAAGGAAAAAATTAACTAGATTATCACCATAATAATTATTCAAATGATTTTAATTAGTTTATACGATTATAGATAAACTTATAATTCATGATCTATATCTTCTACTTACATAAACTTGTTAACATACGATAGTTTTTAACGATTATTTATACATTTATGTGATAACAGATTTATAAATAAACCTAAGAAATTAAATAACCATGTAGTAAAAATATTTTTTTTTTTGGTGGGAACCATGTAGTAAAAATATGTAAAAATATTACCATGACTAAAATGATTGTAAGTGTTAATTCATATTTCATTTTGTATTTAAGTCATCTAACAAAACAATATAACTATATTTTAAGCCGAATGAGCTTCGAAACCACATATGGAAGGCATGAAATGCGAGGCATCATCAG
Organism: Arabidopsis lyrata subsp. lyrata; assembly: GCF_000004255.2. NCBI lineage: Eukaryota > Viridiplantae > Streptophyta > Magnoliopsida > Brassicales > Brassicaceae > Arabidopsis > Arabidopsis lyrata. The sequence goes on along the minus strand of NW_003302550.1, from coordinate 19,630,182 downwards.
TGTGGAGTAATCTCTGTGTCATAGATGGTATATATCATCGACAATTTTATACTGTATTGCATTGTTACGGTATCAAGTTCATAAACTTGAGAGACTCCTTAACTATTTAGAGCTAACAACCTCTATGGACTTTGTATATAGGTTTAGAACTTTAATGTTAGTTAGGTTGTTATTAAATGTCCGTTGCATTAAATATATGCTAGCATTAAATGCTTTTGTCCAATAAGTCAACTACACTATTCCACACCCTTGCAAAATTTCATACTAGTTTTTTTGTATTTTTTTTCAACTTCAGACCCATTTGTTCAATTTATTTGCACTCTTATCTAAACCGAGAAATTGATGAAATTCATGATTAAATCGTCCCAAATTTGAAAGTTCACGACTTTTTTGACATTTTTCCCAATTATTTTCCCTATTTTTGTCTCTGAGCTAAACAGCCCCTATACTGACAGTAGCGTGTATAATTTTACAACTGACCGACACAACTCATTGCTAATACTCCCTCTGTTCCTCCAAGTTTGATGTTCTAGTGTTTTAAGTTTGTTCAACAAAAATTGATTTTTTAGATTTTTTCTTTATTTTTAATTAATTGATATTAATAAATCGTAGATTTCAAGACGTAATGATCGAAAATAATTAACTGTTCCAGATTACTATTGGTTTCTAGTTTATTAAAAAATATTTAATAAAAATAAATAATTATCAAATGATTGTTTCTTAATATATGTGAAATCTCTAGAAAATCAATTTTCTAGGAACAAAGTGAATACGGTTACGGTTATTTGATGATTACGATACGGTTACGGTTACATACGGTTACGGTTACAACGGTTACGGTTAAATACGGTTACGGTTATTTGATGATTACGATACGGTTAATATCGAAGGTAAAATTTTACGAGTTACCTAACTTTTTATACTACTTTGAATAGAATAAAAAAGTATGTTATAAACCAAATTTTCTTTATTTTTAGCAATATAGCATTAGAACATATTTGTTTGAAAAAAAAACTATTTTTCCTAACGTAGATTTTTTAATGTGCGGTATCATTTACTTTTTTTGAAAATCTTTATTTGAACATTCGAAATTTGTTTTTGCATCATCCGCAGCTACAAGCATATTTTAAAAGTTTTAACTATGCGGTTAATAGTGCGGTTAACCGTGCGGTTAACCGTACGGTTAACTAACGGTTTTAACACGTTTACGGTTAATTGACAGTTACGGTTAGTATATTTTTTAACCGTAACTAATCTGTTTTAACGGTTAACGGTTACGGGTTTTAACCGTTTTATATGGTTACGGTCCGGTTACGATTGAGAAACGGTCCGGTTACAGTCCGAAATACGGTTACAGTTAGCTTTTGGTCATGTCTAATAATCATGAGTTTCTAATTCAAAATGAATTGGTAATGAATAGATTTAACACATGTCCAATTACTTTGATTCTTTAATGCCGTACATATGAATTTTTGAACCTGGTGAGTGTGAAAACAATGAGAAGACATGAACTCTACAAGGCTAAAACGCATAAAAGCTCAAAATTGTGAATGATTTTGTAGTTATCTAAACTAATGACATTAATATAAGTCAGTTTAAGTACTCGCTTCCATACCCTTATCTTCGTGCATCCCTTCTTAGGGTCGACAATTTGTCATTTCACAAAATCGATTTGAATGGTTCGTTGTCTCCTCCTGATGCGAGGACTCAGTATGCCAAGAATCGCCGATTGGTGGATGAATTTTGTACACAAGTCACATAACTGATAAGTGGAATCACTTGTGGGCATAAGGATGCTATAATTCATGATCAGCTATTTAGCAAACCTTGGAGTAAGCTCCAAGCTCGGACCAACGGATCCACTTGGCATACTTCATTACCCCAAACGCTCTGCAGATTATGTCTTGATGTCTCCATCTCCACACACTGTTCCCTCTCCAAATGCTCAATCATTTTCATGTCCATTGAGCTCGTGGCAACTTCCTGCTTAAACCAAAAATAATAAAGACAAGGAACCCAGAGTATAGTGTGTGTCAATACTATTAACTAAGCATGCCACCTTATTTTGATGAGTGGGACAACTGCCGTACTAGTCTTATCAACTCTTTAATATGATTAAGTCTATTTGATTCCAGCTCTGTCCACATAGCTTGCTAAACTTAATAAATTGCAGGTCTAGCAATAAAAGTCTGTCTATTTTCAGAATTAACAGCCACAATACCGATTCTAGGAACTAGCAACGTCTCACTGTCTTATCTACTCCCACACAGAGAAAAACAATCTGATACCTGAGAGATAAATCAGTAAGTTTTGTCGACTAATTCTTTAGCTAGGACAGTTTAATGTTCAGGACAAATGAAAATGCAATAAAATCAAGGAGAATTAAATGAGGCTGAACATACCCATATGGGGCCGCTAATGGCATTTAGGATCAACCACTTGAGGAACTTATCCTCTGACTTGGTGAGAAGTTGATCTGAAGTAACAGCAATGGTGATGTCTTGAAAGAGTGTGTCAATCTGTGATCCATTGCACTTCATAACTATTCTCTTGTGAACCCGAACAATTTGTTCAAGATGGTAAGCTGCGGTGCCCCGGCTGCTGTCTCTTCTAATCCACTGTGCCACATCAATGGCTTCTTCAGGCAACTCTTCGTGCAGCCTAAGAATTGTAAACGCTCTTTCCCCACTCGTCCAGCAAAGATAAATTGATGATCCGTCATCTAAACCAGGAAAAGTGAAACTCATGAAAAGAGAAAGAATATGTCATATATCATTAACCAATTTATCAATGGACAAGTAAGTTTTCTATATGCTACTGGAAACTGAAGAGAGACTACTCCGTTCAGTAACACCAAATATTATGCAAACATAAACAGATACTCATACACATATCTTTATATGTTTTTTTCTGCCTTGCGGCATTACACACATACACAGTGCTTAATATGATGCTCTTAAGAGGATGTTAGTCAGATATCGAACGCTTGTAGGTATAATGAAGACTTAATAGGACAGTAATTCTAACTTCCACGAAATAGAAGCAGTTAATCACGATCAATCTTACTAGTTGGATAGATTAATATGATAAGACCTTTTTCCAACTGTAGAAGATAAAATAAAACGTGAATATCTCTGTAAATTCGACCCAAACTTCTCTTTCAGGCGACATGCTCTAAGTTTCACCTTATTCTACCCCCTGTTAGAGTGCCCTAGAATAGAAGAGGTGACTTACCTACCACAAATCCTGCAAGTGGTATATCAATATTGTTCCTACATTCGTTTTCTGACGGATCATCAGATCTCGTTTGGAGAACCAGAAGATAAACTGAAAGAACCTGTTGCATCAACAAATCAGTAAACATAAATGGTATAAATAAAACAACTTTTCTAATTCATAGATATATTACCTTGCAGGCAAACTTTATTTGCTGATTATCCTTGTTTTCTGAGAATGAATTCCAAGCAGGACCAGCAAGAATGCAAGGTACGTATTCCTGATGTGTAATTTTGGGCAGACACAAAGCAGCTCGGTGAGTCGGTTTCTCTAACTGCGGACCATCCAATGCCTTTCGTGAGTTTATCTTGACAAACGATGCTGATGTCAACACAAACCTGTTTTCCTCTCTACGGAAACAATAAAGCAAGGGACTGAAGATGAGTTTGTCACTTGATGAAAAGCTACTTAAGCAATGGTTGTTATATAGATATTATACCCTGTTCCAAGAATCCGGTAGAATGTTGCACTCGCCCCAGGGCCGAATCCAGTGAGATATGAATGCCTTCTAAGTGGACCAAATATCTTCACCTGAAACACATTGTTGAGGAGATCAGAGGTACAAGAATACAGACAGGAGGGGGAGTAGAGTATAATAAGCACTCACAATTTGATGATTGACTAGAACATTAATGCAATAGCTGCTTGAAACATCATCGACAGAAGAGGTAACAGCGTCAACTGCTACTACGTCGCCTCTGAAAGTCGCTAGATTTCCTTCAGGAAACAAGCTGTTGGAAGGAGGTACTCGAGACGGCTCTGCATGCATTATCTTCTCCGACTGAGTACAGCATGCAATATTATTATTGTCCTTCCCAGCTGCCAATGGCTTATTAACTTCTTCCACGTCTTTGAGAAATACCGAAAAGAGTCCTTTTGCATCATAAGGGAGAAGAAGTGAAACATCTGAACAAGGTTGTGGACTAAAAACATTTTCTTGTTCCACCGCAAGAGATGGTTGAGAAGACACCAGAGGATATACATCCATAGATCCATCATGGGTGAGAACTTCATCAAAAGAAAATTCCACACTCCATATACGTGTTTCAGGTCTAAAACCGATTTTGTCATTGTTAGATATGCCAGACCGTCCAACACAAAAAGAATCATCAGTGTCATGTTTCATCAAATAGCAACCGCCAATCTGTAAAGCCTGCCATTAAAATGCAAAAGCATCATTTTAGTTTATATTATTAGTCTTGTGCAGCATAGATGTATCCTGGGAACAACGTTGATAAGAAATTAATACTTACATAATAGTTACGGCACTCAGGTATGAATTCTAAGAGCACACGCTTCGTAATGTGCATGTTACCACTTTTGTTCTCCCTCAAATTTGAAAGAGTTGCTGCTGTGACCAAACAGTGACTACTAGCACATCTGATGGTCATCTGGCAAGAAATTTCATGCGGCACAGATAATGCTCTTTGCCTTTCTAATTCATTATTAGTTTTACATCTCTTATGTGGACGTATTTCTTGCGAAGTATCATGTTCTTCAAAATAGGGAGCAGCTGCTGCGTCTTCTTCAGTCACAGTGCAAATGAGTTCCCACGGAAGGACTAAAGCCTCGATGAATGCACTAGTACAGTCAGGCATTCCTGGGTGACCCTGGTACAAGATCAATAACCACAACAGTTAAGACCTTGTAGCATAAACAACAACATTATTTCTTTAAGCAAAATAAATAAACAATAATGAGACTTGGAGATTGCTATTTGAAAGATGAAACCATACATTTTTTAATATTGGAAATTTGTGGTTCACCATAAATAGATGAAACATTCCCTCTTTGAACTCATTGAGATCATGCCTCCAGTCAAGAGGATGGTGCTCGAGAACATGTTTGCAACTTGCAGTACCAAGCGATAAAGGAAAACGCACTGTCAAGGTGTTTTCTATGGCCAATGGAGTGGGATTAACCACACTTCTACAGCGAAGGGGATTTTGAAGAAACGGCATGTGGAGCATCGATTCAGGTATTCCTTCCATAATAATAGAGTAATCAGAAACCTACAGCGAACAAAAGAGGATAAGCTGAAGTGTCAATAGGACGAGTTTGGTATCCTCCAACATGCCGGATAAACGAAGAAAATGTAGTTTGAAGTAAAAAATTAACCTCACATATCCTGCTCGCATTTATATCACTTAGAAGGTCTGGAGCAAGAATATCAATACTGCTAGCTCTGTCATGCAATTGTAGTCTTCCAGAAGATGAGATCTATATAGAAGAATAATGTCACAGCTACATAAGGGTATAAAATCGAGAAAAACAAAAACCTTGTTGTGTAGCAAAGCTAAAGATATGTTCCAGATATCGAGTAAAGATATACCCTATCAAGCTGACATGATGACACTGACAATTCAACAATTTAAGAAAAACTATTTTAATGAGTTATTTGATGGCACATTGTACTATTATAAGACTTCAGATATCTTGGAGCGATATGGAGGCATAACACAGATATGGAGTGGCAATATTTAAAACTCTAATATACCTTCAATCTTCCAAGTAAGATGACACTAGTATCCTCACTTCTAAAAGTCTTCGTGTTTGTATGATTGTACCTTTTCCATGTTGACGGTGAATCACTTAAGCAATCACTAGCACTAAAGTCTTTCTTAATCTGAGAAAGCAATTCATTCAGCATGACCTTGAAGTGGTGAACAAAACTTGAGATAGGCATTACCTGTTTGCAGAAAAAAGGGTGGAGTTAATATTATAAGATCTAAGAAAAGTCATGTCATTTAAAAAGAGATTAAACTCGTTCTAATCTAACCAAAAAACAATAGGCTTACCAGTTTTAGGTTGCAATCACGAGCTTCACTATTGCATCCGCATGACTCATGCATGCAGAATTCAGTAAAGATCCCACCCTGCGAATTTAAAGGTTTAATAAAAACACTAAAACTGATGAGCATTGATAATAGCCTAAGAAGAGTATAAAGCTGCATATTTTCTTGAACTTTTAATTTTACCAATTTACCCTAGGTTGAAACATGGATGGTGGTATTCGTGACTCAGCATAAATCTTTGTCAGTTCATCCTTCTGATAACACCTCGCAAAAATGAAGAAAACCATATAACTTAATGTCGGAGAAAACCGGAAACTCCAGGATCAAAGCAAAGGACCAAGCCTGCTTTCAGTTACCTGACAGGATCTTAAGATTTCCTTGTCTGATGGCATTCCGTCAAATTTCTGGAAGCACGATCTAACAAGTAATGTCCTGCAAAGCATTGTATTGCAGCTATATCAGTCACGAGTCACAAAATAGCATGAAATCACTAAAGTACAGCTAAAATCAATCAGAGAGAAAGAGTACCAAAATCTTGCAGGAAAGGACAAAGACTCGATGAATCGACTCAAAGAAGTTTGTCGACATGAATCTACAAGACAACTAAAGCACCAGCTGGATGAATCTTCAGACATTAGAGAAGGCATCCATGATTCAACGATTTAGAGCAAAACCTTACCTCGTTTCAAAAGGTGAAAAAAATTCAACTGTGATGCTGGTCTTGAAGCATGCCCCAAGTATAAGCACTTCTCCCCAAGAAAACTTGGTATTCACAAAATGAACATTTCTGATAAAAATCTGCACTAAAAATTAGTCAAGAAAATCAAAGATCTCAAACTAGCAAAGTAAGAAAAAGTAAACAATCTTAATACACACGAAGCTGAAGTAAGAGGGGAATTCTTACAAGAGAACCAGTTCGGATACTGTGTGATCTGTTGTGTATCTGATCCGTCAATAAAAGCCAGACATCTTCATCCATTTCAACAAGCTTTCCTCTCCTGTACAAACCTCTGACAAATCCAAGGTAGGAACCACAGTTACCTCTCCTATCAACACCAGCTTTCAAAACTGTCTGTTTCTTCGATAACCAAGGTGGATGAAGAACAGAATTCTCAGTCGTCACAAACACCAACAGAGAATCACCTCTTACATAAACCAACTTCCTTTTCAACCCAGAAAAAGCAACATTACTCCCAACTAGCTTCGTTATCGCAGGGTGCCAACTCGCAGCCACTGAACCACATAAGTAAACAAAAACAGACTTCTCAAAAGCATGACCGCAATCAATCGCATCCCGGTTATACTCTTTACACTCACAAGCCATGACATGCACTAAGAACCCAGGAAGATTTACAGAATCACTTGAAACCCCATCCTGACAAGGAACAACAGACACAGGGCTGATAGACTCTAACACACCACAGACGCTATATCGCGACTTACGGTCAACGTTTTGCGGTGAATACAAAGAAGGAATCAATGGAAACGAACACCGAGAAACCAAATTATCAGTATCCACAAATTTCCACTTAATAATCTCCAAAAATCCACAACAATGCTTCATAGGAAGAAAATTCCAGGAGAGAACACAAATCGTACTCCCAATCGCGCGAATTTCGAATCTAAGGATATCACAGCAGATTGTCAAATCACCGTCTGAGAATCGAAAGCAGTAGCGATTCGGACATTTTAGGGTTTCGGAAGGAAGAGCTAGCGTCCCGACGATAACCGCTGGGTGATTCAACGGTGCGAGAAACTTACGGCTAAAGTCTGAATCGACGGCACCGGGATGTGATTCGGAAGACGAGTGAGGAGTCGGTGTAGCAGCGGAGAAGAATAGCGACGATGAACCGGTGACGGCTCGGCCTTTGTGGACAAGTTCCGCAATCGTGAGAATTGTGGCGTTCTCCATTATTAGGAGCTCTGAGGATTTTAGACTCGCGGCGGTGGTTCGGTGGCTTTGTCGTCCATGGACTAAGTAATTTGTGGAGTGAATGAAAAAAGAGGGTGAATTAGAGCGGGAACCCGAGAACGGTGACCCGATTCGTAGATCTGACCGGAATCTTTATTAGGAAGCTCCAACTTTATGCCGTTTAGGTGTAGCGTCGACGAAATGGCTAACGTTTTTGTAATTCGGTTTTGGTCTATTAATTCAAAGACTCGTGTTAAGATAGAGTGAATCATTGTTTATGACTGATCGTTTTGAATGTTCTGGAAAACAAACTCTCAATCATGTCTCTTTCAAAGCCTTCAAAACCTCTTCAGCTAAATCCTTCTATAAATTCTCAATTTGTTATCTCTACTTTACCAAAAAACCAAAAAAATAATTCTCTTTCTAGAATAAATTCCTTGTATGAAATTGAATATATTCCCGGAGATCAATTGCCGGAAACAACCCTCCCGTTGGTTAATCCTTATGAATACTTTGCTAAAAAGCCTAGTGCTTTTTCAGTAAAAGGTGTTCGTGAGCTCATCAAACCATCTTCCAGCCGACGAGTTTTAGAGTATGTACAATCCAGCAAGTTTTCATCATGTCAAGTTCCAGCCACCGAAGAAGAACAATTCATCTCGCTAAATATTCTGGAGCATCTACCAAGACTATGGCAGCAACAGGGCTACACTCATCTGCACTTTGGTGTAGTAAGAATTGGTTTAACCTTACATGCACGAAAAGGCTTACCGGTTGTAGCACGGATAGCTTTGCTTGACTCAAGGCTCAAATCCTATCAACAAGCTTGCATCGGAACAGTACAAACAACGTTGAACGCAAGAACAGTATTTATAACACTGTTTCCAAATTTCAATGTTTCTCTACAAGATCCAAATCTCCTAAAGGCGCTTAAAGTTCAATTACAACTAATCGAAGCACCTATGCAAGAAGAAAGTGTGGCACCAACTCTACATCATCATATTGTATACAGAATTCAAGATCATGCTCTTGATATTGCATTACCAGCATCAGACGAGGCTTTATATCTTGAAGTCACATCGGTATCACAAGCACCCAACTCTATTCAAATCCCACGACAGATATCTCGAGAAGAATTGCTACGAAAACTGCCGGAGTCATGGGTAACAAGCTATGAAAAGATACATCAAGCATCCCAAGCACCGATCCAGTCATCTGAAGTAAGCTTTCACTCTAGAAGCGATGGAACCACGGAGATAAAGTTCGAAAAGCCAAGATCATCTTTTCAAAAAAAACTCTTTACTCATTCACTATCCAAATTGGAGTAAGATTTCTATGATCCAGTAAAGAAGAAAGATCTTCAACCAATCGCTTTTGGTCAGAATGGAACTGTTATATATCCATTCAAAGATGAGAACGGACATTGTTACTTCGATGTCTGCTCATGCACCGCATATATAGAGGATTCTTATGAATCAGATGAAGAAAAACGAAGAAGACGAAGAAAAAAGAAGGATCCACTTTATAGACGCTACCTTGAAGGAGATCCTACAGTAGGTCCACTTGGTAACGACAACTACGACTTCATAGTTGAGTATTCATCAAAGGAGGATGAATCAAACCAGCAAATCATGATGATAAAGATGGATTTTCCTCCACCAAAAGACTTTTTCAAGGACAATATTGTGCATACACCAAAGATCGTTCCAAACAACATCAACTCTTCTGGACCCGACGAATTAAGCCAAGCAGAGAAGGTTCTCAACTGGCAAACAGAAAATGCCTTTGTTCAGAATCAATTACTGTCATCCATTAGCCACAAGGTTGATCAAATGTTGGAAAACAGCAATAGAAGACTTAATAGTCTGCAAGGAGCCATATCGTAGATTCAACAAAAACTCAGTAACTTGCACCATGAAATGATGGCTATGGCAAAACAAATGAAAGTTGATACATCTCAGTTCAGAAGTAAAGAAGCTGAACAAATCAATCTCAAATATCAACTCAAAGACCTTCAAAGGAGCCTAGATAGTCTAATCCAAAATCAGAGGCGAGCTAATGTGTATAATCCTTTTGACTATATGTCATCCGAAATACCCACATATCAAGAATCGTATTCCCCAGGGTTTCTGTCTGGTTATCAAGATCCAAGACAGAAACAGCCTGTACCTGGATTCTTATCCTCTGATGAAGCTTTTACATCTCGGTTTGGTACAACTTCAATCAGTAATTTTAAAACAAAAGTGGCAAGAACTAAACCAAGGCGTCAAAAGGATTCTGAATTTCAAATTAATCCATCCAAGAAGCCAAGTCTAGCATCTTCTTCAAGCCATGAGTCCGTTCAAGATGAAAAGAAAGAAGATGTTGCAAAGAAGGGAGATATTGTGATGATCGAGTTTTCAATGTCTAATTTACTAGGCAATCTTGCGAGGACATCTGACGACGAAAGACAAGAATTGCAACTTCAATCAAAAGAGCAGCAACCACAACCAATCGTTACAATGAATCACATTTCAGCTCTTTCAGATTCAACCTCTTCCGCCAATGAATCAGAAACAGATGAATCTCTTCCAAATCAGTTTGCGATAGGAGAAGAGTCACATATTCCAAAAGAAGAACCAATCTATGAAGTAATTTCAAGTGACGACGAGATGGGCTATGAAACTCAAGGTGTACCAAAGAATCAGTTTGCATCAAAGATAATGGTATTCACATTTGATGACATTCCTTTTGAAAAATGGAATAGTCGTCTTGACGAATTTCATGCGTGAATGACCTCCGAAGCAATCACATCCCCAACAGATGTGGTGATACAATAATTCACATCAAGACTTTCAGGCGCATTAAAAGAATGGTGGAATTCGCTTGGAGAATATCGACAGTAGCAGGTGTATCAGACAACGATACCTCTTCTTCTTGGAGAAATACATAGAGAATTCGTTGGCACCCCAAGTCATTTAAAAGAGCAAATACAAGAAGAGTTCTACATAGCAAAGTGTTGTTCATTGAAGACGAGAGATTTAGCAAAGCATTTCGAGCGACAAACTCGAAGGTATTATGCTCTCAATGGTCTAAATAATCCAAGCCTAAAGCAAGTATATCTCTCATCAATAGATGACTACCTAGGTCAACAAACGAAGCTGTATATCAGAGATCAATGACAGACAATCGAAGAAATCTCGATCGGACAAATCCAGCAGTACGTGATCAGAACCCTTGACAAGCTTTGTAAGCAAAAGGAGTTTTGGTCAGAGTTTATGGACAAATCAAAGCACCTTTCGAAGATATGTGCTCGTCCGGATCTATCCATCAAATGTTCAAAAAAGAAAAAATGTTCATGTGTAGATCAAAGAAAATTCCAAAGAAGATCCAAGAAATCATTCTTGAAGTCGAAGTATTTCAACAAGATTAAACGCAAGCGATTCTTCAGGAAGAAGAAAAGCTTCAAGAAAACTTCGAGATGTTTTCTATGCAGAAAGACGGGGCATTTTGCAAAGACTGTCCAAACAAGTCTAAAAAGAAGAAGCAATATCTCATTCACTCGATATCTAAGATAGCTCCAGATCTTGATATCGATAACCACGATCTTGAGTCAATACCATCTTATGATAGTGACGAGAATGATGATATATGTAGTTATTCAGAATATGATGAATCTCCAGAAGCCTCATCCGAAGATGAAAAAGACGATTGTTGTTTCAAGATTGCCCAGATGCCTCAAGAAGATGAGCTTCGGACACCGCATCTACCAGTAACCATCTTTGATCCCTCAAGAAGAGAAAAACCAGTGCATGCAATCGCTTTCATCGACACAGGAGCTCATACAACAATCATGAACCCCAAGATTCTCTCAAAAACCATGTGGATGCCTCATCAACAAGATTTCAGAGTCGCAAACTCTGAATCCCTGACGGTTAAGCTGAAATCAAAACCAATCACGATAGAACTTTTTCCAGGATATCAAGTTACTAAGGAGGTACTAGGATCATATGTACTTGGTAAAGACTTAATCTTTGGTTGGAATACATATTCGGTACTGAAAAAGAAGTTCGGCATTTCTCTAGAACCAAGAGGTGTAAGATGGAAAAATCTCTACAAGGCTTTTACAACGTGCATCGCCTCTTCTCAATCGAAGACACAATATCTGCGGGCTTCAATAAAATTGAAGAAGAATTAAAGATGACATCATGCGCTGATTCACACACGGAGTTCCTTCAAAAGTGTAATCATCCACTATGGTTGAATTCAGACTTCTTCGTATCCCTACCATTCAAGGAAGAAGTACACACAACACCGACAAAGGCAAGCCATGCATGAATGCCTCCAACATTGTTGCAAAAGGCAAATGAAGAATGCAATCAATTGATGGATCAAGGTATCATCTCAAGAAAAAATTCTCCATGGGCATGCAAAGCGTTCTACGTTAATAATCGTGCAGAACAAGCAAGAGGAAAACTCAGATTGGTTATTGACTACAAGCCATTGAACCAATATCTGCAAAACGTCAAGTTTCCACTACCAAATAAAAGAGTACTTCTTCAACATCTCCAAGGTGCAAAAATATTTTCGAAATTTGATCTAAAATCAGGATTTTGGTAACTCGGAGTTCATCCTGAGGAAAGATACAAGACTGCATTTTGCCTTCCAAATAGACATCTTCAATGGAATGTCTTACCCTTTGGTCTTAAGACGGCGCTCTCACTATTTCAATAAGCAATGTTACGTATATTCGAGCCATTGTTACACACAGCTCTTATATACATTGACGACATACTCATATTCTCGAAAAATGAAGAAGAGCATATTCAGGCGCTACAACAGTTTCAAGACATTGTCAAGAAAAACGGAATCATGCTATCAGCCAGAAAGATGATAATAGCCCAGCCCAACATTGATTTTCTTGGTATGCATATCAAAGAAGGAAGTTTCATACCACAAGCCCATTTAGCTACAGAACTTCTAGACTTTCCCGATGACAATCTTACAAGGCGACAAATTCAACAATTTCTTGGCGTAATCAATTATGTAGGAGACTTCATTCCACACCTTTCCAGAATGATGAGACCTTTACAGAAATGTTGTCGAAAAACCCTCCTTTATGGGCATCACGACAAACTGAAGCTATCAAAAGTCTAAAAGCGGAAGTGCGAAAGCTGCCCCCTTTAAAGATTCTGTCCACAAGCATGCGTATTCTACAGACAGACGCTAGTGATAAGTATTGGGGAGCAATACTTTTTGAAGAGATGGATGGGAAAAGATAAATCTGTGGATACAAGAGTGGTCGTTTCAAAGATTCATAGCAACATTATCACTCAACGTTCAAGGAGATTTTAGCGGTCAAAAGGGCTATCGAGAGGTTTGAATTTCATCTAATAGGACACAAGTTTCGTATAGAAATGGATATGTCTTCATTTTCCAAGATGTTATAGTTTAAGCAGAAGATGGTCCCGCATCAACAGCTACTAAGATGGAGTGAATGGTTCTCAAAGTACGATTTTGAGTCAGTCTATTTAAAGGGCACCAAGAACACTTTAGCAGACATGCTTAGCCGAAAACCAGTAAAACAAGAAACGCCCTACGAGATACACATGATGGCCAGTTCCTCCGAATCCAAAACGAGATACTATGACTTTGAAGCCGACGTACCCGAAGATGTTCATCAACTCATCAAGAGAAACAAGCTTCATGAACTATTGCACACAAAGATCTTTTCATACCAATCTACAATCCTGTCTAACTATGGAGTAAACTGTCACCACATTGCTCCAATAGGAATTCATCCTGACTATCCATTTGCACATCTCTACAGGATCGAGAATTCAAACATGCTAGAAGAAGTTCTCTGTTTCCTCTGGTATCTCTGTGCTGTCTACACTGTAAGAATTGCTTTCGACATCCAGTGACTATACCATTACGTCAACACTGTTCAAGACAAAAGAGACTGTTTCTCAACATTCTTAAGGCGGTTTTCGCCATTGACTGTCTGGAGTGGAAAACTACGAAAGTCCGCAAAAGCAACGAATCTAACATTCAAGAAGCTGAAAAGAGGTGGACTCAACCCGTTCTTCAATCCACATTCAATCTACTTCTTTCATCGTCCCGTTAAGGTCAACAGCAAAACAAGCAAAATTCTCGCTCTTCCAACTCTCATTCATCACGGTGATTTTTTAAGAGGAGTTCGTCCAAATTTCAACCTTCAAGATAACGAAGCATACGAAAACTTCCAAACTCATGCGTTTCACCTCAACAATGCAAGACAGACGTTTCCTATTCCGTTCATTCCCAAATGGGTTCACTATCCGGTCGATTATCAGATGCAACTTGATGAAGATTTACAGTATTACATGATGAAGTTTGACAGAAAAGGACCAAATAGTTCAAAAAAAAGATAAACAAGAAGAAACAACTTCCCAGGCAACTTCTCAAGATTACTGTGCTGATCACTTTAAGGACGCTCAATCTCCAGATGATGAAATAAATGTTGAAGATATCGAAGAAAAGTTCAAATTCTGCATAAATGTTCAACCAGGAGAAGATGCACGAATGATTGAGGACTCGTATGAATGTCCAGATGATCATTATGGATGCTGTGAAGAACATATGCTGGAATTCGAAATGGATCATTAAAAGGTATGGAAAATATAAAATAAATAAAATATAATATGTATGATGTGTTTAAAATCATGTAAAATAAATAATGATGTAAGCGATGATGTAATCGCTGATGTAATGATTATGTAAGCAATGATGTAAGCGATGATGTAATCGCTGAGGTAAGCGCTTATGTCAGCGCCTTAAATCCTCCTATAAATATGTGTGCACCCCTTGTAAGAAATCACAACTTGAAATATCATAAAAATTTCATAATAGCTTTCTCTCTCTCTAAAATGTCTCTTTAACTTCTCTCTAAGTTTTCCAGACTTCCTAACTTCTTCATAAACCTTGTTTCTTTCTATTCTAAACACAGTCGCGATTCTATATCTTTTCTTAAGGTTAGCATAAGTGGTCCGTCAATACGACGGTCGAACATGGCAGTCAATAGTACTCGCCGGGGTTCAAAGTTCCTAATAGTAGGTTGAGCAACACAGATGTCAATGAGGCCTGAACCGCTCTCTTTACCTGGAATATGAACCCTAGCTTGTCAATACGACTCGTCGTCTAGACTTAGTCAACACGACCCTCCGCTCGTCCTAGCTTTAAGATTATGGTATCACATCTATAAAGTGTTTGATAAAATAAATGTTTTATATTCCTAGAGGTGGAGATTCTTTTATAGGTAAGTTTGGAGGATTTTTTTTTTTTGGTATGAATGTTAAATTTTATAGTATTTTCTAAATTTTGACAGAGATTCATAGAGACGCACAAATAGCGGATAAAGTCCGAAAACTACAAAAAGAAAACACAAAGCAAAAAGAGTAACTACAAAGCGGAAACCCACAAACATAAGCTACGATAGAGCGAGATTTATACAAAGAAGAAAATCTTTGCTGGTCGCCCACAAAGCTGAACTATCCAAAGAATTGCCACGAGTTTTCACGAAAAGTTTGAAGGAATTTGATGTTTGGTTCATGAATAAACATTTTCAGCTCTCTAATGATGAAATTTGGGGCCATCCCGTTATATTCTCTTACTCAATTAGAACATGGCTTAATTCAATTTCCACAATTTGGTGTTTTGATTGATCAATGATGCTACGTTTTGATTGATCAATGATGCTACACTTAACATTGTGTGATATTTAGGCTAGGGTTATCAAAAAGTCAGTGCACATGATCCTCCCACACATGTACAAATTTAATAACAACAATCCAATCTACTACTGCCTATTTAATAAGTATTTAGTTATTTGGTAGGTAGGCTTGATTCTTTACGAAAGAGAATTAGAGGAAAATCGTTCCTACTGTTCCTTTTCTCTCTCTCTTTCGAAGGTTTCTCCCTCTTTTTTTCATCTGAGATCTGAATTTGCAAGGGCTTCATTGTGTGGTCTAGGTCGTGCAAGGAGGATTTAGAGGTAAGGAAGAACAACTCTACGACGACGGTGGTTTGGGTTTGCTTTCCTGACCGATGCAGTTGCAGATCCGGCTTGACGGCATGGGAGTTTCGCGGAGGAGTCTCTGGTTAAGGACGTCGGTGGACTCGCTGCAATGGACTCTCAGCTCACCCGTCTAGTTGGCCTCTGCGGCTGCGGCGAAAGTCGTGGCGGAGAGCGGTGGGTAAGTTGTTTTGTTTGGTGGTCAACGGCGGAACCCTAGGGTTCTCCGCTGGCTGTCGCGGATTTCGGTATTTGGAGGCAGTAAGAACAGTAGAAAAGATTCTTTTGGCCTAGTTTCCCACCAAAGGCACGCACTTCAAAAATTTTGTCCTCGACTTGAGATAGTCTTCTTTCTAGCTTATCTATATATATCTTGGTTCTCTCATATCTCGCCACTCTCACTAATCTCTCGCTTGAGACAGCCACACCAATGGCCACCGATGTGCCAATCCGAATCGGAGTGATGGGATGCGCCGAAATCGCTAGGAAGGTCTCCCGTGCCATCCATCTCGCTCCCAATGCTACTATCGCCGCAGTAGCGCTACAAGAAAACACGTGATTAGCGACTGTATTCAGCGACTGATAAATTAGTCGCTAAATTTGAGGACTGATTTGCGACATTTTGGCGACTGAATGTTGCATAAACAACAATAGTTGTTAATCCGTCTGCAATTTGAGACCGATAAAAATAGTCTTTAATTAGTCGCCAAATTAGGCGACTAATTAGCTTCTGATTATTTAGTCACCAACTAAGGTTACTGATTAGCTACGTTTTAGGAACTATATTTTCTTATTGGGCATTTTAATTGGGCTCGATCCATTATTGGTACATAGTCCTCAAATTTAGCGACTAATTTATCAGTCGCTGAATACAATCGCTAATTTATCAGTCGCTGAATACAATCGTTGAAAACAAATATTGGATTTGGTCAAAAACAAAAAGAAATGAAAGCACGATAGAAAATGTGGATTTTGTAACTTTTTCTCAAGTCATTGAGCGTTACATAGTCATTGAGCGTTACATAGTCATTGAAAAATTAATCTACCAATGTTTAGTCAACTTCGTACATGTTTTTTTCTTTTATATTGGAGTAGATTTATCTTCCAGTAGTTAGTAGTTACCCATACGACTAGTTTTTTATGGCAAAAATCATTTAGATTATAATTGATCAAGGAGACTAAAGATCATTTATCATTCGTTAACTTCGACAATCCAAGAAGAAAATATTGATTTGAATGTTAAAGAATTTTTTTTTAAAAAAGAAAGAGAAAGATAGATTTTTTTTTTCGTCAAGAACTTATTGGATTAATTTGAAGAATCATTACACCATAGTTCATCTAACCATATAGGCGGAAATACTGAATCTGACGAATAAAAGGGCTGATTACAAGCTAATTTAGCAAGACGATGAGCGTCATTATTACATTCTCTCTTTACAAACTTAAAATGTATAAGCCTAAACTTTTCCTTCCAAAAGGAGATGTCTTGTAGCAGATTCGTTATCTCACTTTGTGTAATGGATCCCTTTATCGATTTGATTAATACTTCGCTATCTCCTTCAAAAATTACTGAAGTGAAGCTTCGTATCCAAGTTTATTGCATTGCGGCTATCAATGGGGATGTTGCACCATTCAGATCTATTGAGCCCCATGCGTTTGCCTTTCCTTGATGATCACGTATTATCCACCCTCCTCGGCCATGTGAAGAGATCACATTGAAACCTACGTCAAAATTGCATTTCACGTAGGGAGATTCTGGTTTGGACCAACAATTTAGTTCTCTTGGTGATAAATGTGATACGGAAGGTTGAGATGCGTGTGTGACTGCATTGTTGATCCAGTCCTTTGTTTTGGCGTGTGCTTTCAGAGCTACTTTCGAGGGGCTTTCTCTATGTTGGTTAAAGACCAGATTGTTTCGTGCTTTCCAGATCCGCCGAAGGATCCAAAAAGGAAGAAATTTATGCTCTTTTGTTGTATTTGGGGAATGATAATGATCAAATAGTTTTGACATGTTTCCCTCAACTTCGTCGGATAGAATATGGCGTTGAAAGACTCGGGTAATGGAGAGCCTCCAAGTCATAATGGCAAAGGGACAAGTAAATAAAGCATGGTTTATTGTTTCATCTCCATTTCAGCATTTAGGACATTGGGGATTGATGTGCATACCTTTTGTATTTAGATGGGTACAAGTAGCCAGAGCCTTGAATAGAACACGCCATAGAAAATGTTTTATTTTAGGAAGAATAGGAAGTTTCCAGATTTTACTCTTCATCTCTGTAGATCCATGCATGATGGGAGGGAGGTTTTGGTTATCTCTGATGCGTTAACAACCAGTAACCTGATTTGACTGTGTAGTTTCCAGAGGTGGTGTAATTCCATATAAGTTGATCTGGAATGGGTGCCCTTGATACATGAATACAATGAATAAATTTGTGGTCGTTCTAGTTAACAATTTCGTCTAAATCATTTGTATCCCAAAATCGATAGGAGCACTTGTTTGAGATAAGACTTTATATAGTATTCTCTTTGTGTGCTGAATCCACCTGTAGAGGTCGAGGTGGATGAGATTCCACCAAGTTATCTATTCCCATCCTAATAGTGTTGCCATTCCCAACTTGGAACCGAGTTCCTTTTTTAGAAGTGCTAGCCGCCCGGTTACCATTAACGCCCAGTTGTATGATTGGTAGCGGCAAGTCTTTCCATTCAAGATGGAGTCGTCTTTGAAGTATCGTGTCTTCATTAATCTGGCAAAGAGGGAGTTTGGGTTTTGAATCATATGTCAGGCCTATTTTGCTAAATATCGGAAGCCTAAACCGCATTCTTTCTCAGAAGCCTTTTCCAAGCTATCCATGGAATTCTCCTTTGTTTTGAACCGTTTTCCCACCAATAATTCATTAGAAGAGTTTCAATTTCACTTACCATTCCGAGAGGCAGTTTGAAACATGACATTGCATAAGCAGGCATAGCTAAAGCAACAGACTTCAACATAATTTTTTTGTCGGCCAGAGAAAGGAATTTGGCTCTCCAGCTAGCAGTATGTTGTTTAACCCGTTCTATAATATAATCGAACATCTCTCTTTTTCATCGTCCAAATTTCTCTAGGAGACCTAGATATTTTCCGTCTCCTCAGTAATTTGGGATTTTCAATATGTTTTTAGTCAATTTTTAGTAGTACCAAGGATCTTTGATCCAAAGGTAATAATGGATTTCGACATATTTATTTTTTGCCCAAAATAATATCCGTAGATGTCAAAAACGTCTTTCAAAGCTTGGAAATTCCTTACATTTGCTTGACAAAAGAACAATGAATCGTCTACGAATTGAAGATGTGTAATTGCTGGAAAACCGTTGCCAATCTTTATACCTTAGACATCTCCCTCCGCAGCTCTTGATTTAATTAGGTGGCTCAAAATATCGGCTCAGAGTATAAAAAGGTATGGTGATAAAGGATCACCTTGGCGTATACCACGTTGCGGTTTGACCAATCCGATTAGGATCGAATATTGAACTGATCCCATAATCCAGTCTATCCATTTTCCACAAAAACCAAACAGCCGCATTGTAGTTTCTAAGAAATTCCATTCAACTCGATCGTATGCCTTACTCAATTCTGTCTTTACTGCCATGTTTGCTTGCGAGACTCGTTTGTGGACCTTAAGATAGCGCATAAATTCATGAGCTATCATGACATTATCGTTAATCACCCTACCGGGATGAATGCAGCCTGGGTATCCGAGACAATCTCGTTGAGGTGATTCTTTAGTCTTGTTACTAGAAATTTGGAAATGATCTTATAGAGCACATTGCATAATGCAATAGGTCTATATTCCGGGAGTGTTTCCGAGTTAGAAATCTTAGGAATTATACAAATGTTTGTATGATTAATATATAGATGGGTTCATGCAAGCCGTTTCAAAGAACATTTTTACCTCTTTAATGACATCGGATCCAACAATGTCCGATAAAATCTAGCTTTTAGCCCATCTGGTTTCGGTGCTTTGTCGTCACCAATTTGACATATCGCATCATAAATTTCGGTGTCACTAAACTCCTTGGTTATGTCCATGTTGATTGACGCCGTTACCGTAGGTTGGAGGTCACTAAAGTCAATTGTAGATACATGATGCCCGTTGCTTTTGAAGACGTATGTGAAGAAATCTTGAGCATGTTTGTCGATGTCCTTATCTCCTTTGTAAGTTGTCCCTTGTGTGTCACAGATTGAGGTTAACATTGGATATTTGGATATTTGGGATCCGTTTTCTCTCTGTTAGTGAAGTACTTAACATTGCTCTATTTAAGGCTTCTTGTAGAGCTTTGATTCTCGAATCCGCATTCAGGTTGGATATATGTCTTAATCTGGCCATCGCTTGGCAGCCTGTTCGTATTTGATCTGTGATAGAAGTATCAGTTCTGTTTGAGTTTTGCTTTCATCCCTCCTTGACATATTGTTTAAAATCTCGGACATCAAGGAAGCATTTATAAAAAAGAATGGCTTCCTTCTTGAAAATTATGACATATCCATATGTACTACTGTACTAGAATCGGTTTATATATGATCCGATCCCGTAAACTCCAAGAATTCTCCTTCAGTATTTGGAAACCTAGCCTTCCATTCTGATTTTACAATAGCTCGGTCCAAGCAGCATTTAACCGTGTGAGAATGCCATTCCCTAACCCAAGTAAAATGGTCGCCTTTTGATCTTAAATCGCTTAGATCACATGAACTGAACATATGTCTAAAATCCCGGAAGGTCCACTTAGCTCGCCGTGGACCGCCAATCTTCTCTTCATTAGAGAGGATTTAATTGAAATCGCTAATTAGTAACCATGCATCATTACGTGTTTGCTTAATGTGTTCAATATGATCCCAAAGTAAGTGACGATTGTTTTGATTTGGATATCCATACACAGGGCCGGCCCTCGACGTAAGCAACCTAAGCGGTGGCTTACGGCCCATTTTTTTTTTGTTACTAAATTAATCAAAATAAAAATGTAACAGAGGTATGTGCTTGTGAATTTTAAGGATGTGTTTATTGAGATATCTGAATATGATTTTGTTCTTGGTTTTTGGAGATTGGTTTTGATGCTTTATGTTTTTTGTATGTCTGAACTTCTGTTTCGCTCGTTTGAAGTTGAAGAAAAATAGTATTATGTATGAATTTAAGTAGTATCTTAAAAGGGGGAAATTTTTTTATCTTGAGAAGGGCTTTCGCAAACATTGGACCGGCACTGCATACGCGCAAGACAAATAGAAACTAATATTATTAGAAGTTATATGTACATCCATAAGGCGTTAATCCTAAATGATTTTGGATAAACGCACATTATTCTTCTACATCAAGGCTAAGCCAGCACTTCTACCTTGTGGGGGTTGTGTTATTACATTAGAGAAACCTAAAGCACAAGCCAAATTACAAACAACATCACACTTATTTAGAGTTTCAATAAGAAAAAAAATATCACACTTAGTTATACGACATAAACGAAGTAACCGAGATTGCGTCACCGGCGCGCTAAGGCCCTAACAGTTCCAGGAGATGACTCTCATATTGGCTATGGGAGTATCTGGCCCCTGCACCTCCGTCAAGACTTTGAGTAACTGAAAACGAGCATGTGGATTCTGTTTGCTTTCCTTTCTTACGGAGTTGTCTTAGGACCGCCAACTCATCTACAGTCTCTGCTCTGTTCAAATCTGTTTCAAATCGCACTCTCTTCCAAATAGATAAAATTCCAGATAGCAAATCTATTTATTATAAAGTAAAAAAAAGGCTAAAATGGATATTACTTATATTAGGATTTTTTTTTCTACTTTTAATTTCTTTAAAGTAAAATAAATGTTTTGGGGTTGAAAAAGTAACTTTAGATTATTTGTGACACGTGAAGATCAATTGAAACTAAATTTCATCAAAGAAATCAAGGATCATTTGTGTGTGTTCTTTAAAGTCGCTTTAAACAAAATAAAAGAAACAAACTTTCGCTTTTAGAATCAAAGAAACGTAGAAAGAACAAAAAATGGTTCAACTCTTAAAATAGTATATTCATTAAAAATAACCTACATTTAAACTAGAGTAATATGAAATAATGATCCCAGATGATTGAAAACTTAAGTATCTAACTATAGTTTTTTTTTAATTAGTTCTCTCTCTTAGCTGCTGCAAATTTGACAAAATATCCCCTAAGTGTATAATAAATTTTTTAGCGAGATAATGAAATAGATATCGATAAATTATAAACAAATGGCATTTTCTTCAACATTATTTCCAGTGATTTTTCAATGTCATATCCAGTAAAAATGATGATATTTATCAATATTGATGGTGAGAATGATATTTTCAGCGGTGGTAAGTGAGGGGAAGATGATATCATCGGTGGTTCTAACTTATAAGTTAAACGTGATAAGTAAATTATCATGCTAAATAAATATGATAATATATAAGTTAGTGAGAATAAATAAATTCTTAAAATATATAAATATGTTAATATATAAGTTAGCTGATTCAATCATATAATAAATATTTTAACACGATAAATATGAGTTTACCATATAGATAATAAATTATCGCGATACAATATGATTTACAGTGCTAATCTAATAAATAGTCACAAAAGTCATTGTCTCGTTATTGTATCTGATGATAAATAGTGTTTTTGATGTCGGATAAATAATATTTAAACCTTCATGCTAAATCTAAACTCATTATCTCGCTATTTTATTTGTTAGCGTACAGAAAAAGTATTTTTGGTATTTTTGAGTCAGAAAAGAGAGAACTATTTAACAAAAACATGACCCTTTAAACTTAAATTTTAGAGGCTAGATTCTTAAGTTTTCAATCTTCTAGGTATATAAATTAATATGACCTTTTAAACTATAGATTTTAAATCTAAATTCTTACCCTTAAACACTAAAATTTAAACCTGAAATCCAAAACCAAAATCCATAAAATTTAATTCTAAATCATAAAAACTAAACTACCAATCAAAGATCATCAATTTTAACCCAAAAAAATTAGTTCTAAGCTCTAACAACTAAAAGGTTGAAAACTCTAAACCATAAAATATGGCATTTTCTCACTTTTAAAACAATTAGCCCATTTTACTAATTTAGACCTGTATGTTATAATTAAGAAAAATAATGTATCGTAAATTTTCTATCGATCATATATGTTGAAAATGGTATAATAATAAAATTATTTAAAGAGATAGAAATATAAGGGAGAGAGAGTAATAATGTGGGAAGAAACTATACATTTCTTTGTTAAGTGAATCAATGGTGTATCTTACAATGGAGTGGAAGAGCATATTTATAGTACCAAATAATTTCACCAAACCATTCCACTACTCCAAACTATTCCACTTCACCAAACCATTCCACTACTCCAAACCATTCCACTACACCAAACTATTCCATTACTTTATGGTAGTGATTGAATGACTTATGAGCTCCATTCAATATTCAAGAGTTTGATTTTTGTAACACTCCCCCTTGGAGTTCATTTGTCATTCATGTCTTTGCGATGTGCTTCATGTTGCCTCGTTAAAAACTTTTCTAGGAAAATCCGGTGGGAAAAACCATAGTAGGTGAAAAGAGTGCAACCGCGCAAGCTCCCCCTCGAATGATCAGGATCATAACTGTGGATGTCGGATTCACACACTCAAGTATTTTTATTAGTAGGAAAGATTATTCTTGAGGGACAAAAAAATAAGAACGTAAAGGGTTTATGAATACAAAAATTGCTATAGTATTTCTTGCTTCGAGAGAGAGAGAGATCCTTTTACATGGCCATTGGCCTTTATATTTATACATAGAGAAACGACATTAAAATGAATAATTAAATACAATTATTCCTTCTTAAATGTGTCCGTTTTGATTCTTTGACTTTAATGCTCAACGTTTGAATTTGAGTTGACTCTGATCTTCATGGGCCTCGCCTTTTTGGCCCAAGTGTCCTTGAACCGACTTGCCCGTGTCTTCTACACCGAACTCATGTCACAGTGCAGTCACTTCGGATTCTCGAAGTGGTGACAACCACTTCGACTGTTCCCTTGGCTCATGGATTTGACGGGCTTTATCTTTTATGGGCCTTTATATTGACTACGTGGCGATCTTTGGTTGGTCTCGGACTTCTGGTGCGGGATCCGACACCAACAATTAGCCCCCCAAGTTCTTCGAAGTGTCATTCCGATTCGGAGGACTTTAAATGCTTTAAATGACCAAAGATTGCGCTCGAGAATCTTTCTGATTTCCCGCCGAAAATCTCATCACTCCTTTAATTTCGGCACTAGCCATTTTTACCCGATTGACATCTGTCATCATTATGACCATATATTAATTAATTACTATTAAAACGGAAAAAAACCTTCCCACTTCCCACACAACTTCCAAGGTGGTTTCATCATTAGTTTGTGTTAGGTAACTTCTTTTCACCATTACTTCCTTCTTTTACTTTTGTGCTTTAATCAAAACTTCTCTCTACTTTTCTTCGCCGAACCTCTCTTCGCCGGATCTTGAATTTTTCATTTTTATCCGATGACTTCTGATTCTGAAAGACCCGAATCTCCGTCTTACGACGAGAGGCGTTCTAGTAATGACGAATGCACTCGTCCTAACGATATCGCCGGTCCTCATTACAAATCCACCTGTACTCTTCAATCCCTTGAGCGATTAAAGGGGCTTTGTCAAATTCCTCCTGGAATTATAGCGGAGGCGCAAATAGCCGATCCTACGGTATCCCCGGAGAACCACCGTGTCGGCTACTTTTGCGTTTACGAAATTTACTTCAAGGGCTGCGGATTGACCTTCCCCCTTCCCGAAGCCCTAGTTCGATTCTTGGCGGCTCTCAAGATTGCTTTACCTCAATTAACCCCCAATCTCCTACGAACTATCCTCGGGATTATAACCGTTGCGGCGGAAGCTGGCTACGTCATTGGAGTCCCCGAGCTGAATGAACTCCTAAGTGTGAGAAGTTCGTCAAAGAAAACGGGATACTTCTCGGCATACCCAAATGCCAATAGAAACTGGCACCATCCTTGGTTTCTGATTAAGAAAACTCCTGCTTCGATTGGGAATCTTTCCGATGTACTCCCATCGAAGTGGTCTACGAAACCTGGTAGAGACTAGGTCGTATATTCCTTTCCTGTTCATTATTATTTCTTTACTGACAAAATTCGTTGTTTCATTTCGCAGCTCTCATCGCTTCAACTCTCCCGACCGAAGAATTCGTCAGGTTCTTCAAAACAATCCTTGAAGGGGAAACCCTTTGGAATTCTTTCACCCTCGATCGGTTTGTCGAGGCCAACCGAAAACTCAGGATGAGTCCTCCCAATCTACTTCATCGTCTTCCGCCTCCTCCCTCAACTCAGGGAATGTCAGCTCGGGCCCTTACTGCCCAGCGTAAGAAACTCTCCAAGCCGATAGCAGAGGCTTGTGATGAAAACAAGGCGTTCCTTACGGCCGCCATTGACAAAAAAGATTACAGCAGGACCCTGCTGGTTGATGATAACAGCTCCGAGGGAGCCAGATCCGTTGCTGCTTATAGGTTAACACCTCGTCGCGAACGTCGTGACGAACGTTCTCCTCGGAGAGAGCGGTCTCCTCGTCGTGATTCTCCTCGTCCTTCCCGAGGCGATTTCAGCAGTGAACCACTTAAGAATTTGGTTCGTAGGAAGAGGGACAAGTCATCCCGTAGTGACTCGTCTCCGCGAAGGGAGAAATCAAGGGCCCGGACTGACCGTTCACCTCGATCATCTCCTCCTACTGAACCAATGGGTCCTCCCCGTCCTGTTGACATGTCTTCTTCTTCTCAGCCCGACAGCAAAAAGACTGCTCGGAGCGCATCTCCTAAAAAGGGAGATTCTGAACCTCGAGATGCTTCCTCGAAGTTAAAGCCCGTTCTTGTCCCTCAAGTCAAATCGCTTTCAGGTTTGGTGATTTACACATACTCTAGCGTTTTTGTTTCCATTAAGATTTCGATTTTTACAACTCTTCTTTCTTCGCAGCTATGGAGAAAGAGGGCAGCGTCTTCCGATGCTTCAAGACCCGATCGGGTTCGATCTTGCCAGACTTCGACAAATGGCGCCCTGCGATTCGTGAACGCTATTTGCTTCACGCGCATCACTCATCTCGGGTTAGTTCCGTTTTTTTTTTTTTTTTTTGCTACGCCATTCTGCGAACTGACTCGCCATCCCGGGTTCATGTATAATGCCAGGCTCATAGCGAATTTAACGACATGATCGAACATTACGAAGGGTTGGTCATTGGACGGGAGAAGGAGATTGACATGTGGAAAAAGAAACTCTCTGCCCTTGAGGCTGAACTCAGTTCTTCTGCCGGCTCCAAGCACGATCTGGAGGACAAGGTCGACAGTTTAACATCCGAGCTTGCGCAGATTAAGGGGGAGCTGCGAGACCAGTACGATCGGAACTACAAACTCCAGGATGAAATTTCTGGTGTTCAGGGTAGACTTCATGAATCCGAATCAACCGCCGATACCCTGAACAACCAACTTATCGAGCTTGACGCGAAGTACAAGGCGCTGGCCAAATTGCGTGATTCCGAGTTGGCAAGGTCGGCATCGAAGGCCAGAAAGGAGGTTAAGGGACGCGAGATGGAGTTGATCCAAGGGGCCATCCGCTTCATGCAAACCGAGAAGGCTAGGTCAGACTTGGAATCAGACATCAAGGAGCATGAGAGCAACCTGATTCTGTTGGATCAAATCCATGAATCAGATTTCTCCAAGGAGCAAGAAAGGACCGAACTGTCAACTAATCTTTCTGAAAAACGGAGTCGCTTGGCAGCCCTACCCACTTCGACCTTCAACCCGCTTGACTTCGAGGAATTCTTTACTGAATCACCTCCTATAAGTGAATCGGGTTTAGACTGGGCAGGTAACGCTTGGCTCCTGACGCTTACCTTTTCTTACCTTGTACCTTTGATTGACTGGAATTATTGTTTCTAGGCTCAAATAAGACGGAAGACGTTGTCCCGCCCGTAGCTCCTATGGTACCGGAGGTCACTCCGGAGGTTGGTTGTACCGCGGAGGGTGGTCAGGGAGCTTCATCTGATCAGGCGCCAATTAAAGAGGCGGGCGAAACTTTGACAGCCGAGCCGGAGTCCGAGGTGGAGGTTAATCCGTAGTGGCTGTGTCCACTTTAAATTGGGAATTGTCCCATTTATTTTAAAACTTAATTTCGAACTTGTCTTTGCCAAAGGAGGCTTTATTATTTTTTTTTGAACAAGATATTTGCCTGAGGAGGCTTTTAAACCTTTCTAGGTTATGACCCAAGGGGGTTTGGTTAAAATCATATGCGGGTTTGCAAAGTCCGCTTTTAACCTTTTGTGGCCTTATGGTTATGCTTTTGAGATTTTTAGGCTGATCAGACATTTCTCTTAAAAATGCGAGAACTGAGCTCGGCTTAAAGCGAGTTCCCCACTTCGGGTTTAGTCAACTCGATGAATTTATTGGGCTTGGGCCTTAGAAACTTTTATAGTTAATGCGACGGTTGCTCTTTCCCTTCTTATAAGTAAGGAAAACGGCTCGTCTTTAATGCAATAACTGCCTTTTCTCGATTTTCCAAAAATGGTTTAAACCACTCGGGCACACTACCATTATTGGTTTTATGGTTCCAAGACAAACCCTAAATCATTATAAATAAAGGCTTACCTACTTCTAAGCTTTATTTAAACACGATTTTAGAATCTTACTTGAGAAATATTTCGAGAATGGAAAACGAAAAAGTAGCCCCCGTTGATCCCGGCAGCCCACTTTTCTTGTCCGGCGACGGCTTTGAACCGGCCGGCGTTCTCTTCCCTCACGCCGTTTTTCACTTTCCTTCAAAGGAGAAGAAAGAGGCTTGCGACTTTATCGAAAAGGTACATATTTAAAGTTTTTGATTTAAAAACTTTTTGTTTTATCTTATTCATTCATCTTTATGCTAGGTTGCCGACAAGCACCGTCGCTTGTGTGAAGAAAGGCAACGGCTGGGCCTCAAAAGGCAAACACTCGAGGCTCGCATTGCTTGGGTGGAGAGGAAGATACGGGCCTTGGAAAGCGATCCCTTTCAATGGGAATGGCGGAACTTTGACTCTGTCGCTGAGATCCCGAAGATGCTTCGGATTTATCTCCGCGCTAAAGGAGTCCCGGGTCCCGTGAACGCCCCCGTCTGCGCCGTTCCATCTGACAGCGAGGAAGAAGACGAAGAGGAGGCCAGCACTTGTCGGAAACGCGTTCGGGATCATCCCGAAGTGGATGCCAAGAACAAGGCGTCCACTTCAAAGACTAAACCGGCGATGAAAGAGCCTGTTCCTGAGCCTCTTCCATAAATGTTCTCTAACTTCTTCACTTATTTTAAACTCGTAATGGGCTTCGGCCCCTTTTTATTTATGGAAACATTTGCAACTTTCCTTTCTTTCCAAATATTCTCGGAGATGCGTCTTTTAATGCAGGATCTGTTCGAGGGCATAAATCTCTCCGCGAATCACTCCGTTTCTTGGATAGAATCCGCAGCTTACTAGGGATATGGCGTTCCTATAAATTATAGTCTCAGTTTCCCTTTACTCCTCACCATTCTTTTCATTTTAGTAGGTATAGAGTTCAATCTTCGCTGTTCAGAATCTATGCCCGACTTCTCCAGAATCGGAATGATAAACGGAGATGTTCCAAATGAGCCAAGCAGGCAGTCTCCTCCACTTCGCGGCTTCTTGAGATCTCAGATCCGAGCCCCATGTGCTTTGATCAGGGGTCTCCCAATCAGATACCAAGGAACAGCGACGGCGTTCATAGAGGCACTCGAGCTTCAACACCGGAAGCTTATGTCGGAAAAGAGGAGACTCCGGAAGAGGATTAACCGGATGCAACGCAGGCTTACTACGGTGTCAAGAGATCTTCACATCCTTGAATCTCACCCCGGAGAGTGGATTGAGCTTGGAATTTCTGACTTTGCTCGAATTCCGGACTACATGATGCCGATCCTCGATCTTGCTGGTCAAGGAGTTGAAGTGTTCTGCTCGTCAACAAGATTTTCATAGTCCGAAGTGTGCGATGAGGGACATTCCGTTTTTTAAATAACGCTCTATTTCCAATTTCTTGTATGTTCGCATAGCCGAACCTTTATTTGCTTCACTTGTTCGCACAGTCGAACCTTTTTCCTTTAATAAAGAAATAAAACAAATTTTTATTAATAGCTGAACTCGTTTCCGAGCTGCCTACGTACCCATCTCGGGATCAAGCCACACCGTAGTTCATGTACATAAACAATGAATGTAGCTTTAAACATAAAACTTCTTTAGGTTGATCACATTCCAAGGTCGCTTGACTGGATTGTCTTCTAAGTCTTTCAACCTATAAACACCGTTCCGAACCACTTCGGTAATAATGTAAGGTCCTTCCCAATTAATACCGAGTTTACCGGCGCCTTCTTCTTTTTTGTTGTCAAAGACGCGCCTTAACACATGATCTCCCACGAAGAACGGCCTACTTTTAACCTTAGAATTGTAATACCGGGCTGCTGCTTGTTGGTAATTCTGGATCCGAATTAGAGCTTGATCACGCCTTTCATTTATGGTATCTAGTGAATCATTAAGCATTGCTGAATTTTCTTCCTCATTTAACGGTGCTTCTGTTCGACGAAGTCCGGGCACATTGAGTTCAGCTGGTACTACCGCTTCCATACCATAAACCAAGGAGAATGGAGTTTCTCCTGTAGGTCGCCTAGGGGTTGTACGATAGGCCCACAGGACGGGTTGGAGTTCTTCATACCATCCTCCCTTTAGATGACTTAAGCGTTTTTTGAGATTGCTTAATATTGTCTTGTTCGCGGCTTCAGCTTGACCGTTTCCTTGCGGATATCGTGGAGTAGAATAACTAACTTTGATTCCCCAGTCTGCACAAAAGGCATCAAACTCGTGTGAAATGAATTGTGGTCCATTATCAGTGACTATTTCGTATGGAACTCCATGTCGACATATAATGTTTTTCCAAATAAAGGTCTTCACCGCCGAATCCTTGATACCAACATACGCCTCAGCTTCAATCCATTTCGAAAAGTAGTCCGTAAGGACTAAAAGGTATTGTACACCTCGAGTTAATTTGTGCAATGGTCCAATGATGTCCATTGACCACCTCATAAACGGGTATGGGGCGGAAATGGAGGAGAATAATTCCGACGGTTGATGGATCAATGGTGCATGGAGTTGGCAGCGCTTGCATCTTTGGGCGAACTTAACACAATCTGTAATCATAGTGGGCCAATAATATCCCATTCTTTTAACTTTAAAAGCCATAGCCCTTCCTGACAAATGACTCCCACATAATCCTTCATGCACCTCGCTCATAACAATTTCGACTTCGGGCCCAAAAATGCATAATAGGTAAGGGTCACTGACACCTCGTCTATACAATGTATCTTTTGACAGACAAAATTTCGCGCTAACGATTCTCATTTTTCTGGTTTGCCACTTATTCTTTGGGAGCTCGCCTGTCATAATGTAGTGCTTTATTGGCTCCCTCCAGTCAGCCCCCCAGTCTTTAGTCGGAATTTGGTCAACTTTGTGGAATACTCTGGCTCTGGCTCGGGATGTTCGTTTGGTTCAAGAACATCCTCCTCGATTAACGGTTCGGTTTCTAATATTGTTTCTGGAATCACATCTTCAGCTAAGACAACGGGTTCCTTGTTAGATGTATTTGATCCCCTTGACTTCCTCCGTTTGTTGGGTGGTGGTTCGATCTCTGGTTCGCCACGGTCGCGTGCCGCCGCTCGAGACCTGATAACGACGAGGGTTTCTTTGTTGTCTTGAATGCTTCGTTCCGAAATGCATTCCACTGGAATAACTCTTTTCAACTCAGGATCTGATGTCGACGCCAATGCGGCAAGTGCATCCGCAGTTGTATTCTCTCCTCGAGGTATGCGGATTAATTCGAATTTCGAGAAATTTTTAGATAGATCCTTCACCACTTCGAGGTACGCTTCCATTCTTGAGTCTTTGGCTTCATAGTCTCCATTAAACTGGTTAACTACTAGTTGCGAATCGCAATAAGCCAATACTTCCTTAGCTCCAACTCCTTGTGCTTATCGAAGTCCGGCAATCAGGGCTTCATACTCTGCCTCGTTGTTGGAGGCATTGAATAACAACCGGAATGATTGTTCTAGAATTTCTGATGTTGGAGATTCCAACTTGATTCCCACTCCGGATCCTTGCTTTGTTGAACATCCATCTACGTGTAACTTCCAAGTTTGGTTCTCCTAATGCTCTATCGTTCCAGGTATTGGTAGCTCGGTTAAGAAATCTGCTAGAACCTGAGCTTTCATACTGATCCGGCTTTTGAATTCTATATCGTACTCGCTTAACTCCACCGCCCATTTCGCCAAACGTCCGGACTGACTTGGACTATGAAGTATTGTTCGGAGTGGTTGGTTGGTTAATACTTCAACCGAATGGGATTGAAAATATGGGCGCAGCTTTCGGGCCGAAGTCACCACCGCGAGTGCGAGCTTTTCCATCATTGTGTATCTGGTTTCTGGATCCGTCATTGACTTTCTTACGTAGTAAATTGGTTTCTGCTCCCCACGGCCTTCCCGAGCCAAGACTCCACTAACCGCGTGGTTTGAAACCGACACGTACAAATAAAGTTTTTTATCCACTTCCGGTTTGGACAGTATAGGTGGAGTGGTTAAGTATGCCTTAAGCTGCCCAAAAGCTTCTTCACACTTCTCATCCCAAAGGAATCCTTTGTTCCCTTTTAGAATTTGGTAGAAAGGTAACGACTTATCTGTTGATCTCGAGATAAAACGATTCAAAGCCGCAATCCGCCCAGTCAACCGTTGTACTTCTTTGAAGTTTCTTGGAGATGGCATGTTTAGAAAGGCGTTAATTTGATTCGGATTGGCTTCAATCCCTCTTTCTGTCACGATATAGCCAAGAAATTCTCCGGATGAGACTCCAAATGTGCACTTCGCCGGGTTCAGCTTCATTTGATATTTATTGAGAATATCAAAACATTCCTCCAAATGCTTAACGTGATCTTCTTTCTTTAATGATTTAACCAACATATCATCTATGTAGACTTCCATAGTCTTCCCGAGATGATTGTGGAACATTTTGTTAACCAACCGTTGGTAAGTTGCCCCTGCATTTTTCAAACCAAAAGGCATTACCTTATAACAATAGATACCTCTATCTGTGATAAATGACGTCTTTTCTTGATCTTCGGGGTTCATCATTATCTGATTATAACCCGAGAAGGCGTCCATGAATGTTAACAAACCAAAACGCGGTGGACTCTACAAGTCGATCTATATGCGGGAGCGGGAAACTATCTTTGGGACATGCTTTATTTAGGTCTGTGAAATCGATGCAAACCCTATCTTTCCCATTCTTCTTTTTAACAACGACAGTGTTTGCTACCCATTCCGGGTATTGCACTTCTCTTATGGACCCTATCTTCAAAAGTTTATCCACTTCGTCATTTACTACTTTGGCTCGCTCCACCCCGAGTTTTCTTCTTTTCTGTTTCACCGGCTTGAAGCTTGGATCCACGTTTAGCTCGTGACAAATTATATTTGGATCTATACCAGGCATGTCTGCTGCTGACCATGCAAACGATGTTTCGTTTCTCTTTAAAAGTTCGACTAAAGCTTCTTTTGTTTGGCCAGTCAAAGTTGCTCCAATTCGGACTTTCCGATCTGGTTTGTCTTCTTCCAATACCACTTCGACTACTACATCCTCTTTTTCCTGCCCAATAGGAAATTTTTGCCTTAGTCCTTCTTTTGCGGGCTTTGTTAATTGCTATTGGATCTTCAAACAGTGGCTAGCTAGGTAACACGTCCGTGAAGCTTCTTGATCTCCCCGAATTGTTTCCACACCACTCGATGTTGGAAATTTGATACATTGATGGTATGTAGAGGGGACTGCTTTCATTCGATAAATCCAGGGAGTCCCGAGGATGATATTGTAAGCTGCGGGCTTATCGAAGACAACGAAGTCCACGATCTTTGATACCTTCTTGGCAAGGACCGGTAGCTTGATTGTTCCGAGAGACATGGCTGACTCGCTTGTGAATGCAACTAACGGAGTTGGGGGTCCTACTATGTCTCCTCGGCTGATTCCCATTCTTTCTAGAATACTTAAAAAGATCAAGTCGACCGAACTGCCTGTATCGATAAGGATCCTTGATACTTCGAAGTTAGCAACATCAAGAGTAATGACTAGAGCATCATCATGCGGTCTTTCGAGATGCCGCATTTCTTCTTCGTTAAATGATATTGAGGCACCTTGAAAATCAACTTCTTCGCTCAAACTTGCTTTGAGTAAGACATTTCGTCTATGTTTTTTGATGGAACTTATCGAATCTCGACAAAATTTTGAGCCTCCTAGAATCACATTGATCTTACCCTTCGAACTCCTTGGTTCTTCCTCGTTGGATAACCTTGGTCTTTTGGAATCTTGATCTTTGGAGTTT
This sequence comes from Arabidopsis lyrata subsp. lyrata, assembly GCF_000004255.2. NCBI lineage: Eukaryota > Viridiplantae > Streptophyta > Magnoliopsida > Brassicales > Brassicaceae > Arabidopsis > Arabidopsis lyrata. Next base: position 19,596,717 of record NW_003302550.1, on the reverse strand, counting down.
TTCTTTGCTTCGTGGTATTCCTTCACAAAATCTTTTATATCGAATTTGGAAAGATCTCCACTGGCCCAAAGCTCTGCGAGGTGCCTTTTAAGAACGCTGCAATCCTTGGTTAAATGTCCGGTTACTTTATGAATGTCGCAATATAGACTTTCATCACGGACCCAAGTGTTTGATCTTCCTTTCCCTTGGAATTTGCTTTCCGACGGTACTGTTGAAGGGTTGCGACCCAAATTTCCTTGGTCCTTTGCTCTCCCTAGGCTCGAACTTCTTGGTAGGGATGGTGATTGCCGGCTTTTCTTGCTTATTTCTTTTGGCAAAACTTTCTTTTTCGTCCTCTACCTCCATCCAGTTGTTCGCGCGGAAGAGTGCATCCTGAATTGTGTCTGGTTTATGAAGTATTAAGTCTTCTTTAAACCTTGAATCATGTCGCAATCCTTTTCGTAGGGCAGATAAAGCTGATTGCTGCGAGATTCTTGGGAGCTTTGACAACACTCCTTTGAATTTGGTGATGAAAACTCGAAGTGACTCATTAGATCCTTGCGATAAGTTCCAAAGATCGGCATCCGAAACGCTTTTATCCATAAAGATGGAGTATTGCTTTAAGAATACGGCTGATAGTTCGTCGAAATTGCTGATCGAACCCGGCTCTAATTGGGTGAACCACATTAGAGCTTGGCCACATAGATTCTCCGAAAAAAGCTTGCAGTAGCCTGCGTCCTCATCAGCTTCATCCAATTCGACTCTTCCAGCAGCGATCAGAAAAGCTGCGAGATAGCTTTTTGGATCCTCCAATCCGCTGTAAGGGTCCAACTTAAGTTTTCGGGAATCTTTGATCCTCAAACTTGCAATTCGCGAGATGAAAGGTGTTCGCCTAGCTTCTTCAATGACTCGATTGATGTCTGGCTCCGAACTTGTAGCTTGATGAAATTTTGATTTCATTTCTTTTAATTCCTGGCTAACCTTCCTCATGGTCTCGAACTGGTCGAGATTCTCCTGCTCGTATTGAGCTGCAAGTTGTTCTTCATCTCTGAGCTGTGTCTCTTCTTCCAACGTCTGAGCTACATTATTAGTAGCACCGGGAGTTGTTTGTCCGCTGGTTTCATTTCGTGCAGCGGAACTTGGCGAGTTGAATATCCCTCTTCGGATTCCCACAAGGTTTCCTGCACTTAAGGAGCGAACACGAGTTTGTATAGTATTGACGTTTTGACTAAGAGATACCTGGGATGTTTGCAACGTATCGACGGCCTTTTCCACATCCGAGAACTTTTGTGATATGTCCGACATGGTTTGCTGCATAGCTTTGAGGGTTTCGGCCAATGATGTCTCAACGGCGTCTCCTCCGGACATTGTTGCTTATCTCGGAAATGTAGTACAGAAAAAATCTGACCACTCAAGAATCCTATATCCCCACAGACGGCGCCAAAATGTGGATGTCGGATTCACACACTCAAGTATTTTTATTAGTAGGAAAGATTATTCTTGAGGGACAAAAAATAAGAACGTAAAGGGTTTATGAATACAAAAATTGCTATAGTATTTCTTGCTTCGAGAGAGAGAGAGATCCTTTTACATGGCTATTGGCCTTTATATTTATACATAGAGAAACGACATTAAAATGAATAATTAAATACAATTATTCCTTCTTAAATGTGTCCGTTTTGATTTTTTGACTTTAATGCTCAACGTTTGAATTTGAGTTGACTCTGATCTTCATGGACCTCGCCTTTTTGGCCCAAGTGTCCTTGAACCGACTTGCCCGTGTCTTCTACACTGAACTCATGTCACAGTGCAGTCACTTCGGATTCTCGAAGTGGTGACAACCACTTCGACTGTTCCCTTGGCTCATGGATTTGACGGGCTTTATCTTTTATGGGCCTTTATCTTGACTACGTGGCGATCTTTGGTTGGTCTCGGACTTCTGGTGCGGGATCCGACACCAACAATAACTTACAAGTCTTGTTGACGAATCATTCCAATATTATGAACATGTTTTCTGAACATAGAGGTGGGCAATGATTTTGTGAAGAGAACCCCAGAATTCTTGGATGATTGGACATATCTTACTTCAATGTCTTTATTCTTCACGAGCTCTTGGGTGTATGAAAAGAACTTCGGAGGGATATGTTTGGTTCTATCGCTTTTGATAAATCCTTCCTTTGTCTGAGCAACACATGCAGCATTGTCTTCATACAAGATAGTTGGCTCCGTTTTTAGACGAATTCCACTACTTGTTTGAATGTGTTGACTTATTGATCGTAGCCATACGCATTCTCTACTCGCTTCATGGAGTGCGATGATTTCAGCATGATTTGAAGAAGTAGCTACAAGCGTCTGCTTCTGAGAACGCCATGATATAGCAGTACCTCCAATCGTGAACACGTATCCTGTTTGTGATTGAGCTTTGTGTGGGTCTGATAAATAGCCTGCATCTGCAAAACCAATCATTTGACCATTTATATTTTTAGGATAAAATAACCCTAAATCAATAGTCCCTTGAAGATAACGAAAGACATGTTTAACCCCATTCCAATGTCTTCGTGTAGGGAATGAACTAAATCTAGCCAAAAGATTGACTGAAAAAGATATATCAGGTAGAGTGCAATTTGCAAGATACATAAGGGCTCCAATTGCACTTAGATACGATACTTCAGGACCGAGTATCTCTTCATTCTCCTCAGGTGGTCTGAATGGATCACTCTCAACATTAAGTGATCTAACGACCATTGGAATACTGAGAGGAGTTGCCTTATCCATATTAAGACGTTTTAACACTCTTTTGGTGTATGTGGATTGATGAACAAATATACCCTTTTGAGTATGTTCAATTTGTAGGCCAAGACAAAATTTTGTTTGTCCGAGATCTTTCATCTCAAATTCCCCTTTTAAATAGTTTGTTGCTTTCTGTATTTCTGTTTGAGTCCCGATTATGTTTAGATCATCAACATATACCGCGATTATCACAAATCCGGAATTTGTTTTCTTTATGAAAACACATGGGCATATAGGATCATTCACATATCCTTCTTTCATTAAATGCTCACTGAGACGATTATACCACATTCGTCCAGATTGCTTTAACCCATATAATGCTCTCTGCAACTTTATTGCACATAACTCTTTGGGTTTAGATTTTAATGCTTTTGGCATATTAAACCCATCGGGAACTCTCATATAAATATCTGTATCTAATGATCCATATAAATATGTTGTAACGACATCCATGAGACGCATCTCTAGGTTTTCGCCAGCTGCTAGACTCATCAGAAATCTAAATGTTATAGCATCCATAACGGGGGAATATGTTTCCTCATAATCAATCCCAGGTCTTTGAGAAAATCCTTGAGCTACGAGACGAGCCTTGTATCTCGTAATTTCATTTTCCTCATTTCGTTTTCTAACGAAAACCCATTTGTATCCAACCGGTCTCACATCTTCAGGTGTGAGTACAATAGGTCCGAATACATTTCGCTTATTGAGCGAATCAAGTTCGACTTGTATTGCATCTTTCCATTTTATCCAGTCATGTCTCTTTTGACATTCATATATCGACTTTGGTTCTGGATCCTCGTTTTCCTCATCAATTTCCTTTGACAAAAGGAATGAGAAAACGTCATTAACATCATCCATTTTATTTCGATCCCAGATCTTTCCATTATGGATATAGTTGATAGAAATCTCATGATTTCCTTCAGGCTCATGATGCTCATTATTGTCATTAGACTCATGATTCGTTTCTTCCAAAATACTTTCTGCTATTTTGGGAATATTATGCTTTTCAACTTCCTTTCGTTTTCTAGGATTTTTATCCTTAGAACCAATTGGTCTACCACGTTTCAAACGTGTTCTAGATTCACGTGTCTCATCTAGTTTTCCATGTTCTTGTGGGATTTCAATTCGAGCAGGAGCATTTGCTGCGGGTATATGTGATTTAGTTACCATTTTGGTATCTACAAATGCATCAGGTAGTTGATTTGCTATACTTTGTAAATGCATAATTCGTCGAACCTCAAGTTCTGACTGTTTTGTGGGAGGATCAAGGTGTAATAGTGATGGTACACACCATTTAATATCCTTTTCTATCTTTTTATTTTCTTCCCCTAGAACCGGGAATTCTTTTTCGTCAAAGTGACAATCGGCAAAACGCGCGGTAAATACGTCACCAGTTTGAGGTTCTAGGTATCGTATAATTGATGGAGAATCACAACCAACATATATGCCTAACCTTCTCTGTGGTCCCATTTTCGTACGCTGTGGGGGTGCAATGGGCACATATACCGCACAACCAAATATTTTTAGATGAGAAATATTAGGTTCTCGACCAAATGCTAATTGTAATGGAGAATAATTATGATACGCACTTGGCCTTATGCGTATAAGTGATTCTGCATGCAAAATAGCATGTCCCCATATTGAGGTTGGAAGTTTTGATCGCATGATCAACGGTCTCGCAATTAATTGCAGACGTTTAATTAAAGATTCAGCCAAACCATTTTGTGTATGAACATGGGCTACTGGGTGTTCAACATTAATTCCCGTTACCATGCAATAATCATTGAATGCTTCAGATGTAAATTCACCAGCGTTATCTAATCTAACTCTTTTGATTGGATAATCAGGAAACTGAGCTCTTAATTTGATCATCCGAGTCAGAAATCTCGCAAATGCCATATTTCGAGATGATAAAAAACAAACATGTGACCATCTACTAGACGCGGCTATCATTACCATGAAATAGTAGAATGGTCCACATGGTGGGTGTATAGGTCCACAAATGTCCCCTTGAACTCGTTCAAGGAATTTTGGTAATTCTTTATCTATTTTGCTTGGTGACGGCCTTATAATCATCTTTCCTAGAGAACAAGCAACACATGTCATTTTATTCCCCTGATAAATCTCTTGGGGTTTCATTGAATGTCCATGTGAGCTCTCTATAATTTTTCGCATCATTGTGGTGCCTGGGTGACCAAGGCGATCATGCCACAATGTGAAATCATCATGACTTCTATTGAATTAATGTATGTATGATGCAATCCTGATGGGAGTCTTGGTAGTTTTTCCAAAACATGTCTTTTTCCTGATTTTTCAGAAGTAATATACATGTACTTCTTTCCATTCTCAGTCGCAGACTGAGTGTCATATCCATGAAGGTATATGTCTTTGAAACTCAACAAATTTCTTTTTGAATTTGGAGAAAATAATGCATTATTTATCGAGAATTTTGTCCCGTTAGGTAATGCAAAATTTGCTTTACCGGTCCCTTCAATTAAGTCTGTGGGACCTGATATTGTGTTAACGATAACTTTCGTCGATTTCAAATCAGAGAAATACTTTTTATGTTTCAGAATAGTGTGCGTTGTTCCACTATCCGGTATGCAAATATCCCCAAGATTTGTCTTGGATATTGTTCCATTTGTAATATGATCCATTTCTGAAATAAAGATAATCGATTAAGGTAAGTAGGAAACAAATTTATTCATTAAGCATAAAGCACACAATAATTATACATGATAGGTAATACAATCACACAAATTTAGGAAATTTCAAACACGCATCGATTTATTTATGGCACATAAATTCGAGTCCCACTCGATAGACATTTCAGTTTTCAACGGGGGTAGCCTCATCGAAATCGTTTTCAAAGTCAGAAGCATCAAGGTGGGTTGTACCCTCAGAATGTTCCGCGAGGTTCACTTCCTTTTCTTTTCCCTTAGTGGATTCTTTGTACAGAGCACAAAGGTGCGCAGGAGTCCGACATACCTGAGACCAATGTCCCTCAGTGCCACATCTGAAACAAGCACTCTCACGTTTTTGGGGTGTATTTGCTTGGATTTCTTTTCCTTTTGAATCAGGACGAATCCATTGGTATGACGTTCTTCCACGTCCGCGATAGTTTCGGCGACCACGTCCCCAAAATGTTTTGTTTTCTCTTACCGGATTTTTAACATCCAATGCATTAATCTCAGGGAATGCTTTTGATCTGGTGGGTCGGGACATGTGATTCTTGATGAGGAGCTCATTATTCTTTTCAGCTATTAGGAGCGCCACAATCAAATCTGAGAATTTGGTGTATCCACGTAACCTATAATGTTGTTGCAAGGTAATATGGTTCTTTTGAAACGTGGTGTACGTTTTCTCAAGCATCTGAGATTCAGTTATGGTTTCACCACAATATCTCAGTTTGGCTACAATTCCCAACATGGCAGAATTGTAGTTCATTACCTTGTCAAAGTCTTGGAACCTCAGACTTTGCCATTCATCCCGGGCAAGTGGGAGAGTGATGTCCCTTTGGTGATCGAAACGATCTTTCAAGGACTTCCAGAGTTCTTTAGGATCTCTCATGTGTGCATAGTCATATATGACACTTTCATCCAGGTGTCTTCTAAGGAAGATCACCGATTTTGCCTTTTCTTGGGCCGTCGAAGTATTAGTCTCTTTTATAGTCTCCATTATCCCAAGATATGTAGTTAGCCCCGGTAATGTCTAAGGCCGGGAATTGGAGCTTCTCGATATTTGCCATTTCGTTTATTTATTTCTAAAATAAAAACATGGAATATTATTAGAAATCTTTATTTAATTTATTTTAAAACAAATTTAAAATGAACCGTTTATATTAATAATGCAAGCGATTACAAAAAGAAAAAGTGTACAAACAAGTAAACTAATGGTCAAACGAAATTCTTGCGGAGTAAAATCTACAACGCAAAGATTATAGAGACACATAATAATGATTCCAAAAACAAATATTAAAAGTAATCGAAACATTCTTCAAAACTTCAAAACTTCAAAATTCCTTTTTTTTTTTTCGGAGGGAGTTTTTAGAGAGATGAAAAATTTTGTTTTGATGAAATGAATGAGAAAATGAATGAATTTATAGATTGAAAAATACTATTCCTAGCCGTTGGAGAAAGTTGAATTTTTTGGAAAAATTTTGAAATTTTTCTTTGAGACCGTTGGCGGAAAAATATTTTAAAAAAAAAAATAATCTGAAAAATTAGAGATCAATCAGATAAAAATTATCGATTCAAATAAAAATATTTATACAGGTGAATAAACCATAATATAAACAAATAATTCACAATGATATTATGGTGACGAATTATCCACATAGAAACAGTAAATATATATGTGGCGGCTCGGCCGACCGGTAGCAGAAATAAATATTTTAAGCAGTGCATAAAATTAAGGTGGCTCAGCCGACCGGCAACAGAAATAAATATTTAAAGCAGTGCATAAAATTAAGGCGGCTCAGCCGACCGGCAACAGAAATAAATATTTAAAGCAGTGCATAAAATTAAGGCGGCTCAGCCGACCGGCAACAGAAATAAATATTTAAAGCAGTAAATAAAATTTCAGGTGGCTCAGCCAACCATTAACAGAAAATAATTAATTATGGTGCATGAAGTAACGTATATATACATATATAGTATCTTTTATTTATTTATATAATTTTCTTTTTTTTTCTTTTTTTTTTCTTTTTCTCATATTTTTCTTTTAACGAGGCGACATACCGCCCGGTATAATACCGTATTTTTTTCCAGCGATCATAGAGTGATCGTGCTGATAACGTGTTATAATTAAGAAAAATAATGTATCGTAAATTTTCTATCGATCATATATGTTGAAAATGGTATAATAATAAAATTATTTAAAGAGATAGAAATATAAGGGAGAGAGAGTAATAATGTGGGAAGAAACTATACATGTTATAATACATCATATTGGACTTATAACCGGGCCCAATAAGCCCATCAGGGTTATTCATTATGTACTCTAAAACCCTAGGTTTATATGCCTATATATATGTATCATTATTCATGGAATGGAATAAGAGAACAATAAGTTTCACAACACGTTATCAGCACGAGTTTGCTCTTAACAACCCTAACCCTAAAAATCGCAAAACACTGTTCACGCCGACACTGTTCATCGATACTGTTCATCGATACTGTTCACCGATACTGTTCATCGGCACTGTTCGCCGATACTGTTCACGCCGACACTGTTCATCGATACTGTTCATAGGTACTGTTCATCGACAGCGTGAGTTACCGAGGTCTTAAGCTCCCGGTTCAATTCGTTCAACCCCAATTGGTGAAAGGTAAAAATAAAACCTTAAAAGCTTAAAGATCAAAAACCTTGTATTACTTAAACCTAACACTCAAAATCGAAAAAACTAAGCCATGGCCGAAATCTTAAAACCTAAATCAAATCAAATCCAAAACCGCAATTTTCGTGTATCCCCTAAACCGGAAATTATTCTCGGTTAACTCCTAAACCCGAATATCAATTCGGTTCATCGGTTAAACCGATTATCAAACCGGTTCCAAAATAATAACCGGATCTCAATCTGGGTAAACCGGTTCAAACTGGTTATTCTAAACCGGAAATCAATTCGGCCTAAACCGGAAATCAATTCGGCCCAAACCGGAATCTAATATTCCGGTCCAACTTTAAACTATTAAACCGAACTTATGTTCCGTATCCTTAAAATTTACGATTCCCGAGAAAGTTTCCTAAAATAGAAACCTTCCTCAAATAACAAATGACCCAAAATAGAAACTTTCCTCATTTAGAAGGTTTCCTAAAATAGAAACTTTCCTCAAATAGCAAATGACCCGGAATGAAAACTTTCCTCATTTAGAAAGTTTCCCAAATTAGAAACTTTCCTCATTTAGAAGGTTTCCTCAAATAAAAACTTTCCTCATTTAGAAAGATTCCCAAATTAGAAACTTTCCTCATTTAGAAGGTTTCCTCAAATAGAAACTTTCCTCATTTAGAAGGTTTCCTAAAATTAGAAACTTTCCTCATTTAGAAGGTTTCCTCAAATAGAAACTTTCCTCATTTAGAAAGTTTTCCTCAAATAGAAACTTTCCTCATTTAGAAAGTTTCCCTCAAATAGAAACTTTCCTCATTTAGAAGGTTTCCTAAAATGCAAACTTTCCTCAAATAGCAAATGACCCGGAATGAAAACTTTCCTCATTTAGAAAGTTTCCCAAATTAGAAACTTTCCTCAAATATAAAGTTTCCTCAAATAGAAAATTTAATTATTTTCATATCCTTTTAACAAACCCCTAATGAAATCAATTTCATGTTTCAGATGTCAAACATTCACAAAGTCGAGTTCGAGGCCCTCAAGGTCTCCGGTGAAAACTATCTCGAATGGGCCCTGGACACCAAGATTTTCCTCAACTCAAAGGGACTGGGTGAGTGTATCAAAGCGGATAACACCGCATCTGATAAAGACCGGTCCCAGGCGATATTTCATATCCGCCATCATTTGGTCGCAAGCCTCAAACAGCAATATCTCACTCTTGAGAACCCACTCGAACTTTGGGTGGCCCTGAAAAAACGGTATGATCACCAGAAAACGGTGCTCTTGCCACAAGCCAAGTTTGACTGGAAGGAACTCCGGTTCCAAGATTACAAATCTGTGGATGACTACAACTCCGAACTCTTTCGGATAGTTTCAATCATGAAACTATGTGGTGAAGAGGTGTCTGATAATGATCTCCTCGAGAAAACATTATCCACCTTCCATACCCAAAATATTGTGCTTCAGCAACAATATCGTGCAATGAAACATACATTGTACGAAGATTTGTTATCCTGTTTGTTGGTGTCGGATCCCGCACCAGAAGTACGAGACCAACCAAAGATTGCCACGTGATCAAGATAATGACCCATAAAGGATGAAGCCCATTGGACCCGTGAGCCGCAGGGACGGTCGAAGTGGTTGTCACCATTTCAAGAATCCGAAGTGACTACACTGTGACACGAGTTCGGTGTAGAAGACACGGGTAAGTCGGTTCACGGACACTTGGGCCGAAAGAGGCGAGGCCCATGAAGATCAGAGTCAACTCAAATTCAAACGTTGAGCATTAAAGCCGAAGAATCAAAACGGACACATTTAAGAAGAAATAATTGTGCTTAATTACTCATTTTAATGTCGTTTATCGGTGTATAAATATAGAGGCCGATGGCCATGTAAGTGGGATCTTCCTCTCAAGAGAGAAATACTATAGCAATTTTCGTATCAATTTACAAGTTCTTACGTATTCATTTTTTGTCCCTCAAGAATAATCTTTCCCACTTAACAAAATACTTGAGTGTGCGAATCCGACATCCACATTTTGGCGCCGTCTGTGGGGATTATCAGGATTCTTGAGTGGTCAGATTTCTTCTTTTCTACATTTCCGAGATAAGCGACAATGTCCGGAGGAGACGCCGTTGAAACATCATTGGCCGAAACCCTCAAAGCTATGCAGCAAACCATGTCGGACATATCACAAAAGTTCTCGGATGTGGAGAAGGCCGTTGATACGTTGCAAACATCCCAGGTATCTCTTAGTCAAAATGTCAATAATATACAAACTCGTGTTCGCTCTTTAAGTGCAGGAAACCCGGTGGGAACCCGAAGAGGGATATTCAACTCGCTAAGTTCCGCTGCACGAAATGAAACCAGCGGACAAACAACTCCCGGTGCTACTAATAATGTAGCTCAGACGTCGGAAGAAGAGACGCAGCTCGGGGATGAAGAACAACTTGCAGCTCAGTACGAGCAGGAGAACCTCGACCAGTTCGAGACCATGAGAAAAGTTAGCCAGGAATTAAAGGAAATGAAATCAAAATTTCATCAGGCTACAAGTTCGGAGCCAGACATCAATCGAGTCATTGAAGAAGCTAGGCGAATCCCTTTTATCCCGCGAATTGCAAGTTTGAGGATCAAAGATTCCCGGAAGCTCAAGTTGGACCCTTACAGCGGATTGGAGGATCCAAAAAGCTATCTTGCAGCCTTTCTGATCGCTGCAGGAAGAGTCGAGTTGGATGAAGCTGATGAGGACGCAGGCTATTGCAAGCTGTTTTCGGAAAATCTATGTGGCCAAGCTCTAATGTGGTTCACCCAATTAGAGCCGGGTTCGATCAGCAATTTCGACGAACTGTCAGCCGTATTCTTAAAGCAATACTCTATCCTTATGGATAAAAGCGTCTCGGATGCCGATCTTTGGAACTTAACGCAAGGATCTAATGAGTCACTTCGAGTTTTCATCACCAAATTCAAAGGAGTGCTGTCAAAACTCCCAAGAATCTCCCAGCAATCGGCTTTATCCGCCCTACGAAAAGGATTGCGACATGATTCAAGGTTTAAAGAAGACTTAATACTTCATAAACCAGACACAATTCAGGATGCACTCTTCCGCGCAAACAATTGGATGGAGGTAGAAGACGAAAAAGAAAGTTTTGCCAAACGAAATAAACAAGAAAAGTCGGCAATCACCGTCCCTACCAAGAAGTTCGAGCCTAAAGAGAGCAAAGGACCAAGGAAGTTTGGGTCGCAACCCTTCAACAATTCCGTCGGGAAGCAATTCCAAGGAAAAGGAAGATCAAACACTTGGGTCCGTGATGAAAGTCTATATTACGACATTCATAAAGTAACCGGACATTTAACCAAGGATTGCAGCGTTCTTAAAAAGCACCTCGCAGAGCTTTGGGCTAGTGGTGATCTTTCTAAATTCGATATAAAAGATTTTGTGAAGGAATACCACGAAGCAAAGGAAAACTCCAAAGATCAAGATTCCAAAAGACCAAGGTTATCCAACGAGGAAGAACCAAGAAGTTTGAAGGGGAAGATCAATGTGATTCTAGGAGGATCCAGATTTTGCGGAGATTCAATAAGTTCAATCAAAAAGCATCGACGAAATGTCTTACTCAAAGCAAGCTTAAGCGAAGAAGTCGATTTTCAAGGTGCATCAATATCATTCGATGAAGAAGAAACGCGGCATCTCGAAAGACCGCATGACGATGCTCTAGTCATTACTCTTGATGTCGCAAACTTCGAAGTATCAAGGATCCTTATAGATACAGGCAGTTCGGTCGATTTGATCTTTTTAAGTACTCTAGAAAAAATGGGAATCAGCCGAGGAGACATAGTAGGACCTCCGTCTCCATTAGTTGCGTTCACTAGCGAATCAGCCATGTCTCTCGGGACAATCAAGCTACCGGTCCTTGCCAAAAAAGTATCGAAAATTGTGGACTTCGTCGTCTTCGATAAGCCTGCAGCTTACAACATCATCCTTGGGACTCCCTGGATTTATCGAATGAAAGCAGTTCCCTCTACATACCATCAATGTATCAAATTTCCAACATCAAATGGGGTGGAGACAATTCGGGGAGATCAAGAAGCTTCGCGAACATGCTACTTAGCTAGCCACCGTATGAAGATTCAATAGCAATTAACGAAGCCCGCGAAAGAAGGACTAAAAACAAAATTTCCTAGTGGGCAGAAGAAAGAGGATGTAGTAGTCGAAGTGGCACTGGAAGAAGACAAGCCGGACTGGAAAATTAGAATTGGAGCAACTTTGACTGGCCAAATAAAAGAAGCTTTGATTGAACTCTTAAAGAAAAACAAAGCGTCGTTTGCATGGTCAGCAGCGGACATGCCGGGTATAAATCCGAGTATAATTTGTCATGAACTAAACGTAGATCCAAGCTTCAAACCGGTGAAACAAAAAAGAAGAAAGCTTGGAGTGGAGCGGGCAAAAATAGTAAACGATGAAGTGGATAAACTTTTGAAGATAGGGTCCATAAGAGAAGTGCAATACCCGGAGTGGGTAGCAAACACTGTCGTTGTCAAGAAAAAGAACGGGAAAGATAGGGTTTGCATCGATTTTACAGACCTGAATAAAGCATGCCCTAAAGATAGTTTCCCGCTCCCGCATATAGATCGACTTGTAGAGTCCACCGCTGGAAATGAGCTGTTAACGTTCATGGACGCCTTCTCGGGTTATAATCAGATAATGATGAACCCCGAAGATCAAGAAAAGACGTCATTTATCACAGATAGAGGTATCTACTGTTACAAGGTAATGCCTTTTGGTTTGAAAAATGCAGGAGCAACTTACCAACGATTGGTGAACAAAATGTTTCACAATCACCTCGGGAAGACTATGGAAGTCTACATAGATGATATGTTGGTTAAATCATTGAAGAAAGAAGATCATGTTAAACATTTGGAGGAATGTTTTGATATTCTCAATGAATATCAAATGAAGCTGAACCCGGCGAAGTGCACATTTGGAGTCCCATCCGGAGAATTTCTTGGCTATATCGTGACAGAAAGAGGGATTGAAGCCAATCCAAATCAGATTAACGCCTTTCTGAACATGCCATCTCCAAGAAACTTCAAAGAAGTACAACGGTTGACTGGGCGGATTGCGGCTTTGAACCGTTTTATCTCGAGGTCAACAGATAAGTCGTTGCCTTTCTACCAAATTCTAAAAGGGAACAAAGGATTCCTTTGGGATGAGAAGTGTGGGTGGCGAACCAGAGACCGAACCGCCACCCAACAAACGAAGAAAGTCAAAGGGATCAGATACATCTAACAAGGAACCCGTTGTTTTAACTGAAGAAGTGATTCCAGAAACGATGTTAGAAACCGAGCCATTAATCGAGGAGGATATTCTTGAACCAAACGAACATCCCGAACCAGAGCCACGGATATTTCACAAAGTTGACCAAATTCCGGCTAAAGACTGGGAGGCTGACTGGAGGGAGCCAATAAAGCATTACATCATGACAGGTGAGCTCCCAAAGAATAAATGGCAGGCCAGGAAAATGAAAGTCGTTAGCGCGAAATTTTGTCTGTCGAAGGATACGTTATATAGACGAGGTGTCAGTGACCCTTACCTATTATGCATTTTTGGGCCCGAAGTCGAAATCGTCATGAGCGAGGTGCATGAAGGATTATGCGGGAGTCATTCATCAGGAAGAGCTATGGCTTTTAAAGTTAAAAGAATGGGGTATTTTTGGCCCACTATGATCACTGATTGTGTTAAGTTCGCCCAAAGATGCAAGCGCTGTCAACTCCATGCACCATTGATCCATCAACCGTCGGAATTATTCTCCTCCATTTCCGCCCCATACCCGTTTATGAGATGGTCAATGGACATCATTGGACCATTACACAAATCAACTCGAGGTGTACAGTACCTTTTAGTCCTTACGGACTACTTTTCAAAATGGATTGAAGCTGAGGCGTATGTTGGTATCAAGGATTCGGCGGTGAAGACCTTTATTTGGAAAAACATTATATGTCGACATGGAGTTCCGTACGAAATAGTCACTGATAATGGACCACAATTCATTTCACTAGATACCTTTCGAGTTCGATGCCTTTTGAGTTCGATGCCTTTTGTGCGGACTGGGGAATCAAAGTTAGTTATTCTACTCCACGATATCCGCAAGGAAACGGACAAGCTGAAGCCGCGAACAAGACAATATTAAGCAATCTCAAGAAACGCTTAAGTCATCTAAAGGGAGGATGGTATGAAGAACTCCAACCCGTCCTGTGGGCCTATCGTACAACCCCTAGGCGACCTACAGGAGAAACTCCATTCTCTTTGGTTTATGGCATGGAGGCGGTAGTACCAGCTGAACTCAACGTGCCCGGACTTCGTCGAACAGAAGCACCGTTAAATGAGGAAGAAAATTCAGCAATGCTTAACGATTCACTAGATACCATAAATGAAAGGCGTGATCAAGCTCTAATTCGGATCCAGAATTACCAACAGGCAGCAGCCCGGTATTACAATTCTAAAGTTAAAAGTAGGCCGTTCTTCGTGGGAGATTACGTATTAAGACGCGTCTTTGACAATAAAAAAGAAGAAGGTGCTGGAAAACTTGGTATTAATTGGGAGGGACCTTATATTATTACCGAGGTGGTTCGAAACGGCGTTTATAGGTTAAAAGACCTAGAGGATAATCCAGTCAAGCAACCTTGGAATGTGATCAACTTAAGGAAGTTTTATGTTTAGAAGCTACATGCATTGTTTATGTACATGAACTACGATTTGGCTTGATCCCGGAATGGGTACGTAGGCAGCTCGAAAACGAGTTCAGCTGTTAATAAAATTTTTGTTTTATTTCTTTATTAAAGGAAGAAGGTTCGGCTATGCAAACATACAAGAGATTGGAAATAAAGCGTTTATTCAAAAAAAAAAGGGGGCGAAATGTCCCTCATCGTACACTTTGAACTACGAAATCCTCGTTGACGAGCAGAACACTTCAATTCCTTGACCAGCAAGATCGAGGATTGGCATCATGCAGTCCGGAATTCGAGCAAAGTCAGAGATTCCAAGCTCAATCCACTCTCCGGGGTGAGATTCAAGGATGTGAAGATTTCTTGACACCATAGTAAGCCTGCGTTGCATCCGGTTAATCCTCTTCCGGAGCCTCCTCTTTTCCGACGTAAGCTTCCGGTGTTGAAGTTCAAGTGCCTCTATGAATGCCGTCGCTGTTCCTTGGTCTCTGATAGGTAGATCCCTGATCAAAGCACATGGGGCTCGGATTTGAGATCTCAAGAAGCCGCGAAGTGGAGGAGGCTGCCTGTTGGGCTCACTTGGAACATCTTCATTCATCATTCCGATTCTGGAGAAGTCGGGCATAGATTCTGAACAGCGTAGATTGAACTCCATGCCTGCTAAAATAAAAAATGGTGAGGAGTAAAGGGGAGTTAAACCTATAATTTATAGGAACCCCATATCCCTAGCAAGCTACGGATTCTATCCAAGGAATGGAATGATTCGCGGAGAGATTTATGCCCTCGAACGGATCCTGCATTAAAAGACGCATCTCGAAGAATATTCGGAAAAGAAGGAAAGTAGCAAATATTTCCATAAATAAAAGGGCCGAAGCCCATTACGAGTTTTTGTTTTAAAAAAAAAAAAGGAGAAGTGAAGAAATTGGAGAACATTTATGGGAGAGGCTCAGGAACAGGCTCCTTCATCGCCGGATTAGTCCTCGAAGTGGACGCCTTGTTTTTGGCATCCACTTCGGAACGATCCCAAAGGCGTTTCCGGCAGTCGCTGGCCTCCTCCTCCAAGTCCTCTTCCTCTTCATCGTCGGATGGAACGGCGAAGACGGGGGCGTTCACGGGACCCGGGACTCCTCTAGCGCGGAGATACATCCGAAGCATCTTCGGGATCTCAGCAACGGAGTCGAAGTTCCGCCACTCCCATTGAAAGGGATCACTCTCCAAGGCCCTTATCTTCCTTTCCACCCGAGCGACGCGAGCCTCGAGCGTCTGCCTTTTGAGTCCCAGCCGCTGCCTCTCTTCACACAAGCGACGGTGCTTGTCGGCGACCTAGCATAAAAATAAGTGAATGAGACGAAACAAGAAGTTTTAAATCAAAAACTTTAACATTTACCTTGTCAATGAAATCGCAGGCCTCTTTCTTCTCCTTCGGAGGAAAGTGAAAGACGGCGTGAGGAAAGAGAACGCCGGCCGGTTCAAAGCCGTCGCCGGATAAGAAGAGTGGACTGCCGGGATCAACGGGGGCTACTGTTTCGTTTTCCATTCTTAAAATATTTCTCAAGTGAGATTCTATAGTCATGTTTAATAAAGCCTAGAGGTAGGTAAGCCTTTATTTATAATGATTTAGGGTTTGTCTTGGAACCATAAATTCATTAATGATAGCGTGCCCAAGTGGTTTAAACTATTTTTGGAAAATCGAGAAAAGGCAATTATTACATTAAAAGACGAGCCGTTCTCTTTAAGAAGGGAAAGAGCAACCGTCACATTAATTGCAAAAGTTACTAAGGCCGAAGCCTGACAAGTTTACCGAGTTGACTAAACCCGAAGCGGGGAACTCGCTTTAAGCCGAGCTCAGCTCTCGCATTCTAAAGAGAAAGGTCTGATCAGCCTAAAAATCTCGAAAGCATTGCCACAAGGCCACAAAAGGTTAAAAGCGGACTTTGCAAACCCGCATATAATTTTAACCAGACCCCCTTGGGCCACAACCTAAGAAAGGTTTAAAAGCCTCCTCAGGCAAATATTTTGTTCAAAAGAAAATAATAAAGCCACCTTAGGCAAAGACAAGTTTGAAATTAAGTCTTAAAAATAAAGGGACAGTCCCCAATTTAAAGTGGACACAGCCACTACGGAGCAGCGGCCACCTCGGAATCCGGCTCAACAGTCGAAGCTTCATTCGCGTCCTTTGCAGCCGCTTGATCAGATGAAGCTCCTTGACCACCCTCCGCGGTACAACCAACCTCCGGAGTGACCTCTGGTACCATTGGAGCTGCGGGCGGGACAACGTTTCCCGTCTCACTTGAACCTAGAAATAATGATTCCAGTCAATCAAAGGTACAAGGTAAGAAAAAGGTAAGCCACAGGAACCAAGCGTTACCTGCCCAGTCTAAACCCGATTCACTGATAGGAGGTGATTCAGTAAAGAAAGCCTCGAAGTCAAGCGGGTTGAAGATCGAAGTGGGAAGAGCTGCTAAGCGACTCCGTTTCTCAGAAAGGTTAGTCGACAGCTCGGTCCTTTCTTGCTCCTCGGAGAAATCTGCTTCATGGATTTGGTCCAGCAGGATCAAGTTGCTTTCGTGCTCCTTGATGTCTGACTCCAAGTCCGACCTAGCTTTCTCGGTTTGCATGAAGCGAATGGCCCCTTGGATCAATTCCATCCCGCGTCCCTTAACCTCCTTTCTGGCCTTTGATGCCGACCTTGCCAACTCAGAATCACGCAACTTGGCTAGCGCCTTGTACTTCGCGTCGAGCTCGATAAGTTGGTTGTTCAGGGTGTCGGCGGCTGATTCGGATTCGTGAAGTCTACCCTGAACACCAGACAGTTCGTCCTGGAGTTTGTAATTCCGGTCATAGTAGTCTTACAGTTCCCCCTTTACCTGCGCCAACTCCGACGTTAGCCTATCGACCTTATCCTCCAGATCGTGCTTAGAGCCATCAGAAGAGTTGAGGTCAGCCTCAAGAGCTGAGAATTTCTTCTTCCACATATCAATCTCTTTCTCCCGTCCGATGACCAACCCTTCGTAATGTTCGATCATGTCGTTAAATTCGCTCTGGGCCTGGCATTATACACAAACCAAGGATGGTGAGTCAGTTCGCAGAATGGCAATGCAAAAAAAAAAAAAAAAAAAAAAAAAAAAAAAAAAAAAAAAAACGGAACTAACCCGAGATGAGTGGTAAGCGTGAAGCAAATAGCGTTCACGAATTGCAGGGCGCCATTTGTTGAAATCTGGCAAGATCGAACCCGAACGGGTCTTGAAGCATCGGAAGACGCTGCCTTCTGTCTCCATAGCTGCGAGGAAGGAAGAATTGTAAAAAATTGGAATTTTAATAAAAAACAAAAAGTTGAAGTATGTAAATCACCAAACCTGAAAGTGATTTGACTTGAGGGACAAGAGCAGGTTTTAACCTCGAGGAAGCATCTCGAGATTCAGAGTCTCCCTTTTTCGGAGACGCACTCCGAGCAGTCTTTCCACTATCAGGTTGGGAGGAGGAAGACATATCAACCGGACGTGGAGGACCCATTGGTTCAGGAGGAGGAGATGATCGAGGTGAGCGGTCAGTCCGGGCCCTCGACTTTTCCCTCTGCGGAGAAGAGTCGCTGCGAGAGGACTTGTCTCTCTTCCGGCGAACCAAGTTCTTAATTGGCTCGTTGCTAAAATCATCTCGGGGATGACGAGGTGAATCACGGCGGGGAGATTGAACCCTCCGAGGAGAACGTGAGTCGCGACGATCACGACGAGGAGTTAATCTGAAGGAAGCGACAGATCGGGCTCCCTCGGTGCTGCCATCATCAACCAGCAAGGTTCTACTGTAGTCCTTCTTGTCTATAGAAGTCGCGAGGAACTTTTTCTTCTCCTCGCAAGCCTCAGCCATCGGCTTGGAAAGCAACTTACGCTTGGCCGCAAGGGCCCGAGATGACATTCCTTGAGTTGAAGGAGGGGGAGGAATTTGGTGAAGATGACCAGGCGGACTCATCCTGAGTCTGTGGTTAGCTTCCAGGAATCGTTCAAGAGTGAAGGAATTCCAAAGGGTTTCCCCTTCAAGAATTATTTTGAAGAATTCGATGAACTCTTCAGATGGGAGGTTGGAAGCGATGAAAGCTGAGAAATGAAACAACGGTGTTAGTCAATAAAGATAAAAATCAACCGGGAAAGATACGGGCAACCTAATCACTACCGGGTTTCGCAGACCACTTCGAAGGGAGAAAATCAGCGAGATTTCCAATCGAAGCGGGGGTTTTCTTAATTAGAAACCAAGGATGATGCCAATTTTCATCCTTGTTCGGAAGATGTGAAATGATGTTCCTGTTGGCATTAGGATATGCTGAGAAATATCCCGTTTTCTTCGATGAACTTCTCACGCTCAGAAGCTCATTAAGTTCAGCAACTCCGATAACATAACCGGCCTCCGCCGCGACTGTGATAATTCCAAGAATAGTACGGAGAAGATTGGGGGTTAATTGAGGAAGAGCGATCTCAAGGGCCGCTAGATATAAAATTAGGGCTTCGGGAAGAGGAAAGGTCAGCCCGCAACCCTTGAAATAAATCTCATACACACAGAAGTAACCATCGCGATGGTTCTCTGGAGATTCTGTGGGGGAGGCTATTTGTGCCTCCGCCATAATTTCCGGCGAGATCCGGCAGAGCTCTTTCAATCGCTCGAGGGATTGAAGAGTACAAGTGGACCTATAGTGCGGACCGGCAATGTCACCAGGGCGGGTGCACTCGTCGTTACTAGAACGCCTCTCGTCAAAAGATGGAGACTCGGGTCTATCGGAATCAGAAGTCATTGGTAAGAAAGAAAAATTCAAGATCCGCCGGAGAAGGGTTTTGGTGAAGGAACGAAGAGAGAGGTTTTGATTAAAGTACAAAAGTAAAAGAAGAGAGTAATGGTGAAAAGAAGTTACCTCAAGCTAATGACGAAACCGCCTCGGAAGTCGTGTGGGAAGTGGGAAGGTTTTTCCCGTTTTAATAGTAATTAATCAATATACGGTCATAAAGATGACAGATGTCACTCGGTTAAAAATGGATAGTGCCAAAATTAAAGGAGTGATGGGATTTTCGGCGGGAAATCAGAAAGATTCTCGAGCGCAATCTTTGGCCACTTGAGCATTTAAAGTCCTCCGAACTGGAATAGCACTTCGAAGAACTTGGGGGGCTAATTGTTGGTGTCGGATCCCGCACCAGAAGTACGAGACCAACCAAAGATTGCCACGTGATCAAGATAATGGCCCATAAAGGATGAAGCCCATTGGACCCGTGAGCCGAAGGGACGGTCGAAGTGGTTGTCACCATTTCAAGAATCCGAAGTGACTACACTGTGACACGAGTTCGGTGTAGAAGACACGGGTAAGTCGGTTCACGGACACTTGGGCCGAAAGAGGCGAGGCCCATGAAGATCAGAGTCAACTCAAATTCAAACGTTGAGCATTAAAGCCGAAGAATCAAAACGGACACATTTAAGAAGAAATAATTGTGCTTAATTACTCATTTTAATGTCGTTTATCGGTGTATAAATATAGAGGCCGATGGCCATGTAAGTGGGATCTTCCTCTCAAGAGAGAAATACTATAGCAATTTTCGTATCAATTTACAAGTTCTTACGTATTCATTTTTTGTCCCTCAAGAATAATCTTTCCCACTTAACAAAATACTTGAGTGTGCGAATCCGACATCCACACTGTTTGCTCTTGGCCGAGAAAAACAATGACCTGTTAATGAGGAACAGTGCCCAGAGGCCCCCGGGATCGGCTCCAGTACCAGATTCCCGCAAAGAATCCTACAATGTCCAGCGAGACAGATCCTCAGATCGTGGCCATGGACATGGGAATGGACGTGGGAATGGACGTGGAATGCGTGGACGCGGAAACGGACGTGGCAACCGACATAACCTCAGTTATGGTTCCGGTAAAGGCCGTGGTATCTCTAAACCAAACCGCCCTGCTCACCCAACCAATCAGTCTGCCTGTACCAGATGCGGAATGTTCAATCACTGGACAAAGAACTGTCGTACTCCCAAGTTTCATTGCGATTTGTATCAGAAACATGGGAAAGCACCTGCTGAAGCTAACATGGCCCAGCAAGTTGATGCTAACGACACCACCACCGAGCCGACCGATCTCATGGACTACGAGACCTCAGATCTCCTCGATTGATTCTATCATCTGAACACTTGCTTATTTTGATTTTGTTTCTTTTCATTTTGGGGATTTGTTTTATTTTCATTTGCTATTTATTTTCAGACATTTTGATATTTTATTAATTTATGAATCTTATGATTTACTCATTTTTAAATCATACCTCTTGTTTAAATTGAAGATATGAACACTCAAAAGGATATCATAGTGGTGGATAGTGGATCCAGCCACACTATCCTCAAAGACAAGAGTTATTTCATAAATTTAATCATGCAAACCGCGAATATTAGCACAATAGCGGGTAGCTCGAACTTAATAGAAGGCCACGGCCAGGCCCATGTGTTGTTATCAAACGGCACACATCTGGACATTCCAGATGCATTATACTCACCCAGCTCAAAAAGAAACCTTTTAAGTTTTAAAGATATCAGACTTAATGGTTTCCACATAGAAACCCAGGGTGAAGGGAATAAAGAATCCCTACTGATCACTAAGATCACACTTGGCCATAAACAAGTCCTCGAGACTATACCCGCTTTATCTACTGGCCTTTACTATGCCAAGGTCAGTATGATTGAGGCTAATAATGCTCTCAAAGCCCGGTTCCAAGACTACACTATTTGGCACGACCGGCTTGGTCATCCCGGTACAACCATGATGCGTAAATTAATCCAAAGTTCTCAAGGACACACCCTTCGAGAAAACCGAGTCTTCCCTCAGCACCTCATGTGCACAGCTTGCTCCCAAGGGAAGTTGATCACTCGGCCTTCACCAGTAAAAGTGTCCAAAGAGACATTGCATTTTCTGGAAAGAATCCAAGGAGATATCTGTGGTCCCATTCACCCACCTTCTGGGACATTCCTGTACTTCATGGTACTAATAGATGCTTCGACCCGTTGGTCGTATGTATGCCTGTTGTCTTCTCGGAACCAAGCTTTTGCTAGGTTGTTGGCTCAAATCATCAGATTACGAGCCCACTTTCCAGACTTCCCACTAAAGACTATACGTCTTGATAATGCTGGTGAATTCACTTCCCAAGCGTTTAATGATTACTGTATGGCCATGGGGGTGACCGTTGAACATCCTGTGGCACATGTCTATACTCAGAATGGACTTGCTGAATCATTCATTAAACGAATCCAATGGATTGCTCGACCATTACTCATGAGGTCGAAACTCCCGGTCTCAGCTTGGGGACATGCAGTATTACATGCTGCTGAACTAATACGCATCCGACCATCTAGTGAGCATAGATATTCCCCATCCCAATTATTACAGGGTCATGAGCCAGACATCTCCCATCTCAAAACATTTGGGTGCTCAGTCTATGTACCCATTGCTCCACCACATAGAACCAAAATGGGACCTCAAAGGAGGATGGGAATATATGTTGGTTTTGATTCTCCCACCATCATCAAATATCTCGAGCCGACCACTGGAGACCTATTTAAGGCCAGATATGCGGATTGCCAATTTGATGAATCGGTATATCCAACATTGGGTGGAGAGAAACACAAGCTGGTCAAAGAGCTATCATGGAATCAAACATCCTTAAATTGGCAAGATCCTCGGACTCTAGAATGTGATTCGGAGATCCAAAAGATTATACACTATCAAAAGCTAGCTAATCAATTGCCAGATTCCTTTGCTGACCCAAACAAAGTAACCAAATCGTACATACCAGCTTGTAATGCACCAGTACGAATCACTGTTCCAACGGGACAAGTTCAAGTTGCTACAGAGTCTGCATCACGAAATAAACGTAGCAGACCTCTAGGTTCCAAAGACAAGAATCCACAGAAATCAAAGAAAGGTGCAATAGTTGAAACCGGGATTCCCAATATAACAGACATAACGCGCGCTGAGACTCACTCTAATGAACCACCATAAGAGGTTCGGGACGCCAAATCTCTAGGTTCTGACGAGATCGATAACAATGAGATCTCTATCA
Organism: Arabidopsis lyrata subsp. lyrata; assembly: GCF_000004255.2. NCBI lineage: Eukaryota > Viridiplantae > Streptophyta > Magnoliopsida > Brassicales > Brassicaceae > Arabidopsis > Arabidopsis lyrata. The sequence goes on along the minus strand of NW_003302550.1, from coordinate 19,573,824 downwards.
ATTACAACATGTCTGGAATCCAATGGAACAGAAAAGAAGTCGACTTAAATGCACTCTTTGCATACAAAGTAGCACTTGATATTGCGAACACGCAAGAGTATCTAGAACCCACGTCTATCATAGAGTGCACTCATAGAACAGACTGGCTAAAATGGAAAGAAGCCATAAACGTGGAGTTAAAGAGTCTCAAACTCAGGAATGTGTTTGGTCCGATCATCCGGACACCATTCAATGTCAAACCAGTGGGCCATAAATGGGTCTTTGTGCGTAAAAGAAACGAACTCGGTGAAGTCGTTCGTTATAAAGCACGGCTTGTAGCACAAGGATTCTCACAGAGACCCGGAATCGATTATGAGGAGACTTATTCTCCGGTGGTGGATGCAACTACTTTTCGATTCCTCATAAGTCTGGCCATAAGAGAAAATCTAGATTTGCGGTTAATGGATGTTGTCACCGCATATCTCTATGGGCCCCTCGACAATGAAATATACATGAGATTACCAGATGGCATAGAGCTTAAAGATAAGCATGCATCTCGAGATCAATACTGCATCAGGCTAAACAAATCCTTGTATGGACTGAAACAAAGTGGACGTATGTGGTATAACCGGTTAAGCGAATATCTCATCAGAGAAGGCTACAAAAACGATCCCATCAGTCCATGCATTTTCATCAAGAAATACTCATCATAGCAGTTTACGTGGATGATCTAAACATCCTCGGAACATCTGGTGAAATCTCCCAAACAGTCGACTGCTTGAAAGCAGAATTCGAAATAAAAGACCTAGGTAAAACTAAATTCTGTTTGGGTTTACAACTTGAGTACGTCAAAGGAGGAATCCTTGTGCATCAAGCGGCTTACATTGAAAAAGTACTCAAGCGATTCAATATGGACCAGGCCCACCCATTGAACAGCCCAATGGTTGTCCGGAGCCTAGGATTGGACAGTGATCCATTTGGTCCCAAGAAGGACGATGAAGAAATTCTCGGTCCAGAAAAGCCATACCTCAGTGCTGTAGGAGCGTTAATGTACTTGGCTAGTCACACTAGACCAGACATTTGTTTTGCCGTGAACCTCCTAGCTCGCTTCAGCTCATGTCCAACTCAGAGGCACTGGAATGGTATCAAACACCTCCTAAGATACCTTCAAGGTACTAAAGACTTAGGACTGTTTTACACTAACCACAACAAGGATGGACTAGTTGGTTTTGCTGATGCAGGTTATCAATCAGATCCGCACAATGCCAAGTCTCAAACTGGTTATGTGTTCACGCATGGAGGAACAGCTATCTCTTGGAGATCGATAAAGCAGACAATCACTACCACTTCATCAAACCATGCAGAACTTTTGGCCATTCACGAAGCCAGCAGAGAATGTGTTTGGCTACGATCCATGACTCAGCACATCCGATCAGATTGTGGTATGAAAGAAGATAAGGAGCCCACGGTTATGTTTGAAGACAACGCGGCTTGCATTGCTCAACTCAAGGAAGGTTATATCAAAGGAGATCGGACGAAGCACATCCTACCAAAATTCTTCTCAACCTCGGATTGGCAGAAGGATGGTACGATCAGCGTTCAACAGGTCCGATCATGCGATAACTCCGCCGACCTTTTCACCAAATCATTGCCCGCTTCAATACTCCGGAAGCTCATCCAACAAATAGGAATGCGTAGACTTAGAGATCTACGGTGATGCTCTAATCAGGGGGAGTAATGCGTGTTGTACTCTTTTTCCTTCACCATGGTTTTTCCCACTGGGTTTTCCTGGTAAGGTTTTAATGAGGCAACATTCCCCAGCGTATTATCGAGATCCCGATTGACCATCAGGTCCGGTTACTCCGTCCAAGGGGGAGTGTTATAATACATCATATTGGACTTATAACCGGGCCCAATAAGCCCATCAGGGTTATTCATTATGTACTCTAAAACCCTAGGTTTATATGTCTATATATATGTATCATTATTCATGGAATGGAATAAGAGAACAATAAGTTTCACAACATACATTTCTTTGTTAAGTGAATCAATGGTGTATCTTACAATGGAGTGGAAGACCATATTTATAGTACCAAATAATTTCACCAAACCATTCCACTACTCCAAACTATTCCACTTCACCAAACCATTCCACTACACTAAAACTATTCCATTATTTTATGGTAGTGATTGAATGACTTACGAGCTCCATTCAATATTCAAGAGTTTAATTTTTGTAACACTGTAATGGTTTTTTTATTTTTCTTTTACTTTCCTAAAAAATAAAAATAGGTGAGAAATTATAACCTTTTTGGTAAGAAAAAACCAAAACAAAAGAATTATTTAAAACTTGGGATTATCCTCTTCTCTATAACGTATCTTCTTCTCTCGTGTCCTACCTAATTATATCTCTCTACCTGTTTCATTCTCTCTATCACCACTCGCTCTCATCTCTCGCCGGAAAAAAAAAATCCATACCCACAACAATGGCTACCGACACCCAAATCCGAATCGGAGTAATGGGTTGTGCCGACATCGCTCGAAAGGTCTCTCGAGCCATCAACCTCGCTCCCAACGCCACAATCGCCGCCGTAGCAAGCCGGTCTTTAGAAAAAGCCAAATCTTTCGCCACCGCCAATAACTACCCAGAATCAACCAAAATCCACGGCTCTTACGAATCAATCCTCGAAGATCCAGAGATCGATGCTCTCTATGTTCCTCTGCCCACTAGTCTTCACGTTGAGTGGGCTATTAAAGCAGCTGAGAAAGGGAAACATATCCTTTTGGAGAAGCCTGTTGCTATGAATGTAACTGAGTTTGATAAGATTGTTGTTGCTTGTGAAGCTAATGGTGTTCAGATTATGGATGGTACTATGTGGGTTCATAATCCTAGAACTGCTTTGCTTAAAGAGTTTTTGTCTGATTCTGAACGTTTTGGTCAGCTTAAAACTGTAAGTTAGTGTTTGGTTTTCATGAAATTTTATGTCTTTGTTGTTGGAATTGGATTGGCATTGATTCTAGTTTTTTGGGTTTCTTTAAAGTTTGTAGCTTTGGTTCTCACTGCATAGGTTTGATCAAGTTTCTGGCTTGTGTAGTTTTCTAGCTTCTTGAAGATTTGATAGTGTCTTGAAAGTGTTGTTTATACATGATGTTTGAATCTGTAGGTACAGAGTTGTTTCTCATTTGCTGGAGATGAAGAGTTTCTCAAAAACGATATCCGTGTGAAACCGGGTCTTGATGGGCTTGGTGCGTTAGGAGATGCTGGGTGGTACACGATTCGAGCAACTCTTTTGGCTAATAACTTTGAGCTTCCGAAAACTGTGACGGCTTTTCCCGGGGCTGTGTTAAACAAGGCAGGAGTGATTCTTTCCTGTGGAGCATCTTTGAGCTGGGAAGACGGACGAACTGCAACTATATATTGTTCGTTTTTGGCGAACTTAACAATGGAGATAACTGCCATTGGAACAAAAGGCACACTTCGTGTTCACGACTTTATTATCCCGTATAAGGAGTCTGAGGCGTCGTTTACCACGAGCACTAAAGCTTGGTTCAATGACCTTGTGACTGCGTGGGTTAGTCCCCCGAGTGAGCACACGGTTAAGACAGAGCTTCCGCAAGAGGCATGTATGGTGAGGGAATTTGCTCGATTGGTTGGAGAAATCAAGAACAATGGTGCAAAGCCTGATGGGTACTGGCCTAGTATTAGCCGAAAGACGCAACTGGTTGTTGATGCTGTTAAAGAGTCTGTTGATAAAAACTATCAACAGATTAGTCTCTCTGGTCGTTGAAGGAAAGGACACAACTTATAAATGTTGTCATGAGTTCTCTCCTCTCTCGCTCTCTATGTTCAAACTTTGATCATCCGTTTAAGTGTCGTTACCAATATGTTTGGTCTTCTGCTGTGTCCGCCTGTATCCGGATGGTTGTATGTATGTTATTATTACTAATAAAAATGTAAAATTTAATGTTACTAGATGAATACTTGCATTCAGTTTATAAATATAAAGTTACTTCAACATTTTTAAGAAGAACAGATTAGTGACTATTTGGCCTTCTGGAAGTTGCAAATGAGAACAAGTTAACTTTTAGACTCTAGCATCCATGGAACTCAATTACTAAATTTAACTTAATTAATACATTAACAAAAGTTATAAAAATTTAAAAATTGTAAACAAAATCTATGACTTTTGGGGGTTAGGTAAAGGAATTAAGAATAGTTGGTCGCAGAAACAACTTTAAATTCGACCTCAACATTCAAAGTATCTTTCTTGTCCAAGTAAGACTTTCGAAGTTCAGCTGTAGACACGAAGTGATCCCAACCACAACTTTGGCTTGGTCTATTGAACCACCAGTTAACTGCAATAAGACAGATTACATCTCGTTAGCCATAATTAATTTCTCCTCATAAGCTAAGAAATAATAAAGTAAACAGTGTTCTATAACATACGCTTGCATGTTAAGTGATTGGATCCACGTGGGTCTTCAACTTTCACATGTGCTTGCACGTAAATTTTTTCATCGTTCTTTAAAATTTCACCATCAGCTAAATACAGATAAATGGATAACCATTTACTATCTGGTGTAGAGTAGCCCTTGGGATACACCTTGAGAACCCTACAAAACATTATTATGCACTTGTTAACAATCTTATGCTCTCCCGTATGTGTATATGTACATAAAAAAAAATTAATTATGATACCATTTTTTTCCTCCCTTTGAAAAGCTGTCTGATGTGTGAGGATTCTCCTTTATCTTAGAGAAATTATTAATAGTCCAAGAGAACTTAGGATAAGGAAGTTTCACAAAAGAGAGCATTTCCCATTTGGTTGGAGGTGGAACAACAATAATATCAACACCAAACTCACAATGATCTCCATCAAAGAGGTATCCGTTTTTATGGTCGTTGAATGTATCAAGCGCAAGCACTTGCGGTAATCCCCCCATCGTTTTTAATGTATTGAACGGCTTCGAATCCACATCTATATATAGATATATGCAATATTAGTACATATATATATATATATACAGAAAGAACTATAAGAAAAAAAATACATGTACATACATACCTTGGATTGTAAGGTACTTATTTTCTTTTTTGTTAAAGACGAAAAATCGGATATCTGCATAAATCTCAGTTGGTGGTGTAGCCTTGAGGCTTGTACTATCTATTTCAACATAGATTGAAATAAATCCACTCCCATTGTCCTTGTCGTTTCCTTTTGGGTATATGATCATTCTCCTGAAAAATATTTATGCACAAGGAAAGATGATATATCATATAAAACAATAAATAAAGATTAATTATTCTGATGATATATGATGAATGATATTGAGGTAGATAAAACATCTATATGGAACATACCACTGGTAATCACCAGAGGAGAAAAGTCGAGATTGGTATTTGCCATCTGAGTGAAGGGTTGAGCTTTGGAGTTGAGAGAGGTTCTGGAATTTGATGGAATAGGAAGAAGGAGGACGTTCTCTCCAACTCTGCATAGTTGTGGAAGATATGTTTGACAACATTGTAGACAAACTTTTCTTCCTCCAAAACTGAATTGCAACACAAAAGATCCGAAAATTTGTTAATATATATGAGAGAGAGGAATAGAGAAGAATGAAAGAATCTATACTATATAAAAGTCGAGGCTATAAGCTCCTGAAGCCGTCCACCTAGGATTTAAAACGACCAATCGCGGTTTGACATCTCATTAATTAACTTTTTTAGGCAAGACGTTAATTAACATTATTAAATTATAAAATTTTCTATAGAATAGAAATGTAAACTTTTGAAAAATAGTATGTGGAAATAAGAAAATGTAAAAGTTATTTATTAGAATATTGAAAGAATAATAACATTGTTAGTCTCATTATAATAGCTTCCAAATAAATTAAGAAAAATTTCTAATTCTAAAATAATGTAGTTAACAGGAATTGGATAATAAATTGATCATTATTAGTCTCACTACATTTGTTTGTATTCCATCTTTAATCAAAATAGCAATTTGTTAATTCATATTTTAAAAATAAATGAATTTGAAGCCATTTCTATACTATATCAAAGTTGAAGCTAGGAAAATAGATATCATAATTATATTATCTGCGAGTAAATTTGTTGTGGTGGCTCGATGAGTCCAAAAATGAAACTACAAGTATTTTGATTTTTGACCACAATAACCATCTCACTGATTAACGTTTTTAAAGTTTATGAATTTATAAAAAAATATATGTTGAGAAACAAGAGAAAATTAACATAAAAAATCTACGGAAGCAAAAGACATATAAATTTGATATCGTAATATCTAGAAAACTCCAAAGTATAAATAGTAGATATCTAAAATACTTCTTGGATATAAGAATCTCTATGCCAAAAACGAATATTTTTGGTATTTTGAAATTTGAATGATCAGATGTACTCTTAGTCCCTTGTGTATATCTTTTAGATTTGATATTGTATAAAATAAATGGCAAAATATATGTTGACTTAATTAGGTTAGGATCAAAAATTTAATTACAATGATACATTTTTTAAGATACATATCGGCAGAAAAGACAAATCCAAGAACCTTTCACAGCCTCTACGATTATTATAAATACTTTTATTGGATTATTATATCAGCTCAAATCGACCTATGTAGCTTCAAATTAGCATAATAGTTACCGATGTTTACGTCAATCGCATATTGGATGTGTGGAAGTCAAAATGGCAATCGTTGCATGCAAATTTGGAGAATTTTACAACTGACATGCACATATCAAAGTATAGGATCAAAAAGTTAAATCCCATCTATAGAGGAGGTAAGCTTGCATATATCCCATTTATATTAGATAGATTGTTTGGTGTGTTTTTGATATTTAGATACAAACATATTTTTTGAAATTCAGTTTTAGGCCACTAAATGGTTGAATACGTGCGATGGAAATATAATCTTATATTTTTTTTTGTTTACCATTAACCTGTTTTGGTTATTTTATATTTTATTAGGATTTTGAGTTTTTATTTTAAATTGCATATCAGTTGCTAGGTAGAATGATAATTAAGTTTGATTGCATCTTCTACATCCGTAAGCTATTGTCGACCTCTATTGTGTGTTTTTTTTTCTTTCCGTTGTTTGTTGTGTGTTAAATAATTTCCGGTGGTTTCAAATGTTTTGTATAATTTTGTAACAATCTTATCATTTGTATTAAAGATTTTGTAGGCCGAGACATAGAATCTTGAGATAAATGCAAATATTGTAATAGAAAATATTTGTTGTGCCACTACAATAAGATGAGTGCGATTGTTTTATTGCGTAGTATCTCATTTATAGGTTATAATGTATAAAAATCGTTTTTGGATATGTAGAAAGTGGAGTCACTACTTTGATATGCTTGCAAATCATAAAATTTGTTGAGATGATACTGAACTAGAAAATAGAATACCATTTAAAAGTTAAAAGTGAGATGTTATATATTGATCAAGATATTAGAAATGAATTTCAGGGAAAAAATAAAGAAATAAGTAGTAGAGAGTTGACACGATAATCTATATGTGTAAGGTGTTTAAGAATCCGATTAAATATTATAAATCTGGTTTCATTGTCATATAATCAGATTAAGTGTATGGGTATAATACATAGCTAAACAAAAAATAAATATTTATTCTCTTAGATGGAAAATTATGCTGATTTTTATGTATATGAAAAAGTTGCAACAATGTTAAAAACATATGTCAATTGTTGTAGTTAAACTCTAAAAAATAATTCTTTAAGTAGGGTGAGGTAGGAAGCCAATGTTTTAAAAGTTGTCCGAATAAAAGTAAGAGCATCTTATCACTCATTCTCAACTAGAAGAAATACAAAATTTTTTTCTTAGAAAACAGATTGATTTTTTTTGTTTTTTTTATTATAAGATAACATACTAAAAAATCAGTAGTTAACTTTTGTTTTCTCTTGGGATCAACTTCAAGTAACTAATATTTTTGAAATGTTAGATTTTAGTGATAGGATATAAAAGTATATGGACGTTTACAGTATTACTAACTTGATTGAGAACTAATGTGGCACCAAAGAAAACAATGAAGACATTTAGACCTATGTAATCAACTCGAAGTAGTTAATATGTTCAAAATTTGATATTTTAGTGATAGGATATAAGAGTATTCAACCGTTTAAAGTAGCACTAATCCGATTGAGAACCAATATGACACCAAAGAAGACAATGAAGATAGTTAGACCAATGCGATATGGCTTGAAGGAGGAAGTTAGTAACTTCTGATATTTTAGCCCTAAGTTTGAATTCATTTTAGATACTATTGTACAATGCAAAATTAATACTGATAAACTAAATATAACTCAATTCGGACTGAATTTCCAATATACAATGATAGTGTTTTAACAACTATTATTATATATACTAGGTTATGAACCCCGCGATATCGCGGGGAACTCATTTTCAACAAATATATTTTATTACGTTTATGAATTAAATTATTATTATAATATATTCAAATAATTGAATTACTATATAAAATTAATTATTATAATATATTCAAATAATTGAATTACTAGCGGGTCAAAACCAAAAAGATATAAAAACACAACCAGAAAATAACGTCAACACAAAAAGTAACCGTCAATATTTTAACGAAGAGTTGCGATAAAAAGACATAACCGAGAAAAAATAACCGTCGATATTTTAACGGAAAGTTGCGATAAATAACACAACCGAGAAAAAATAACTGTTAATATTTTAACGAAAAGTTGCGATAAAAAGACAACAAAAAAAGTAAATGTCAACATTTTTACGAAAAGTTATGATAAAAAGACACATAAAAAAAAATAACTGTCAACGAAAAATGTAACCGTAAATATTTTAACGAAGAGTTGCGATAAAAGACACAACCGAGAAAAAATAACAGTCAATATTTAAACAAAAAATTGCGATAAAAAGACACAAACGGAAAAAAATAACCGTCAATATTTTAACGAAGAGTTGCGATAAAAAGACACAACCGAGAAAAATAACCATCAATATTTTAACGGAAAGTTGCGATAGAAAGACACAACCGAGAAAAAGAAACCATCGATATTTTAACGGAAAGATACGATAAAAAGACAAAAACAAAAAAAAAAGAAACCGTCAATATTTTAACTGAAAGTTACGATAAAAAGACACAACCGAAAAAATAACCATCAATGAAAAATTGTAACCGTAAATATTTTAACAAAGAGCTAGGACAAAAAGATACAACCGAGAAAAAATAACCGTTAATCTTTTAACGAAAAGTTGCGATAAAAAAACACAAACGAGAAAAGTAATGTTAATATTTTAACGGAAAGTTGCGATAAAAAGACACAACAAAAAAAATAATCGTCAACGAAAAAAAGAACCGTCAATATTTTAATGAAGAGTTGCTATAAAAAGACACAACCGAGAAAAAATAACCGTCAAACTTTTAACGGAAAGTTGCGATAGAAAGATACAAACAAAAAAAATGACCGTCAATATTTTAACGGAAAGTTACGATAAAAGACACAACCAAAAAATAACTGTCAACGAAAAAAGTAACCGTCAATATTTTAACGAAGAGTTGCGATAAAAAGATACAACCGAGAAAAACTAACTGTCAATATTTTAGCAAAAAATTGCGATAAAAAGACACAACCAAGAAAAAAATAACCGTCAATATTTTAACAGACAAAAAAAGACACAATCGGGAAAAAAATATCGTCAATATTTTAACAAAAAGTTATGATAAAACCAGAAACGAAAAAGTAACCGTCAATATTTTAACGGAAAGTTGCGAGAAAAAAAAAACACAACCAAAAAAATAACTGTCAACGAAAAAAGTAACCGTTAATATTTTAACGAAAAGTTGCGAGAAAAAGACACAACCAAAAAATAACCGTCAACTAAACAATTAACCGTCAATATTTTAACGAAGAGTTGCGATAAAAATACACAACCGAGAAAAAATAACCGTCAACATTTTAACGGAAAGTTGCGATAAAAAGACACAACCGAGAAAAAATAACCGTCAATATTTTAACGGAAAACTGCGATAAAAAGACACAAACGAATAAAGTAACAACCAATATTTTAACGGAAAGTTGCAATGAAAAGACACAAACAAAAAAAAACCGTCAATATTTTAATGAAGAGTTGCGATAAAAAACACACCCGAAAAAATAACTGTTAATATTTTAACGGAAAGTTACGATAAAGAGACACAACCGTTCAGAAGTGCAAAATACATTTATTGAGGTTGTTATTTTGGCTAATAAAACCAATTTGATATGTAGTCTAATGGTTGATGTAAAAAAACTTCGTAGTATTACTAACTATACAAAAAATACAATGAAATTATATAATAGAAAGACGTAACTTTAAATGAATAAATGCAACTATAAAGATATAATTGTAAACTGAAAAGATACGACTGTAATTTAACATATATAACCGTAAATAATTCAACGAATTCAAAGAGAAAATTCAATAAAAAGACATAACCGTAAAAAAATAACCGATTTAAACGAAAGGTTGCGATAAAAAAACGCAACCGTTCAGATGTGCAAATGGTATTTATTAGATTGCTATTATATATAGATATTTATTTTTATGAAAACAAATATGAAAAACCCACGCGTAGCGTGGGTTCAAAACCTAGTTAAAAATAAAAAAGTATCGGTATCCACAAGCACAGATTGGTCTTCTTCTTCCACTAGGGTTTTAAGGCTTTGGAAACGTGAGCTTTCCTTGTAAAACCTATCTGATCTCTCTAGTCTCTCCTCAAAGCCATGAGACCAAATATATATACTGGTGTAACCCTAGGGTTTGACCCTGGCTGACGTGGAAATCATTGGTCTTCCAATTACAAATTGGAGTGCAACTTTTCGTTGTATGTTTATCCAATGTATATATCGTCCAAATCCTATATATCACATATTTTTTTTTTATATATCGTATATTATGAGATAAATCTTTTAACCTAATCGTCGAAAAATAAAATCTTAAACCTAAATATTAGTTTAATCCAAATTCTACCCATATATTGCTCTAATTTTAGATTGTTTATAATCATGATCAATCAAAAAAGAACAACAAATATTTGTTGATTTGAATTTGATTAAACAGTTTTCAAACATTTTTAAGAAGATTTGTTGTAAAGTTAACACGTTGACAGACAAAACTGGTCTTGTTATGAAAGTGAAAAATTGAATAATACCAAAAAGAAAATAACCGATCTTAAAATTTAAGACAATTTGGCGGATAATTGGTAAAGAATATAAAAACTAAATAACCTTAAAGATGATTTAAGAGCGTCTGGAAAACATAGATAGTCTAAAAAGTAGAACTAATCAGGTAACGGAAGAATATTTAGTTGCAGAAACAACTTTAAATTCGATCTCAACTTTCAAAGTGTCTTCCTTGTCCAAATAAGACTTTCGATGTTCAGCTACAGACACGAAATGATCCCAACCATAACCTAGGTCTGGTGTATCGAACCACCGGTTAACTGCAGTATGTAACATAGAATATGTATTGTAAGCATTGATTAATTAAGAAATGGGTAAGCTAGTAATTTCGTTATTAATGCTTAGTTCACCTCATATATCGAGTTGATTTAAGAAAGCTAGGAATAATAATTTATATACATACGCTGGATTGTCAGGTGATTGGATCCAAATGGGTCTTCAACTTTCACATCTGCTTGCACGTAAATCTTCTCATCTTCCTTTAAAATCTCACCATCAGCTAAGTACAGAAAAATGGATAACCATTCACTATCTTCTATAGAGTAGCCCTTGGGATACAACTTTAGAACCCTGCAAAATAATATTTTACACTTGGTTAATATTCATATACATAATCTTAAACTTAAAAGTAAGTAAAGATTTGTTGTAACATAATTTGTGTGTACTTTACCATTTCTTTCCTCCCTTTGAAAAGCTGTCAGATGTGTAAGGATTATCTTTTATCTCAGAGAAGTTTTTAACAATCCAAGAGAACTTAGGATAAGGAAGTTTCACAAAAGATAACATTTCCCATTTGGTTGGAGGTGGAACAACAATGATATCAACACCAAACTCACAATGATCTCCATCAAAGAGGTATCCATTATTACGATCATTGAATGTATCAAGTGCAAGCACTTGCGGCAATCCCCACATTGTTCTTAGTGTATTGAACGGCTTCGATTCCACATCTGGGTATACAAAGAAACATCATATATCAAGAGAGCACAAGCGAATATAAATAAATGAATACACATGAACATACATACCTTGAATAGTAAAGTACTTGTTTTCTTTTTTGTTAAAAACAAAAAACTGGAGATTTGCATACACCTCAGTTGGAGTTGTGGAGATGAGGCTTGTGCTATCTATTTCGACATACATTGAAATAAATCCACTCCCATTGTCCTTGTCGTTACCTTTTGGGTATATGATCATTCTCCTAAAGTTTTAAGAAACAATAGTGAATAAGGCAAGATGATACATCATTAAAAGAATTAATGGACAAAAGAATGATGAAAGAAGTGTAAGTCTATGGGACTTGTGTGACACTAGATAAGTCAATACACAAGACGTACCATTTGTAATCACCAGAGGAGAAATGTCGAGATAGGTATTTGCCATCAGAGTGAAGAGTTGAGCTCTCAAATTGGGAGAGGTTTTCGACTTTGATGGAGTAGGAAGAAGGAGGACGTTCTCTCCAACTCTCTAGAGTTGTCGAAGAAATGTTTGAACACATGATTTCACTGTTTCTTTTTCCTTCCTGAATTGCTTATACAAGAGAACGGAGGGTTTGTTTATATATAGAGTTGAGAGAGGAGATGAAGCGTTGGTTATAATAGAAATTAAATTGTTTATTAAAAAATTTATTAGCAAAAAGAGGTGTCTTGGAAATAACATGACGGTAATGACAAAGCTCACGCTTAGAATACGAAGAGCCATGGCTTGTGAACCCTAGTGTTGCCATAGTGAAGTAGGTACGTGATTAGTGCCTTTACGGATGTTTAGACGTTAGAACGTTAAATGTAGGAATATTAATAGCGTATTGAAAATCCATTAGGGTTTTTAATGAGGATGTTCATATAACTTATTACAAGCAAGCCCATCACAGAAAGCTAATTAATTGGGCCGAACATTTAAGCCTGAAGAACATAGAGGATAAGAAATACTAGGTGATGTTTGATTTGTTTTTGGCATCGAGAATGATTTATGATGAAAGTGATAAAATGAGATATTGGTCCGAAGTAGGTTGTGACATGTTGGAAGATAGGATATTTAAAGAAAATAGTAGAATTGGTATAACAATGAAAAATGAATTTTCTCAAATCCAATGATTAAATAACATCCCCTTTTAATTAGTTAACTATAGAAAAATGAATTTCTACAAAAATAAAAAAAAATCTTCCAAATCACCATTTTCTCAAAAGTGGCGAAAATAGTGACTTAGAGGTTTTTTTTGGAAGAAAACCTAGGCCTGGGCAAAAAAACCGTACCCGAGTACCCGAACCGAAACCGACCCGAAAAAACCGGTTCGGGGCGGGTACGGGTATTAGCTATTTACCCTATTGGGTCTTGTATTGCCGTACCCGTGGGTATAGGGTAAAACCCGATCCGAACCCGATACCCGAACGGGTACCCGATTACCCGAAATTACATATACTTATACATATAAAACTTTTTATATATGTAATATTTGAGCTAAATACATTTATATCTAAATATCCGAGAATAGTTACCAAAAATTAAATGCACTTATATTTAAATATTTAAGACAAAATATATTTATACGCGAGATGCTTGTAAATTTTTTAAATATTTGGAAAAAATTCCGGTTATTTGGATAAATTTTCGGGTGAAACTCGGATATTAGAGTAAAATTGCGGATAAATTTCGGATATTAGGATAAAATTTCGGATAAAATTCGGGTATTTGGTAAAATTTTGGGTATTTGGGTATAAAATACCCGAACCCGATGGGTACCCGATTTTTTTGGGTATTTAGCGGTTCTAAAAATCTAAACCCGAACCGACCCGAACCCGATTAGATCCGAACCGAAACCGAACTGATATTTTAGATTTACCCTATTGGGTCCTAAACTCCTCTACCCGAAAGACCCGTACCCGATCGGGTTTTACCCGAACCCGACCCGCATACCCGAATGCCCAGCCCTAAGAAAACCTATAATAATAATTTACAATTAATGGTTTGAGTTTAGATTAAAATAACGGATGGAATGTAAATTAAGTGACATTTGAGACCGGTTTGACTTTTATGGTCGTTTAGATCTTCGAGAATCGAGATCATTTGGTTTTGGGGATTGTTTTGATCTTCAAAATTGTGGCATTTGAAATTGTTTTGATCTTCAAGAACATTCTGGTATACGGATCGTTTTGATATTCATGATCGTTTGGCCTTTGGCTTTGAAATGATATTGATAATCATGCAACTCTACTAATCCTGAATCGACAATGTAGCATCTTACTCTGTTGCCGGTTATGTTGGTTGTCCAAACACAACATCAGTTTATTTAGAAGACGATTTAGTATCTTTGTCCTTACAAACTACAAGTTGCAAACATTGTGGGAGAAATCAATTGTCAAAAACGTTTTGCTCATGCTCAATTGCCTTATGAATACAATGACACTTATGTTATCCGATAACATAAGCTTTGTCTATCTCTCCTAGCAACCCGGTCCAACATCAACAAACCAAACATGTAGAGATAGATTTACACTTTCTTTACAATATAACAGTTCAAAGTTCTTCACTCGAACCGGCGACCTCTAAGATTCCTAGGATCTTTACCAGTTAAGCTAACGACATTTAATTCAAAAGCAATTTAATCGTAAAATCATTCCCCGAATCGTAAAAACTGTAAACAATCTATTCGATTTCGATGCATTTTTACCCGATTTCGAATTACAAAGATAATAAACTCAGAATTATTATTACATCATCAGTATATTATATGATTGATTAATAGAGAAAGAAGAAGAAGAAGAAAAAAAAAAAAAATTGCACAGAAAAAAAAAACCATTCTCAAATTTCTCTTAATACAATTCCCAATTCAAGTAGCTAATTGAATCTCACCAAGTTCAAGCTGTTGAGCAATATCTTCAAGCTGCTTCTTCACACTCATATCAATAAGCTTCGAACCGGAATCACCATACCGAATCGTAAAACCAGCCACAAGACTCGGATCAATAACCGTCTTAACCCGAACATTCTTAGCTCCGGTTAACTTCTGAACCTGTTTCGCAATCTGAGCTAATTGCGGCGGTTCCAATTTCACCACCGACCTAACCTCCGCCAATTGTGTATCCGTTAGCTTATTGTAAACCAATTCAAACTCTTTAACAATCTCCGTCATTATATTGATCCGATTCGCGTCGACGAGGACGTTGAGGAAGTTAGAGGTATGAGATTGAAGAGATGATGATTTCACGATGTCGTCGATGACTTGACGTTTCTTCTCGACGGTGATCGTTGGATTCGCGAAGAAGTTTAGTACTTGTGGATCTGAGAAGACTTGATCGAGTTTTTCGATGTCTGCGACTGTTAATTCCATTGTGTCGTTTCTTTTAGCGACGTCTGCTAAAGCCATCGCGTAGCTTGATGCTGCGGTGGCTGACATTCTTGCTCCGGCGGCGTTTCCGTTGTTGATTCGGATTGGGAAGGTTTTTCGGAGTGGGAGAGATCTGGCGATTTGGAAGGAGGATGGTGGGAGTTTTGATTGAAGAGAGAATAGAGTTTGTTGAAGAGACGCCATTGTTGTTGAGAGAACTAGAGAGAAAGAGAGAGAGAGAGAGAGAGATTTGTGGTTTCTCGGAGACGATAGAGGAGGAGGAGATGAAGAAGGTAAGGTTTTTGGGGGAGATGAGAATGGACGGTGGAGATTTTGGATTGTGGTTAGATTGACGGTGGAGATTGGAAGGTTTATCTTGTGTGGAGTTGTTTTCAGAGGATTAGGCTGTGGTTTGAGGAGGAGTGAGGATTCGACACGTGGTGTTGTTTGATTGGTGAGATATCTGTGTTCCATATTTGAGTTAAAAGGATTTGATTCTTGTTATCCAAATTTTTATGTCACAAATCTATACTAGTATTTCTCTTGTCATTTTGGTGACTGGTGGGTAAAAATGCTGCCAGGTTATATTTGGATATCCGATCCGTTTACAAATTTTGGTCATAAAAAATTTGTTGGGTCGGGTTATAGTTAACTCAACTCATACACCGGATATTCCATATTTAATAATTTATATATTTAGAAGATCTGATTAAGATTTAGAATTATGATTCTCCTGTCATCTTTGTTTGATTTGTTTTTAACTGTTTTGAATCATCATATAATACATAAAGTAAAAAAAATCAATTTTTTTTCTGCATATATTGTGATTCAAGATTTAAAAAACGGACATATATTATCCAATTGACGAAAATGTGTGTTCAACGTTCTACATCGATTAAAATATTTAGACAATGATTCAGAATCATATCATTAATAAGATCAACATTAACAAAATAAATGAGTTTTTTTAGCCGGACGGGTTTGGCGGGACGGGTTTTTGAATCAACAATAATAAAAATATTAAAATATCATTAATCCGTCGCTTCAATACTGATTAAATCCTTAATTTTTTTTTAATACCACCAATATTAGACATATTAAATCAGTCTCATTCAGAAAAGATTGTATAAAACCAAAAATTGTCTCGTGGTATAATGTTACTTAATAACAATTGTAAACTATAAAATATAAATATCTTAGAAAATGATACAATTTGCAAACTTTTATATATAATAAATAATCGTTAAATTTTAAAAATTACGACTTTTAGAAAACAAATCACGGGACGAGTTAAGAAGTTACATGACGGGTTATATTTCAGAACGAAGTTATATGGTGGACGAGTTTGAATCAATATTTATAAAATTTTAAAATATCATTAACATGTCGCTTTAGTACAGATTAAATCTTCAGTTTTTTAAAATATAAATGTCCTAGAGAATGATGTAATTTGAACTTTTATACAAAATAAATAATCATTAAATTTTAAAATAAAAAAAAATCACAGGACGGGTTAAGAAATTATGGAACGGGTTATATTTCGGAACGGGTTTATATGGCGGACAAATTTGAATCAATATTTATAAATATCATTAACATGCCGTTTTAATAAGGGTTAAATTAAATCCTCAGGTTATTAACAATTGTTTCGTGGACTCGTGGTATACCGTTACTTAATAACAATTGTAAACTATAATAATATAAATAAATATTTTATAAAGAGATATAATTTCAAAATATTTTTATACTAACTTTAAAAATAAATCATCCCACGGTGTACCGCGGGTTAAAATCTAGTTTTTATATTATTAGTTAAACAAAAGTTGAACCAATTAAGGTTGATGTGTGTTTGACCAAGGTTGGGGAGCCTCTGATTTAGCTAGAGGGTTCTGTTAAAATAGAGTTCAGCTAAACTAAAATCTTCTATAATTAAAGGATCAACAATGAGAAAATATTTCTTACAATATTTTATGTGAACACATTAAAAAAAAAAAAATCTCTCCAAAATCACACCTCTTATTTGTCTATTTTTCCAACTAAACGAGCATTAAAAGTCTCTCAAAATCAGTTTCTATTGTGAACAAGTGTGATTCTCAATCACATGTCATTATACATGTCTATAGAATGGATACTACTCCCAAGTATCAAGTATAACACTTGTTATTACACAAGTTTCACACTTGTCATATCAAGTATAACACTTGTTATTACACAAGTTTCACACTTGTCATTATACATAAATACTTGTCATTACATCCTTAGATGTGTATGACTAAGCATCTCTTTTCTCCTCTATAAATAGGAGTTGTTCAAGATGAGAAATGTAATACAAAAAAGAGATAAGAATAAGAAAGTTATAAGAACCTTAAAGTGTTGATCTCTCCCCTCTCTTTTTATGTAAGTTCTTGTTTAGCTTTTTTATTTTACAACACGTTAACAGCACAATCGTCTCTCCATCCAATCTACCGATCCGAACATATTTCTACTCGATCAATCTCTTGGTTATTCTATCCCGTAAAACTAAGGTACCATTTACATATTAAATTTTCTGTTAAATTTATTTTGAATTTATTAATTACGGAGTAGTAGGTTATGCTTCCTCTATAATCGAGTGATAGGCTATGCCTTATCGAAATTCTAGGAATGATTTAATAATTGATTAATCATTCATATAGATAATCATGTCAAACTTGGCGAATCTTGACATCGCTACCCTTGGTGAAACTTGACATCATATAGATCATTAAATGTTGGTTTAGGTTTATAAAATAGTGGTTAGAATTTAGATTTTACAACTAAATGAGTTTTTTTTTTATTAACAGATTCTGATTAGTTAGAATAAGAGGGGGTGAATAAAAAGATTCTCACCCCTAGATGTGAGTTGTTCATTTAGATTTGCTTTTAACTAGCAAAAGTATCTCCCGAGAAATTCATGTATCTTATCTTGGGATATGAAAAACAGTTTTCAAATAAACATTAGAGGTTAATCGTATGAAAAGGTTGAGATTAGCATCTATTCTGCCAAACAGTTTAACAATTTATAAATGCTTTTGGTGGGTTAATATAACCCATGGCCAATGTGATAATTTCTCTAACTAACTATTATTGGAAATACAATAAATGAGAATGAGAATGAGTATTCAAAATATAACTATAAATTTTTTTTGGTTAATAATCAAATTTTGAAACTCAAGAGTATAATAAAATGGTAATATCTTTTTAATAAGCTTTGACCAAAGTTCCTTTCACATTCCATTTAAGCAGGTCATTTTAATAAATACAAGGTTTTTTTTATCAAATAAATCATATTTAAATGGGCAATATATATATATATATATATATATATATATATATATTTTTAATAATTTTTGTTACCAAATTTAGGATACAATCTCCAAAGTTCCAAAAAACACAAATTTAATATTAAAAAGACTAATATAAGCATTTTATTGATGTTTCACGCGATCTTATTATAATATTAATTTCAAATTGTAATTAATTTATTATTTTACATAATTAGCGCTAAGGGTAGAAAAAAGGTTGTGTAAACTCACTAATTCTAAATTTGAAATTTGTAGAATGTATGATATAATTGTCCATAAAATTTGTTGTAGTGCTATTGTAGGATATTTATATATTTATTTAAATATAGCATGCTACTGTAGTTGCGGCTTATATATGTGAATCTATGGAAGGTCATCATTAACGATTTTGTTTTTTCTTTCAAATATTATTATTAGGTTTTTCCAATTAATTATAGAATAGTTTATTTACGTTATGTAAGAAACACTTGTATATCTGATATTTGATATTGCCTAGGTATATATTATGAGTTAAAGATCTATATAATCTGAATCTACCCTACTAATTTTTTGAATTTCTATTCATATAGAAGTTCTTCCTTTTATATGTGAATTAAAAAAATAAGCAAAGAATATATATATATTAAAATAGGTTAAAAATGGCATAAAAAAATTGAATATATATATTATGGATTTTTAAAATCATGTGGATAGGAACTACAATTAAAGTAATTTTTTATGTTCCAATTATTTTATTATACTATTTAAATATAAGTTTTTTTATTTATTTTGGTTGGATGAATCTTAGCGATTACTTAATTAGAATTACGTCTTATAAGCAGAGCCGTCCATGACTACAAGCGAGCCAAGCACCAGCTTGCGGCCGCACAAGGGTTTATTACTATAATTGGCCCCATTTTTTTGTAGAAAGTCATCAGCTCTGCTGGTTAATGTGTGTTGTTTTAACAGTTGAGGTTCGTTGGTTCGATTCCCCCTACGTATTTTAAGTTTTTCTTTTTATTTTATAAATCAATAATTAGTTGGCCCAAAAATTATTTTTGCTTGCGGCCACCAAAGCTCTAGGGACGGCTCTGCTTATAAGTCATTGGATATGCTCTATAGTTACCACCACATTAATACATTTTTGTAAATTTTATTTTTAAAAAACAAGAAGGGACAATGCTTTATAATTTATTTCCTCTTCTTAGTTCTTACAAGATTAATCGACTTTTCTTTTTTTTCCTAGAGAATTGCTTTATTTGTTTTATTTTATCAGTACTTACTATGTTAATGAAAATCTAAACATATTTCCAACCAATATACTAAATCAAGTTTATGTTAATGGATATTGTTATGTTCATTTTCAAGCTCTATTGAGGCAACCGAAGGAAAAAATTGAACAAGACAAGTAGATAACAAACGAGTATGCAACTAATTATGACAAATCAATTAAACGAATGATCAATAAGGGCTAACAATCGGGCAAAAGGATGTCACGTGTTTAGGCTGCCGAGACGAGGATTATATTGATGTGAAAATTGGTTTATTTCAATTAAATTTTTGTAATTACAAGAAATGAGAAAAAACTGGGTCTTCCTTAGGTTACATATCCAATGTAATAAAATAAAATAAAACAGAAATGGCTATAGAACTGGTCCTTGAAACCAAAATTAAAGGAGATGGATAGCTTAAATTAGATATGTATCAGAGTGATTCAAATCTAATTTCTTATATAAATACTTGCACACACTTTGTTCATATATATTTTCTAAGTTGTAAAACAGCATCTACTCATTTGTATCATAAAGGATGAGTAAACCCTTTCAACTTTCGATGGCCATGCTAACTATTCTCATCATTCTTGTTACAGGTTTGTATTTATTTAACACGATCATTAATAGATTTTAAATAATCAGTCTATATAAGTTGATCATCAATAATATGTTGATTCTCTAAATATACTAATAGAGTATGCATAAGCCCCAAATCCGAACCTAATTAATATAGAATACGGGTTTAAAGAGTAATAGGTGCATGATTTGGCATTTCAAAATTATCGTCCATCTTAGTCATAGTTTTATGTTTTTACCAAAGAAAATTACAGAGAACCCTTTAACTTGTTGAATGATTGCAAAATAGATTTTTGTTGGATGATTCAATTGGTTCAAAGCAAAGTTTTCTTTTATCAATTCAAATGCCAAATGCCTAGTACATGCAGTTGAATGATTTATTTTTATTTACTATATTTTGCATGAAAATGAAAAAATAGATTACAGTAATAAAACGATTCAAAATGACATGAATAGTTTGAGAACTTTGTTTTTGATGATTGGAAGATAAAAAATTACTCATTTTAGTTGGTTTCTCGCCTAACAAAATATAATACTTTGTTTTACTATTTATTCATTTTTAGTAATGTCTTTAGCAGGCCCGGCTTAGAAGCAGTGCTAACAGTGCAATAGCACTGGGTCTTACATTTTTTAAAGTTTTTTCTTAGGATTTAAGGGCCTCAAATTTTAATTTTTTTGTAAAAGGGTCCTAAATTTTAATATCATGAATATTTTCAAAAAAAATTTAACTCGGCACAAGGTCTAAAATTTTTTTGAGCCGCCCCTGGTCTTTAGATTTTAGGGTGTTAAATTTTTAATTTTTGTCATTATATATTTTGCTCCCTTCCTTTCATAAATATATACATTTTACGCTGTATTTTGTTTCTTCATCAAGATTAATGTTTTGTAGTTCTCTATGGAATTTATATCATTGACAAAAGAATTTCAATTATGTAAATCCGCATATATGGCTTGAACAACACTTATGTAGTTATGTATTTCATAAATCCAATATAATGCTATTTTGGCGGGGAAAAAGAAAAAAAGAAAAAAAAAAGAATTTTGATTATTGATATTAAGTTATGATAACATAATTTTCAAGAATTAATAGATGATTCTGTATCTGATATTTTTTTTTTTTCACTAAGATGCCCAAAATCTTTTTTAAAACAACCATCTCAATAAAAGAAAGAAAGAAGAAAGTACTATTTTCTTATTATTAAAAATAAAAAATCGATACATTA
The DNA here is from genome assembly GCF_000004255.2 of Arabidopsis lyrata subsp. lyrata. Taxonomy (NCBI): domain Eukaryota; kingdom Viridiplantae; phylum Streptophyta; class Magnoliopsida; order Brassicales; family Brassicaceae; genus Arabidopsis; species Arabidopsis lyrata. The sequence goes on along the minus strand of NW_003302550.1, from coordinate 19,551,912 downwards.
TGTCTTCAATGTTTTACTTTAACAGACAGTGGTTGAAGCACAAAGAAGAAGATGTAATGAAAAAATAGTCTTTCAACTTTGTAATGGTATGGGCAAAAACAAATGTTTCGATTATTGCGACATGAGGGAATGTGCTGCTGCATGTAAAAAGAAGAGGAATGGGGAAGGTATATGCGATGGGAACGAATTTGCTCTTAGTGCTCAATGCGTATGCTTATATAAATGTTGAGTTTTAGATGGTGAACGAGAAGAAGTTGATCAAATCATCAAGTCACCAAGATAAAGTGGTTGGACATTGGGTCAATCAAGTTTCTAATTATATTTTTTTAATAAATTTCATATATGAATATTTTAATAAGGTTAAATTAACTTCTTGATCTTAATAAATATATATATATATATATATAACCTAGAGGTTGCAAAGTCTCTCGATGACATAGAGAGGATAGATATAATGGTAGATGAGGTCGAACCACACAGTTGGGATGGATTTTCGTCTGATACAAAAAATAAATGATACTTATATAGGTCTCAAATAGAAGCAAAAGAAATTAGAAAAAACAAAACACAAAGAGCACAGTGAATAGAACTTTGGCTTGTCTAGCTTGATCGGAGCTTGTTCTAGATACAAAAAGGTACGATAGGTCTGGTCTTCACTATTCTTCATTTGGTTCTCCATCTGCAATAGTCTTCTCTCCCGTGAATCTTGATTCCGGTCTGATTTCATGACCTCATTATTCTTTTCTTTTTCTCGAGTTTTTGTATATTTAGGTGGTTATACCTTAATTAGACTAGTTTCAAAGAATATTTTAAAAATGACCTCTCCCTAAAAACTTATCAAAATATCTCTAAAAATACTACAGTTAAAGTTTATAAGTGTAAACATGATTGACAAATGCATTGAAATATGATCAACAACAAACACGTGTCGCAATAATGTTAATTAATAATATTTTCCCTTTTTAATAAATGTTTCATTTTCATAAAATTTTCTAGTTTTAAATGAAGTATATCCTTTATAATTCTATACTTTAATAAATATGTTTTTTAAAAAAAAATATTTATGTTAAAGATTTGTAATTTTCATCGTTATGTTAGCATATGTCAAAATCGAATTAAAGGTTTGCTACGATATTACAGATTGCGGCATAACTAAGCGCGAAATCGCAACCTCCTACGACAGCAATACTACAAGAGGAGAATAGGAAGCGGGAATCACAAATGGCAATACATGAAGTGCGCCTCATACATACAGACATAACCCTTTGGAGGATTCCATGGAAGTTGGTCTGCGCGAGGAGCCGTAATTCTGACTCCACAGTCGACTAACCCATAATTCTGAAGCAGAATATCGATGTCCTTTTCCGAGAAAACCGATTTGTCACAACCTACTTCCTCTTCACCTGAGTAGTCGGGCATTGACAGAAGATCTTCTACCACGACATTATCAACAGTCGGTACAAAATCTTCTTCGTCACTCGACTAATCGCCTTTAAATCCAACTCTGGTGAATTCAATTATTTCCCTCGAATGAGCCTCCGGAGAAATAAGGGAAGAAGGCCCAGACAAGCAAGATTCAACAGAATTGAGATCTGATTCAAGGAAGGCCCGCCTAATTCGGACACGGGTCGAATCAAAGTTCGCTTCTTTAGGTGCTGCTTGGCTGCCGAATGATCAATCAGACGCTAATTGTCATCGTCGGACACCGAAGCGTTAGCATATGAAAGCTTGCGTTTGTTCTCTCTCGTCATGATAAACCAAGCTCGGAGTAGTGAATTGAACGGGGGAGGGGGCAAATTCAAAACTGAAAACCATAACGGCTAAGCGAGACACAAAAATATCGACGGAAGAGAGAGAAGAGCGAGAAAGTACCTTTCGAGTCGAAGCTTGGAAATGGAAAATTACTTACAAAACCTTCGGAGTTAAGGAAAAATTCTAAAAATACGTGATATCAAGAATCTTCGGAGATTGTGCCACATGGCTTTTTGTTTTCGCTCTCAACATATCAAAAAAAGTTTCACACGATTAAACCTGAGGAAGAGTTACGGAGCTTCAAAAAATATGCTGATTCGGCCGTTAAAAAATACTATATGTAAAATGTAAAAAAGCGATAGATATAATAGATATATATCTAAATTCAAATAAAAAAGAAGGCCACTGCACTTATTGATCAAAACACTTTAGGAACTCAAAGACTTATGATTAACAAAGACTCCTCTCTTTATTATGTTTAAGAAACTTTACTCAAAACTTAAACCTCACAAATCTCTCTTGTTCTCTCAAAAAACACATAGGGTTAGCCACAACCTTGGCACCTCTATTTATACTAATTCTACAAATCCTAAACACACTAGGATTAGGTTTAGATAACTCCTAACCAAAATCTAGAATCTTCTTTTAATATAAACCGACTTGTTTATATCTTTCTTGGGCCTTAAGCTTCTCAAGTTTAAACAACATTCTCCTCCTTAAACTTGATATCTTCATTCTCCACATCTTGAACACCCATAAGCTCTCTTATTTCTTTGAATCTAATCCTTCCCAACGCCTTAGTCAATATATCAGCCTTTTGCTCGTCCCCGGGAACATGCTCCACATCAATAAGCTCATTCTCAACACATTCACGGATGAAATGATATCTCCTATGTATGTGTTTGCTTCTACCGTGAAAAACCGGATTCTTAGCTAAGGCTATAGCTGATTTATTGTCAAGAAGAAGCGTCACCCTTTCACACTCTTTCCCAGTAGCTTCTCCCAGAAGTTCTTGGAGCCAGATTGCCTGTTTTGCAGCCTCAGTGGCTGCCATGAACTCTGCTTCGCATGAAGACAGAGCCACTATCTATTGTTTCTTAGTACACCAGGTAATTGGACAATCAGCAAGATAGAAAATATGTCTTGTGGTACTTCTACCATCATCCTCATCTACATTGTGACTACTGTCACTGTATCCTATTAGCCCTTTCTTTGAACCACAAGTAAAGGACATGCCAAGTTTGATAGTTCCACGCAAATATCTTAGGACCTGCTTTAGTGCATTACCATGTGATTCTTTTGGTTCCTGCATGTATCTACTCAAAATACTGACATAGAAAGAGAGATCTGGCCGTGTGTGGAGTAAATACCTTAAGCATCCAATATTTCGTCTATACTCTTTTTCATCAATGTTCCTTTCATTCTCTGCTTTAGACAACTTCAGGCCTGTAATCATAGGTGAATGAACTGCATTACAATCTTTCATTCTTGCTTCTTCTAAAATCTTCTCTGCATACCTTCCTTGTTTTAGAATGATGCCCATGTTATGTTGAATAACCTCAATACCAAGATAGTATGTTAGTAGGCCAAGATCACTCATCTCAAATTTGGAGGCCATTTTTTTCTTGAATTCTAGGATTTGGTCTATCCTTGAACCTGTAACCAGTAAATCGTCCACATATACTGCTACAAGTAGGTGATGCTCCACTTCTTGTTTTAGATACAATGAAGGTTCTTTTGAACACTTCGCAAAACCTAATTCCTTGAGAATCCTGTTGAGCTTAATGTTCCAGGCTCTAGGAGCTTGTCTTAAACCATAAAGTGCCTTGTTTAGTCTGTAGACTTTTTTTTCACTTCCTTCTATCACAAATCCTTCTGGCTGAGACACAAACACTACCTCTTTTAACTCACCATGTAAAAATGCCGTTTTTACATCAAGATGATGTATCTCCCAGCCATTTGAGGCTGCTATAGCTACAATAAAACGGATTGTTTCTATACGTGCTACTGGTGCAAAAACCTCATCAAAATCTATTCCATGTTTTTGCACATACCCTTTAGCAACTAACCTGGCTTTGTATTTGTTTATGCTTCCATCTGAATTTCTTTTTATCTTAAAGACCCATTTCAGCCCTATAGGCTTAGCTCCTGCAGGTAGTTCAACCAGATTCCATGTGTTATTCTTTATGATGGAGGAAATCTCATCCATTCAGTAGACTCTTTTGCTTCCTGATAATCCCATGGTTCCTCGTTTATGATCATTAGCAGTCTCTCACTTTCTATCTCTGCAAGTAAAATGTAATCATTTAGATATTTTGGTCGTGTGACCTGTCTCTGTGAGGTTCTTAACACTAGTGGTGGTTGATTCTGCTGCGGGCTTTCTTGATTCTCAGCTTCCTCTGTTTCTTCTGAAGAAGATTCATCGTTTTGTTCCTCAGAAACTTCATTTTCTGTTTCATTGTTGATTTCTTCATTGATTTCTTCAGTAGTGTTATCTTCTCTTTCAACATTTTGTTCTTCTCTTAATCCATTATTACCATATTCTCCAATACTGACCCTGAAAGTTACCATATTTTCATCAGATGCTTTTTCTATATGATTCCACTTCCATCCTTCATTTTCATTGAAAACAACATCCCTGCTAACAACAATTTTTCTATTTGTTGGATCCATTAGCCTGTAGGCTTTAGTTCCTGGTTCTGTTCCTAAGTGAACTAGGGCTCTTGAACGATCATCTAACTTCTTTAGATGAGAAGAATCATTCTTTGCATAGCCTAGGCATCCAAACACTCGCAGATGTTCTATGTTTGGTTTTCTTCCTTTATATACCTCGTATGGTGTTTGTGTATTTAAAGTTCTTGTTCCAACTCTATTGATCAAGTATGTAGAATGTCTCACAGCTTCTCCCCATAAGTAATTTGGCATATTCATATGTTTCAGAATACTTCTTGTCATTTCCATAAGCGTTCTGTTTCTTCTTTCAACAACTCCATTTTGTTGTGGGGAGTAAGGTGCAGTGAGATGCCTTTGTATACCAGTTTTATCACAAAAACTCTGAAATTGATAGGATACAAACTCTCCTCCTCTGTCTGTCCTAAAAGTTTTGATAGAAGTTCCTGTTTCTTGCTCTACTAGCATTTTAAACTTCTTGAACTTCTCAAAGGCTTCACTCTTCTCCTTTAAAAGGATGGACCACATGTAACGGGAATGATCATCAATTAGTACAAACACATACCTATTTCTTGCTGTTGTGGAGGGTGTAATGGGACCACAGAGGTCTCCGTGTATAAGCTCAAGTCGTTTTTCTGCTCTATATGTAGTTGCTTGAGGAAAGGCTTTCCTTACTTGTTTTCCCATTAGACATGAAGAACAAGTTTCCTTTTCAATTTTTATTGTAGGCAGGCTAGTCACAAGTTCTTTCTTCTGCATTGTTTCCATTGTTTGTAGGTTTATATGTCCTAATCTTGCATGCCACCTTCTTGATTCACTAATCTCCATTGTTTGCAGGCATTTTGCAGGCTCAAGTTCCATGAGGACTTTATACAGTCTATTTCTTGATCTCTTTGTTTTAACTAGAAGTTTTCCATCCTTGTCATGTACTGTGAGATAATCATCCTTCATTCTGACATCATAGCCAGACTTTGTTGCTTGACCAAGGCTAATGATATTTGATTTTAAACCTGGTATGTAATATACATCTGCCAAGATCTTTTTCTCTTTATTCTTGCTTAAGAACAAAACAGAGCCCTTTCCCTTTATGTCAATACGTGTATCATCACCAAATCTTACTTTGCCTGTCACTGTTTCATCAATTTTAGTGAAGAATTCTCTATTTCCTGACATGTGATTGCTTGCTCCATTATCAAGATACCAAATATTCTTTCCATCACTTTGGGTTTCAAAATTACTTGGTTTCACATTCTTTTCATTCAGATAGACAACTTCATGCACCATTAGTTCCTCTGCTTCATGAGTCTCATCATCTTTCTGCTCCTGTGCTTCTTGAAGTTTCAGTAATCTATCTGGACAAGTTGATGCAAAGTGCCCTACTTTGTCACATCGATAGCATATCACTTTTGATTTGTCTCTTTCTTGTCTAATACTTCCGTTTTGTTGATACCCAGAGAAGCGACCACGTCCTCTCCCTGTTTGTGAATATCTTCCACCTTGTCCTCTGCCTCTTCCTCCTCCATAACTACCTTGATATGGTTGTGATTCAAGGTTTGTATATAGGAGTTTTCCCTGATCATTCGATACTTCTTCTTCCTCATCACAGACTCTTTCCTCATAGACTTTGATTCTTCCTACTATTTCTTCAAAGCTTGTGTTCTTGAGATCAAGAACTTGCTCTAGTGAGGCTACTATCTGGATGTATTTTTTCCTTGGGAGACACTTTAGAAACTTCTTAACAAGTTTGATTTCTGCAATCTTTTCTCCAAGAGCAGCAGATTTAGTAGAAATCTCTGAAAGTTTTCCTACAAACTCATCAATATTATCAGTTTCTTTCATCTTGATCCGATCAAATTCAGCTGTTAGGGTTTGAAGTCGGGCTTCTTTTACTCTGTCAGCTCCTATATGCCTAGTTTTGATAGCATCCCAGACTTGTTTCGCAGTTTCATACTCCCCTACTCGCAAAATCAACGACTCTGGTATGGATTGGAAGAGAAGTGCTTTTGCCATATCGTTCTTGTCCTCATCGGTTGTTCCTGGGTCAATAGCCTCCCATACTTTGTTAACCCTGAGCATCGGTTTCATTCTCATGGTCCACACAGTATAGTTTGTGGTATTGAGCATCGGGCACCGGATCGATGAGGAACCAGTTTCTTTTGGCTTGTCTACGGGAACTAGCTCTGCCATCGTTTGTTCCTTCACGATCTTCATGTTTCTGATTCAATATCGCTCTGATACCAACTATTGATCAAAACACTTTAGGAACTCAAAGACTTATGATTAACAAAGACTCCTCTCTTTATTATGTTTAAGAAACTTTACTCAAAACTTAAACCTCACAAATCTCTCTTGTTCTCTCAAAAAACACATAGGGTTAGCCACAACCTTGGCACCTCTATTTATACTAATTCTACAAATCCTAAACACACTAGAATTAGGTTTAGATAACTCCTAACCAAAATCTAGAATCTTCTTTTAATATAAACCGACTTGTTTATATCTTTCTTGGGCCTTAAGCTTCTCAAGTTTAAACAACATCCACTCTATTTCGACAAAAGACCCATCCCCAAGTTCCATAGCGGCCACATTAAAATTACCTTCTGGAGAGGTCCGTTTGATATCCAAAAACTGCTCAGGAACAGTCGGACAAGTGACAAGCCGGTTTTTATCTAAGTTTGAGTCCAGCTAAACTATCATTCTATCTCGGCAAAGTCTACTCGCTTTTTCCTTACGCCATACAGGGGGGGGGGGGGGGGGGGTGCTAATTGTTGATGGGTGATTTAGCACCACCAAGTTAACTCAACTCGAACCAAGAATAAACCGAATCTTTGAAACATCTTATTGGGCTCGGCCCAATGACTTATTCCCATTCATATTGGACTAAGGCCCCATTGCGTTGAAATGAAAAGATCAAGATCGACCTAACAGAATGGAAGGATTAACTCGAATATACGGGCAATATTGCGTAATATTGAGAGGGATAAAAGAAAGGAAGGTCTTGGGTCGAAGGATATGGAAGTAAGGCATATTCGGAGACCTAGGAGGAAGAATATAAATAGAAATGAGCCGTCACCAAGAAAGGATCTACAATTCGACTCTCAAGAACCCTAGACATAGAAAATACAAGGAAAAACTCTAGCTTGTGACTGACGCACGAAAGATCTCTTTGTACTTGTAAGCTCTCGTTCTTGAAATCAATAAAGAAAAACATTTCCGCGACTTCATTTCTTTGTATTTAGCTCTTCGGTTATTAAAGTGCTGAATCTGTCTCGGACACTAACTATTATTGGAAATACAAGAAATGAAATGAGAATGAGTATTCAAAATATAACTTTAGATTTTTATTTTTTTGGTTAATAATCAAATGTTGAAACTCAAAAGTATAATAAAATGGTAATATCTTTTCAATAAGCTTTGACTAAAATACCTTTCACATTCCATCTAATCAAGCCATTATAATAAATAATATGTTTTTATCGAATAAATCATATTTAAATGGGTAATTCTCACAAATAGCACAAAAATAAGTATTATTACCAAATTTATCATAAAATCTCCAAAGTTCCAAAAATAACATAAATGTATTATTTAAAATACTAATTTAAACATTTTATTGACGTTTCACGCGATCATATTAGATCATATTATAATCTTGATTTCAAATTGTAATTAATTTTATTATTTTACATAATTAGCTAATGGTAAAAAAAAAAAGGTTGTGTAAACTCACTAATGCTAATTTTGAAATTTTTGGAATGCGTGATATAATCATATACATAAAAGTTGGTCAACTCTCTCCATATGAGTGACACATCATCACCCAAGAAAATGACATGTGTCATTCTACATTATTTAAATTAAAAATCAGCAAAATTAATTGAGAGAAAATCAAAAGTCTCATATTATATGCAATAGCATAAAATCTAAAATTGTTACTTAAATAACTCTTTAATTTTTGCTTTCTTTTTCTTCTTTTCATACGAAAACTCTTGAGATCAAAATATCTTATATTCTTGTTGTGTGTATTCATGATAATGAACAAATACTAGAATCTTAGATATAAAAATAATCAGATTATAAATGAAAATGTAAAAATTGATATTTAGAGTCAAAAACAAATCTAACAATAAAAATTTTAAGTACATAAGATGAGTCTAATTTTATTAAGTATACAATAACAAACAGAAAAATAAACATAAATTAGCAACAAAAACAATTAACATATTTTTATCTTAACAATTTTCAAAACAAACCCACGCGTAGCATGGGAATTCATCTAGTTGTCCATAAAACTTGTTTCAGTGCTAAGATATTTCTCTATGTATTTTAATATAGCATACTATTTAATCAAGCTACCTTTCAAATTACACAGACAAATAATGCTTGAAGTTAGGAACTATTTCCAACCAATATACTAAATTAATCTTATAAGTTAATTGATATTGTTATTTTCATTTTCAAGCTCTATTGAGGTAATGAAAAATCTAAACATATTTCCAACCAATATATTAAGCTTAAGTTAATGGATATTGTTATTTTCATTTTCAAGCTTTATTGAGGCAACCTAAGGAAAAAATTGGACAATAAGTGCTAACAATTGGGCAAAAAGATTTATCACACATTTTACAGATCGTGTTTAGGCTGCCGAGACGAGCATTATATTGATGTGAAAATAGGTTTATTTCAATTTTTATAATTACAATAAATGAGAAAAAAAAACTGGGTCTTCCTTAGTTTACATATGCAGAGCCAGACCTACACACAAATGATAGAAAAATACTCATTTCAGTTGGTTTCTCGCCAAACAAACTGTAATAGTTTATTTTGATTTATTTATTCACTTTTAATAATGTCTTTAGATTTTAGGGTGTTAAAAGTTTTATTTTTGTCATTATCTATATTTCTCCTTTCATTTCATAAATATATACACTTTTGCGCAATATTTTTTTCTCATCAAGATTAATGTTTTGTAGTCCTCTATGCAATTTATATCATTGATAAAAAAAATTTGATTCAGTACATCTGCATATATGGCTTGAACAACACTTACATATTGATTTCATAAATCTAATATAATGCTATTTTGATGGAAAAAAATGAAAAAAGAAGATAAAGATATTATGTTATGATGACATAATTGTAAAGAATTAATAGATGATTACGTATCTGATATATTAATTTTTTCACTAATATGCCCAAAATCTTTCTTAAATCATCCATTTGAATGAAAGAAAGAAATAAAGAAGAAGAAAGTTTTGACAAAAAAAATGAAAGAAGAAGAATGTACTATTTTCTTATTATTAAAAATAGAAAACTGATACATTATGTTTTAAATGTTTACCTTTAACAGGAACAGTGGTTGAAGCACAAAGAAGAAAATGTGATGAAAAAATAGTATTGCAAGTTTGTAATGGTAAGGGCAAAAAAAATTGTTACGAATATTGCGACACGAAAGAATGTGCTGCTGCATGTAAAAAGAAGAGGAATGGGGATGGTTATTGCAATGCCAATGGGAATATCTTTACCTTGAGTCCTCAATGCTTATGCTTATATAAATGTTGAGTTTAGATGATGAACGAGAGGAAGTTGATCAAATCATCAAGTCACCAAGATAAAATGGTTGGACATTGGGTCAATCAAGTTTTTAATTTTAATTTTAAAAAACTCATATTTGAATATTTTAATAAGATAAAATCAACTTGCAGATTGTTATAAATATTTTCTGTTTTTGCAATTATATTTAATAATGGCCTCGTTGATGCGATCATCAACCCAAATACCAACCACGGAGAATATTATGGGCAAGAAACAACCACCCAAGAGCAGCCAATTGGGATTTTTTTAACAAAATTTCATCTAAAACTAATAGGATTGGATCATGCTTTTGATGTCAGGCCTTTTACTAGAATCAAATCAGGCCTTTGATATGGGTTTTATTAGGTTTAATATGTGGTTAGGGTGAATGTACCCTAAATCTTATATGTATGTATGTGTAGCCGTTTAACAGAGACCAACACAATAACACAAAATTTCTAATATCGTTTTGTGTCATTCTGACATGGTATCAGAGCTCTAGGTTACAATTTCTAGGGTTGTTGTTTTGCTTCCACTAAGATGAAAAAAAAAAGTTTTTTATTCTTCGTTTTTTGTTAGTCGTTTTGGTCTTTGCAAGGTTTTGTTTTTGATGTTTTCTAATAGTCCTTAATTAGTTATTGAGAGCAGATTTTTAGATCTGGTTTGTCGGTTTTCATTTTTTGATGTTTCTTGGTGAGAATGGTTATTTTTCAATCTGGTTTGTCGGGTTTCATTTATGTCGAGTTTGTGAGATCTTCGTTGGTGAGAGAAGGGGAGTTGTTAAAATTAGGGTTTTTTTTTGGGAGAGTGGTTTTTAGATCTGGTTTCACGGTGGTAGATCTCGATGTTTTAGGGTTTTGGATTAGCATGGGTTTGTTTGTTCTTCCTTTGTGTCAAGTCTCAGATTTCTCTGGTTGGTATATTTTTCCATCTGTTTGGTTGTAAGACATCCAGTAGCTGTCAGGCTCAACTAGTTGTCTGGCTCAGATGTTTGTTTCCGTGTTCGTGGTTGGCAAAGGAAGGTTGGGGCTTTGCAAACAGATTGCTGCTCCGTTTGGTTTGTTTCAGAGTACCTAAGAGGTCTCTGTTTCTGGTGTTTCCACAACTCGTCTTGAGTTATCCATTTTTGATTTACAAAGTTTTGACTCTGAACAACAAGTTGATGTTGAAGACAACCAGCTGATGTTGAAGACAACCAGTTGATGTCAACATGAGTTGGTATCAAGAGTCTGCGATGTGCTCACGAAGCGAGTAGCTGGTGCGGTGTGTTCTTGGTGTGGTTGTTGATTCAAAAATTCACTAAATATTCTCCGAATCAGCATATGGAAAGGATAAAATTGAGGAGCAAGTTTATTCCTTTATGGATATTCTCGAAGATCTGCTAGGGTTTTTGTGATTTTACTAATAGTCGTGGAAGCCTATCGGTCGTGTGGTCAACACTTTGACTATTGCGTGGTTAGTCATCAAAGAAACTGCGAACTGCGCTCAGACCATTGTTAAAGTTATCAAAGCTTCAGAATTCGCTTAGAGTGTTATTAAGGTCAGAGCTGTGGGACGCTCAGACCGTTGTTTAGGTCATCAGAGCTACAAAATGTGCTCAGACTGGTGTCAACGCTATCCGAGCTGCATAATGCAATCAAACTATTGTAAAGGTCAAAGCTGCAAAAGGCGCTTAGATCGTTGTTAAAGTCGTCAGAGCTGCAGAAGGCGATCAGACTGTTGTTCACATTATCAGAGTTGCAGAAAGCCGCTCAGAGTGTTGTGAAATTCAAAGAGTTGCGGAATGCGCTAAGAGGTTTGTGAAGATCAAGGAGTTGCGGAATGTGCTTCAGGTTAGTGTGAGGATCGAAGCAGCTGAAGGCGCTTCAAATTTTTTTTTTTTTTCCTTTTCGGCAAGTTGGGTGTTCTTGATAGACCACTCCAACTTGAAGGGGGGGGTAATAGGATTGGAACATGCCTTTGTGTCATGCCTTTGATATGGGCTTTATTAGGTTTAATATATGATTAGGGTTAATGTATCCTAAATTCTATATATATGTATGTGTAGACGTTTAACAAAGAATAATATAATAACACAGAATTTCTAGTATCGTTTTTTGTAATTCTGACAAAAAATTTAGGCCAAAACCAATTCAGCCTACCCGAGAAGACCCCTGAGCCTTGTTCAGTCCATACAAAGTCCAAGATCAATTCCGCCAGACTAACGACCACTTGGAATACATTCTCATCTCAACTACTGAGCACCTCGAAGAAGAATCAGCCCAAAATTCACACGAAGGAGTTATTCAATTTACAAGTCAGACATACACAAAGTCATTGGAGGATTTTCCTGCACTCTTGACTATTCAGAGGAGCTCTTAGAGTTGAAATCAATTCAAAACCGATTTCAGTTTAGGAGATTTTAGTTTTCTAAACCAGATGATTCTCAGTTTGCCTTATTTGGAAGTTAACGGGTTTATAAACAAAACTTTGGCGACCAGGAGAGACATTACTCCAATCAGAAGAGACCTTAACCAATCTGGGAGAGTCATATAACATCTTTCCATGCACCAACAAGTACCAGATCAAGCGGATCTCGTTGTCCTCACACTTTCCTTATATGGCCGCATTCACACTTAGGGCAATAACTTTCCAATGGTTTTCTCACCAAGACTGCTGCGTTTTGGGTAACCTCTATGACGACCAGAATATTCCAAAGAATCTCACCTACCCCCTTAAACCGACCCGATTCAAAGGAGACACCACTTCCCGTATTTTGATTGATTTCTTATTATTGTCCTACGGCTAGTTTTGCATTCATTGTATGATTTCTTTCTTATTTCTACCATTTTATAACGTTAGTCTACTCTTGTAGGAGCTCTATATAAAGCTCATTTCGCCCCTTGTGTTGATACCGGATCCAGTCCACTGGATCACTTTAGTGCTTTGGAGGCCCATCGATTTACAAGTCCAACGAAATATATGTTGCACAAAGGAGGTGGTCAAGATTAATCCCCTATATATTAATAGAGAAACACTATAAAAAATAAACCTTACCCTGATGTGTTATTAACAAGATTGCCACGCTGATGTGTCGCTCTCACAATGATTTGACTCTTATTTAAATAATTACCCAACTTCTATTAAACTATTTACAGAATTTACCATTAGTCTCATACATTACATATATCACATAAATTAGAAAACAAATAATTAAGCAATTAATCTTTACATAATTATTATTTCAAATAAACTACTTTTATTTTCGTTTATTTTCCAAATTAATTAAAACACTATTTAACATATTTTTGTATTTAATATTGATCATAAGTGATTATTAGTGTATTAAGAAAATAATAGTACAACTTCATATGAATATTCAAATAAACTACTGTTATTTTCGTTTTCAAATTAACTAAAACACTATATAGTATATTTTTGTATTTGAAGATATTTATATATATATATATATATATATATATATATATATATATATATATATATATATATATATATTTGTATAAGGGATACTATGTTAGTATGTTGTAAGTAATTTATTTTAAGTAAAACTCATTATTATTAAAATAATCATTTATGTGTTTAAAAAAACCCATTAGGTTTAATTTAAACTAGAATACTTCTTGGATTTATTTACACTAGCACTAAGGTTCAAATTCAGTGCTTAATCTGATTTATTAATTTTAAATAAATAAATCCTAACTGAAGATCTGTGTTTTCAATACCATTATGGTTTTAATCTTAGATCTATTCCTTATATCCACTATAGAAAATAGTTGTTGAGATTATGGTAATATTAACACCGAACGAGCCATAAGCAGTAAGCACAGCTCCATGCCTCCATCAAATAATATAAGTATACAATAAATTCATTTATATGTATTGTTCTTCCAATTAATTTGTTTTCAAAACAAAATTAACAATCACTAAATATATTCATTTTGGTTTTAAAATTAATCTGTTTTCAAAACGAAATCTTAAATAAATACAAACACAACATTAAATCGATAAAAAGTAAAAAAATAATAATTCCAAAACCATATTTTCCTATAAATAGAGTGCCAATATCATCTTCATCCACAATGATTCAAAAAATCACAATCACATATACTTTGTTTCTGAATCAAAACACAGACAAATTCACAAACAATACATAAAAATCGTAATTCTAATTTTAAGTGAATTATTTATCCTATTAATAATAAGTTATAATATCAAAATAATCATCATTTTATAGACGATTCATATTTCCATATAAAATCTAAAGTCATTACACATTTTGGCCATTACAATAGATTATATAGTTAACCCCAATGTTAAATTTATTTACTAATTATTTCTTCCCGCACAAGGTTAATTCATGAATTAATGACTATGATCAAAGGAGTAAACTTGTCATTCAAGTTTATGAATTGATTGTAGAGTTATTTTGTGAGTTAATTCTAAAATTAGTGGCCAAGTAATGACACTTAGGGAAAAGGAAAGAAGCTATAAAAGAGAGGTGAAAACTCCAATAAAAAGAGGTAAGACATCCTACATTTTTACCACAAATCTTAGACTTAAGTATTGTTATTTTCCCATAAATATACAAAATGTTATTTATTCTCTTTTTGATTAAGATATTTATATTATGAATACAATACTATTTTCTCTCTACAACTTCTTTATACCTTAAAAAAAAAAAAAAAAAACTTCTTTATACCTTTCTACCTACTTTATTAAACTTTTACTAACAATATCTGTCTTGCACTTCTGTCTTTAAGAATTTTAACCCTCAATAAATAAATACTTGAGTGTGTGAATCCGACATCTACACTTTGTACAATACACCCTTGACCATTGAAATTAATAAGAAAGCATTTTCTTCTCTACAAAGTTTGAGTCACTTTGTGTTTGTTTGTTCTTTAGATTCAAGTGTGTGATTCACTTTAGTCCATTGAAGTTTCGGATTAAGAGTGTGTTGAGTGATTCATCCCTCTTGTTCGTCCATTGATTGAGCGATTTTTCATCATTCCATCCCTTGATTCACGAGAGAGTGCAATAAAGCAAGCTCGTGAATTCCACACTTCAGCGAGAGTAAGCTTGAAATCTCTTGATCATTAGTGCGTGTTAGGATCCCACATTGGAAGTTTGAAGGAACCAACACTTATATAAGGGATATGGGTCCATTTACTCATTATATTGCTAGTTGATTTGAGTTAGAAGCCCATAAACTTAAAATGTGCTAATCGTCCTCTTGCCATCCGATTCTAATTTATCATGATTTAAACAAAGATTAAAATTTTAAATAAATTTCCATCAATATTTTCCTATAGATAAAAAATGAGTGACAAAAAAAAGAGAGTAAAATGGTGCGTAATAGTGTTACGGCCACTTTGTGTCCTCTCGTCGAACAAAACAAAACCCATTGGATTTGTCTCATTCTTGCAATGTGAGACTTGGAGCCTAGATTTGCATCACCAGAGGATGCTGCATCCTTAACCGGAGTTTGCGATGGTGATTAACCTTAGGATTACACTATTTGATGGATTCCCTTTAAATTTTCCTTTATCCTTTGTTGATTTCCTATAATAGCTCAGATATATTTTTTTGTACAGTTCCGCCATCGAGAATAGTGGGGTGATGTAAGCCTTGAAGATGCCTTTGAGAACTCACATAAATCCTTTGGCCAAGAGGTTGAATCATTAATGACTGGGAGCTTAGAGGGGATAAATGGAGGTTGTGGTGGATGAGTTTGCACCAGACTGTTGGGATGAATTTTCGTGATAAAGCAACAATTTCTCTTAGTCTTGGAATTAGCTTGACAAGAAGAAAGAGAGAAGAATACAAGAGATTAATTCTTAAAAGCCTTTTCTTATTTGATTCAATGGTGAAAGTTCAAGCATTTTCAGATCTGGCTCCAAGCTAGACACCAAATCTCTTAGTCTATTAGCAATCTTATTCAAGGTTTTAGGTCTTATATTTTTGTCTCTTTAAAACAAAGTCGCACTTGTTGTAAAAACGTTATTTTTTCTTTAAATCTAATTTAACATTACATTAAAAAAAAGTTGAAAACTATGACACCAGCTACTATCGATCTCAGCTATTCACAACCGCTATGCATTTCAAGCAACAATCTACCATATATGGCGCGAAAGAAACAGAAGAAGTCATGGAGAACATCTGACCTCCCCACATGGTTATGCGAATTCTTATCGATAAAACCATCGGAAACTGCTTCAGCACCATCAGAAATCAAGGCGATGACACATACGACGACGGCCTCCGTCTGTGGTTTACTACCCGAACTCTATAACTCCCATCAAAGAAGCAAAAGGAATCTCTCGACCACAAGTAGTTTTCAACTTTGATTATTCAAAATTATATCAGCTCAAAATGAAACAACACATGTAAAACAGTTTTTTTTTGTTTGAATAAAATTTAACATTCTATTCAAAAAAAAAAAGGAGCGAAAGTAGTAGAAATAAAGAACAAATGAGACTTATATAAGTTTAAAATAGAAGCAAAAGAAATTTTTTAAAAAAAAAACAAAGAGCAACACTGCCTAGAACTTTAATGTATGCATTCTACTACACCTCATGCAAACTCGTCTTTCAGTAAACTTGACTCATGATCGTACATTGGTTCGTTCATCCACGATCGATAATAAGAAGAAGACATTTTTTTGTTTTGTTGCGCTTTTCTATTTCTCAGAATGAATGCATGTGGTGGTGAGAATGAGTGTTGTTGAAAGAGAGAGTATATATGTATATTTCTAGACAAATTGGTTCTGAGCCCATCAGTAGCCACAAATTTTCAAATAGCTATAAAATAGCTACATGAACGATGGAATCTAGAACGGTTATGATTTCGTCGTTATTCCATAAGTAATTTTAATTATTTCCGGATCAGCCGAGTGCCATAAAAGCCGATTCACCAATGACATAACTTGTAAATACTTCCGAATTCCAAGATTTAATTATAAATTGTATTCCAAAAATGTAAATATAGATTTATAAGTGAGAGTTACCATTACAGCTTAAGATTTTTTTATTAAAAATTCCTCTTTGCCTAAAACAAAACCTAGATTAAATTAGCAATAAATGAAAAAAATGACACATGTATATCTGAGTGCATTAAAGTACACTATCAAAGTCTACTCAAACGGATAAAGCTCCTCCCGCCATTTGCCTTCCCATGCAAAACCCTTCTTCTCCTTATTTATACCTCCCTCTCTCCCTCTCTATCCACAAATCCACATATTCAATAAATCTAGTGAGAAAAAAAAAAAAAAAAAAAAGAGAGAGCCATGAAAAAGTCTCAAACGCAAACGCAGATATCTTCTTCACCGCTAAAACAAACGATTGCGGTTGCGTCTATCGCCGCTGGTATACAATTCGGATGGGCTTTGCAGCTCTCACTTTTAACTCCTTACGTTCAGCTTTTAGGCATACCTCATAAATGGGCCTCACTGATTTGGCTATGCGGCCCAATTTCGGGTATGTTAGTCCAGCCCATTGTTGGTTACCACAGCGATCGCTGCAAATCGCGTTTTGGTCGCCGTCGTCCATTTATCGCGGCCGGTGCTGGGCTCGTCGCAATCGCCGTCGTTCTTATCGGTTACGCCGCCGATATCGGTGAGATTTTAGGAGATCGAGTTGATTCAACGCCGAAATCACACGCAATCGTTGTTTTCGCCGTCGGATTTTGGATTCTCGATGTTGCTAATAACATGCTTCAAGGACCTTGTCGAGCTTTGTTGGCGGATCTCTCTGGTAATAGTGGGAAGAAGACGAGAACTGCGAATTATTTCTTCTCTTTCTTCATGGCCGTCGGAAATGTACTCGGATTCGCCGCCGGAGCTTTTACTCATCTTCACGACGCGTTTCCGTTCACGTTGACGAAAGCTTGCGATGTCTATTGCGCGAATCTCAAAAGCTGTTTCTTCTTCTCGATTCTGATTCTGATGAGTCTGACGATTTTCGCTCTCTGGTACGTCGATGAGAAACAGTGGTCGCCGGAGACGGAGAAGGAAGTAAACGGCGGCGGAGAGGTTGATGATGGGAATATGGAGATAACGGAAGAAGTAACGGCGCTGTCTAAAGAAGTTAGAGTTCCGTTATTTGGGGAATTATTCAGTGCGGTGAAGGATATGGAAAGACCAATGGTGATGTTACTTTTGGTGACGTGTCTCAATTGGATTGCTTGGTTTCCTTTTCTTTTATTTGACACTGATTGGATGGGAAGAGAAGTGTACGGTGGTGACTCAGGAGGTAACGTTAATGATAATGCTCGGCGCGTGTATAACACGGGGGTTCACGCCGGCGCGTTGGGGTTGATGTTAAACTCGGTGATGCTCGGATTCACTTCGCTTGGGTTAGAGTGGTTAGCGCGTGGTGTTGGTGGTGTGAAACGGTTGTGGGGGATTGTGAATTTCATTTTAGCGTTCTGTTTGGGGATGACTGTTTTGATTACTAAGATGGCGGAGTCGAGCCGTCGCGACTCCGCCGTGTTAGGGGTGGTGGCGATTTCTCCACCGGTTGGTGTTAAAATTGGAGCTTTGTCGTTGTTTGCTCTCCTCGGTGTACCTCTTGCTGTAAGTATAATAATTTTTTTTGACTTTTTATTAACTTGTTTCATTATTTATGAAATTAAAAGAAATAGTTTTTTATTTTTTTTAAATCAAGTAATAATTTCTTTATGTTATTTATTTTCAGATAACTTACAGCATTCCTTTCGCTTTGGCATCAATATTTTCTTCTTCTTCTGGTGCTGGCCAAGGTAAGTTTGTATAATTCTGAATGTGAATTTTAAAAGATTATATGCATGTAAATACATATATATATATTTTTAATACATTTTTTTCTAAATGTCATTTATAGTTTATGCATGCATGGGTTTAATATTCGAGTATTTATTAGACAGTGATTGTTTTTATTTTTTTTGCATGCAGGACTGTCGTTGGGGGTTTTAAATCTTGCAATCGTTGTACCACAGGTTATATATTTCTTATATCAATGAATATATCGTTCTTATCGTATGGTTTTGGAGTTAAAGTAATGAATGAGTAAAAAGAGACAAAAAAAAACAAATGGATCGTTGAATGCATGTAATTAATGATGAATGTAGATGGTGGTGTCGGTAGGAGCAGGACCGTTTGATGAGATGTTTGGAGGAGGAAATATTCCGGGGTTTGTGTTGGCGGCGGTGGTTGCGGCCGTGAGTGGAGTTTTAGCGCTCACTGTGCTTCCTTCTCCACCGCCAGAAGCTGATGTTCTCAATGTTTCTGCCGTGGGAGGACATTAGTTAGCTCTTTTATCTCTATTTTTCTGTTTTACCGCATAGAGAAACAAAAAGTGTAAAGAGAAGAAGTTTGTGTAAAAACATAATAACTTCTGTTTCTTGACACATGTAAAATGTACTCTGAACAAGTGTAATTTCCGCATTAATGACAATTTAATGTACTTTTTAGATGCGACAAAATATGTTATTAATTTGGCATGCATCAACTGAATTGTTGCATGGAAGTTGACAATTGACATAGTCATAGTAGATTAATACTCCCTCTGTTTTTCAAAGATTGATTTTCTGAGTTTTTATTTTGTTTTCAAAAGATTGATTTTTTAGAATACATTTAATTGCTTTCTCTTTTTACGAAAAAAATAAATAATGATACGCATGGAAAAAATAATTTATATTAGTGCCAAAGCTTTTCTTTTTTGGATGCAAAACTTTTCATTGAATTAGAAAGAGAAAAAAAGAATGTTGGTAGTGTTGAGAAACAGAAAAGAGTAGATAAATATGTAGTAAAATGAAACAATCATTTTGTCTTAATCTGTGTGCAAAATTCGGAAAATCAATCTTTGGAAAACAGAGGGAGTAGTAGTTAGTATATTTGGATTTAACATAGATAAGATTGTGTGGATAACATTTTCATAGAAGTCGTTGACACTTTTACATGTTTGTGTGGGTTTCTCTGCGGACAATTCAGAGAGAAACCCTAGTTGTCACCCTTTTGATCTCTTCTTGATTGGGACCCGCGGCTGGTGGCTCCCTTAGCCATGCCATTGATTTTCTCATAGTTTTTATCTACCATATATGTGGTTAAGTGTTTTTAGACGAGATGTTTAATTTTCTCATATGTATCCCGTCTCAATGTATTGTAGAACCCTTGGTAAAACTAAAAAAAAAAAAAATCTCTTGATAAAAAAAAAGTTTTTGAACAAATTGGGCCTTTTAACTCTAATTTTTTTTTTAAAATTGACTATATACCTATGGCATTTGCCTACCTTGCCTACCCATAAAAACGGCAATGTTGGAGAGTGATGTAAAGCGGCATGTGCCAAATTGGAAGGTCGACGGTTGCAGCTTCGTCATCGGCTCAAACGCCTCTATTTTTATTATAGTGTCTTTCTTTATTATTCTTTTTAATTTCGTCTGACGATTTGTTCGTCGATACAGTTTATGTTTCTCTAGTGTGTGACTTTCTTCCACAAATCGATGTGGTAGCCTTGGTTTCGATCTGGTTTTGTGATGTTGATGTGTTCGGCTTGTATATTTTGAATTCAACTAGTGCAAATGGTGGTTATTCCTTGCCTTTATTTATTATGCTCGTTGGGTCGAGATTTGTTATGCACCTTGAGTTTATTTTTTATCATTCATCCTGTATGTTATGCTAGGTTTTAAGTTTGATTGGTTTTCGAGGTTTTGTTGGGCACCTACTAGTGTTCTTTATAAAAGCAACACTACTCTGCTTCAGAAAACAGATTTAGTCTTGGATAAGGGCTCAAATAAAACCAAGCTCAGTAATCAAAAAGAGAAGCTAATTAAACATCAATCCTGCGATTCACTTTCTTCATAACGATAACAATGTGTGTGAACTTAGCCTATAAATGGATACCTATGTCATCATTTTGTAAGCATCTTTGAATCATTCAACAAAAGACACAATTATTTTTCTCTTGTTCTCTCTCTTTTCCCTTTCTTATCAATACCTACTACTAAGATCATCTCAATTGTGGCTTATTTTCTAGCTTTTGTACTATGTTGCCTTTGATTAATATCATTCTAATACTTCGAGTGTTAAATAGAAGAAAATTAAAATACGTTTAATCTAACTTTTGCTATTGTTTTATAGATTTAAGTAATATATTCCATCCGTTTCGTTTTACTTGTCGTTTTAGAGTTAAAATTTTGTTTATAGTCTTAGTTTTAAAACATTAAGTAGTAATATGGAGGTTATTACTGTCATATTTTACACTGGTCTCAACTCGGGACCAGAAAATTTTATTAATTTAGAGAGGTTATTAATTTATAGAGTATTAATTTATTGAGGTTTCACTGTAAATAGAAATGCCACTTATGTGCATTGACAAACAAATCCTGGACAATTACTATTTCTCTTTCTAAAACAAGCCATTCCGTATTCATGAGAAACAAATATGCAATATAGCATATGTAATATTGCTCACTTCGTTATTATAAGAGACTTATATTTTACCAGACATTTATTAAAACATAGATATTTAATTGTATATTAAAGAAAAATGTTAATGCTAATTAGTCATAAATGAAAACCATATTGGCCAAATTACAACTTTTTTATAAAGTGACAAAATGCTTGCTTTATAAATAGTAACAAGTCACTCATTTGTAGGGCTGACGATCTATTTCCCCCCAATAACTATGACATCAAGCCAGATGAAGTCCGATCTATGACTCCGTTCTATATGTCCCCGAATCAAAAGTTCTAATCCTATATCTCCCCGAATTAAAAGTTTGAAATCCAGATGTCCCTGATATAATAGTTCGACGGTTATATCTCCACAGAGCTGGCTTACGACGGTTTACTGTTTTCTTAACCGGATAATAAACCTACTAAACCTAATTATACCCGACTAAACCAAGATTTTGACCCGATTAAAACCCGATTAGAGTCTACCCAAACATTCCCAAATCGAAACCCTAAAAACTAAATTCCCAAATCGAAACAGACGACGAACCCTAGAGAAAGTGAGAGAATCGAAGCTTGGTAGTTTCAGGATCTTGAAATCGAAGCTTTCGATGGCTATTGTCGTTCCTAATCCGGATTTAGTAGGAGATGTCGATCCCGAAGCTGAAGATAGAGATCGAGTTCTGATGCATGAAATGATAGAGGAGTTCATCGACGAACCACCAATTCGCCATGATGAGTATCCGGAGAGCGATACAGAGGACAACCACGCCGGTCAAGGAGTGTTTCAGACACATATAAGGCGCGGTGATGGGCATTTGTACCCTAACCAGACATTCTTTAGTGGAGTCGCTTTCAAGGAGGCTGTAGTGGATTATGCTCTGCGAACTGGATGCAATCTGAAGCAGTACAGGTACGATTCCGATAAAATTGGGTTCAAATGTGTTGGTTGCGATGGTACAGAAGGATCAAAGTGTTATTGGCAAGTGTATGCAGCGATTCTTAAGAGTGATTCGATGTGGAAGATTAGGAAGTTTATAGATAAGCATAGTTGTATCCCAAATGGTGAATATGAGATGTTTAAGGTGCCTCATATTGCTAGGTTATTTGTTGATAAGATTAGGGACAATCCTGAGTTTTACATGCCAGCAAAGCTTGAAGAAATCATTAAGGAACAATGGAAGATTAGTGTTACTAGGCCACAGTGTCAGTCTGCGCGGAAAAAGGCACTACAGTGGATTGAGAAGGAGTACGATGATCAGTTTGGTAGATTAAGAGACTATGCGGCTGAGATACTTGTTTCAAACAAGGATTCTCATGTAGAGGTTGAATGTCTGACGAGTGAAGATGGTAAAGACATTTTCAACATGTTTTATGTCTGTTTTGACACCATTAGAAGGACATGGATAGAGACTTGCAGGCCTCTAATCGGCATTGATGGGTGCTTTTTAAAGAACAAAGTAAAAGGTCAGTTATTAGTAGCATTGGGCAGAGATTCAAATAATGCTATATATCCTATAGCATGGGGTGTGGTTCAAGTGGAGAACACAGAGAATTGGGTGTGGTTTGTGAAGATGTTGAAGGCTGACTTTGGCTTAAATGAAAGGTGTAAATGAGTCTCCTACTAAGAAGCAACCAAAGCATAAGAAAAGAATCATGCATTGTAGAATTTGTGGGGTTGCTGATCACAATTCTAGGTTCCATAAGAATGATAAGAATCATAAGGTATGTGTTTCATTTTCTTTAATTTGTGGTATTGTGGAATTTGTGAGACACTAACAATGTCACATTTTTTTTATCTTCTTTTTGTAGACTTCTCATGATGGTTTGCAGTCTTCTCAACCTGAACCAAGTCAAGGTTCCCTCACTCAAGCTTGATCAAGTATTAGGAATAGCTATGTAGAATTAGGGTACTCATTTGTGGTTGTCTCATTCTGATTTTCGACCACATAAACTTATGTATCCCTGTGTCTTTTTTGGTATGTGAACTTGTGTTCTATTCGGCTTTATTTGGTTGTAACTTGACTTATGCTTCATTAATGGAAACGTTAGCTTCACTTGTTTTATGTCTAGAATCAAAGAGAAAAGAGAAACATGATACATTAACACAAACATCATACATTATACCACAGATTTGGTCTTAAGTATAAATCAAAAGTACAAAATCAAACCAACAAACATCATTAACACACCAAGAACATCATTCTCTAAGTTAACCTAGTAGTTTGCTGCATCCAATCATGATCATACACCCTATCAGTACAACAATCAGCATCTTCTTATTGCTTGCATTGGATTCAGCCAAAGCATCTTCAACCTTCTCAAGTAACTCGTTCTCCATCTTCATTTGAACCTTCTCGCAAACCATCTTTTCAAACTCCAAACTCTCTGTTATAAGCTCTTTTAGCTGCTGCTCAAGTCCAGCATTCTTTGCTTTCAATGTCTCTATCTCGTTGACCAAAGCTTCATCAACCCATTTGAATTTGTGTTCATCGTTCCTTAGCTACAAAAAAATTTCAAGCTTTGATTATCCGAATCATAATTAGGAAAAACAGAGGATAAAAGCTTGAAATTACCCTATTTTCGGCAGCAAAACCACACCGAAAGTATCTCCGGTAAGGATTGGTATCGGATTTGGAGGTTAGTGCCACGATTACTTCCCCACACCAACAGTTTTTTGGCACACCGAGAACTCTTCCTCTTCCACGAACACTTGAAGATCCTGTCGAATTGGTTGATACATTGCTCATCTTGAAACTCGATTTGGTTTTTAAAATCGAAATTTGGGGATTTTGAGAATTTAGGGTTCTTAGAAAACGAATTCTCGTTTTTGGGGATTTTGAGAAAACAACTTCTGGGTCGGGTTTTGTATTAGAGTTGGGTTGTTTTCCCGGTTTGTTCTTGGGAAGAAATGGTTTGGTCTCGGGTTTACGACGCAAACCGAAGTAATCCAGACGCGGGGACATCTGGATTTCAAACTTTTAATTCGGGGAGATATATGATTAGAACTTTTGATTCGGGGACATATAGAACAGAGTCATAGATCGGGCTTCATCTGGCTTGATGTCATAGTTATTGGGGGGAAATAGATCGTCAGCCCCTCATTTGTATGATGTATGTGACTTGACAATTTGGTCATTCATTTGGGATCCACTTGTGAAACTTCTCTTTATTGTTTTACAAATTCGTAAATTAGTCTCTCGCTCCGCTTTGCCCAAAAAAAAAGTCTCTTACTCCGCACAAATTTCATGTTGAAAAACTATTTAACGTTTAGAGTTTTTAATATGTTTATAGTCTAATTTTTAACTTATATTTCTATTCTAAATGTATAACTAATCAAACAGAAAACAAATTTGTGTACCAATTCTTATTTAAAATACAGAATATAATTAAGTAATAAATTTCTAATATTATGGTATATATCCTATTATCTAATTCCCAAAAAAACAAAAAACAAAACAATTTCTTAAATACTACTGAAAAACAAACAAATTGATTATATATTTTATAAAACATATTTTTTAAAATATGAAATCCTGCACGTATCTATTTTTTATTATGTTCAATACTCTAAAATAATTATAACAAATAACAGTACATAGTAATTATTTTTAATTTTTTTTTTATGAATTTTACAACAAATTTACAATGTCTTATGGATGTTGCCCATAATGGCATCGACAAACAAATCCTTGACAACTTTGTACCGTCCTTCCCCTTCTAAAACAACTCTTTGCGCAATTATAACAAAAACACTTTTGGTTGCAGCCAGAAGAGAATACAAGATTTTTGTTTGAGACATATTTCTTTGTGCAATTATAACAAAAACACTTTGGGTTGCAGCCAGAAGAGAATCCAAGATTTTTGTTAGAGGCAGATTGATCAATTGGAGGAGTCGCTGCTAGATGGGAAGGATATGCTCTCTCTTCGAAATTAGATTCTTTTATAACTAATGATGTACCTGTAAATTTCTAAAATATATGTGAGATTATTAAATTAATATTTTAGTAGATGTTAATTAATATTTTACATACTATCCTCAATATATTAATTTAGACTTACATGAAAAAACAAGAATTAGAAGAGTTAAAAACAAAACAGCCGTCTTCATTTTTAGTCTCAAAGAAAATTTATTAAATATTTTTGCTAATCGTTTAATTATTTGTTTTTTGTTATGAAGTTAGTAAAACTATATAGTGTCATATTTATATGTTTTATACATATGTATGTTACAAAAGCGTTAATGTTATAATCAACATTTTTTCGGTATAAATGAAAGTTGAGAAACCATTTTCGTTTAAATTGTAGTTTTCGTTTCTAAAATTTAATATTTATTTTTGATGCATGGCAGTTTAAAAATAGAATTATTATAGTCACACATCTTAGGAGTTAGGACAATTCTCTGATAATAGTGATAGACTTTGGCTTCTCGGTTAGAGGAGGTTATGTTCCTTATCATAAGTTTTAAAAAAAAAAATTAACTTGGTTTTCTGGTTTTTAAATCCTTAATTATGATTCTAGGTGTTAGATTTGAGTATCTTTTTGCTCTGATCCTATTATAAGATGTGTGTTAATATGATACTCTTTTTTCCAATATTTGTGTTAACACTCTTCCTTTCTTTAATTTCTTTTTGTGTGCAAAACTTGCATGTTTGTTTTCGTATGACTAAAAGGATATTCATAAGTTTGTCTCGGAGTGTGACATTTCTCAAAGGCTTAAATACTCAACATTATCACATGCAGGGTTGTTACAACCATTGCCTTTGCCTAACAAATTTGGAAAGATCTGAGTATGGAATAACCAAACTATTAAGGAACAGATTCAGTAAATTATGCACATTTCCAAGTATAGTGTTTTCAACCATTGGTTGTAAATTATAAGAAATGTATTTTATTTATGTCCTATTTGTTAGGTAGAAGGCAATGGTTGTAAATTTTCACTATCAGTAATGGAACGTATTGGTAAAGTTGCATATAGACTCCAATTACTTGAGAAGTAAAAAGGACATCATGTGTTTCACGTATCACAATTAAAGAAATTTTTGGGGGGCAATCATCAAGTATTCAGGTTATTGCTTTACCTGACGTGTTTAACGATAATGAAGAGTTGATCATTGAACCAGAAAAGATTCTAAAGACAGGTTACAATGACAAGGAGCAAGGATGTATTAGAAGGGTTGGTTCATTGGAGAGGTTTACCAGACCATGAAGATTCTTGGGAAGTTTTCAGAGAATTGCATCGTCAATATCCTTCACTATTAGCTTGAGCACAAGCTTCATTTTGAAGGGACGGGGTATTGATAAGCCTCGCCAAGTGTATATAAGAAAGCAGAAGTCATACGTGCCAGAGCTTCACCAACTGTATATAGGGATGTTAACTTACTTGGGCATGAAATCCCATTTAATAAATGGGTATGTATAAGAAAAATTAGTCCGAAAAAATATTAAACAGGATTAAATGGGTTACCCTAATTAAACCCATTTATTAAATGGGGTTTCACATAAATAAATGGATACCCATTTAAGCCCATTTATATTAGTTATCTTTATTTAAAAAATGTTAATATCTTAATAACTAAAATAATAGAGCAATATATTAAATACATTAAAACTAAACTATTCTACTTAAATTCAATTTTTGATTTGAATATTTTTTTTAAATACGTAAAACTGTATTTTCCCGCCAAAATAAAAAAAAATTACGTTTTATCACAAAACATATTCTCCCACAAAATCGTGTTTTCCCGCTAAAACCGTAAATCCAAATTTTTCCGCCAAAATCGTAAAATCATGTTTTCCCGCCAAAATCACAAAACGTGTTTTCCGCCAAAACCGTAAACCTGCGTTTTCCCGCCAAAATCGCAAAACCGTGTTTTCTCGCAAAAAATCGCAAAATAGCGTTTTATCACCAAAACATCTCATATCATAAGATAATGTTTTCCGCCAAAACCTAAATCCGCAATTTTCCACCAAAAACGCAAAATTGCATTTAATCACCATAAACTATTTTCCACCAAACATCGTTTTTTTGCCAAAATCGTGAAATTGTGTTTTGTCACCAAATCACAAAATCGTAAAACCGTGTTTTCCGCCTAAATCGCAAAATTACATTTTCTCAAAACTATATTATTTTTCAACAACATAATAAGTACAGTTATATCATTATTTATCAATTAAATTTAATAAAATAATATGTAAAATTTAAATAATCAATTAAATAATTATTGATTATATTATTGTTTTGAACAAAACAATGTTATATGGGTCTAAATGGATTTAAATGGGTCAATGAAACATAAATGGATTTACAGTAAATGGGATGGGTTTGGATGAATCTAAAGAGGGTGAGTTTACCCATATTAACATCTCTAACTGTATATAAGAAAGCGAGGTCACACGTGCCAGAAAAGAAAGCAAAGGAGTCGTACGTGTGAGAAGTGAAGAGAAGAAATCAAGTGAAGACACGCGTATATTGTGTATATAGGCTTGAGTATTGTTTCTGTAGAAGTTTATCCATTTGTTTGTTGTATCAGTGACGCATGTGTCATTGTAGAGAGAGATGATCTAGAGAGATGTTCTAGAGCTCTTTCGAAAGACAAATTGTATCGATTCTTTGAGTGTTAATAAAGATTGCATATTCTTTCTTAACAAAATTTTATTGGATAGTTAACATAACATTCGACTTCAACATTCCAATAAAAAAAAGGTACAATCTCTAACATAACATAACACAATTTCATCCTCTATATATATGAATGATCCAATGAAAACAGAATGAAAAGGAGTAAAAATCAATAGCAAAATAGTTCTCAACTAGAAGAAGTAAAACATCGAGAGCGGACGGCGAGAGATAAAGTCATCAATCTATCATAGTAAACAAACAAATAATAGAGAGTAGTAATTAACCAACAACCGGAATAAGAGTGAGAGAGGCTTGTCTTCGTGACAAGCTTAAAGCTTATCAACCCCTCTATTCACGCCAGCAGAACTTGGAGTAGAAGCAGCACGCCGCAGATAACAGATACTTCTAAGTTGTATCAAAAGAAACTCTACACGGTTTTCAAGATCTACTAAATTTGAGTACGTCTCCAATGATTTAGCAGACTTCATCAGTCTATGCTCTCAAGCAAGGTTACCAGATGAAAACGCTTTTCGTTCTTGGCAGCATTAGTCTTCCTTGTAGCAGAAATCTTTGTAATGCTGTCGAGGCGAAATTTTTAGCATCATTCTCCATAAGAAAGGAGGAAGATACTAAGATTTTCTCCATACTAAAGGACTATGATGAGAACAATTTCTGAAAAAATAAGTGGAAGTGATCTCTCCCTAGAGGAGAAAAATGACAAGATATCACTCTCCTTACATTTTTTCTATTCTTCGTTGACAAAAATATTTATGAAATTTTTTATATTCTTCCTTCACTAAAATCTTAATGAATCTAGTGTTTCGTTTTGATAAACAACAATACACACACAATAATATTGAAGACGTGTAAAGTGAAAGACAAAATAAAAGAGAAAGCTTCCAAAAGACTAACCTTTTCTCACCAGTTCACTATGCAATTGCAAACCACGCATACGCATATCTACCTTTCTCTTCTTATTGGATTCTTGCGTTGTTACGCGTCTTCTTAGATGCTTCATCACTTCACTTTCTTCTTCTCTTCCACTGTCACTTTTTGTGATCTACAACATTTGCTCTCGAACCACTAAATCATCTCCATACCCAAAGCCACCGACTTGGGTTCAAGATCTGAAAGCTTTCGACTTTTCACTGTCAATCGCAGAATTGAGAATACCCAGTAGCCAAAGCTCGGGTCTTTGGCCTTGTGGGTCGAATTTGTAGGGGTTTAGGGTTTTGTTTTGTTCTATAGAAGCAATGGTGGATTCTAGTGGAAGTTGGAGAGATGCGTATAAAGGAATGTCGTCTGATAATGTAAAGGGTTTAGTGTTGGCTTTATCTTCAAGCTTATTCATTGGTGCTAGCTTCATTGTCAAGAAGAAAGGACTTAAGAAAGCTGGTGCTTCTGGTCTCAGGGCAGGTTTATCTCTGCTTTTAGTAATTTGGGTTTAAGAATGTCTATTGATCAATCTGTGTGAGCTTCACTTGTAATGTGTGTTTGAAATGGAGACTTATTGAGGTTTAAGTGGCAAAAATTGAAGCTTTCTTTGCAATGGTCTCAAGTCTCGTAAATATTTTACAGTTTTTGTTTGGCTAAATTTGGTGGTGACATATGTGTAGGGTCAGGAGGTTATTCTTACTTGCTTGAGCCTCTTTGGTGGATAGGCATGATAACAAGTGAGTTTCCTTGATTCTTACATGATTTGTTTAAGAATTTTCTTACCTGAGGTATCGAGTTATCGGTTTAGCTGTGCAATGCGGTGTTGGCATTATTGTTTCTTGGAAGATTGTGGTGGCATTTATGGTAGACACAATCTTTGCTTGTTTTGTAGTGATTGTGGGGGAAATTGCAAACTTTGCTGCGTATGCGTTTGCACCTGCCATTCTAGTTACTCCTCTTGGCGCGCTTAGCATTATTATCAGGTGTGAATAAACTCGTAAGTTTCGCATAACATATGTGTTTTCTAGGCTAGGTAGGTAGTCTTTTACATTAGGTAGTCCTAATGATCCAAGTTGTATATTGAGTTATAGAGCCTTTTTGATTGTGTTTTTGCAGTGCTTCTCTTGCACATATCATCTTACAAGAAAAGTTGCACACTTTCGGGATCCTTGGTTGTGCTTTATGTATCGTTGGTTCGGTAACAATCGTGTTACATGCTCCACAAGAACAAGATATTGATTCCGTTTTAGAAGTATGGAATCTTGCAACAGAACCTGGTACACACCTCTCTCTGTCCTCTTTCAAAGCCCAATCTCGTAATTAAGATTTATATGATAGTTTCGTGACACATTGTGTGTTCTTTAACAGCTTTTCTCTTCTACGCTGCGGCTGTGGTAGGAGCAGCTATTGTACTTATAGTTCAATTTATACCACTTTACGGGCAATCCCATGTCATGGTATATATCGGTGTTTGCTCTCTTATAGGATCATTATCGGTACGTGATCACTCTATAATCTTGCATGTTGTTACATACATTTACCGTTGGAGTGAAAATATTCATGACCGTTTGCAAACAGGTTATGAGCGTCAAGGCGCTTGGAATAGCGTTGAAACTCACTTTTTCTGGAACGAATCAATTAGGATACCCGCAAACATGGGTCTTCACTGTGATAGTTCTTATGTGCGTAATAACACAAATGAACTATCTAAACAAGGTAAGTGAAAGTGCCAATTCTACAAAAATTTCTCTGGTAAATGCTATGGGATGAAATGCTTGTTTAGGATAAATTCATTTCGAGTTTTCACTTTTTTCACTGGTAGGCGCTAGATACGTTCAACACGGCAGTGGTTTCCCCCATATATTACGTTATGTTCACGTCATTGACAATCTTGGCTAGTGTCATCATGTTTAAGGTATTACTTGTTTCTTTTTTCTTCTATACTCCTTATATGCTAAGCTGCTCTGCTGCTGCGTTGCCATTTTCGGCATTTCTGTTTACAAGTAAACAAAGAAACACCTTGCAAACAAAACGATTGAGGCCATAAACAAGAATAAGATCTGGTTTTTTTTTTTTTGTCTGGTGATTGCAATGCCTAAACAGGATTGGGATCGGCAGAACGGAACACAGATCTTTACAGAGCTGTGTGGGTTCGTCACAATCCTATCTGGAACTTTTCTTCTTCACACAACAACGGACATGGTTGATAGCGAGTCTAAAGGAAGTAAGCATTTTGTTTCTTGGTTGTTTGTAGGAGATGATCATTTCATGCTTTGTTCATAATTCGATTATTAACAGCGACCAAAATGCAGATTTATCATCAGACGATAATCATCTGCTTCTGAGAATTCCAAAACATTCAGAAGACAGTAACGGGTTTGCGCAGGACGGCATCATTCTCAGTCTAAGACGCCAAGAGTCTGCAAAGTCACCACGGCCTGCTCGTCAAACCAAGCAACTAGAAGATGATCTTGAAGCTGTACCACTCCGAAGACAAGAGAGTTCATTACGTTCTTAAGATTGTTTCGCCACATATACATGTATATATATATAATCTATCCCTCAAGGTCTTCAGCGCCTAAGAGCATTGCGTTTGGTATCATCGGCTGAAGAGAGACGGCATTCTTAATTTCTTATAGGTAGCTGAGCCATTTTTCACAATATCTTTTGTTATACTGAAAAGTTGGGTTCTTCGGAAATGTCATGTGTCACTTGTTTGGAGAAACTGTTTATATACACGTATATGTGATTGAACCCTGATTAATCAGAACCGAACTAGTGGTGGCAAGGACAAGAGAAACCCAAACCGGAAATTGCTTTCGCGATAATCAATCAGAACTTTATGAGATCTTGTTGCAATCATACAGATACAAACTACAAGCCTACTGAAGCAATGAATTGAATAAAACATTGAGACGACTGTTAATGAATTGAATTGGCCTCTCTTTCTTTCTTTCTTTCTTTTTTTTTTCAATTGAAACACCTCGCCCTCTCTCTTTCTTAAAATCACATCACATTCGTATACCCCTAAACTGGGTTCTCACCTGAAACGTGTGTGTCGATCTTCTCACAACAATGTTGGTCTCAGAAAAATAACTGTGGTGTTTTACTCTTACTCACAGTCAGTACAGCCGCGATACTATACAGCATTCAAAAAGTGGTCTGTTATTGTGTTGCTGCTTGTATAAGGTTTCGCTTCTCTTCTGATCTGTGACGAAACAATTTGGTGATTTTTCTCCTCTCGCAATCCTGAAATTTTCACAGAAGGGAAAAGACTTATGAATTTTTCTTCTCGATACGCGTTTCACTCAGGATTATGTTATGAACCTAACTATCAACATAATGGCCAAACCTGCATAGCGACACTTTCCTACGTAGAGATTTGATTCAAGTAGAACAGATCATTCAACCCATCTTACATTCGTATTCATCACTTTCTACAAACCCATGATACTAGTTTCATATTTTCGGCTCTGATGCAAGTTTTTATATTTTACAGACCATACTATAAGACTCCATTTTTCACAAATCTGTAGGTCGAAGATCTCTATCTACCCTTAAACCCAGCTTAAAAGTGGAAAAAAAGCCAAATCCACTGATATCTATAAGCATCAGGCAGGTCAATATGGAATCATAATAGTTTCATTGAGGGTTATTAAAACATGAATCTTGTACCTTGAACATGTGAAGATTAAATGGAGTGTCAGGATTCATCCTTGTTAATTTCTGGTAGGTGTATGCAAAGCTCAGCTGATCTCGGGGAGTGAAGCGCTCAACTTCGTTGAACCAAAGACAAGAGAATAGGTTTGACATGGGGGTATGTTCTCGTACAATGAAAGACCCTTCTGGAACATCTGCAAACAGCATACACAAGGAGAATTATAGTCACAGTGAGAAAAGAAAAACATATAAATGTACTGAATACATCCATTGGACGACCATAGCCTAGCTCGGTGGTAATAAGCATTAAACCCACGATGAAAGCTTAATATGAAGACTGGAATAAAAGTTGGCTGCAGTCATTCAAATACAAATGCACACCATTGGCAAAACTGTAAATGTGAAATTCCACATGCACTCATTAGCATAGTTTCAGAAGCAAATCGTTAGCAGACTTCTACTTCTTTACCATGCTTGATACAGTTTTGCTACTTTTCAACTCACACTAGTCATTTTTTTTTGTTTATTATTAACCAGTTTCTTTCTAATCATTCATCATCTATGTTATCAGAAAACACAAGCAGCTATGGCTACAAACTACAGAAAAAGCCCCCTAAGAAGGGTTTTAATCATTTCTTATAGCAGTTATCGAACAGAACTTACTGCTGGGAAGAAGCTTGTTGGGATCTGAAGCATTGAATCTCGTCAGCCCGTCAGCCTGGTAAAACTCAAACTGCTGATCAATGACAGTGTGATTGTACTTGTTCAGCTTCTTGTTTTGTGCAACCTCTTCCCATAGGCAATGGCGGTCGTAATGGTTGGAGATAGCATACTCGTGCCCTTCACGCCACAGAAAGTATTCCAGGATGACTAGGGGGTCCAACTGGAGACGTAACTTGCTGTCTAACCAGATTGAATACCTAAAGAATATACATCGGATGAGTTTCTGTTTTGAATTGTAGAGCTTTAGGTGGGTAACCAAAACAACTTCCAACATCTAAACTTTAACGTATTCAGATTTTGACTCTTGCATTTGTAGCTTACTGTGGAAACTATAAATATACTAGACAACTAATATCCTCTCCACTAGATTCTCATTCATACTAAACTGAGAAGTGCTTGTCTAGTCGCTCTAACTTTGGCTAATTGTATCTGCAGGAGAAAATTGTGCTAGTTAGACTTATTGAAACCTATCCCTACGACATGAGTCTCACCTTGCCGAAGGGAAAAGTCTGTGTGGTAACAGTTTTGGTATTTTCCCTACCCTCCGCATATCTGCGTAAGGAAGATTCCTCACCACAACCAATTTCCACAGACCAACGAATCCAGCTCCGTCAGGTACTTGGCCTTCGGCAGAAAGTGTTTGCATGGTAATCTCGTCCACAAACACAACGAAGCAAACATCTTTTCTTGACAAACTACTTACCTAAACGAAGAGAGAAATCCCAGGTTAGCAAAAGTAATGAATATAAATTGATGATATCAGCGTGTAAAAAAAGAAAACCACGTACAAAAAGGAATATGCATCTATTGCGGATCCTTAAAATATGTGAAGATAAACACGCAAAAATGAACAAAGAAGCTACTAACAAGTCACTGGAACCAATGTTAATGTCCTGATGGGCATAGAGCTTAACAGATGGTTGAATTCATGGATACAGAAACACCCATCAAACAAACAAATGCCTGGCATTCAACTATTCATAACTCAGCATTTGCATGTCTGGCTATGGCAATTATAAATACATCACGAGATATTCTTCTGCAACCAATAATTTTTTTTTGATATTTTGCACTCAAATACAACTGTCAACTACGCATCTTAATCTAGTTGCCCAAAACTAGTTTACTGCTATCCAGGTCAGGTTCAACAGTTGGTCAAACTCAGCTAGCAAATCTCAGCTAGTGAGTATCTAAGTGCTACAAATTGTCTTAAGTCTCCATGTATGTAGGATGGGCTATTTCCATGTACCTAACCCGATGCTAACAGAGAATAGTAGTTAGGAATTTCAAATTCTAGATGTGGAAATAAGAAGAAAAATACAACATGAAAATACATCAAGGGCTTACATTATCATACCATTTTATTAGCAGGATGCCTCAAACGATCAGAATTTCCAAAAATACAGGATATCACAGCGATGTGACATCTACTGATATAGTTAGCATCATCTTCTGTCAGGTCAAATCCAGTGCTTGGCAATCCTTCAGGGGATTTGACAAAGCCACAATGGATTTTCTGCTCTTGAACCAAGAAAGAGTCTTCTCGTTCCTGTAAACTCTGGTGACCTGCAAATTTAGGCTCCCACTGTTCTTCTCCATCAGGTTTATCCTCCATCTCTATGTATTGTAAGGAGGGTGCAGCAAAATTTTGAGTTTTCAAAGGCTCTTTTATTTGTTGACTGGAATTCAACAGCTTCATCTCACAAGATACGCCTATAAGATTTAAACAACAAGAGTATTCTGAGAAGCAAGAGCCCAGAATATGTTCTTTAACTCAGCTAATTATAAGACATTACCTGAAAATCTGTGACTTCGCGCTCGTCTTTTTGTATCAGTTTGTGCTGTTTTCCCGGACTTACCACCCGCACCAACAAGAGAAGACTTCCCACGTGACCTTTTTGAAGTTGCTCCATGAATCTTTTCAATTTTCTGATGCTTGGTCGTGGAATGAAGAAAAACAGATGCATTCTCTTTGTGAGATTCTTCAGTAGCACCATCCTCATTGTGCCTATGATTATCTTTGTGTGATTCCTCATTTTCATCCCCATCATGCCCCATATCAACATATTCATCCCCTTGAGTATCATGAGAATCAATTGAATCATCTTCATTAGATTCTGTATCAAATGGCTGATGATGCCCATCATTCTCCTTCAAAGATTGACCACCTTTTACAAGAGAAGCCTGATACTCCACTTCATATTTCTTCAGCTCATCACGTCCAGCTTCATTGTAAAAACCAACTCCCTTCCAATCCGAACCTTTCAAAGGATTCCGCAGCGATACATCCTTTTTCACTTCAGACACTGACCTCTCCTCAACAACAGATTTATCCTCTACATCATCCTCATTATAATCTTCATCCCGTCTTCTATCATCCTTATCCCAATATCTCGAATCTCGTCCATGTAACACTGAACCATGACCAAACTTCAGTATTTTCAATGGATCAGTTCTTGACACATTCGTAAGAAAATCACCTTCAGATGTATCAATTCCTGCATAAACGTAATACAATGCATCAGCTTCTTCCTTATCCTATTCAAACATCAATTTCTCGAATCCAGTTCCTATCAACCAAAAGAGGATCTAGCTCGAGAGAAATCGAACTGACCTTTATCATCTTTGCCAAAATTAGTATAACCAGAGAAATAATAGTAAGCTGAGACACAAACAACGAGCACAACACAAAGAACAAACACCAAAGAGCCAACACCGCAACGACGATTCCTATCTAATCGAGTAGATCGCCGCCATCGACTAGCTTTCCCGTGCTGATTTACAACTCCGAAATTACCACCACCGCCGTTACGGATCCCGATCGCTACATGATCTGACGAAGCTCCGCCGTTGACATAAGGATTGTAACCGCTTCGACCTCCCAAAAACCTCTCCGTTCCTGATTGTCTATACTGAGCCATTCTCGCATTGTCGACGAAGCCTCCTCCTTCTCCGTCGTCGTCGTCTCTCTCTACGTCTCCGTTGAAAATCTCGTTTACATAAGCAGAGAGTGGAGAATTTGAAGTATGAATGAAGCAAACTTGTTTTTGATTTTGAGATACTTGACGAAGAAGAAGATCGATTAAACTAACCATTAAAACGATCTGATTGGGTGAGATAGAGAGAGAGAGGTGAAGGCGCGTGAAAGTTCACGCGCTTCCGGGCTAAATGACGGCGTGTTTGGATCAGCAAACCGTTTGTTTGTATGACGTGGCGTGAATTTGCAGTTACGAGACTGTCCTTTGGATCCGACCCATTTAGGGTGGGTGCGTGTGGGTACCATTTTCCCAATGTTTGTGTTATAGACTTATAGTAATAGTATTTTTTTTGTTTTGACAAATTTTGATGTCAATTAGACAATTTAAAAAGTGTAATAATAAAATGCAACTTCAGTTGTCGTGAAGGAAAGAGCATAGTTTTAAAAAATCAACAAAATCATTACATTTATATGTACGAGTTATACTATTTTTCTGATTAACCTGACTAAACCAAAAATATATCAATTGAATGAATTAAATTTGGCACCAACTTCTAAAAAAAAAAAAAGGAGATTAACTCGAATTTCAGAAAATAACTTATAAATCCAAGATTAATGGAAACAAAAAAAATAAGAAAACAAGTCATATCTTTGGCCGGTGACCATCATTAATTACAACTAATTCAACAAATAAAAATATACCGTAAAATATTATTGGTCAAAAAATATTAAAATACATTTTTATATAGAAAGTTGAAAACTTTACTTTAAATGAAACCAAATATTTACTCTAAAACATCATTTAAAATGATACGGAAAA
Organism: Arabidopsis lyrata subsp. lyrata; assembly: GCF_000004255.2. Lineage (NCBI taxonomy): Eukaryota > Viridiplantae > Streptophyta > Magnoliopsida > Brassicales > Brassicaceae > Arabidopsis > Arabidopsis lyrata. Next base: position 19,514,750 of record NW_003302550.1, on the reverse strand, counting down.
AGTATACTTTAGAATATGTGTTGACATGATGATTAACTTTAAAGTAGAGGCATACTATAAGTTGTAGTTTTAAATTATATATCAGTCTGTGTGTTATACTAGACTTGGATTGTGCGTCAATCACAAATGGAGTAAATAAAATCATAAAATTTAAATTCATTCCATCTAAATTTATGTTGGAGGTTTTCTATTAAAAAAAAAATTATGTCAGCAAATTAACTAAAGTTTCTAAACATTACCAACATCATTTAATTTAAACACTGAAAAACTAGTAGAAACTATGAAGTCTTTTTTTCCGGGTTCTTACGATTTTAAATATATCATTTACTTTATTCTTTATATGCATATATATATGGTCAACGATTCATGTGCAGATTATTAATAATGGTTTTTGATTTTTTAAATATTGGTGTTTGTAGAATTAAAAATGATCAGAAATTAGTTAGAATATTTTCTAATTTAGACTTGTTAATTATTGTTTTTCATAATCATTGAGTTGTGCATTTGTTATTAACAATGTCATCAATGTTTTTATACATAAAAATCTAAACAAATTGTGAAATGGGCTAAAATAATTACACAGACCCGTTTAGACCTGTTTCTTCTAAGCCATCCTACTTTTATATATAGGATATGATGATCGTCCTTTGGTCAACCGTTATGCTGGATTGGGTCTACAATATGAAGGAGGTATGTAGATAAACTAGTCTCTTCTGTCGATGTCGATCTCTTGACAAACATAATGTGTATATATATGTTATCATACCACATGGTACAAACTTTGAGGCCATCGTCTGATCAAATTCAACATGATGTGCTGTGGTACTTCTTCTTACTGGATAATTTAGGCTGCACGCGATACAGTTACCTGCCGTCTGATGCAAACCTTTCAGGTTCGAGTTGATGAACAGGGCTGTCTCCTTTTGGATGTGATTTTTTCTACTGCTAGAGTTAAAGGTAACTAACTAAGAGTGATTGAATTGTGGTGCATTGTTCATTGAGTATAGTATAAATCTCACTTTGCTGATTGAATTATGTTGCATAGGAAGAGACCACCAGCGTGCACTTCTCACCTCACGATGACAGTTTGGTGGATGGCGGATTACCTGATTGCATGGCCCTCAGATGCTTTCGATGATAGCGAACGGTTTTACCTGGTATGAATGGTTTCCACACAGCATAAGTTTTATTTAGCTCATAATCATTTCAGAAATAAGTGTGATATATGTTTTCTTATGATGCATGTGGAGGGATCAGAGTTGCTGGACACACACTGAATTCGTTTGTACTTGCAGTTTTCGGTTTATAAAAATGATAGGACGATTTCAGATGCAAGTGTATTGTTTTTTGTTTTGTTTTTGCATATCATTGCACAGACCACTGAGTGTTTCATGACTGTTGTTTCAAAACTGTTGTTGTTGTTTCAGGAGGATCTCTCAAAGTTGAAGATTGTGAAAGTGACGATAGAAACGAGTGAGTAAGCGCCGCTCAAGGCCAAAAATTCAATCCTCTACATATATATATATATAGCTTTTAAAGGATTGGCCAGTGGTGGTATTGGCGAGCATGTTGAACGCAAAGATATCATTAAAAGTGGCGTCAGTGAGTGTACAAGATTCTTGTATCTCAAGGGTAACTTGTGCTGGGGAGAAGAAGATTTGACTCCTATGAGTTTAGAAGAAATTTGTAACCAAAATATGCAACGATGATGCAGCGAGAGATTTGAATATATATTTCATAGTTTTTATAAATAGCTTTCTTAGGTCTCTTAGTTGTTATTGATTTTGATTTTGATTAATAAAGTTGAGAAGTTTCAACTTTATAATGAGCTTTCGAGCATGGAGAAGAGTTTTCGCAACCTATCTAACGAGCTCACGAGCACGGAAAAAAATATTCAAAATCTTTGATATAATCGATTTATGCTTTTAGATTATCTTATGCTCTCTATCACTCCTGCAACATTTAGGTGACTATTTATGGTGGATCAGATTAAGTAGCTTTTTTTATGTGGTGTAATCATATATATGAAAGTTGGCAAATTCTCTTCATCCTTTCCTCACGTCAACACGCCAGCGAATGCCACGTGTCCATAATAATAAATTACAAAAAATCATTCTTGTTATTTTGATCGGTTATTTTCGTATTTCCGTACATTTTATTGGTTTTATAAAAAATTTAAACTATAGAAAAACTATATATGATTCAGATTGGTTACGATTTGATTTTTTAGATCTTACGGTTTATCAGTTTTAGAAAAAAATAAAAGAACATAAAAACCATATGCAATTCAGTTTGGTTCGATTTAGGTTATTTTCGGTTTATTCCATAATTTTTAAAAAAAGGTAACATTAGATTTTTATCTTGAATTGTATCATCTTTGATTTAAATTCGATAAAACCGTGTGTACATTCCAACATACTTCACGAGTTAAATGTTAAACATAATATTATTATTAAAAAATAGCATTAATTTGAGAAAATTTGTTCATGTAACAATCAATTTATTGTTTAATCGTATTCCTATCGAGTTTTAGTCAAATAAAATTTCTTGTAGTATGTACAAAACAATTATATTGAGGATATTTTCCTATTCTACAAGATACATTCAAATCTCTTTAGTATATTTGCCTTTATCCCCAAGTCATGTAATTGGGGGCTTTGATCTTTTGTATAAATACTCGACCTTAGGGTCTTAGCAAGATAAGTTAAATCTTCTTCTATTCTCTTGTTTGACATGGTCTCAGAGCAAAGATCATGAAAACCCTAAATTTTTTTTCCTTAAAGAAAGCCTCTCGGCCTCTTCTTCCTCTTCTTCTATTCTTACTCTGTTTTTTTTTCTTTTAAAAACAGAACATCCACGCCAATTTCTCTGGATTAAGCCTCTCGGCTCCTTTGTTATCTCTTTGCGTTTCTTCTTCTACGCCTCTCGGCTCCGTTATCTCTCTATTACTCTGTTTTTTTTTTTTTTCTTTCTCTCTTATTAAAACAGAGCAACCTTGAAACGTTTCTCTTTTCTTCAAGTCTGATTCAACGATGGCCTTGGCGACTACCAATCCGAAGCACAAGACAATCTCACCTTATGATCTGACTTCTAACGACAATCCAGGGGCTGTGATTTCTCAACCTCTTCTAAGTGGACTGAATTATGACGAATGGGCCATGAACTTCCGTATGGCCATCAGCTCTCGCAAGAAGTTTGGCTTCCTTGATGGAAGTATTTCGAAACCCGCCTCCGATGCACCGGAATTCGAAGACTGGACAGCTAATAACCACTTGATCGTTGGTTGGATCAAACTGACCATCGAACCTAAACTTCGCACCACACTTTCAACATGTGAAGTTGCGAAAGACCTCTGGGATCTTATACGGAAGCGTTTCTCTGTCAAAAGTGGCGCACGACTTCAGCAACTCCGCAATTCGCTAGCTAACTGCAAACAGAACGGCTCCACTATTGATGAATACTTTGGAAGATTGACAAAACTGTGGGACGGAATTTCAGATTGTATGAACTCGAAGCGTTGCAGCTGCGGCAAGTGTGAGTGTGATCTCAACACAGCCCGCGACAAAGAACTTGAGATGCTTCGGGTTCACGATTTTCTCTCCGGTTTGGATGACTCTGCTCATGGTGCAATCCGCTCACAGATTTGCGCCATCACTCCTCTCCCGGACCTGGATACTGTATACCAAACCATCTCTCAGAACGAGACGCTCCTCTCCACCGCAACGCCTGATGTAGCTGTTATGGGCTTTGCCTCTCAAGTCTCCGGTCTGGGCTCCGTATTCACACGCGATCTTAGTAAACGCAGTCCAAGCTTTAATGGAACGTCTAGATTTGGACCAGGGAACAAAGATCCTTCTCGCAAATGCTCAGCCTGCGGACGGATGGGACACGAAAAATCCTCGTGTTTTAAAGTGGTGGGCTATATAGAAGGATCTAGAATAATCTAGAATATCTTTAAATATATTTCTAATAATTATCTCATTTATGTATTTGTGTATATTAGGAAACTAGATTAATTAGGTTTACCTTTCTCTTCTTTATATAAACATATGTATCATAACCTTTATCATTATGAGAGTCAATATACTATTTTTATGATTCTAAACTCTCATCAATCTCTACATGGTATCAGAGCAAGGTAGGTCAGATCAAGGTGGTGTGGTGGTGGACGACGCCACAAAAGGTGATGAACCTTGTCTTGAAGAAGAAGACCACGATGATTTTTTTTTTTTTGTTGTTGTTATTTTTTTTTTTTTTAATAAAATAAAAAACAAAGATATTTTGAAGATATAAAACGGAAATTTTTTTTTTTTTTTTTTTTAAATTGCAGAAAAAAAAAAAATTAAAAGAAGCACTTTGGCTTGATTTTAGAAGCACTTAGGCTTG
>NW_003302550.1:19390362-19510167 GCF_000004255.2 Arabidopsis lyrata subsp. lyrata | reverse complement strand
TATACACAAATACATAAATGAGATAATTATTAGAAATATATTTAAAGATATTCTAGATTATTCTAGATCCTTCTATAGGCTATCCCGATTGGTGGGGAGATAGACCACGACCCAACATTGATACCCGCAGCTCTCAAGGACGTGGTCGCGGCACTGCTCCACGTGCAAACCTCACACAGATCGCCAATGCAAACTCCGCAGCCATTGGTTCCTCGGAGATTACAGACAGTGATCGACAAGGCTTGCTGGGATTGTCTGATGATCAATGGACGCTTGTTCAAACAGTGATCAACGCCGGCAAATCGAATGACAAATTAAGTGGTAAGATCAATGAAATTCCTTGGATACTAGATACCGGGGCAACACATCACATGACGGGTCAATGTGACCTTTTGGAGAACATTCGTGATATTACTCCGGTTTCAGTCTTACTACCAGCCGGTACTGATGCTATTGCCACGAAACAGGGGACAGTTCGCCTCACCTCTCAGATCACAATAAGAAACGTTTATTTAGTGCCTGGCTTTCATATCAATTTGATCTCCTTAGGTCAACTTGTTACTGACCATCTTCTTGTGGGACAAATCACTGATAAACTTATGATTTTGCAGGACCGCACTTCGAGGATGGTGATTGGGTCGGGTGAACGAGAGGGAGAGGGGCTTTACCGGTTTCGTGGGATTGAGACAGTGGCAGCTTTGAAGACAAGCCTTAACGATGATTTTGCTTTGTGGCATCACCGCATGGGCCACCCATCTGCACGTGTCACTGGAATGATTCCCGGAGTCCGTGGTGTTTCTAATAATACTAGTACGATTTTCTTTCAGAATTGTGATGTGTGTTTAAGAGCAAAACAAGCTCGCCATTCATTTCCGGATAGTTCTAATAATTCAAAAGCAGTTTTTGATTTAATTCATATCGATTTGTAGGGACCCTATCGGACTACGGCATTTTGTGGATCCCGTTATTTTTTAACAATAGTTGATGACCATTCTCGGGCTGTTTGGTTGTATCTCCTTGCTGATAAGTCTCAAGTTTCCAGATACATACGAGACTTCTTGGCTTTGATCGAAAGACAATTCTCCAAGAAAGTGAAATCTATACGAAGTGATAATGGGAGTGAGTTTGTGTGTCTCACTCGTTTCTTTCAAGAAGAAGGAATTGTCCATGAAACCTCGTGTGTTCATACGCCACAACAGAATGGTCGGGTCGAAAGAAAACACCGCCATATCTTAAACGTTGCAAGAGCTTTGCGTTTCCACGCCAATCTACCAATAGAGTATTGGGGAGAATGTATACTCACTGCCGGGTATCTCATAAATCGTACACCTTCTCCGCTGTTACAAGGAGCTTCTCCGTTTGAAAAGCTCTACGGTCATTCTCCCTCATATTCACATCTTCGGGTCTTTGGTTGCCTTGCCTATGCTCACAATATCAATCATCGTGGAGATAAATTTGCTTCACGAAGTCGTCGGTGTGTGTTTTTGGGATATCCATATGGAAAGAAAGGTTGGAAGCTATATGATCTAGATCGTGAGGTGTTCTTTGTTTCCCGCGATGTTCGATTCTTGGAAGATACATTCCCGTTTTCTTCTGCTCCTCCGTCTCCTCCTTTGTCTACAACTGAAATTTCTCCTCCGATATTTGGTGTTGCTGCCAACGATGATGATCCAATTCCACCAATTCAGGTTACGGCCTCTTCTAATCCTTCTAATACGGTTGAGTCTCCACTGCCTTCTTCTCCTACTCCGGAGATTCGAGATGAGTCCGGTGTTAAAAACACCAATGCCGTAACCGAAACTCCAGCCATTCCCGAGACACCGGTTGGTGAAGAATTAGGTCAGGGTAAGAGACCGAAATTTCCTAATGTTCGTCTCCATGATTATGTCGTCAGCACGATTTCTATAGCTCCTCCCTCTCTCTCACTCCAGTCACCTTCTCCGCCATCCTCAGGTACGTTGTATCCTGTTTCTGATTATGTTTCATGTGATAAGTTTTCAGTCAAGCATCGCAGCTACCTGGCAGCTCTCACAACTAATGTGGAACCACGCTCTTTCGCTGAAGCCATGAAATATGAGGTCTGGAAAAATGCGATGGGCTCCGAGGTAGATGCGTTACAAAGAAATCATACATGGGATTTGGAGGAGTTGCCACCAAATAAGAAAGCACTTGGTAGTAAGTGGGTTTTTTACTATTAAGCTTCGCTCGGATGGATCGATCGAAAGGCATAAGGCTCGTCTTGTGGTTCTTGGAAATCATCAAGAAGAAGGCCTTGATTACACGGAAACATTCTGTCCGGTGGCGAAGATGACTACGGTCCGCATGTTTCTTGACTTTGCTGCAAAGAAAAATCATGAAGTTCACCAAATGGATGTCCATAACGCTTTCCTTCATGGGGATCTCCATGAGGAGGTCTATATGAAACTACCCCAGGGATTTTCTTCTCCAAATGAAACCCGTGTATGTCGTCTCCGCAAGTCTTTATACGGATTGAAACAGGCTCCCCGGTGCTGGTTTGCCAAGTTAGTCGATTCACTTCTCAAGTACGGTTTTTCACAAACTCGTTCCGATTACTCTTTGTTTGTGTATTCCAAGAAAGGTATTTCACTTCGTATCTTGGTTTATGTGGATGACTTGATCATTTCTGGTAATTCTGCGGAGGAAATCAAGACATTTAAGAATTATCTCTCGACGTGCTTTCATATGAAAGATTTGGGATTCTTGAAGTATTTTTTGGGTATCGAGGTAGCTCGAAATGCTTCTGGTTTTTACTTGTGTCAACGAAAGTATGCCACTGAGATCGTTACAGAAGCCGGTCTTCTTGGGTGTAAACCGGCCGGTTCTCCTATTGATCAAAATCACCGTCTCACTCGTCCGACCGGAGCTGTGCTCGCCGACCCTCAAAGTTATCGGAGACTTGTAGGACGCCTTGTATATTTGCTTGCCACCCGTCCGGACCTTACATACGCCGTCCATGTTCTTTCTCAATTTATGAAGACTCCACATGAGGAACATTGGTTGGCTGCGTTGAAAGTTGTTAGGTATCTCAAAGGTACACTTGGCCAGGGCATTCTTCTTCGATCTGATTCTCCTTTTCATTTGACGGGATGGTGTGATTCTGATTTTTCGGGTTGCCAGTTGAGTCGACGCTCTACAACGGGCTGGTTTGTTCAGCTTGGTTCTTCTCCAATTTCATGGAAAACTAAGAAACAAGACGTGGTCTCTATGTCATCGGCGGAGGCGGAATACAGGGCAATGAATGCGGTTACTAAGGAATTAAAATGGCTACGTGAGCTTCTTCAAGATCTAGGTATTGACCATAGTGGACCCATGACGATACGATGTGATAGTAAGCCGGCCATTCACATTAGTTCTAATCCGGTTTTTCATGAGCGTACCAAGCATATCGAGCGTGATTGTCATTTTGTTCGGGATGAAATTATCAAGGGCATTGTCAAGCCATTTCATGTTTCCACGGAGGATCAACTTGCGGACATTCTTACGAAAGCTTTAGGACGTCGGGAGTTTGATGCATTTCTTCTCAAGTTGGGCATTCGAAACCTACATGCTCCAACTTGAAGGGGGGTATTGAGGATATTTTCCTATTCTACAAGATACATTCAAATCTCTTTAGTATATTTGCCTTTATCCCCAAGTCATGTAATTGGGGGCTTTGATCTTTTGTATAAATACTCGACCTTAGGGTCTTAGCAAGATAAGTTAAATCTTCTTCTATTCTCTTGTTTGACAAATTAAGCTCACAAAAACTATTTAAACGATGTGTAAAGGATCAAAGAGTGGAAAAGGTAGACGAAGATGTTTATACGACCACACGTGTTTCTCTGCATCCTCCAAAATCCACATTGTTATATCATTAGCTTCTGAAATAACACAAGCCAACTTTCTGTGGTAAGGTCTTAGGAAAGGACCACTACGATGATTTGATGGTATACTATGATCATACTCATCTTTTCAAATTTAACATGGAAGCTCACCAGGATATTATCAGCATGATCAAGTGTAAGAGAGGCTTTGTAATACATAACCCCGTTAGTGCATTGTTCAAAACATAAAGGGTAATGTTCAATGATCTCTTGGATAACTTCCAAGTTCTTCTTTGTAAGTTGAGATTTTTCCTTCGATTTCTCAGGGAAAAACACCATTACTAACATAATGTTAGTAACATTGTTGCCAAGATATTCAATGTGACAGAGTTCGTGAACCCTAAGGACCAGTGGACCACCATAACAAACCAGCTCAAGAGGCCTCTAACTGCTTCTGCGTCTACTTTCTGGTCCGATATTTGTTGTTGGTGTGGTCTTCAGTTTTTGGACAAATGATCGCAGAGATGATAGACAGTGGAGTGCACTGGCTGTGAGTTGCTTCTTCTCCTTAATAATTTTTTTAATTTAGTAAAATTTTAATTTTATTATAAATAATGAAATAGTTTTAATAATTATTTTTGTGGGGAGACTCACAAAAATGTCCCTTTTTCAATACCACTTTTCAAAAATACCCCCTTTGGCTGTCTATTTTTAAAAATACCTCTTTTTTATATACAAAATGACTAAATTACCCTTCTTTTAATAAAAGATATCACAAATATATAAGGAAAACATGAGAATGTGCACACATCAAAATTACAAATTTGATTTTATAAAAACTTATAAAACCTTTAAAATACCTTGTAAAATTTTCCCGTAAAATTTTTTCCCGCCAAAATATTTTTTTTGCGGGAAATGTGATTCCGCAATTTTTTTGGCGGGAAAAATTTACAAGGTATTTTAAAGGTTTTTTACAGGGTATTTATAAGGTTTTACAATGTATTTTAAAAGGTTTTACAACGTATTTATAAAGTATTTATAAGATATTATAAGATTTTACAAGCTATTTTATAAGGTTTTACAAGTTATAAGGTTTTACAAGTTTTTTTATAAGGTTTTACAAGTTATAAATACCTTATAAAACCTTATAAGTACCTTGTAAAACTTTACAAAACACTTGTAAAACCTTTAAAATACCTTGTAAATTTTTCCCGCCAAAAATTTTGCGGAATCACTTTTCCCGCCAAAAAAAATTTTTGGCGGGAAATTTTTTTTGCGGGAAAAATTTTACAAGATATTTTAAAGGTTTTACAAGTTTTTACAAGTGTTTTGGCGGGAAAATTGCGGGATCACTTTTTCCGCCAAAAAATATTTTGTATTTTGTGGACCTAATTTTATTTCAAATAAGGGTAAAATGGTCATTAAAAATTAAAAGAAGGTAAACTTAAAAATGGACTCTCAAAGGGGGCATTTTTGAAAAGAGGTATTGAAAAAGGGACATTTTTAACAATTTCTCATTTTTTTTTTGTTTTAGTATATATTTAGTTTTAATTAAAATATTTTATTTATCATTAATAATGTATTTCAAAATTACAAAAAAAAAACACCAAAATTCAGTCTTTGCTGTGAATGGCTTCTTCTCCTTATCTTTTTTCCAATTTTTTTTTTTTTTTTTCGTGTGTCTACTCTTTCAGAAATTTCACAGCAAGAACCGTGTATTATGATCTAGAGATTTAAGCTATAATTGTGGGGTAAAAATGTTTATTTTTCACCTTTTTATAACTATAAAATATATATTACTGATTGATAAAAAAGTTAATTTAAATCATTTTCTTAATAAAATAAAAATAATTATTAAAGCTACAACAACATTTTGTAACGAAAAATAAATTGTTCTATTGATCGAATCAATTTATCTGTTAAGTTTTTGATACAGAATTTCACCAATCGATCAATCAACACACGGATGACAGAGCTCCAAATAAAGCACAAGTGGAGAGTTAAGTTCTTACTACTAGTTTCTGAGTTGCAGTTCAGTTTTGAAAGTGTTGCATGTGTTGCGTTATTAGATGAACAATTTTCTATGGAGAAGACATTGATTAAAGCGACGGGCACATGTGGAGAGGACATGCAGCAATTGGCCAGAGTTTTTAGTGAGCAGCTGTTGCAAACCAGTTTGGTCATTCAAGTTGTCATGAGAAACAAAAAGATCAAGTTTCCCAAGCGATGGATGTTCAAGTACAAAGCATCACTAAAGAACATACAAGTGTGGAGCTGTGGCTTATCAATTGGATTTACCAAAATCTTCTCAAGTTCACCCAGTCTTCCATGTTTCCCAGCTCAAAGTGTTGGTGGTAATGTTCACACCTCAACTCACTTACCTTCTGTTTTACAAGATGCTTTTGTCAGAGTACCGGAAAGAATCATTGAATGCAAGATGGTGAATAGACAAGGCCAAGCTGCGACTAAGGTTTTGGTGAAGTGGAAGGCAGAACCAGTCGAAGAAGCTAATTGGGAGTTCCTGTTTGACCTTAAGCTGAAATTCCCTCACTTTGATGCTTAAGTAACCTTGTGGTCAAGGTTTCGCAAACAGGGGAGATTTGATACAGAACAACACGTGCGGCTTACACGTGCGAGAATCAAGTGGTAACAGCACCAATCAAATATCAACACGTGGAGGAAGAAGAGTGGCGAGTTTGGTTGTACCGTTAGAAGACTGCATAAATAATAAGCGACTAAATACATTTTCTGATTATCATTGTAATTTCTGATATTCTCCTTTCTTCTAGAACCTTCTCTGTAATGGCTGGGTTTCTCTCATCTTGAGAGCTGGCTTGGTAAACTATGCTGCGTTTTATGAACGTTGTTTAGATTGTTCTTATTTCATGAATTTGTTCTTTGAATCCGTGTGTTGATTGATCGATTGGTGAAATTCTGTATCAGTTTTGTGGAACCGCGAATACTAAAACCATTTTAAAAGTTTAAAATAGTAAAATTGTAGGTTTAAATTAGCTATTTTAAAAAAAAATGGGATGTTCCCTTAAATTCTGTCTACTCTAGCTTATGTAATCTCCCTCCCTCTTCTATGATAAATCAGACCGGACTAGCGTCTGGTTCAGAGTTCAAACCGGTTTAAATAACCGGTACGGTTTAGTTTTGGAAACAGAATTGCGTCGTGGCTGTTGGAAACAACGTAAGGACGTTGCCTCTCTATCTCTCAACGAAACAATGGTTGGTTCCTAAATCTCTCACCTTCACCAATCTTCTGATCACGGTTTCTCAGACTTTGTTGACTCGGTTGCTTATCTGACTCAGTGATCGGCGACCGAGTTAAGAGTATCCTCGCACACTCTAGGTATATTTCTCCACTTGCATCAATGGTGTTCTCGATCCTTGTTTCAATCTCTTCTCTGTTCTCAATCTGTATGAATTAGATTCTCGAATTCGAATAGGGGTTACACGAAAGTTTGGATTTTTATTACAAAGAAGAGCTTATGAATTGGTTTAGGACAAGTCATTGTGTTTTTTTTTTTGGAGAAGAGTAAGATTTGATCTAGATTATATGAAATTGAAATGACTTTATAGTTCCATTATGATTTTGTTCATCAAATTGATACAAAGTTTTGTCCTTTATGTATTCTCATATGATTTGTACTTAGATTGTATTGGTTTGTTCAATACCCATTTGTGATTTAGAACACTATTACTTCTTCAGTTACTATTTTGCTTCACTCTTCTTTATGGGTATGAATGTGAGTTAGTTAGAGAGATTTAGAGAGCTGTTAGTATCGAATCAGTACTTCGTTTCATCGCGTGTGTATACATGTTTACAGAGTTAATGAATGAGTTTTACAGGTGAACGAACTCTTATAAAGTATCAGAACTAAATTTCGATTCAAAATAAGTGGTGGATTTCATTTTTCTAGAGCGTGACTATGCGATAGTCTTGACTTCCAATCGATACAAACATAGTTTTGAATGGAATTGCTGATCTTCTGCATTATAGTTACTCTCGTCAATGGATATTTTTTGGTCTGTTGCTGAAACAGGAGATGGTGGGAAACTCGTTAGCTTCACCTTTGGCAACATTGGGTCCTGCCAAATGCTTTCGCCACCCTACAGTACGTAACAAAATCTTCGATAAAAAACTTATATTTCTCGTGGTTTTTTCCTGAAATCTCATGGGATGTACAATGCTTTCAATTTTGCAGGGTGATCTTGTAACATACACTACTGTTTTACCATTGAGCCTGAACTCGAACTCATCGTATCATGGTGTGATTGGAGGAGTAAGGACATCTCTTATTTCGCGAAAGAAATGGATAGTGTTTTGTTCAACAACACAAGTGGAAACCTCTAATGAAGATCCAAAGACATGGGAAGAATGCAAAGAAGCTCTGTCTTGTTTTGATTTTAGTGTAGAGGAGAAAGACAAGATACTAGGAAAAGCGTTTGGTCATATCCACTCTCCGTACTGGACAGAAGAACGAGTGAAAGAGAATCCGAAAGTGGAAACTTTGAATCAAATACTGGAGTTCCTTAGAAGTCTCGGTTTATCGGACGAAGATCTGCACAAGGTGATGAAGAAATTCCCGGAAGTACTCGGTTGCAGTCTTGAAGAGGAGATGAAACCAAACATTGGGATTTTGGAAAACCAATGGGGGATTACGGGTAAGCAACTAAGAAATCTGTTGCTTCGGAATCCGAAAGTGTTGGGATACAATGTTGATTGTAAAGGAGATTGTGTTGCGCAATGCACTCGGTGTTGGGTTCGGTTTTAGTGTCGATTCTTCAAGTTGAATGATCGTTGATATTGTACCTATTTGAGTGTTAGCTTAGAATTAGAGCAAATGCTGATTTGTATCTAGTCCTCCGTCTTCTTGTTTCATCACAGCCACCTAAATAAACAATCATGGATCTTGATTTAGAGACCAATGTGTTGGTGTCGTATGAAACTATAACAATAAGAAATTTTTTTAATGGGAATGTAAATTACTATTGCCTTTTTCTCTTATTGGTGTCTTCATAAATGTAAGTGATGCTATTTTTTTTTTTTTTTTGTGTTTCTACTGAATAATTAAATTGTTTGACATATTTCTATTTTTTTTAATTGATTGTTTGCCGTAAAAAAGTGATTGTTTTATAAAAAATGAAAATTATATTAGTTTCTTTGTTAATCTGTTTTGGATCAGTTATGACTTTCAGTGTTCAAAGCCATAGGAGTTTACGTTATAGGAAAGCATAAGCATGTTTTTTTTGATTAATTTGATTCTCTACCTTATATTTTAATAGAAATTTGAAATCTATACCATAATATTAAACTATTTGAAATATACTTTACATTGGTTCCGAAATGACATTTTTGCCTTTAATAAATATTAAAAATAAGAAAATGAAAAAATAAAATATTTTAATTAATTAGTTATAACAAATATTATTCTTAAATTAAAATCAAACTGTTTATAATAAAATAAACTAGATACTCAAAATATTTTTGAAAATTTTGTTAGAACGTTATTCGGTTTTTATAGATTTTTTGTAACTTTTAGGATTAATTTGATTGTATACCTTAGATCTCATAAGAAATTTGATATCTACCTAGAAGATTTTAGTATTTGAATTATACCTTATATATTGCACAAAATGATATTATTGTCCTTAATTAATAATAAAAATTCAGAAATAATTTTTATGTCTTCCTAAAGAAGAGGGAGGATTAGGTATTCGGAGGCTACATGAGGTTTCTCGGGTGTTTGGTTTAAGCTTGATTTGGAAGATACTCTCGGGTTCTGGATCCTTATGGGTGGCATGGGTTCATCGGTATTTAATTCGGCAAGGCACGTTCTGGGATGTAAAAGTCACTGCACTGGGTTCATGGCAATGGCGGAAACTTCTCAAGTTGAGACCATTAGCCTCTGAGTTTATACATCGTGAAATCGGTGATGGCAGCACCACTTTCTTCTGGCTTGATAAATGGCTCCCCATGGGACGGCTGCTGGATATCTTGGGGACAACAGCTCAGTTTGGAATCCCTAAATACGCTAAAGTTTATGAGGTGGTGGATGCGTCGGGGTGGCGATTTCGCAGGTGTCGGAACAGAGCTGCACAGGATATAATCCAACATATACGGGGTCTCGAGGCGCCAACAAGTGAAGCGGGCAGGGATGTGGTTCTCTGGAGACACTCACCTGATGATTTCCGGCCAATTTACACGGCTGCTGCTACATGGGAGCAACTGCGAACCCGTGGAATAACAACGGATTGGTGTAAGGTTGTATGGTTCCCGCAAAATGTTCCTAGATTTGCTTTTATCACCTGGTTAGCAATCAGAGATAGACTCACCACAGGGTCACGAATGAGAGCATGGGGTGATAGCCAAGCCTGCCTTTTCTGTGCCGAACCTGAGGAAACACGCGACCATCTGTTTTTTGCGTGTCCCTATTCATTTATGGTGTGGATTCATGTTGCAGGAGACCTTTTAAGGACTGCACCAGATCCTGACTGGACGGAGACAATTCAGCGGCTAGTAACACATTCGTTTGAGAGGTATGATTCCATTCTCATTCGGTTGTGCTTCCAAGCTACTGTGTATTACGTATGGAGAGAGCGAAATGAGAGGAGACACAATACGCATCACCGAACACATTTCCAACTCGCTCGCACGATTGAGAGGGTAATAAAAACTCGGATCATGTCGCTGAGGTACTTTGAAAGGAAGAATTTACGAGGGCTGATGCAAAGATGGTTCAGCTCACGTACGACTCAATAGGGGCTGTTGCTCTGTTTTTCAAACTTGGTTTTGCTCTGTTTTTCAAATCGTTTTTAACTCTGTTTTGGTGAAGCACCACTATGTCATACCATTTGTAAATAACTCTGGTACTCTATATTAATTTAACATTTCATCAAAAAAAAAAAATTCAGAAATAATAAAAGTTTAATTAATTCGTTTTCGAAATATTATTTTAAAATTAAAATGAAATTGTTTATACTAAAAAATTTAGATACTCAAAAACTATTTTTAAGATTTTAGATAATGATGAAATAATTTACCATGGTTAATAATAATCAATAATTAAACCTAAAATTCAGATTTTAAGAAAAAAACAATTTATAAAATCTTGTAACATAAACGTTACCAAAAAAAAAAACTCAGAATTCATATAATTACAAACAAATAAATCATGAATTTTAGTTGTATAATATAAATTATCTAGATTTGGTTGATTTGGTAAAATTTTTATATAATAATTAACTTCAAAATTAATTATAAATTTTAATTATATACTAAATTTTACCCCGCGGCACACTGCGGGTCGATTTTTTAACTAAACAACTTAAATTTTAAATTATATTTTTTAATATTGTTTATTTTGTTAAGTGTTTAAGATTGTATAATTGTATTTTGATTGTTAATTTTAAGATTTTATCCGTGATATTATTACCGTCCTCTATTAATATCGATTCATACCCTTCCCACTATATAACCCCGTCCCGTGAAATTAAATATCATTATGTTATTTTTAATAATATTTTATTTAATAGACATATAATTCGAGTCAATTTAAAAGTTTGATATTATATATATATATATATATATATATTTTTAAAATTTTAATTAATAATAATTAACTCTATATAATGATTTCTGAATTAATAGCGTATGACTAACGGTCAAGATTGAAGATTAAAAATCGAATTGAATATGGATCTAATTGTGGTAAGGATTAGTTATGCTTATTATATTAGATTAAGATTTTTGGAAATAATTTTTTATGTTAATATCTTTGCTTTAATTTTGAAAATCTAAATAATTAATAGCAATTTGATCGTAAATAAGTTGGAACTTCAGGGTTTATTTCATAAATGTCTCCAAAAATGTATATATAGATAATTCAAATTAAATTTTCTAATATTTTCTTTTAGAAGACAATTTCAAAAATATATGAATATTCGAATAAACTATATTTATTTTGACCTAATTCCAAATATAAATTACATAATTTAGATTCAAATTATTCATTTAATATAATTACTAAAAATGATTAGCTCGTTTTTTTTTTTTTAAAAGTCAACAGTTAAAAAAATTCGACAATGTAACAAATCAATTAGGAAAATATAAGTCAGCTGTTTTAATATAAGTCAATAGAGAAAAAAAAATTTAAGTCGACAGAACTAAAATATATGTCGACAGTTCAAAAAATCAATCTTATTAATAAATCAACGTAAAATTAAATAAGTTTACCATGAATAAACAAATCGACAGAAAAAATGAGAAATCAACAAAAAAAAAGTCAACAGTTTCAAAAAGTTGACTACATAAAAAAGCAATCAAACAAAATATAAGTCTACTGTTTTAAAATAATCAAATAAAATAAATTTAGTCGACGAAAATAAAATTTAAGTCGACAGTGTAAAAAATCGACCTAATAATAAGTCAATGTAGAGTATAATGAAGTAAGTCTACCATGTATAAACAAGTCTACAGAATAAATTAAAAGTCGATGAACAAAAAAAAAATAAGTCAACAATTCAAAAAACTGACTATGTTATAAATCTCATAAATCAACTAGCTATAACATAAGTCAAATGTTTTAAATCAAGTCGACAGAGAAGAAAATTAAATCAACAAAAAGTAAAAAATAAATCGATAGTTCAAAATATCAACCTTTAAAATAAATCAATATAGAATAAAATAAATCTGTAAAAAATATCAAAAATATATGTGTACAGATTTTTAGTTTATTAATTATAAATTATTTAATTTTGAATTACTTATTCTTGAATAATTAGAAATCTAAATAATATTATCAAATTATATATATATATTAAATTACATAATGATACTCTAAATATATTAAATTAATTTTCTTAATTATTTATTATTAATTAGTTAATTACGAAGTTTAGTTAAATTATAAAAATTTCATTTATTTATTTTTAGTTAATTTATTTAAACAATGTTTAAATGAATAAAAAAAGGGTATTATGGTCAATTTTCCATTAAAAATGTGTAGTTTTCAAAATAGGGTAAAATTGAGTGTAGTTTTCAAATTTCTAATAAAATTTAGAGTATTTATAAAAATTGCCCTAATTTTTATTTGATCCAATTTTTAGATAATGATGTATTTAAAAATGACATTTATATTAATACTAAATTATCATAGTTTGTGATTAATATAAACGTTACAATATAGTGATTAAAAATTGTAAAAAAAATTTAAATAGTATTTGTAATATCGTTTTGTGATTAATAACTGTTAAAACTGTATATACCGCTACAACACAAGATTACCAATCAAACCTACTAAGTACTGTCCGCTTTTCTTAATTTAAAAGCAAATTCACTCTATTGCATACCACCGTTCGACTTCATCTGATTTCTTCTCCTCTACACACTTTATCCATTTAATCCGGCCATGTTCCCCACTATACAACCATTCACTGTCACACTTAAACGTGTTGACATAATAACAAAGACTAGATTTTAACCCGCGGTACACCGCGGGATGATTTAATTTTAAAGTTAGTATAAAAATATTTTGTAAATTGTATCTCCTTATAACATATTTATTTATATTATAGTTTACAATTGTTATTAAGTAACGGTATACCACAAGTCCACGAGATAATTATTAATAAACTGAGGATTTAACCCGTATTAAAGCGGTATATAAATATTGATTCAAATTCGTCCGCCATATAAATCATTTCCGAAATATAACCCGTTCTGTAATTTCTTAACCCGTCCTGTGATTTGTATTAAAAAAATAAGGATTAAATACGTATTGAAGCGGCGGATTAATGATATTTTAATCTTTTTATTATTGTTGATTCAAAAACCCGTCCCGCCAAACCCATCCCGCCAAAAAACTCATTTATTTTATTAATGTTCTTATTTATGATATGATACTGAATCATTGTCTAAATATTTTAATCGATGTAGAACGTTGAACACACATTTTCGTCAATTGGATAATATATGTCCGTTTTAAAAATTTCGAATCACAGTATATGCAGAAAAAATTTGATTTTTTTTTTACTTTATGTATTATATGATGATTCAAAACAGTTAAAAACAAATCAAACATAGATGATAGGAGAATCATAATTATAAATCTTAATCAAATCTTCTAAAAATCTAAATTATTAAATATGAAATATCCGGTGTATGAGTTGGGTTAAATATAACCCGACCCAACAAATTTTTTGTGAAGGAATTTTTAAAATGGGTCGGATATCCGATATATCCGAAAGCTTTTTTACCCACCCGTCACAAAAAGTGCTGCGATTATACTAGTATAGATACACAAGCTTGTACGCGTTAATTAAGTAATTGTTGATTCACTTGTCTCTATGCAAATTTGCATAATGGAATATACGTGTAAAACCATCTAAATATACGCGTGTAAAAGGAAAACGCATGAATCGTATGATGTGTGTTAAAAATTTGGAAAAGTTTTGCTCTTTTGCTGCCACCAAATCTTCATTATTATATTGGACATTACCAATTTAACAAGATGCTCAATGCCATTGGGAGCCATGCGGACTCTAACTTCGCTGGCAATGTTCATATCCTTCCACATCATCTTCTACTCGTGAAAACACACACAACTACACTCACATCTCCAAACACTTGTCTTCATTCATACCATATTTTAAATTCAGTTTAACAATGTTAGTGTCATTTGATCTTTTAACCATACTATATACGCAGTGAAGTTCATATTAAAGTTAATCGTAAATAGCTATTTTTTTAATGGTTTAACATATTATTATTAACATCAAAATATTGATCTCACATAATTTTTTATAACAGTATATAGTATGAAACAAAATTATTAACCAAAATAAATTCATTTTAGATCAAAAAGTTTCAAAAACTCATAATGTTTTTTCATTATATCTTATGTAGCTCACACAAAGAAAACTACTGGCCATGCCCACTATACATGGATTAATAATTCTATTTTTCCAGTAATATAAATATAATATATAAATGTAGGACCACGATTTCTACGACATGACAAAACTGAATAATTGTAATAGTTGATGACAAAAACCAAAAATAAAATACAACAACCGATACCAATATTTGATAAACAAAGAACGGTTTGTGCGGAGGCGAGACACTCTTTCCTTAATTCTTTAATTGCCCGTAGTGTGACGGCTTGACGCAATCAGAATCCCAGGATACAACCGCACCATCTTCTGATTTGCAACACTCAAAATCAGAAGTCTAACGAACTCTAGTAATGTGTGTATTTGATCCATATGTCCATGAGATAAAAATGGAGAGATGAAGCCTTGGTTTTATAGTCCAAGCTCTCAACACTATAATGGAGCAATAAAGGTGAGAATGTTATTGTTATGAGAATGAATTCTCAACATCAATGCCATTGACTCCATCACCTTTAATTGTTGTGAATTAATTTTTGTTGTTACACAATTTATAATTCACATTAAAGGAGATAATTGTTGACTTAATCAACTTACACATTTGGGTAATTAACAATTATCATTTAGGTTATAAGCCCATTTCCCAAATCTCAAAATCTCAAACCCGGTCCGGCTCGACACGATACAACACGGCTCGGCACACATGCCTGGTTTGGATTTCTCCTTTAACTTCCGAAGTGCGACATTTGATCCTTTAGTCAAATTTCAAGTTATCCAAGCTAGCCACTTCGGACCTCCATTTCTCATTCAAACGAACTTCAACTTTGAAAGTTACCCGAAAAAGTAGTCCGGCGCAACTAATCAAAATAAGTTCCAACAATCCCCCACATGAATAGAAATGACTCTAAACATATGACGACTCAAAAGACTTGACCTAACTAGACACGACTCGACAGAAGGACTTTTGAGAGTACAAGCGAAAAATCCACTGTATCTGAGATGGTAGCATTTTTCAGCCTTGAACCACTCATTTTTATAACTGTCGGATTTACTCGGCCAGGTGGTGAACATGATGTCTTGAACCACCCGGGCTTTAGTGTAAACCTAGACAACAGCTATTTCACAGCTTCATTTTCTCACAAAACTAGGTTCTCTTGTTGTGTTCATTTTGGCCCTGAACATGCCTGGTTAATCATGAGTGAACTTGGAAAATATAGCCTCATATATTCTCCTAGAAACGGCCCCATTTCACACTCATAAGGTGATTTGCCATGTTAGCTTTGTTTTTAGAAGTATCCTGCAATACTCCCTTCTATCTCAAAGCTATGGACTAAAATCATTAAAAGCAAACGCTTATCCTCTGTACATAGAGGAAGCACTGTTCATCAACCTAGGAACTGGGAAGAGACTAGAGTCTCACAGTGCTCTAACAAATTCAGTTTGATTTAGTTGTCCCCTTGAACCTACATCTTGGGATCTCCAGTCACGTAGGTGGGGTTACCATCAAACCTCTTCTTAAGTCATAGGCTTTAAACCCATTCCTCTTGATGATATACAACTTGATCTCATGACACACCTTTAACATGGATCCAATAGGTTGTCATTCGATTTGATATAACCTATCGAGATTACACAAAATTGAGATCAGTTTTCTAATGGTTTTACATCATCTTCTTAAAAGACATGACTAACCATTACCCAAAAAAAAAAACTTAGTGCCTAAGCTTTAGCCAATCGACTATCACAATGCACTTGTTTTTTTTTTTCTCACAAAGTTCTAAGGCTACATAGCTTCTTTAGAATTATCTAAAGCTATAAACTCGCCAATAACTTATGTGGTTTCTTGTTGAGGATATTATTTGTGGTAAGCAAAGCTTCCCCCACATTTCCTGGAGTAACCCATATCCTCCAACATTGTATTCAACATCTCTTTAAGAGATTCATCCCAACCATATTGATTTCAGAAACTACAACGCATATGCCTGTTTCAATCATATTGGTTTTGGATTATCATGGGTCAATTTTTACTACGCCATTCGTTAGCATCGCTACGACATTCGTCAATCTTGTGACCCACAAGCCACTCTTGGCAACATCTTCTTTTTTTTTTCTTTTTTTTTTTTGACCTTTTATTAAGCATCAATCTTGCACTAAAAGCGCCAAGAACTGATCTTAAAATCTGATCAACATCAGAACATGGCACAATCACAAGTGGTTGACCACTACCAAACTAAATTTGGTGTGTCGACTCACTAGACTCATAACCAATAACAACTCCACCGCAAACGGTATAACTTGGATCTAGACATTCAGATAAACATCAAAAATCTAGTCCAAATAATCGACAAAATCATATGTGGTTGACCACTCCCAACATGGGGTATCGACTCACAAGACTCATCATCATAAAATTCGCTTCCACGGTTTCATCAATGAGCGGTGTACCATCGTTCTAACCATCAATAAAATCTGGGATTTTTTTTCCTTAGTCATACTCAAAATCGAATCTGTTCACGAATAAACAAAAACAAATTAGTATACTAAACAAAAAACCAGAAATTAAAGATCAAGTAATTTAAACAAATATGAATAAATTACAAATTATAATTAAATTAAAAATTCTCAAATTTAGAAAATTCAGAAATTAACAATTTAATTATTAATGCAAAAACCACAATAATACAATTTAAACTACTAGAATAAATTGCAATCATTGATTAAAATTTGCATAACGATGACTAAGCAAGATCACTTACGTTTTTGTTCCAATTATCACCAATGGACAACACAAATAAACAACAATGATAAACAAACAGTGTCGAGACCTGCTAAGTGCTAACAATTAACACAATATACTTCCCAAAAACTGGAAGAGAACGTGTCCAAAAACAAAAACAAATCATGCTTGGTAATTAAGAGCCAAACCGTAACTTTTTAAACCGGTCAAACAAATCAAATTTCGCTCAATAATAACAATGAACTGCTCCGAATTTTTGTTAAAGACAACGAATTTCAGAACCATAAAACGCCACCTGCAAGCAATATAACATATATATATATATATATTGCATAAAGCAGATTAGTTAACCCAAAAAATCAGCAAAATAAATAAAATAAATTGCAGAAATTCAAAATAAATTCTGGATTTTTTCCAGGGTTCTCAATCCACCAATTTGTAATCGATCCTGATAACACATCCAAACGAGATTGAATCGATCGATGAAACAACCTGTTCTTATCAAAACTTCACAATTAATCAGTTTTTTCGTTAGTATAATAACGAAAAGTTAAAGAATTAAGACTGTAGGACCACGATTTCTACGACATGGCAAAACTGAATAATTGTAATAGTTGATGACAAAAACCAAAAATAAAATACAACAACCGATACCAATATTTGATAAACAAAGAACGGTTTGTGCGGAGGCGAGACACTCTTTCCTTAATTCTTTAATTGCCCGTAGTGTGACGGCTTGACGCAATCAGAATCCCAGGATACAACCGCACCATCTTCTGATTTACAACACTCAAAATCAGAAGTCTAACGAACTCTAGTAATGTGTGTACTCTCAGACTCGATAACTAGAGAAAAGAAGAGGAAGGAGATTGTGATCTTTTTGATCCATATGTCCATGAGATAAAAATGGAGAGATGAAGCCTTGGTTTTATAGTCCAAGCTCTCAACACTATAATGGAGCAATAAAGGTGAGAATGTTATTGTTATGAGAATGAATTCTCAACATCAATGCCATTGACTCCATCACCTTTAATTGTTGTGAATTAATTTTTGTTGTTACACAATTTATAATTCACATTAAAGGAGATAATTGTTGACTTAATCAACTTACACATTTGGGTAATTAACAATTGTCATTTGGGTTATAAGCCCATTTCCCAAATCTCAAAATCCCAAACCCGGTCCGGCTCGACACGATACAACACGGCTTGGCACACATGCCAGGTTTGGATTTCTCCTTTAACTTCCGAAGTGCGACATTTGATCCTTTAGTTAAATTTCAAGTTATCCAAGCTAGCCACTTCGGACCTCCATTTCTCATTCAAACGAACTTCAACTTTAAAAGTTACCCGAAAAAGTAGTCCGGCGCAACTAATCAAAATAAGTTCCAACAATAAAAATAAAAAGTTGTAGACAATGAAATATTTGTCTAGCCACTATAAATAGACCAAAGAGGTTATATTTATTATACATATAGCCGTAATATCAAAAGAGAGAATCAGAGAGAAATAATTCTTATATTTTGCACAGCTCATAGAAATTGCATGCGTTTCGGACATGGCAATCTTACGAAGGACACTGGTTCTGTTACTTATCCTCTTCTGTCTTACCACTTATGAGGTTTATAATTTTGGTCTTTATTTCTCCAAGAATCACTTAAAACTTGAACAATATTATTATACTCAATCCATGTTTATGTATTATTATAATGATGATGATGACTGATCATTCTCTTCAGCTTCACGTTCACGCTGCTGATGACGCAAAGGTCGGTGAAGGCGTAGTGAAAATCGGTACGTAACCCTAAGATATAACATGCATGTTGGTATATAACTTAATATTTATCATGGAGAATGTCTCAAGCTTTAATGAGATGTTATATCTCGGAGAAGCAAACTATGGACTAAAAGCTTGGGATTCCTTTGCAAAAAAAAAAGAAATATATACTTAAAACGGATTAAGTTAGTTACATGTGTATGATGAATGCATGAATGTATGTATGTATGATTGTAGATTGTGGTGGGAGATGCAAAGGTAGATGCAGCAAATCTTCGAGAACGAAACTGTGCTTGAGAGCGTGCAACAGCTGTTGTACCCGATGCAACTGTGTGCCACCTGGTACTGCCGGAAACCACCACCTTTGTCCTTGCTACGCCTCCATTACTACTCACGGTGGCCGCCTCAAGTGCCCTTAAATTTCTGTTTCTATTTCAATATATATATATACACATGTGTGTATGTTTATTTCCAGAGCCGGTCCATGGCATAGGTCTATGAAGCATTGGCTTGCGGCCTCAAATAATATAGTTAATTTTCGGCCAAACATTTTTGAGAAGTTTCTTTAGTCTAATGGTCTATTCTTATGAGAATAATGTTTCATGTTCAAGTTTACATAATAGCCTTTTTCTTTTTTTTTTCCGTTTTTTAAAAACAAAACATTAAAATAAAACGAAAAATAATATAAGAAAATTTTGGGATTAAAAATAAAATGATTTTACTTAAACAAATATTAATAAAAAAAAGCAATAAACCTTAAAACTTAATTAAGACGTCGTTTGCTCTTCTTCTTCCTTCTTGGTCTTGCAAAAAGCAATAATGAAGCAGCCTTTTTTTTTCCCTTTGCTTGTGGCCCTCATAAACGTTGAGCCGGCTCTTTGTATTTCCTTTGAGCAAGTACTGCTATGTTTTAAGAGGACAAAAGTATATGTATGTGCAGCTATAAACTAATTAGAAGTTAATGTTCATGTTGAACTTTGCGTAGCTAGTATCAAACCCTGTTACTTTTGAACAGCCAATTTCGGTTTGTTCTAAGTTTAGCAACCCTGAATAAAAAAAATCCAAATAATTAGAGACTACAAGAAAATATATCATTTAAAACGATGAAATAATTAACAACAAAATTTTTTATTATGTTTTCATGTTTTTTTAGCGGTAATACTATTTTGCAGAAGCGTTAAATCAATACAAATACAAATCTTAATCTGGTTTTGGCAATGAATATGATTCGGATCTATTCTTGAAATGGTCTCAAAAACTAGAGTTGAGATCACAATAAGAAAATCAATTACAAACTAATTGAACCCTTTCGTTTGTTGATATATCAAAGCACTTTCTTTTTAAAACGTTTATTGCTCTCTAGAATCTCTCTTTATATTAATGTTTAAAAATATATGTTTCGTGTTTTTGTATCTTCGTTTTCATAGACAAAAGCAAGAGGAGCCTTTAGAAAGACACCAATGTCATAGAGAGACATGAATGACTTTAGTATCTTATTTGGATGCGTTCACACCCGACATATATTTTCCTTTGAGTTGTGCGATTTAGAGACCCTCCAGGTGATAAACAAGGTTCCAATGCGTCCTAGTTACTTTTTCAAACTGTCAAGATACAAGCTGCAGCTCAAGTTCCCATATTTTGCCTCAAGTTACATTAAAAAAAAAAAAAAACTCATATAAAAAAAGTCACATTAAAACCTCCAACGGTTGTAGAAGTTCTTTTAGTCCATTGGTTGACTAATAATTCATTAATGCTTTTATACCCTGAAGTCTGGGGTTCGAGTCCCAGATACTACGATTTATTAAGAAATTTGCGGATTATTGGAGGCAAGTGTGCAGGAGATCTCCAGCGATGTACAATTATAGCCGTTCGCCAGGATTTTACACAGAAAAGGAAGTGTCCATCAAAACCATGAAAAAGGATGTGAAGGAGGTAAGCATGAAGAATGAGGTGAAAGAGGTGAAGGAGATCGTGAATCTAATAAGGGTCGGAAAGAATTGTTCGTTGTAGAATCGTTTATGTAATAGTTCTCATAATTTACAATAAATAATAAATCCAGACGACAAAAAAAAAAAAAACCTCCAACGGTTATATGCTTCAAGTTTGATTGATATGTTTCTTTATTTAACTTTTTAAAACGTAAGGCTAGCTTCAACTTCGAGTCTATATAAGCTCATTTCGTTTTCATTTGTATGCACCATTCCATTTGAGAAATATTCCGTAAATGTTTTACTTATCTTTCATTCAAGTGTGGATTCACTAAAGCCCTGTTTATTTGTACATCTTGATAATGCATCCAGATGATCCATTCAGATGATGTATCTGGATGTTGTTCGTTTCTTAATTTAGTAGGCCATCTGGATGGAACATCTGAATGAAGTTTTGTTCGTTTGATTAGTCTTTTATGTGTCGATATGAGTGAATTAGCTTGATGATTCAAGTTGGTTAAGAGTGTGTTGTTTAAGGATTCAACAACAAATACCCCCATCTCTACTTCTACCTTCATCCATTCTATTCATCACATGCTTGAATATTTGCTTTTGTTTGATTAAATCATCGGGTGGATTCCCGTGTTTATACAAGAACCTGAAATTGGTTTTAAAGCACAACCAAAACTTGAGATTGGACAATGCTTTAAAAGGAAAAAAATCAAAGGAAACCATTACGGAGCCAATATCAGAAACTACCCTGACACTCTTCAAGGAACAAAACCATATCATGGATTAGGCTGACAATTTTATTTTTAGAGGTCATTCTTGTCTACAAATCATACTCGAATCTTAGGTAATAAAGATCCGCTAACTAGGATATTATAATATCTATTTTGGACGTTTGTCATGAAGGTCATCATGGTGGACTCTTTTGAAGTTAAAAGTTAGGTTGTTATAGGATTCCAAGAAGAGAAAGGAATTGAGAATGGAAATCCTTGAAGTTCTTGGAATGTCTATTTTTGGTAATCCATAGCTATTAAGAGGTTAAATGATGATGATTTAGGTTTGTGAATCTGTCACAACGAAAGTAAAGATGAAGATCATGAAGCTATTTAGCAATATCTTTGGTATGAAGATTGATTTACTCGTGTATGTGGTAACAATGTATTTAGTAGCTGAGTGTATTCTAAATCTAGGAGTGTTTCTCCTACATCTTTTGTTTGCCAATAATGACTTCCAAAACGGATTCACACGCGTTCGTTGAGTAATAGTTGGTTCACTTAACCAGGAATTGTCTCCTAGTGGTAAAAGGCCCCCAGCTGGGGGTACCGCCACCTGGATTCGATTCCTGGTCACTGTGGTATTCACATACGGGCTGCAGCGTTCCAGGAGCCGACACGTGGAGAGCCATTTAGCCGTTCACGTGGCTAGTCTGAGCGAACCGATAGCGGTGCAAACACGTGGACCCTTGCTCTGTCGGAAAACCGATAGCGATGCAAACACGTGGACCCTTACTCTGTCGGCGAGCGTTAGGAAACTTGGGTTATCAAAAAAAAAAAAAAAAAAAAATAGTTGGTTCACTTGTGTTGATGCAAATTTGCATACCTCGTAGTTAAAATATACGCGTGTAAAAGGAAACGCGTGAATAGTATGATGGGTGTTAACAAAGTGGAGATGCCACCAAATCTTCTTATTAAAATGAATCGTGAAGGATATTACCACTTTTAACGATATGGTCATTACCATTGGGTGACATGTGGACTCTACTTTGGTGGCTTGTTCATATCCTTCCACATCATCATGTAAACGTGAAAACACCCACCACACTCACTTACACGTCTTCATTATATATTATCGTACGTAGCTCACAAAAAATATATGAAAAACTAGCTTAGGTTTAGTGATTCTCTTTTTCCAGTGTATAATATACAAAAGTTGTAACAATAAAATATTTGGATAAGCACTATATATATATACCCAAAGAAGTGTTAGATTTATATACTTAAATACCAAAACAGAATTACAGAGAATAGTTTATACACTGCACGAAACTGCATACTTTTTCAGACATGGCAATCTTCCGAAGTAAACTGTTTTTTTTGTTAATCCTGTTCTGTCTCACCACTTATGAGGTTCATAATTTTTGTCTTTATTTCTCCAAGAATCATTTGCATCGTCTTATCCTTAATTCATATGTGTTTGATCGATGATAATGATAATAATTCATCATTCTCTTCAGCTTCATGTTCATGCTGCTGAAGCTACACAGGTCGGTGAAGGCGTAGTGAAAATTGGTACGTAACCCTAACATGTAAAGTAATTCTCTGTTTATATGAGTTTTAAACGGTTAAAAACTAGTCATATGTGTATATAAATATATCATGTGTAGATTGCGGTGGGAGATGCAAAGGTAGATGCAGCAAATCGTCGAGGCCAAATCTGTGTTTGAGAGCATGCAACAGCTGTTGTTACCGCTGCAACTGTGTGCCACCTGGTACTGCCGGAAACCACCACCTTTGTCCTTGCTACGCCTCCATTACTACTCACGGTGGCCGCCTCAAGTGCCCTTAAATATATATATACAAAGATGTGTGTATGTGTCTCCCGCGAGAGCACACACTTGTGTTTTGAAAGACAATAGTATGTATGATGTTAATGGTTCATGTTGAACTAGTATGAGTTGTATGAACTGTGTTTCTTTTGAACAACCACTTTGTTAAGTTTAGCAACACTAACTATTATCTAAATAATTAGAGACTGCAGTAAAACACAAACACGTTTTAATCCGAATAGAATATCGCATGTGCACAGTATAATCGCAGTAGTATTTTGGAATCGAATCTATATGGACCAAGTGAATGTACGTTGAACATTTAAAATAAATTAGGATGCAAAGAAATTTTCTGAAACTCGGGGTTTTAGTTGACAAATAAAAATTAAATAAAAGAACTAAAAGAATAAATAAAATTAGTATAAATAACCAAAAATAACCAAAAATCTCAGACAGAAAGAATTATCATGATTCATGATAGTAGAAGAGATAATTAAATAGAATTGTATAAAAACCGTTTAACTCAAATCGCGAATATAAAACTAACTTTCTTTCGTAGCATTAACTATAATGTCATTTTTAAGTCAGGGCAGTGAACCATTTTTTTCTACAACGAATTGGTAAAGTCAGGGAGAGCATCCATGTTTTAGCCCTTTGGTCATTTTATGACAAAATTATCCCTGCCTGCATAACCAGAGTGTACAATATTTGTGTATGAATTAGTTAAAAGGTTGTAGTTAAGTACAATGTCTCGTTAGTTACAGTACCCACGTGTTCGATTGGTTTTAGTAACTCTACAGTGTGAAAAAAGAATAAAAAGTTAAAAAAAAATATGCTTTTAAAGAAGCACTAAAAGAAATATCTCCATTCTTAGCTTGAGAAAAATGCTATTATAAATAATCAATAGCGTTTTCATAAATGCTATGTTAGACCCCTGTTATGGTAGAACCCCCACATATGATAGCGTCAGATATGTATGCTATCTTAGAGTGTTATACCATAGCATTATCTAAACGCTTTGTTATCAGGATTTTCTATTTTTTAAAAATTATGTAATTAGTCATTTTCCATGCTATGGTAGGTGTTTATACTATAGCTATGTTAAAAAGCTTTAGTTTTAATTTTTATAGCTCCAATATATGCTATGATTCAGTATATCATAGCGTTTAATTTAAAGAAAAAATTATGTAATTACTCGTTTTGAAAGCTATGATAGACTTTTCTAACATAGCAGTTTTTCTAACAGTTATTTAGATGCTATTATATGCGTTTTGATCACAATTGTTTCTGGTTGAGATAGACACCAAACCTGTTTCATATAATACCCTGATTCATCAATGATTCGAAATACAACATACATTAAACACTAGCATAAATCCAGAACATACACAATAAGTCTCAAACCGAGTTCTACTTAGTATCCAAAACGAATTAGTAGCATAAATCCAGAACACACACAACAAGTCTCAGACCAAGTTCTACTTAGTATCCAAAACAAAGTAGTAGGAGGACAGAATACCTTAAGACATGATCACTTTGTCCTCAGGCCATGCAATGACTGTGCCAAGGGCATCTTCCATTATGGCTATTTCCTCTGATGGCCTCCAAACTGATGCATCGCTGACTTTCACAATATCTACCCATACTTTGACAGCATCAAGACCCAAGGGAACAAAGTGAACCTTCTGTGCTGGATCGTTTGTAGCCCAGCGTCCTTCAGCAACAACTCGCTTCTTTCCAGTAATATCCATCAACTTGCACTTCTTATTTTCCTTGGAAACAATTGGATTAAGACGCTGCCATGTAAACAATATGAACCAACACTCAGAAGACTTGACATAAGAAACTTAATTCATAACATTTACAAAACTTATACCTGAGATTTCCGGAGAGGAGATTGTGGATTTGGTAGATATTTCTTTATAGGAGAGCTTTGAACACCTGCATCCTCAATAGGAGATTCTGAACCTGTTGCTGGAGACTTAGACACTGTTGATGCTGCTTTTACCTCTGTGGCTGCAGACTTTGTCTCATCTGAAGATTTAGAGCTTGATGGCCTATCAGTTGATGCTGATTTCTGAAGAGGAGATTTCTGACCAGTTGTAGTTGTAGGATTTTCAAAAACAACTTTATTCACAGGCCATGATACAAAAGCCATCAAGCAGTCCTCAAGGTATGTCATTTCAATTGTAGGCCTCCATATAAATGTTTCAGGTATCTGCACTGAATCAACAAAAACTTTGACAGCCTTTGGTCCTAGAGGAAGACCATTAACTAATGCAGTTGGTTCTTGTGTCTGCCAACGACCCTCAGCAACAATCACTTCATCTGTAGACAAATCCAACAGTTTACATTTGTTCAAAGAATTTGTTCTTAAGCCCTGTCAAACACATTCAGAAAAAGGATAATTAGTCTACTAAAGCTCATAAAAATATCAACTCATTAGCAGGCTGACCAAAACTTACCGTTGGCGCAATGTCTTCTATATTAAGCTCTTTGTCTACAAGAACACACTTAGAGGCTGGGCATGCAATAATTTGTCCAACAGCTTCCTCGATAGTAAACATTTTTGTTGCAGGTCTCCACAGGAATGCATCAGGTTTAGTAGCAGTTTCAACCAAGACTTTGAGATCTGTCAGGCCTAGACGACAGTCATTCACTATGTCATCAGGATCAGAAGAAAGAATACGGCCCTCACCAATGTTATCATCAGAACCCGACCAGTCAACCAACACACACTTAGGGTGTGCTCTTTTGTTTACACTCTACAAAATGTTAATAACAAGTATAGGTCAGAATGGAAAACTGATCTAACAAAACCAAGCAGCAGGAATCACTTACTCTTGCAGCTGAGTTTTCACCAATTTCAGCTTCATGTCTCTGTAAAATGAACAAGAAAGTCAATTCAATAACTATTTCAAACATCAGTTGCTTAATGAATAATCTGGGAACTCTTAAGGTTCTAACCTGATTCTTCATTCTGCTAATTTCATCCTCCAACTCATGCACCTTTTTTACTAATTGAATTTGCTTCTCTTGCATATCAGTCATACACTTGGTCTTCACCTGGAAACAAGCTAGTTTGGTTTTGCTCATGCCTCTACCCATTGCTCTCAGCCTTCCAGGGTTGTCAGGTCCTAGCAGTTGAGAGAGGTGATCCTCCTCTGGATTTGTTGTATCTGTTGGAGCATCACTTCCAACCAGCTCAGCTGCCTTCCTCTGTAAAACAACATCCATATATTGTGGAAGAGAAGCAATGGAAAATATTCTAGAAGACAGTCAAACATATTTTCAACTTACAATCTTTTCTGCAGCATTTGTATTCACTGGCGTACCATCCTTTTTGGTACGCGACTTCACCCAAACCTTTAGCCTTGTCACTTCAGATGGATCTCCACTCTCAATTTTCTGTGTGAAAATCAGAAAACCATTCAGAGTAGATATATTTCTTCAGAGGAAACAACAAAGGTAGTGTAAGCTTACCATTTCTTCTGCTAGCCTGACCATTCCTTTCCGGCTTGTAGTGTGAGGTATCTGTTTCTTCCTCCTTTCTTTATATTTGTCACTCACAACCTAAAGACAATTAATATTAATAATCAACATTCAATAAATTTATCTAACATAATTCCAAGTCAATACCTTAAAGTCTGCACTAGTCTTGAGTTTGACAAATTTACGCCATTCTGTTGGAGAAATATTCATTGGTCTTAGATTCATTCTTTGGTGGTTATTCGGAGCTAAATTAATATTCCTGACAATGCGTGACTTGTATGACCTCCACAGACCCCCCCATTTGCTTTAGCACAGCAATCCTTTGGAACTCCTCATCAACCTCAAACCTTGCCTGCATTCACTTACCATCAAAACATAATAAGAAAAGTAAATGTGGTCTAATTACTTTCTAGGTAAAACTATTCTAACTGTAAAGAAGATATCACCTGAACAGATCTCCAGAGAACTGTTTTGATATCCTGACTAACACTCTTCCAGCTATAATTTATTCACTTAGGTATAAAGAATTTTAAAGTATTCAAAATTCAACTAATTTTCTGGGTTTTGATTCACTTAGGTATAAAGAATTTAAAAGTATTCAAAATTCAACTAATTTTCTGGGTTTTGCGACAAGAAATTAAGCGTAATCTATAGGAAAAAGTGTGAAGTATAAAGAAAAATTCTAATTTGTGTTATAATCTATTCACTTAGGTATAAAGAATTTTCAAGTATTCAGAATTCAACTTCTGTAATTTGCAGATGTAATCAAATTCACTATATTCAATTTTCATATTTTAAGATTTTTTTTTTAAAATCTAAATTAGATAGAATGTACTTTCTAATTTTTATAGAATAAAAAAAATCTTAAGAATATGTTTTCTAACATTCTTAGAACATGAGTAAATGTTAGAAAAAATATTCTAATTTTTGTAGAACAAAGAACAAAGTATAGAATATGTATTCTAAAAGTCGTAGAAACTAGTATTCTAAATACCGTAGAACAGAAATGACTTCTAAATTTTGTATAACATGTAGAGTGTGTAGAATACATAATCTAAATTTTGTAGAACATGTAAAGTGTATAGAATATACATTCTGATTTCAGAAGACATATTCTAAACTTTATAGATCAAATTATATCCATCTAAAACGAAAAAAAATATATATATATTTTTGACATTTTATATATCTTCATGTCTTCTTTATCATTTTAATACATATTTTTCTTAATTATTTTTGAAACAATTGGTTCAATCTTATGCAAGGGGTAGTTTAGGAATAGTTGATATTTGTTCATAGAATTCATATATGGACAAATACTTAAATATTTATCTTTTATTTCCAATTTTCTCAAGAAAAAAAGAAAATTTAAAGTGAAATATTAATTTGTAAGAGCAATATACTACAAAGAGTTTTTCTTTATTATTAAATGTTCACTTAAGAAAATTTACTAAAACCAGCTTAAGAATTTTAATTGAAGTCAAAGATATTGAAAGAGTCACATTACCCGATACACTTAACCGCAAGGTAGTATATACGAGATCGATCCACAAGAACCAATGGTACACTAAAGATTTTCGAGACTCGTTCTTAGCTAAAGCTAAAAGATTGTTTTGTTTTGGGTTTTCGGAATTGTAAATAAAAATGCAATTAAAATAGACGATTTAACTTCAAGATTTAAAGACATTGGGCGTTAGGGTATTTCAGAGATCAACGAATAATGGAAACATGAAACCAGGAATTCAGTAATTAAGAACCGTTCTCGAACATGAACACATTTAAACCAATTCTCTTTCAAGACATTAATCACTAAATTTGACTATTCAATTACTAAACTTTCGCATGCAATTTCCTAGTCAAATTCGCATTACCAAACAAATTCATTAAGTTCACAATGCGTCCTAACGTCAACTTTCGTTAGCTAGAAATACATTGCTCAATCCACATTCTTTCAGGCATTCTATTGAACACTTTTGATGCATAGAAAAACCTAGAATCTACAACAGGGTGATCAATCCTATTCTAGCATTAAGAACATGTGAATCAAAGAACCTAGAGAATGAGAATTCCTAACACAATCAATCCATTAATCCATTGAATCTCCTAATTGGAACCCTAAAACCCAATTGGAGAACTACTCACACATAGAGAAAGAGAAAAGGCAAATAGATATGAAAGAAAACATGATTCAATAAAATAGAAAAGGAATAGGGTTTAGAAATCTTCTCCAAGTGTCAAGAGGATGGATTCCTTTGCCCAAAGTTTTAGGAGATTTGTAAAACTATAGAAACGTACATATCTTAAAAAATCAAAAACGTTATAATCTATCTGCTAAAATAATTAATAACAATGGTTATATTATTCAAGAGTTGTATTACAAAATATACGATATGTAAGTTGTTAACAAAAAATAGTGATACGTAAATTATGTAACATATCTCTTAAATAGAACTACAACTATATAACATAATCAATTAGAAAAATACGTTTGAGAATTTATCATTTAAATCATATATTTTTAACCCCAAAAAATGATGAAAACAACATATTTATTGTATATTACGTTTCTATCTAACAAGACGATGTTAAAGTTGCATCACAAGATTAAAATCTTAAAATAACAAAAAACAGTAAGCCAAATAGTCGTTTGAAATAAAAAGAAAGCGGTAGGCTAAATAGTGGTATGAAATCGATTATAGTTTTTTTTTTTTTTTTTACAATTATAGTATTTTAAATGAAGATGAAGTTACTTTATTTAAGTGTTGGATATGTAATTGTTTTGAAAAAAAAAAAATTTCATAGATATTTTTAAGTGCATCTAAACATTAGATTATGCAAATATAAAATATTAAATATATATATATATATATATATATATATATATTTTCAAATAAAATACAACATATATATTAGTTAAAATTTTAATATTTAGAGTTATCTTCAACTGTTATAATTATAAATATTTGATCTCTATAAAAACATAATATATTACAAAACCCACGTAATGCGGATCATTTTATAGTAATAAGAAAATAGTACATTAGGAAAACATCTTTAGTTATATGCAATTTAAATTAGAACAAACAAAAAACAATTAATTGGTAAATATGAATGGCACATTCGCCAAATTGAAGATTCCGTTTTAAAGGAGAGAACAAAAAATAAACCATTATACAGTACACTCAAAAACCTATATAACAACATATTAACCAATCACAATCATTACAAAAAAACAACCCAATTTTAGTTGTTAATTAATAACAATAATCAAGTTCTTTTAACAGTTCATCGAGACATGCTAACTCTATATAAGTAGATAAAGTGGGCCAACACTTCTCATTATCTCTTAGAACAAGTATTGATAAACAACAAGTTTTTCTTATTTCCATATACCTTAAACTAAAGAATAAGATGGCAAGCATTACTTTTGCGTTTAAGGCTTTGTGTGTGTCTCTCTTGTTCATTGTTGTTGCAAGTCGTCCCACCGGAAGACCAAAAGTTTTCAATGTCCAACGCCATGGTTCTAAACCGGACGGCAAAACGGATAACGCCAATGTATGTACATGGGAACTTTCCTAATTTATTTATTACCACAAACGAAATTAACTTATGTCATCTTAAACCTATGGTCCTATACAAACTTAGGCATTTACAAGTGTATGGAGCCGTGCATGCAGAAGGGAAAGTGGAAGAAGTAAAATCTATGTACCAAAGGGAACATTCTACCTCGGTGGTGTAGAGTTCGTGGGTCCCTGCAAAAATCCTATTGAATTCGTCATCGATGGAACTTTATTGGCTCCTGCGAATCCTAGCGACATTAAGCAAGACACATGGATCAACTTTAGGTACATCAACAATCTCTCTATCTCCGGTTCCGGTACACTTGACGGCCAAGGGAAACAATCTTGGCCACTCAATGACTGCCACAAAAATCCCAATTGTCCTAAACTAGCTATGGTAACATTTTTTTAACCTTTTTCAGTTATTGTTTCATTTTAAAAGATATGATTATTATTTACATTTAAAGCGATCGAGTCTTTTAATATACTTGAAATTTTTCTTAAGACTATGGGATTTGCATTCGTGAACAACTCAAATATCAAAGACATAACATCACTCAACAGCAAAATGGGACACTTCAACTTCTTCTCCGTCCATCACTTTAATATTACTGGCGTCACTATAACAGCTCCCGGCGATAGTCCCAACACCGACGGTATCAAGATGGGTTCATGTAGTAACATTCACATCTCCAACACAAATATTGGTACCGGAGACGATTGTATCGCCATTCTTTCTGGAACCACTAACCTTGATATCTCTAACGTTAAGTGTGGTCCCGGACATGGGATTAGTGTCGGAAGCTTAGGGAAGAACAAAGACGAGAAAGACGTGAAAGACTTAACGGTAAGAGACATCGTGTTCAACGGCACAAGCGATGGTATTCGGATCAAGACCTGGGAATCTTCAGCTTCGAAGATCCTTGTTTCGAACTTCATGTACGAGAATATTCAAATGATTGACGTTGGAAAGCCAATCAACATCGATCAGAAGTATTGTCCACACCCACCTTGTGAACATGAGAAAAAGGTTAACTTTCTATGCACAAAAACAACCTTCATTTTCGTTTTTTTTTCATCACAAGAACAAAAAAAAACAAAATATAACTTGTATATCTTTTTTTCAGGGAGAGTCTCACGTTCAAATCCAAGATCTTAAGTTAAAGAACATATATGGAACGTCAAAGAACAAAGTGGCAGTGAATCTGCAATGTAGCAAAAGCTTTCCCTGCAAGAATGTGGAGCTCATTGACATTAACATAAAGAATAATGGACTCGAAGATGGTTCATCCACTGCGGTGTGTGAGAATGTTGATGGTTCTGTACGCGGTAAAATGGTTCCTCAACATTGTCTGAATTGATTCGTCCATGGTCCATCAAAACAATAGCTATGTGTTGTATATGCATGATATTTTCATTTATGAATAACTTCCTAATTGATTGGTGTATATATGGATTTATGTTTTTTCTTATAACAAAATTTCCAAACCAAATTGTAAATATGTATATATGCTTTCTGATAATATAACATCCATAATTTACAAAGAAATTCAACCCCATTTGTTTACATAATCTCTGTATAAATTCATTAAATCCGGTTCAGCGGAAGAAACTAGATTGAACCATATTCTGGTTCGGTTTTGACTGGGCCGTTTGAGAGTCGAAAAGGCCCATAGTTGTAACGTCCAGGCTTCAAATCCCAAATGATTTAAATAATAGTGGAATATACAGAAAAAAATATGTGGCTTATTCGTAAGAATTACAAAGATTTAGGGGTACAATTGAAATTACGATTGAATCGATGGCGGATGTGAAATCAACAACAGCGACGATTGCAGCCGTGCCGAGCACTTATCTCTTCTTCTCTATCACTCTCTCTCACCATCTCCGTCAAGATCATCGGACATGGTTATGAGATAGTTAGTAGGAGATAATCTTATCTTTTATATTATAAATCACAAGTCACCTAACCAATAGAACTTTGCCACATAAATTTTTGTTTCATAATTTTAAGGATTAATCAATTTTTTTAAAATGCTAACCTAAATTTCTTTCTGATATCTTCCAATATATCTTTCCACTTTCTCCACGATTTTTTTTCCC
The DNA here is from genome assembly GCF_000004255.2 of Arabidopsis lyrata subsp. lyrata. Lineage (NCBI taxonomy): Eukaryota > Viridiplantae > Streptophyta > Magnoliopsida > Brassicales > Brassicaceae > Arabidopsis > Arabidopsis lyrata. The sequence continues at coordinate 19,477,297 of NW_003302550.1, read as the reverse complement.
AGTAACCGATCTCATCTCCTATATATAGATTAAATGATTGTCTCAAAACGGTAGATACTTGGTCCTATTTAATTAAAAAAAATTTCTCACCATCTGCAATAATATTCTGTCTCTATTGAGGATTTTACGTACGCAAAACTAACTTATTTTTGCTTCATCGGAATTTGAAGAAGGATGTCTGTAATTTGCAGATCTGCATGTTAAATATGGGGAATCTTTCCAAATCTACCACTTTTAGAGATGTGGCATTCCAAATCTACCACATTCTGAAAAAGCTTTTCAAATCTACCACATTTCTCTCCCACATGCGAAATTGCAAACGAAATTGCCCTTGATGGTGACATAAGGTTTTGTCAGATAAAGGGACAAGTTGGCACTGGCTGGAGAAGAGAGACCAGGCTGCAATAAATGTTGTACGTTTACAATTACTTATAATTGTAATTAAATAATATATTAATAGAGTAGGGTTAGATCCTTCAAGGTCTTCAGCAAGATCCAACAATTACTCGGGGACATATGAAGAGAAAAATAAATTAAGCTCGGGGATAAATTTAGATCGAATGGGTAATAGAACTAGATCAGGGACAAGTTCATATGGAATGAGTAATAGAATTAGATCGGGGACAAGTTCATATCGAATGAGTAATAGAATTAGATAAAGGACAAATTCATATCGAATAAGTAATAGAAGTAGATCAGGGACAAGTTCATATGGAATGAGTAATAGAATTAGATCGGGGACAAGTTCAGATCGAATGAGTAATATAATTATATCGGGGACAAGTTTATATGGAATGAGTAATATAATTAGATCGGGGACAAGTTCAGATCGAATGAGTAATAGAATTAGATCGGGGATAAGTTCATATCGAATAAGTAATAGAATTAGATCAAGGAGAAGTTCATATCGAATGAGTAATAAAAGTAGATCATGGACAAGTTCAGATCGAATGAGTAATATAATCATATCGGGGACAAGTTCATATGGATTGAGTAATAGAATTAGATCGGGGACAAGTTCATATCGAATGAGTACCAGAATTAGATCGAAGACAAGTAATATCAAAGCCAGATTTATCTAATTCTATTTTCAACGATTTAACGCCGTGGACCAAAACTATATAATTGTTAAACTATTTTCAAACTCAGATTTAGATTTTGAATGAGTAATATCGAATGAGTACCAGAATTAGATCGAGGACAAGTTCAGATCAAATGAGTAATAGAATTAGATCGGGGACAAGTTCATATAAGAAGAAACCCAGATCTAAATGTGTAGCCGATTTAACGTCGTGGACCAAAACTATATAATTGATAAACTATTTTCAAACCCAGATTTAGATTTTATAGGAGAGAAAAAATCACGTGAGAAGAAAAAGAAGAAGAAAACTTCATAGATATACATATATATCTATGAGTGAGAGAAGCAAAAAAATAATGTGAGAGAGAAGAAGAGTGAGATAAAGAAAGAAAACAAAAAAAAATTAAAAAATAAACAAAAAGAGAAAGAGAGAAAGGGAGGGCAAAACAGTAACTTCCATATCAAATGTGGTAGAATTGGAAAGGAAGTTGAAAATGTGGTAGATTTGGAAAGAATTGGGGAAAATGTGGTAGATTTGGTAGTTCTCTCTTAAATATGCAGTTTATGGCTAAATTCAAGTCCATGACAAGTTTTATCGCCTCCAACCATATACTCTCCTCGGTAATTTTATACTTTTTTGAAACAATTTACATTTAAATCTTTTTTAAAAATTTTTTGCTATTAAATTAATATTCAATTGATCAATTTTGTTTTTGAAGGTAGTCGAGAACAATTTCAACACATTGACAATTTTCACAAACCGGACATCTTCATTGAAGATGGAGTTTAAGAATTTTAGTTGTTCTATGTGGGTCTTTCAGATATTGAGTTAAACTACTTTTACAGAAATATTTTTCTCTAATACACATTTGTTTATTATTTCAATATACATAAAGTTAGAATCAATGATTGGGAATACATGTGTTCATTGTAAATTGAAGATAGAAGAAAGTTTTTTTTTTAACGTTATCAAAGAGAGGTGACTAGCAGCTTGCAGCTAGCAACTTTTTCATTCGTAGTCAACTGTAAGTTTCTGGCAATCACTATGTCTTATAAAACGAGAAATTCAAGTAAAGGAGTAGAAGCGACAGATGCCAAATGAATAATAGCAAGGCCAGATAAGAAGTTGAAGAAACAAGAACAACACAAGGGTTGCAACAATTTACTTCAAAATCTGGACTGGCATGGCATGTTAATAAAGGAAGCAAGGAATGACAATCTTTTGCTCACTGTTATGTGATTCTCTTTGCATTTCCTTAGTTTGGCTAATATTATTTTGGAAACTTGGTGAGTCGTTTAATTACATGACATCAAGAAGGCCACAAATTTTGTCTCCCTAAACCCAATATCTTTCATCTATCCCAGATCAATAGTAAGGGGGTGTTATTGGTTCCTAATTTACATGAAATTTTGATGACTTTAATAAAATTATAGAAAGTAAACAAATGAAAGATTCTAAACTATTGTTAGAGAGTTTTCTATAATCTTATTGATTAGTATGTCATAATCTTGTAAAGTTTCCCAAACAATCTCTCTATTTTGATGATATTTTTCATGATTTTGTTTTGTAAAGAAAAGTGTGGAAAGTCATAAACCAATAACATGATAATTTAATTCATTAACAATCATAAATTCTTTTGTTGTAATTGAATAACACAAAACTTTTAATGACTTTATAAAAGGATGAATCTAATAACTCCAGATTTATGAAGATTTTAGATTACTTTTTACAAATCTTAAACTAATAACACCAAACTTTAACAAACTTTTAAAAAAATCTTGATTGAATAACAACAGATTCTACATAACATTTAAAGTCACTAAAACTCTATTTAAATCACAAACCAATAACACCCCCTAAGAAAGAGTTTTTTTTTGGGCCGTAATGAATTTAGACGGACAATGTTCTTTTCCTGGAAGTTGATTTTTAAATAAAGTTTAGCTAAAAAAACTTCTCCATAATATGGTACTTAAACCGAGCATAAATATGCATTCAAACATAAATGTTAAAATGTATGTAGCGTTAGTAGCACAAGGGAACATCTCTTTTTCTGCTGTCCCTACTCCAAAACGATATGGAAGAACCTAGCAATGGGAATTCTGTCTACTAGATACTCGGAGAGTTGGACAAACATTTTGAAGTTACTAGCAGAAAACATCCTCGACAAACAGAAAAGCTATATGCTAAGGTACGTATTCCAGAACTCCATCCACTCGATTTGGAGTGAACGGAACAGAAGGAGGCACGGGGAACAACCCTTACCGTCGGAACTACTCGTGAAAATGATAGACAAGAATATGCGAAATCGCTTGAGCACACTCAAAGGTGGCTGTTTGAAATCTGCAGGTGGAATCCAAGCATGGTTTGAATCAAGGCAATAGAAAACAGATAGTAGCTCTATTTTTACAAATGTTTCAGAAAAGTTAGCATTTCATATGTAAAAACGTTTATTTTCTTTTGAATATAATTTAACATTAAATTCAAAAAAACAAAAAATGTAGCGTTAGTATATGTCAAACTGAAAATGTAAACTTATATAATTTAATATTTAAGTAATTTTTAACCCGTACGTGTACGTATAAAGTAACATAGAGTGTGCAAAACAAACATTCTAACACCTGAACCAAATCAATATCATTCAGTACAAATTACAACAGCAAATGCAACTATTTACAGAAATTGAAATTGAATGCGAAATTCAAGCATATAAAAAATGGAAACTGGGCAATAAAGGAACAGCGAAAGCACCCATCTTCGCTGAGGACACCTTGAGGATAATTTCGAATCGAAGAAGCTAAATTGAAAGCAAAGACCTTGTTGCGTCCAGTGAAACTGAATTCACATTGAGAGTTAACTCGGGAGCTAATAAGCACTAGAGTGATGAGAATCCAAATCTCGGAATCCAAAGTTTTCCCGACATTTCTCTTGAATTTCCGGTTTCAAATATACTAGAATTATCTCGGTACTACGTATCATTTGTGTTGTGCTTATAACTAAATGTAAGTAATTGGATAATCAGGTTTTATAGAGTGGAAGCAAACAATACCGTGTTATGGTTTCATGTTGTCTTCTACATCAGGTTACACTTTGTTTATGTATTTTTCTCTGTTACACTGATCGTGACATTTATGATCCTGTATCTTGGTGTATTCGTATTTTGTGAGAAGTGGTTACAAGAAAAACGAATAGATAGGTTAATGGAACTGTAGAAGAAGAAAAAATATACAAATCTTTGACAAAAAATTTCACTGATCATGACATTTGTGTATCTTGTTTTTTCGTCCTTGTTTATGTAAACGATGTTTATTTCACATAATCTTCACAGACTTACAATGCTCTGTTTATATACAAGTACAGAGGATTCTAGGTTAAAGGTAATTATAGAATGTTTAGTGTGAAAGTCGAAACTAACACAATCGAGATTTGTCTAGGGTTTTAATTTAGGGATACGATAGATGTGAATTCTCAAAGAACAACAGAAACAATTGTAACCAAAGATGGTGTTCTTGATCTTATTGATGAAAAGAGTAGTTTTGATCGTACAAGAGTTTGATCGTAAAAGAAAAGATGTTTGTGCTGTGAGAGCTTTGCGTAGTGTAAATTCTAGAGCGATATTGCTTGTCTTCTGCGAGAGCCTTGAGTCTCTTTATATAGGGGTGATAAACCGCCTCTCCAGCGATATTCTCAGAAGATTTCCATTTATCTTGAAGTCGGCTAGAATACCGCGGATTAGGATAATTTCCTTATTCTTCGGAGTCTTTGGGAGATTTCCTGATTTGAGTCGATCCTTCTAGATTCTCTCTTATCATTTCCGGGTATATCGGAAATGATGTCTTGCTTAGAAATGATACTTTTGAAGGCGAATATTTACTAAGTACTTGCCTCGGGTGTCTTGATGATTTCGGCTCGGGCAGTATAGACGATGTCATGACGCTCGACCCGAGCTGAGGAGACTTTGAGAAGATTGGGCTCGGATACTCTCGTCGACTGAGCTCGGGTACTTGAGAGGAGGCGGCTCGGGCGACTTGTGAAGTTGGCTCGGACGAAGGGAGAACCCAGCTCGGATATGATGGCGTAGTCCTTTTGCCTCGGGCAATTCTGCGAAGTCGGCTCGGGGTGAAAGGAAAACTTTCTTTGCGTAGTCCCGAGCTGTCACGGCAAATGTCCCCGAGCCGGTATAGGATGACCCGAGCCGTATCAATCGGCATTCTCCGAGCTAGTTCAGTGACTGATCCCGAGCTGTTTTGGCAGTTCCCCGAGCTGGTTTGGTGATACGTCCCGAGGTGTTATGTCTTAGCTCGGACTTAATGCGGGTGGAATCCGACCCCAACAGTTAGCCCCCCAGCTCGTTGTCTTGAGGAGCAAGTGATGAGCTTCATGATTATTAGTCCGAGCAGTTTAAACATTGTCCCGAGCTTATCCTTGTACGCCGAGGCTATCAGAGAGTTTGAATCCTTTGGTGGTCTGAAATCTCCTGACGATTCGAATCCCTTTGACACTTCATCTTCTTCTAGCGTGTGACGGTTGAATTTCCTTCTCGAGAAGTGGAAAAGTTTTCGCTTGTTCCCGAGAATTTTGGCGGACGTGAAACTATCTCAGAGTCCACGCGCGCCCGACGCGCCGAAGCGTTTTATAAATACTCCTCTCGCGACTAATTTCTTCAGTTCTGCAATTCTTGAGCAAAAATCTAAAGGTTTGTTTCTTTTGCTCTGATCTTGATTTCTTTGTTTTCCCTTGCTCCGCTTTATTTTTCCGTTGTTTCTCCGCCGTGTTAGATCCTAGATTTGATTTCTCCGATCTCCGAATCTTGTTTTTCCGACTGTTCCTTCGATTCACTCGAGCCAAAAAATGTCGCTTTCAGACTCAAGCGATTCGTCCCGAGGTAGAAGTATTTCGGTTTACAAACGAAAGATGGTTTGGAGCAGTTCAGATGGGTCCGAGGCCAATTCATCGGGTCGACTCGAGCCGGGAAGCGGAGCGGAATCGTCATCTGAGAAACGAGGAGATCCGAGCCACTTTGTGGCTCGGGAAGATGCAATCGCTGATATAGCTCGGGATGAGGATCTCCCTGATGATCCCGAGGCGGTTTTGAATAAGAGGACGCGTTCTCCGGCTTCGGATGAGGCTGGAGTCTCTTGTTGGCAGGATGTGCCCGAGCTGTCGGTTTTACCCAAAGTGAAGGGTGAAATGGTTACCTATGATCCCGAGGAGGGAGCCAGGCTCCTTCAGTTGGCAATTCAGGGTGCAATGGCTCAAAGGAAGAAAACCCGAGCCAAGAAATTGAAGAAACCGGATCCTCCTGGTTCCACTCTGTCGACTTTAGACTCTCTTCGAGACTTAAAAGCACGTTTCAACTTTGGCGAAGGGGTGACTCTGCGATTGCCGACTTCCAGTGAGAGAGCCGACGATCCTCCCGAAGGGTTCTTTACCTTGTACGAAGGATTCTTCTACTTCTGCTTCCTCTGGTTTCCAATCCCGAGGCCGATCATTGAGTACTTATGGTCGTATAAGCTTGCTTTGGCCCAGATCACGACCCGAGGCCTTCGACATTTAGTCGGAATCTTAGTACGTGGATTCGAGACGTACAACGACATTGGTCTTGATCATCTGAGGAATTTGCTGGAGATTCGCCGTGTTCCGAGCTGTGAGATGGAGAGATATTATATTTCTCCACGTCCGAAGCGAAGGGTTATCGGCGGCTTCCCGAGCAAAGATGAGAAGTACACCGATCATTTCTTCTTCGTCGCTCTTGACGAAGATTGTGTCCCCGAGGGCTGCCTTGAAAAGATGATTGGAAAATGGAGAAAGATCGGTAGTTCATCCGTGATTCTTGTTTGTTTTCTGTTATAACTTGTCTTTAATTGATGTTTCGATTTTCTTTTGCAGATCGAGGCCCGAGCTTTCTGGATCGTATCCCCGAGGACCTGTTCAGCGTGCGTGAGGAGTTGGCTGCTCGGAAGTGCCATTGGATTAAACACTTTTCTCAAGAAAGGGTTGAAAAAGCGTTGAGGGTTCTTCACGGTGCGTCCTGTTCTACCTCTTCATCCTCTTCAGATCAAAGGCTCAATTTTTTAGTGGAGGTGCAAGGGGTAAAAATCTCATTGAGGGAAAGGAAAGCTGCCGAGAAGAAAGCGCGGGAAGAGCAGATAGCGATCGAGGCTGCTTTTGGACACTTAAACCCGCCCGAGGTGACCGTTGACCCCGAGGTGATAGTCGATCCCATGGGATCGGGAGCCGACTTGACTGTCGCTGTAGCTCGTCCTGAGGTGCCCGAGGGTATCCCGATTGGGGATATTGTTTACCAGGCTCCCGAGGCGAGAAATGCACTGGTGGTTGGTCTGCCTGCTGGTGGGCAAGCCCAGTCTAAGGCGAAACGTACCCGAGGAGAACATTCCGGGGACAGGCTCAAAAAGTCAAAGAGGGCTCACAGCTCTTCACGGCCGATTTACCAGGATAAGGTTGCTTCTGCCAACCTTATCGCTTCCTGCGCCTGGCCGCTGCTTCCCGCTCCAGAGGGCTTGGTCGAGGCGGAGCGGTACGGTGAGGCCGCGGCCAATTTTTTGAAGGTACGCGTTCGAGTCCCTTTTTAGTATAAGGTAGCCTTTCTTCATGTTTTAACGTATTTATCACTTTGCTTTCCAGGCCTTCTCCTCGATGAACACTATGGTTCATTCCTACGATTCTGTAGCTCGTGAGCATGCTGCGGCTCAGGAGCGATTTGAGGCTGCTCGGACTGAAGCCGAGAGGAAGATTGCCGAGGCGATTGAAGCGTCACGGACCGCCGAGGCGTTGCTTGTTGCCGAACAGGAGGCAAGGCGAAAAGAGGCCGAAGAGAGTGTTCGTGTCCGTCGAAAGGCCGAGGCGGAAATTGAGAGGCTCAGGCGCTTACTTGTCGAAGAGAAGGCTCTTCGCGAGACCGAGGTGGCCCGGGCGAAGAAGGCGATGCATAAATTGAGAGAGACGATTAACAGCATACCCGATGTCTAGTCGCGTGAAAGCAAGATATTGTAAACTGCCGACTAGTTTTCTGTAGACCGTTGGGTCCGATAGAGCAGACCCGGAGGTGAGTGTTAGCTTAGGAGACGACGCCATCGGTGTGCTAACGGGTTTTACGTCAATCATGTTGTAGTTGTGGACTAGATCCAGGATGTATTTCCGCTGTGAGAGATGGAGGCCATGTGGAGTGCGATGTGCTTGTATGCCCAAGAAGTAGTTAAGATCTTCTGGATCCTTGACTGAAAACATGTCGGCAGGTAACGCAAGAATTCGGCCAATGCAAGAGTCACTGCTTCCCGTCACAAGGATGTCATCGACGTATACCAGCAAGTAAACAAAGTCTTTGCCATGTTTGAGGATAAAGAGAGATGTGTCCGCAAGGGAGTTGGTGAAGCCAATACTTAGCAGATAGGTCCGCAATTCAGTGTACCAGGCCCGTGGTGCCTGTTTGAGGCCATAAATGGCTTTCCGGAGTCAACATACAAAAGATGGATTGTCTGAATCTACAAACCCAGGAGGCTGCTCCATGTAGACTTCTTTGTTTAGAGTTCCTTGAAGGAACGCGTTATTGACATCTAACTGTTTGATTTGCCATGAGTTGGAGACAGCGACGTCGAGAACAAGGCGAATTGTGGTCGATTTGATAAATGGGCTAAATGTTTCTGTGTAGTCACGACCTTGTTGTTGGTTATACCCCTTCGCCACTAGTCTGGCTTTGCACCTGCCAAGATTTCCATTAGAGAGAAATTTGTTTTTAAATAGCCATTTGCAACCAACAACATTATAATGAGGTTTTCGTGGAACCAAATCAAAAGTCTGATTCTTCGCAAAAGCATCAATTTCACCCGACATGGCGTTGCGCCATTTCTGATCTTTCATGGCCTGGTTCACAGTTCTAGGTTCAGGTGGTATTCTAGTGGATAGGGCAACAAATAGGTTGAGCTTGGATTTTGGTTCTGTGATGTTGTTTTTCCGGCGTGTTTGCATTGGGTGAGTGTTTGATGGTTCTGGATTGGGTTCACGTGGTGTGGCTGAGGTTGAGGGTTGGTGATGATGGGTGGAACGCGAAATTGCTTCTGTTTCGTGGTTGGGTTCGGGATTGGTTTGGTTAGAGGATGTTGGGCTTTGATTGGGCTGGACAGAAGATGTTGGACTGGTATTTTGGTTTGAATTGGTTTGGGCCGGTGATGTGGTAGTTGTATGTGGGCCAATATTGGTTTGGGTTGGGCTATTTTGAGAATTGGTTTGGTTCGAGTGACTTACCTGGGAGGGAGAGTCTCGAGTTTCTGTTTCGTGATTGACAGGGGATGCAACACTTGTTTCGTTTTCCGGCGTCACCGTCTGGTGATGGTCCGAGCTCGAGGTTCCCGACGGCGGTAGAGGCGGCGATACGAGTGGAGGTGGCTGCGAAAGTTGGATTATGTGTGGATGCGAGTATGATGGAGTTGTGATTGGTTCTGATGATTGTGGATTTGGAGAGTTGAGGCGAAAGGGAAATGTCGTTTCATCGAATTTTACATGTCGGGAAACGTATATGCGGCCGGATGTTGGTTGAAGGCAGAGATATGCACTCTGAGTGAGTGAATATCCGATAAAAAACGCACGGAGTGGAACGGTTTTCAAGCTTGTGATTGTTGTAAGGACGCAGCCAAGGAAAGCAGAGGCACCCGTATACTCTTAGTTTCTCATAGTTGGGTTCTGTACCAAACAGCTTCTTCAGAGGATTCGTCATTGCTAAGACTGGTGTTGGGAGACGATTGATGATATACACAGCGGCTGCAAAGGCGTAAGTCCAGTAGGATGTCGGCATGCCTGCGTGAGTGAGGAGTGTGAGGCCAGTTTCCACTATATGGCGATGCTTTCTTTCTGAGATGCCGTTGTGTTCTGGCGTGTGAGGTGGTGAAGTGAAGTGAGCAATGCCGACACTTGAGAGGAATGGTCGGAGAGCTATGAATTCCCCGCCGTTGTCAGAGTATAGTGTTCCGATTTTGGTACTGAACTTGTTTTCTACCAAGGCTTTGAATGGAATGAAAGTCTCCTTCACTTGCGATTTTGTTTTAAGAGGATACAACCATGTGTACCTGGTGAAATGGTCAACAAGAACGAGGTAATACTTGTAGTTGTCAACAGAGAGAACAGGAGACGTCCATACATCGGTAAAAATATATTCAAGAGGACGAGTGGAGGTAATAGAAGTTTGAGAAAATGGAAGTTTTTGACTTTTATTGATGGCACGGTCGGTACAAAACAAATTTTGAGATTGTGACTGTTTGCAGGGAAGAGAAAAAGAAGACATAATGGTTTTAAGAATAGAGATAGACGGGTGGCCTAGCCGTAGGTGCCAATCAGCTAGGTTAGGGTTTGTGTTTGATGAAGCAAAGAAGGATTGGATTGTATTTGGTGAGACTGGCCACTCGTATAGCTCGTCTCTAGTCTTGCCGTGGAGCAATGGGACCCCCGAGCTGAGATCCTTCACCTGAAAGTGAGCAGGGAAAAATTCAACAGAAACTTTGTTAGCATTGCATAGGCGATAGACAGAAATAAGGTTTTTATGGATGTTTGGAACACAAAGGACATTGTTTAGGGTTATATTTCTAGTAGTAGAGGGTAAGGATAGTGAACCAGTGTGAGAGATAGAAAGACCAGAACCGCCACCGATGAGGACTGAATCTTCTCCATTGTATGGTTGATGTAATGACAGGTTGTGAAGGTCGCTTGTCATGTGGTGCGTTGCGCCGCTGTCGAGAAGCCACGGATTGACGGACTGATTAGTCCCAAGGGCAAGATTGGCTCGTGGCTGCCACGGACGAAATGGCGATGGTAGCAAACCGTTGTGAGAACCAGACTGCTGGTGTTGGAGTTGTGAGCATCTTTTTGCGCTATGACCAAATGTTCCACAGAGTTGGCACTTGCCTTGATATCCCTTTGTCATGCGATTTTATGGCTTGTAAGACTGGTATTGTTGACGGTTGTTGTTGTTCCAGGACTGATTGTTACGGTTTTGAGACTTGCCTTGGAAGGACTTTTGACGAGACGCAGCTACATTGGCGGAGGCAGGGGCTGCACTTGTCGCAGAGTAGGACGTGGCCAGGAGCTTTGCTTCCTTGTTGAGAAGCTTCTCATGAATCTCAACAACAGTGGGAGACTTGTCACGGCCTTCCATTTGGTCCACCACAGACTTGTATTCTTCAGGGAGGCCATCAAGTATGTACTCAATTTGAGCCTCATGTTCAACCGGTTTACCAAGAAGGCCTAATTGATCAAAACGATTTGTCAGACCTTGCATATAAACATCAATAGATTTGTCACCTTTCGTGTAGTGCTTTAACTGGATCCGCAGTTGTTGGATGTGGCCCCAGCTTGGATTCGCATATGTGTTGGATACTGTTTTCCAGAGATCAGCAGAGGATTTTGATTTTGATACAAGAGACTGAATGGATGGGGAAAGTGTACCAATAAGTCCACTGTATATAAGCTTATCTTGACGTCTCCACTTGGTGTAGTCTGGATTTGTGGTTGTTTGATTGTTGACAGTGATTTGTTGATCCGGCGGAACGGTGGATCCATCGAGATACCCAGCAAGGTCGTAGCCATCGAGGAGAGAGTGTACCTGAACACTCCACGTGATGTAGTTGACAGATGTGAGCTTGGTGATGTTCATCATGTTGACATTGAGAAGAGATTTGGTGGTGTCAACGATTTCTGCAGGGGTAGCCATGATAAGCATAGTAGAGATTTAGAGAGAGATAGTTGCAGAGAGCAGAGATCTAAGAGAAGAGAAAGGAAGAAGAAGATGATGAAGAGGGGTGGGCGGCGCAGAGAAAAAAAATATAAGGCTCTGATACCATGTAAACGATGTTTATTTCACATAATCTTCACAGACTTACAATGCTCTGTTTATATACAAGTACAGAGGATTCTAGGTTAAAGGTAATTATAGAATGTTTAGTAAATAAGGAAGGAGGATATTGAGGTAATGAATCTATATCCTTAACAGTTTATTCAACTTGATATATGAAATTTTTGTGATAGCTGGTTGCAAGGAAACGAAATATATAAGATAAGTTAATCGAACTGTAATAGAAGAAAGATACGAATCTTCGACAGATTTTGCTACAAACTTTAGGGGGTTCCGATTTGAAACTGCTTGGAAGTTATATAGACCAGTATGATTTATGATTATTAATTTTTTTTGTAAACGGTCTTGTAATATAAATGATGATGCATGTCTTACTCATGAATTTATGATTCAAGTGTGTAATGGAAATTCATGTATTTATTGTTGTTGGTGAATGAAGATATACAGAAGAAAAAAAAATTTAGTTGAGAAAAAAAACTTTGGTAGATACGTACATGTCAAAGAAAATATGACATACATGAATCTGACGTATACGTTATATGTGGTGTTTAGCTTGAAGTCTACTAAGTTTAATCCAAAAATTAGTTACTGGATACCGGTAATAATGTCGATGATGATTGAACATAAACACCTTTATGTCTACATTGACAATCAAATGAAGTTGGATATATTTTATTTTATTATTAGTTGGGATTCAAGGGTAAATATAATTGTGTCGTTTTGTACAGCTCATTGAGAAATGTGTGAGTAGTGTGTGCATGATACAAACCCAAGTTGATGAAACTAACCATTGGTTATAGGTGAAAAATAAAAACCATACCGGAGGCTCCAAATGTGGAAGAAAAACAATTAGGACGTAGACGAGAAAGAAGAAATAGATGCCAATAAAAATGTTGAAGAAAATGATAAAATGACGACAAAGAGGAGGACGAAGTAAACGTCGATGAACATGACGAGGACAACGATGGATCAAATAGATGGGAAGATCGGTTATGACTGTATTCGTGTAAGTCAAACATTCACCTTAACACAATTCCTCATGTACATAGTTAGTAGTGTTCATACATTCTTCCAAAAATCATGTCTTACCTCCCGGTTAGGACTCACAAGATTGCCACGTAGGCTAAAAGTCAACAGGGCATCGGTCAACAAAATGAATCCACGAACCAAAGAGAACATTCAGAGTGAAGAGCTCGGCAAGATTGCCAAAGTAAGGGAGAGCTCGAGAAGCACACAATGGGCCGAGAACTCGAGGGCCCAAGAAGAGTTCAAAGCAATTAAAAAAGAAACGTTACGTCATTAATTGGAGAATCAAAATGGACATATTTAATGGTATTCATTGCATTAATTAGCCGATTAGTGTAATTATTTGTATATGAATATGAGACCCCTAAGACATTGAGGGGTACCTAGAATTCTTGCTTACAAGCTAATACTATACCATTCATTTCTCTACATTTTTGCTCACATTTTCATATTATTTTCTATACATTGTGTGTCGTGTATTTTGATCTTGAGGTTTTAACCCACGAATAAATAAATTCTTGAGTGTGTGAATTCAACATCCACACATGCTCGAAATATTGGATAAAAAAAATTGAATTATTAAATTTAAATAAATTTTTTTAAAATTTTAACAAATATAGGTAAAACATTTTAATTTTTTTTTTACGTACACATATGCACATCATTTATTACTGTGTACGTACACATGAGTACATGATATTGTTAATTTCGAATTGTCTTCCACGACACGACTAAATTTAAAAAAAAAAATTAGAATTGTAAAAATTTCGAATTGGCTTCCTCAAAGCCCAAAATGCTTGCCAATAAGTTAAAAATTTAGGACCTTAGCTCAGTTGGTAGAAGCGGAAGACTGTAGTAGTTGCTGTAATCTTTAGGTCGCTGGTTCGATTCCGGCAGGTCGGATATTTTAACCTTTTTAATTTCCATTTTTTTACCAAAATAAAAAACAAAAAAAAAATTTAGGCTTTTAAATCGAATAAAATCGATATTATACCAATAAATCGGTCTGCGGCCGTTATCCGAGTATGTTAACCGATTTAGTTTTAATCGCGGAGGAACACTACTGCGGAACACTGATTTGGTCTGGTAAAAACTATGATGATAAGAAAAAAAAATGCATAATCACGAAATTGTTTTTTTTGTTTGATGAAATGTGAAATTAATTGATGTAAAGTAGAGTTATTTACAAGTAATGAAAAATGATAGCAAACGAGAAACAGAGTATGGAATAAAAAAACAGAGCACAAAGTTCCTATTGGTTTTGTCTAGAGCTAAACCATCTTTGGATCAAACCTCGGAGCTTCCTGTTCTCAAAATATCTCAGCGATACGATTCTCGATCGGATTACTCTCTCAATAGTGCGAGCTAGTTGAGAATGTGTACGATATATCTTGTTGTGCCTTTTCTCATTCCGTTAACGCCATATATAATATATGGTAGCTTGGAAACACAATCGGAGGAGAATGTAGTCATACCTCGCAAAAGGACGTGTGATTATCCTTTGAATTGTGTCAGTCCAATCTGGATCCGGGTCCGCATTTAACAAGTCGCCGACAACTTGAATCCACACCATGAACGAATAAGGGCACGCAAAAAATAGATGATCCCGAGTTTCATCGGGTTCTCCACATAAAAGACAAGATTGGCTTTCTCCCCATGCTCGCATCCTTGACCATGTGGTAAGCCTATCCCTGATCGCCAACCAAGTAATAAAAGCAAACCGAGGAACTGATTGTGAGAACCATATAATCTTACACCACTCCTTTGCATCCCCACGAGATCGCAGCTGGTCCCAAGTACTAGCAGCAGCATATGTTGGTCGAAAGTCACCCGAAGAATGTCTCCACAAAACCATATCCCTACCCGCTTCTCTGTTTGGGACTTTTAAGCTCCGAATGCCTTGAATTACTTCCAACAAATTTCTGTCCCGACAACGACGAAAGTTACAACCCGCGTCATTTACTACTTCGGATACCTTTGCAAATTTCGGAACACCAAGTTTGTAAAAGCCTACATGTCCGACTATAGCCGGCCTATTGGGAGCCACTTATCAAGCCAGAAATAAGTATTACTTCCATCGCCAATCTCACAACGTGTAAATTCAGCCGCTAATGGCCTTAGCTTAAGGATTTTGCGCCATTACCATGAGCCCAAGTTAGATTCCTTAACGTCCCATATTGTTCCTTGTCTTATTAAGTACCGAAGGACCCAAGCCACCCATAGTGATCCCGAATCTGAAATTATCTTCCAAATCAGACTTAGGCCAAATACCCGAGAAACCTCATGCATTCTCCGAATCCCTAGGCCTCCCTCGTCCTTAGGCATACACACATCCTCCCATGCTATCTTTGATTTACCTTGTATATTCGGTGAGCCACTCCAAAGGAAAGCTGAACACATACTTTCAATCTCCTTGAAACACTTCTTTGGGAGAGTAAAAACCGAGCACCAAAAATTTGTAATGATAGCTATGACGGATTTGATTAGTTGAGCACTGCCTGCATATGATAGGAATTTTGAGGTCCATGCCGCCAATCTGTTCCTTATCTTATCACAAAATTATTTCACCTGCCATTTCATTTTTTATGAGGCTCTATTATGGATAGGCATGGTACCTTTGAATTTTGAGATACCCTTTACTCTACCTGATTCTTACGGTTAGAATAAAAAGAGGTTTACTCTTATTCGACCCGCAAATGGCGGGTACCCCAAAAAACAGATATCCAGTAAAAATATTTGACTCGCTAGATACCTGATCATTTACCCTTACCTGCATATTTTTTGATAATTTATGTGTAAAAGAAAATTTCGTACCTGCTTAACAATTTTATATTCCAAAACATAAATATTTACTTACAAAAAAAAAGTTCATAAACATATGTAACATATAGTTCCAAACAATATAAAATTATAAACTTACACTAACTTTCATTTTAAAATATATTTTAAAAATTTAACAATATTATAACACTAATAAAGCGGGTATTTACGGATCGGATAGCTGAACGGGTAACGAGTCAGGTAACGAGACTAGTATTAAAAAAAATTCAATATTTGATACTCGATCTTTACTTACGGGTACTAGAATTACAATACTATTATTCGACCCTAAAGTTACAAATACCATTTATTCGAAACGGGTACGAGTCAGATAACTGATCCAATACAAATAACAAATATCAATGTCCAGCCCTAAGGCCTACGACCCAAAAAGAGAAAAATAAATAAACCATTAGGTTATGGAAGTCATTGAACCTTCTGAATATAATTAAAAAACGGTCTATTTGCCCACGAAAAGTATCGCATCACGCCAGATAGAACCCGTTCTTTGATCCCGGTCCAGATGTCCATAAAATGGAAGTTAAATACCTATTTCCCCATGAATCAAAAGTTTGATAGCTAAATGTCCCCGAAGTCGAGATCTAAAATCCCACAGAGCTGGGTTTAATCGGTCTACTGTATACCAAACTGATGATTTAACCAACTAAACCTAATTATAACCAGACTTAACCTTAATTTCAACTCGTTTACAACCCATTGCATTCTAATAACCAAAAAAAAAAACCCAAATCGAAACCCTAAAATCTATTATCTCTAAATCGACGAACCCTAGAGAGAATCAGAGAAATCGCTTCAAAACAGTTGCTCAAGATCGAAGCTTCAATGTCGTTAGTCCTTCATGACCATGCTGTTGTTGGTGATGTCGATTTTGAAGCTAAAGACAAAGATCAATTTCAAATGGAAGAAATATTAAAGGAGTGGACCGACGAACCACCAATCTGCCACGATGTGTACCCGGAGAGTGATACTGAAGAAAACGATGACGATCCTGGAAAATTTCATACACATATCAGGCACAAAGATGGGCATTTGTACCCGAAGCAGAGTTTCTTCAGTGGAGTTGCATTCAAAGAGGCGGTTGTTGATTACGCTCTAAGAAATGGATGTAATCTGAAGCAGTGCATGTATGATAAGGATAAAATTGGCTTCAAATGTGTTGGTTGTGATGGTAAGGATGATGGAGCTCGGTGTGATTGGCAAGTATATGGCGCGATTATCCCGAATGATCGAAAGTGGAAGATTAGGAAGTTCATTGGCAAACATAGCTGTATCTCAAATGGAGAATGTGAGATGTTTAAGGTACCGCATATAGCTTTGTTGTTTGTTGATAAGATCAGGGATAATCCTAAATTATACTTGCCTGCGAGGCTTGAAGAAATCATAGTGGAACAATGGAAGATCAGTGTCACTAGGAATCAATGTCAGGCTGCGAGGAAGAAGACATTGCAATGGATTGAGAAGGAGTACGATGATGAGTTTGCAAAATTACTAAGGGACTATGCAGCTGAGATACTTGATGCAAACAAGGATTCACACGTTGAGGTTATATGCTTGTTTTGACAACCT
Organism: Arabidopsis lyrata subsp. lyrata; assembly: GCF_000004255.2. Taxonomy (NCBI): domain Eukaryota; kingdom Viridiplantae; phylum Streptophyta; class Magnoliopsida; order Brassicales; family Brassicaceae; genus Arabidopsis; species Arabidopsis lyrata. Next base: position 19,459,927 of record NW_003302550.1, on the reverse strand, counting down.
TAGAAGGACATGGAAGGAGTCTTGTAGGCCTCTAATAGGCATTGATGGTTGTTTTCTAAAGAATAAGGTTAAGGGACAGTTACTGGTAGCATTAGGTAGGGATGCAAACAATGGTATCTATCCTATAGCTTGGGGGTGGTTAAAGTAGAGAACATAGACAATTGAGTTTGGTTTGTGAAGCTGCTGAAAGAAGACTTTGGATTAAGCGATGGTGAAGGCTTCATCATGATCTCATATAGGGAAAAGGTAGCTTATCTTGTCTTTTGCTGTTTTGTTTTGTCTTTTCATTTTGTGGCATGATTTCTTATGTTTTTTCTATTGTTTCATGGTTAATCAAAGTTGTTCAGCTTGAGTTATCCAATATAGAGCATTAGACAAAGTATCTTCCACCTTCTCAAATAATTCTTTCTCTTATCTTCATTTGGACCTTTTCAGATCCCACCTTCTCAAACTCTAACCTCTGTGTTCTATGCTCTTTCAGCTCCTGCTCAAGTTCACCATTTTTGCTGTCAATGTTTCTATCTCATTGAGAAAGGCTTCATCTTCCCATCTGAAAGTGTGATCATCGTTCCTTAGCTACAAATGAACATTGATCTTTCAAGATTAGAAGAATCTAAAACATGAAAACATAGGAAATAGAGGATTGACATTACCCTATCTTTTGCAGCAAAACCGCGGCGAAACTATCTCTTGTAAGGATTCGGATTGGATTTGGAAATGAGTGCCACGATTCCTTCCCCGCACCAACATCTCTTTGGCACTCCGACCACTCTTCCTCTTCTACGAGGACATGTAGATCCCGTCGAACTCAATGATAGATTGCTCATCCTGAAACTCGAAATCGAGTTTTCAAATCGAATTTTGGAAATTAAGACTTCGATTTTAGGGTTTTTGAGTTTTGAATTTGCGGATTTGGGGATTTTGAATTTTGGAATTTAAACGACAACGGGTCGGATTGTAATAAAGAATCAGTTTTTTTTTTAGTTACGACCCGTAAGTTGTTTCGTCTCGGGTTTATGCACCAACTCGACGTAACTACGATTCAGGGACATTTAGCTATCGAACTTTTGATTCGTGGAAAAATAAATATTTCACTTTTATTTCATAGACATCTGAACCGGGATCAAAGAACGAACTCTATCTAGTATAATTCGATACTTCTTGTGATAAAATAAACCCTTTCTCGAATATAATAGAAGTTTGTCTACTTGCGAACAACAATTTAACAAGTGAGAGAGACAACATACAGAAGAAGGCATATACTATGGTTACAAATATTTTATTCCTAATCTTTGCGTCTGAAATTGCATATTCTCAACAAATATATAAATGTAAGAACAAACAAAAAAACACAAAAACAAAAACTGAGAAAGCGCAAAAAAAAAAAAAACAAAAAAAAACACAAAACCTTTAGATTTGTTCGTGAAATTCTGCAATTTCCTTCAACTGGGTTTTCTTGTAAAAGCATTACAGTAATGGCGGCTCCTCGGAATTTAACAGGTGACGGCGGAGGAAGACAGCTTGACGGCGGAGGAAGACAGCTTGTAAAAGACGAAGAAAGCGCCGCCGCGTCGTCGGCAGCTAAAGGACTCTTAAACGATGATTCATCGACGGGTAAACGAACCAAATCGGAGAGATTTCCTCTTTCACGGTGGGAATTCGCCGTTTTTTTCACCGTCTTCCTTGTTTTCACCACCGGACTTTTGTGTATTTACCTCACCATGCCTGCCGCTGAATACGGCAAGCTTAAAGTTCCTAGAACTATCTCCGATCTTCGATTGCTTAAGTGAGAATAAAAACTTCTTCTTTTTGAATTGAAAGTGTTTAGCTTTGAGTAGTGGTCTCTTGAATCTGAATCCTAATTCAAAAACCCAATTTGAAAGCTTGGATCTTTTGGAAAATTGGTTTAGAGAGCAGTAAATTAGCTTAAAGACATGATTTTTAAAGCAGCATTCTCAGTTTTATGTATATGATTAGCTTGTTCTTTTGTTTTATAGATTGGAAATTGAATTTGAGTTAGTGTAGAAACTGAAAGTGTTTAGCTTTTAGTAGTGTCTCTTGAATTTGGATTCTAATTCAAAAACCCAAATTGAAAGTTTGAATCTTTTGAAGATTCCGTCCGATAAAATGGTGTATAGAGCAGCAAATTAGCTTAACTCTCAGTTTTTTGTATGTGATTAGCTTGTACTTTTGTTCTACAGATTGAAAATTAAGTTTATGCTAATGTAGAAACTGAAAGAGTTAAGCTTTTAGTAGTGTCACTTGAATTTGGAGCCTAATTTTAAACCCCCAAATTGAAAGTTTGGATCTTTCCATGATTCTGAAAATTTGGTTTAGAGAGCAGCACATGCATTAGCTTCAAAGACTTGATTTGAAAGTTGCTTTTTCAATTGAATGTGACTTGCTTGGACTGACTATATGATGAATTGATACATTGGTATGAACATATGCAGAGAGAATCTTGGGTCTTATGCAAGTGAGTACCAAGCACGGTTCATTTTAGGTTACTGCTCGACGTATATCTTTATGCAGACCTTTATGATACCTGGAACAATCTTTATGTCATTGCTTGCTGGAGCTCTTTTTGGTGTGGTTAGAGGTTTTGTCCTTGTTGTCCTCAATGCAACAGCTGGAGCATGTTCTTGTTTCTTCTTATCGAAATTGGTCGGAAGGCCTTTGGTTAACTGGCTATGGCCTGAAAAGTTGAGGTTTTTCCAGGCAGAGGTAAGCCCTCTTGTTTTTGATTAGCATTTAGTAATGTCACTTGTTCTGAAGGATTAATGTCTTGAAATCTTCAATGCGTCAGATTGCGAAAAGAAGAGATAGGCTGCTAAACTACATGCTGTTCTTAAGGATAACACCAACGCTTCCAAACCTCTTTATCAATTTGTCTTCTCCAATCGTTGACATACCCTTTCACGTCTTCTTTTTGGCGACTCTAGTCGGCCTTATGCCAGCTTCGTACATCACCGTTAGAGTGAGTCTATTGTTTGATCTCCTTCTGCAGTTCTTTCATGTTTAAGAGGCTAATGTCATAACATTTAACTTCATTTACACAGGCTGGTTTGGCTCTTGGAGATCTCAGATCAGTAAAGGATCTTTATGATTTTAAGACTTTGTCCGTGTTATTCCTCATTGGATCCATCTCCATATTCCCTGCCCTCCTAAAGAGAAAGAGAGTATATGAATGAAGACGTATAATCATTTATATAGATATTGATGAGCAGCACCTTTCAGTCGCATGGCGGGATTTTAAAGGTGTTTATGAGCTCAAGATAAAGAAGAAGATTGTTTCTGAAACATCACGGAGCTTAAAACCGCTAACTCTGGCTTTGATTGGTTTATTGTCGTCAATTCGAGAGCTTCTCTCATTCCCTTGTAGTAAGTGTTTGTCTAGCTAGTTTACTGAATCTTGATACACGATTGGCTTTGTATATTGAATCTTGATTCCGAGATCTGACTCTGCAGCCTATTGGCTTATGTAACAAAACATGATTATGTAAATGCTTGAAGACATTTCTTTGACCAAAAGATGAGTGATTCTGATCATATAGTTGTTCTATAGGCAGAAAATATGAAGCAAAAATTATCCATGCTATAACAAAATTGAGAAAGTTGCTCATCTACAAAAAGTGAAAACGAAAACAAAAAGAGATAAAAGAAAGATTCAGTTTTTCTTTTGTGGGTTCTCATTTCTCAATTCCAAATATATATAGATGATTATAATTAGTTTGGTGAGTCATCAGATTTAGTAGAAGTGTTGGTGTCCTCAACACCAAAAGCCTCAGCTATATTGAAGTTCAAGTTGTTCCTCATAGTTCTGCTCCTACCAACACCATCTCCTTTCTTCATCATCGCAGTAAACTCTGAGAAATCAATCCTCCCATCCTAACAAAACCGCACATTTTCATCATCAGTTTTAACCCCAAACTCACTAAGAAACAAGACAAATGCTAATAGATAACGAAGGCTTCTTACATTGTCAAGATCAATCTCTTTGATCATGTCGTCGAGAGGAGTGTCACAGAGACCAAACTCTGTGCAGGCTTGTTGAAGCTCGTCAATGGTTATATAACCGCTACCGTCTTTATCAAAGTAGGAAAACGCAACCACCAAATTCTCCTCTCTCTCCATCTTGTTCATATGTAATGTCGCTGCTAGGAATTCACCGTAGTCTATTGTCCCGCTGTTGTCTATATCCGCCTGCAAAACACCATTTTAACCTTTGTGATTCCTAGGATCAGGCATAACATCTTTCGACGGAGAAATCGATAAGAGAGTTTTTGTTTTGGTATAAATACCGCATCCATAAGAGACTTAATTTCTGATTCCATCAGTTCAGATCCAACTCTCTTCAGACCTGCTTTAAGCTCCTCAAAGGTGATTGATCCACTGTTGTCTGTATCTATCATTTTGAACAATTCCTTCAGACCACCAATTTCTTCCTCCGAGAGTCTCTCAGCGATTACCTAACAAAGGAGATCAGTTCTTGATAATAAGCAACAAGATTGGAGATGAACAAACCACAACTTTCTTACTCGTAAGGCCATTTTCTTGATTTTATTCATTTGCGAGAACTGTTTTAGACGCGACAAGACTGCTGGATCGAGAGGCTTGTCTGGTGCAGCTTGTTCATCAATAATCCAAGGGTGGCCTAATAATCATCAGAGGACAACTCAATTCTTACATCTTATAAGAATTAACAATGAAAGATACATACAGAGGATAACAAAACAATCATTACGAAAAACTTACACAATGCTTCATGTGCAGAAATACGTTTCTTGGGGCTCCTATCGAGCATTTTGTAAATCAAATCTTTAGCACCTTCTGAGATACTAGGCCACGGATCAGATTTAAAATCTATCTTCCCTTGCAATATCTGTCTAAAGATTCCTGACTCGGTTTCTACAAGCAAATTAGACAGGAATACATAAATCACATAAGCAATATACTTGACTAGTAGTAACAAAGGTACTGGCTCTCACAAACATACCTGCCCAAAAAGGAGGAACTCCACTTAGTAAGATATAAAGGATAACACCAGCGCTCCATACGTCTATCTCTGGTCCATAACATTTTTTCAGAACCTCAGGTGCAACATAATACGGACTTCCAACTACATCATACAGATACTGCCCTGAAGAAGCAAACCAACACAATTGACAATTTTGTTAAGCAGTGGAAAAATAGTCGGACACAATCTATCTCTGATAACATCACTACATTAGCATATGTAACATACAACAAAACCATGGAACTCTTGCTAGAAGAAATTCATAAATCTCAGCAAAAACGTCACAGAAAAATCTCTCTAAAGAAAATCAAAGGTTCCCTAACAACAAATTCGAATTAACCATTCAACAATGATACTGCCGATAACATATGAAGAAATCGATTTTCAACACCAAACAAGACATTTCTTGACAGACTCTAAAGGATGGATCGAAGAACCAATGCGTGGTTGCTTCATGAGACAAACCGACTCTGATAACATCGCACATATATAACAAAATCTTGCACAATCAACACATCCATATCTCAACTAAATCTCAAAACTTGATTTAAAAAAAAATCAATCAATCTTTCCCTAACAATGCTCAAGCAGCAAATCTGAATCGACCATTCAAACGAACAAAGTCGAACCATTTCTTGAATCAAGAAACCAAATCAAGACATTTCTTGAAAGTGTACCAAGAGCAAAATCAATCAAAGCAACCAAGAAAGACAAAAACAAATAGATTCGAATCAAATTCAACGAACCTGGCTTATAGAAGACAGACAAACCAAAATCCGTAGCCTGAAGCTTAGCATCATCACTGGCACTATCAAACAAGAAATTCTCAGGCTTAAGATCTCTATGCATAACACCAAGAGAATGACAAGCCTCAACAACACCAAGAATAGTCTTAATCAACTTAACAGCTTCACGTTCACTAAAATGCCCTTTAGAAACAATCCGATCAAAAAGCTCACCACCTTCACAAACTTCCATAACAATGTGAACAAAAACAGAGTCTTCATAAGTACCCTTGATTCTAACCACATTTGGATGCTCAGAGAGATGATGCATGATCTGTATCTCACGCCATACATCTTCATAGTCTTCACGACATACAAGCTTGCGTTTTGGGATTGATTTGCAAGCGTAGTTAGAAGATGATGATTTCTCTGTACAGAGATATGTTGTTCCAAATTGGCCTTGGCCTAGCTTTTTGCCGAGGAGGTAGTGATCTCTTAATCTTGGTGTTTCGTATGGAAGAACACTGTTTGAGGGTCTTCTAGGGTTTGGTTTCTCCATGGTTGTTGATTTCGAAAGTCTCTTCCTTTTTTTCTTTGGTGTTTATGAAGGAGGAAGATGATGCGAAGTTACGAACCCTTTGTTTATGTTGACTAGTCTTATGCAATTATTATATTATTATTGCTCTTTTATTATCCCGTGACCATTTACATTTATAATTTTATTTTATATTTACCAACTATTATTGCAATAAATTGAATTGATGAGGAAAAAATCTATTGAAAGAGAGGGACTAGGCATGGGACTTTTCACCAGAATCGTTTGGTTATTTCGGTTCGGATTCGGTTATTAGATGTAAATTAATTGGTAGGATTTTTAAATGTTTTGTTACCGGTTTTTTTTTTTTCTTTATTTTTGGCTTAATTTTTCTAACCAAAGTAAGTCGGACTAGATTAAAATTACGAATACGTTCTAAATTTTTTTAGAAAATTGATAACTGAAGCGAACTAAATAATATGGAAGCATTTTTAGTTTATTGGTCAAGGTTTAAAAGCTTCTACACCAGGTTCGAATCTTAAATAATGTAATTTTTTGCAGATTATTGATTTAAAATTTATCAGTTCATCATAATAAAGTTAAATAAATTATTTCTAATGATAATGAAACAGATGCCAGAAAGAAAATAAAAACGAACCAAATTTTTATAAATTCGAACCAGTAAATGGAAAATATATAAACAATTCACCGACATGCATGCACATTGCACACCGAATGGACAAGAACCAATTTCTTCATATCAATCATGGTTTGTTGAGTTCACACGGTTTTGGCAAGCTTTGCAATGCACGACCACGAATTGTAAACCTCATCGTCGTGAAGACCACTCTTTCGCTTTGGGGCAATATTATAAAATAGACGTGTATAGGTAATTGTGTGAATGTCGTATAATTCAAAACACATAATTATTTTTCTATAATTTTAAAACAAAGTCCGATCAGCAATAAAATAAAATTTAAACCCGTAACTATCTAAATACTAACCAAGTGTTCTTGGTCTAGTGGTTGCCACTTGTGGAGGTGCGTAAATGGATCTTGTAGCTATGTGATAGTGGGAAGTATATAACAAACTTTAGTTTTACATGTTTTGTTTGTTAAAATTTGTTGATTAAAACTCAGGGATAAATGGCAGATGGGTGGATTATGTTGTTGATACTTGCATAATTTTGCATGGATGATATATTCATAAATAGTGGTTGTTAAACTTGTAACGAATCTTTTCAAACATATTGGAGAAAATGTTTAAGCCTAGAAAAATAGTTAGCTTTAGTGCTGCTTTGTCTCTCGTTTTACACTTCTTTTCTTGGAAATCTTGCTCTTCACCTAATAAAATTAGAATTTTGGAAACTGTGATTAGTTTGCATGTTCGAATATTTGTGTTGACTAAACCATATTGTTGATTTGGATAACTAATGGTTGGGTGTTTACCTGCATAAGTGTATGGAAATCAGATTTCCAATCTGGCTGTCTCTTAGTTTTCTCTACCTTTATATTAACCTGCATAAGAGTATGAAAATAGTTTTCAGTTTTTTTCTTCCTAGGCAGTAAGCAGTTCTCACTAATTTGTGCTCTTATCAATATATGTAAAAAGTAGATGTTTTTTTTGGTGTTATAAAGCATATATTAGATTGACGGATGGTGTAAATCTTTTACCTGTAATTGACGGTAGACCATTAAATACTTCTCTGTAGACTATGTTAGTCACATACTTTCCTTCGGTTTTTTTTTGTGTCTAGGACTGTGAGACCTTTAGGCGATGTGACACGTGACAAAGCAACGTATAGTTGGCCGTGGCTGAAGACTGGCTTTGGCAGATACAATGCCACTCTATTCAAGGTTTGTCCTTGGCTTTTATTAACCGTCATAGCATAGCACATTCGTACCGGAAACTGACGCCTCCTTAGAGTGAATGGATGCTTAGAATCTTGTGGTGATAGTATAATCCTGGGTATTAACACTTTTTTCTTTTCTTTTGTATCTGAAAGTACCTCAGCTTCAATTACTCAAAAAGCATGGATTACTGAGCACTGAAAGAAAGAAATTTAAGGGTTAGATGGCCTTCAATTATATATGAGACAAAAATACATCTAAGTAGATTTACTTTTTCATCGAGTAAAAGGAGGACTATCCCCATGAATTGACCATCTTTCTTGATGTTGCGAGCATCCCAAAAACGAAGTAGCCGACCAACAACCTGTTGAGTAGAGCGACCAAGTCGTAAATCATCAAAAGCAACATAGTTTGCATTGGTAGGAATTGGAACAACATCAATTGCAGCCATTTTCAGAGTGTATCGAAGTTTTTGTGATGGAAAGTGGAATTTTTGTTTGGGGATGGTGGGTGATGATGAATTTATAGTAGTTTAGAGGGAGATCTATAGGCAACTTATGATTTACTCCAATTACAGTTTCGTTTGGAAAATTAAACTCATGAATTAAGTAGAAAGTAGTGGAATTGGAACGAATTAAGACATGTATTGAAGTACCTTAGTTGTGATTAGGTGTTGATGTTTGAGCTTCTCGTCGGTGAAGTTTATCGACAACGGCAGCGTCGAAGAAAACAGTTGTCTCGAGAAGATGAGTTAGAGAGTAGAGAGAAATACATGAAGAAACGGATCTTAGGCCCAATAATCATATATAAGAATCTTTAGTAGGTCCATTATAAAGAAAATGAGCGAATTCATTTAAAACTATAAAAATGCTTTAGTAGGCCCATTATGAAGAAAAGGAACGTATTCATTTGCAATCGTTGACAAAAAATGCTTAATATAATACTGTGGGGTCCACCAAAAATAGTGTAGTGACGTGGATGTTCTTAGAGGAGAGAAAACTGCGCCATTATATATATAGATTATCAAATGTTTAATCTTGGATTTGGGTTAACTTAACACTATTGTGGATGCTTGTATATAGACTAATGTATAACCCAATAATAAGAACATTAGTGTTCTCAAATTGTGTATCTTCTGAGCATCTCCAATGTCCATCTCTATATTTTCATCTATTTTAGAGAAGATTTTTGTGTTTGAGAGATTCGTCAATTGGAATTGAAACATTTAGAAGCAATCCACACATCTATTTTAGGTGTGGATATGAACCGCATCCTCATGGAGGAGGTAACCATCAGCATTGATCACCCCAGTACAGTTAGGCGTGATGCACCTCGAAGTAAACTTGTGTATCATGTTCCACGCTTGCCATCTCCTATCAGAAAAGCACTACAATTGAAGAAGATCTGATTGACTCATAGAAACTACAACCTCTATAAAGCGAGAAAAGTGGAACATGTCATTAAAAAACTTGCCTTCCAGTGCTAGGAACATGAGTGTTCAAATCTTTAAAATCTTCCGGTCCAGCTCTTGACAAGTTCTGAGCCAGATTCGGTTCATCATAGCTGTAAATCTACAAAATGAGAGGATTTTACGACCTTAATTGAGAAAGTCGCGCCTATTATCTTTCGTCCTGCTGCAGCAAATTCCTCTAGCTAATCCAAGAAGAATATGTTGCATCTCGAGTTGGTCTACGACTGGATATATACCTCGAGTACCTTATGTCATTATGCAAACCTGTACGGAGAGCTTTTAACAATGTTTTTCATATTTGTGTATGATGCTATGAAAGAATGAAGAAGAAAGAAATCAGAAGTTGCTCATATTCTAGAAGCAAAATTGGTCTTGTTAAGTCAGAATATGATAACTTGCAGAAGAATCTATATATCCAAAAGGGTTGGCCATATTATTGAAACTGCCTACCGAAATAAAGATATCATTAAAACTGTTTCGTACATAGCAAGTAGTCTTTATGTTTCGTCAAATCTGATATTGTAGAAGTGAGGATGTTAAGTTACGCATGCATAAAAAAAGCCACAACCACCGGTTAACTCAATGGGTTTGTTCATCTACAGATCCCTTAACCAAGATTTCATATTTGCTCATATCATAGAAGCACATTCGGGTTCTGTTATGCCTGATTGCGATTGTTTTTACAAGAACATAAATCCAAAAGCAAACGGAAAGAACTTCACAAAAACCTTAAAATATAGCTAACCAAAGATGCATATGTTCTTCTTCATATATATATATATATATTTTTGACATTTTTGAATCGACAAAGCTGGATCCATAGCCAATTCCTACTACGCGGGGGTAACGCGACATAGTGGAATCGAAGTCCGGTGGGAAGGAGGAATCAGATGGACTTAACCACTTGACTAATAACACATCCCTTGAATGATATACTTTTTATAGCTTAAGAATTCTATTCAATGCTAATTCCGTAAGTTTTTATTAAACCAAATTGAAAACATAAGTCTGGTTATGGAAATATTTATTTAGTGAACCAGGTAGACGAGGTAGAAGACGAGGTAGAAGACGAGGTAGAAGACGAGGTAGAAGAGGAGGTAAAAAAAAATTTGATTCTTTTAGCGGAAGTTTTAGATCGTAAGATCGAGCAAAAACCCTTTTGTATTTAGGTTTTTGGCTCTGATACCATGTCAAGAAACTCTTGATAGTATGATCTGAATTTCTTAAGTGTCAAGCAATACAGAGTATAGCCTTATATATTGGCAGAGAACACAATTATGGTGTTCGACCTAATAGCTTGTAAACCGACAATAAACACGTAAAGGGCTAAGCCCATATAGCATATAGCCCAATACCCCCCTTCAAGGTGGAGTGTGGAGGTTACAAACACCCAACTTGTCAAGAAAGTCTTCGAATTGTTGACGTCCCAATGACTTTGTCATGATGTCCGCTAGTTGACTCTTTGTGTTGACGTGTTTAGTAGCTATGACACCACGAATAATTTCATCTCTTACGAAATGAACATCACGACGGACATGTTTCGTTCGAGCATGGAACACCGGATTAGCGGCAAGCATAATCGCGGACAAACTGTCAGAGTGTAGTGTAATAGGGGCAGTAACCTCAATGCCAAGCGTTGGCAATAACTCACGAAGCCATAATAGTTCACTCACGGTATCGGCCATTGCGCGATATTCAGCTTCAGCCGAAGAGCGAGACACAACATCATGCTTTCGTGTTTTCCAAGACAATGGTGAGTCACCAAGTTGTATGAACCATCCAGTAAGAGAACGACTTGTGAGAGGACAAGCACCATGATCCGAATCACACCATGCAGTCAAGGTCAAAGGCGTGTTAGCTCGTAATAGAATACCTTGGCCAGGACTATTTTTTAAATAGCGGACTACACGAAGAGCAGCATTCCAATGAGCGTGTTGTGGCTCGTTCATAAATTGAGACAAAGTGTGAATCGCATAGGAGAGTTCTGGTCGTGTGTTTCCTAAGTATATAAGGCGACCCACAAGACGTCTATATCGAGTAGGATCAGGAAAAGCACCATCCTTAGCAAGAGACAACTTGTGATTTTGTTCTAATGGAAACGTAATTGGCTTTACTCCCATAAGACCCGCTTCGGCAATGATCTCAAGAGCATATTTGCGTTGGCACAAGTAAATCCCAGCTGGACTACGAGCCACCTCAATGCCTAAGAAATAACGCAAAATTCCCAGATTTTTCATGTGAAAACAAGTACTTAAATAGTGCTTGAATTCGTTGACAATGTGAATTGAGCTGCCCGTGATGATCAAATCATCGACGTAAACCAGAACATGTAGTCTCGTATCACCTTTCGCTAGAATAAATAAAGAATAATCAGAGACATCTTGCTCAAAGCCGTACGTTTTCATAGCAGAACCAAGTTTCGCGAACCAGCATCTAGGAGCCTGTTTCAAGCCATAGAGAGACTTGCGTAGGCGGCAAACTTTAGTGTCATCATCCGTGCGAAAACCAGGAGGAAACTTCATGTAGACCTCCTCATTGAGATCACCGTGAAGAAACGCATTGTAAACGTCCATTTGGTGAACTTCCCAATCTAAAGACGCGGCTTGTTAAAGAAATGCGCGAACTGTGATCATCTTAGCTACCGGCGCAAAAGTTTCAGAATAATCAATGCCTTCTTTTTGATTGTTGCCAAGAACCACAAGTCGAGCTTTGTGGCGTTCAAGAGTGCCATCCGCATTGAATTTTAGGCGGAAGACCCATTTGCAACCAATGGGTTTCTTACCTTTTGGAAGGTCTTCAACAGTCCAAGTACCGTTCTCTTCCAAAGCTTCGATTTCGTCTTTGACTGCATACCGCCAGTTTTCATCAACAATAGCCTCTTGATAGTTTCTTGGTTCATTCCTTGAGGTGATAGCGAACAAATAACCTCGATATGTGTCGGAGAATTGTGAGCTAGAAACAAAATTGTCAATCGGGTAAGGTGTTGCAGATGGTGACGGAGTGTAAATGAGAGAAGTGACGTAATCGGCGAGCTTCACAGGTGGTTGTTTCTTCCTAAAACCGAAACCAAGTTGCTCTGTTTTAGGACCAGAATCTGCAGCATGATCAGTCGGAGATTTGTCTATGAGTACGTCAACTGTTTCATTTGATGCTGCAAGTGTTGGTGTGTTGACTGCAGAGGAGGGAAACGACGAGGTAGAGACATGATCTAGGTTCGTAGATGTGTTGTCTGAATTCTGAACTGCAGTTTCTGAATTTTCTGAAATCTGAACTGCATTTTCTGAATTTTCTGAAATCTGAACTGCATTTTCTGAAATTTCTGAAATCTGAAATGCATTTTCTGCATTTTCTGAAATCTGAACTGCATTTTCTGAAATCTGAGCTGCAGGTGACGAGTGAGGCTGGTCTACATCAAAATCGTCGATGTCTTGAAGCTGAGCCGTAGCTTTATCCACATTGAATTTTGGTGAAGGAGACGGCTTATTATGGAGTTCAATTGCATAAGGAAAAACTGATTCCCGAAAGATGACATCGCGAGAAACAGTGACAGCACCAGTCTCAAGATTATATACACGCCAACCCTTTTTGCCGAATGGATACCCAAGAAACACTGCCTTAGTACTTCGAGTTGCGAATTTATCACCTTCGTGTTTCTGGTTATGGACGTAGCATAGACAACCAAAGACGCGAATGTGATTCATTGGTGGAGAACGTTTGTAGATGAGCTCAAAAGGACTCTTACCATCGAGAATTGGAGTAGGAGTCCTATTTATGAGATAGGTTGCTGTTAAGGCACAATGACCCCAAAACTCAATAGGAAGATTTGCTTGAAAAAGAAGAGCTCTAGCAACGTTTAAGATATGGCGGTGTTTGCGTTCAACGCGTCCATTTTGTTGTGGAGTCCCAACACAAGAAGTTTCGTGTATAATCCTATGTTGAGCAAAATAGTCCTTTAAGCAAATAAATTCGGAGCCATTATCACTACGGATTGTCTTTACTTTAGTGGAGAATTGACGTTCAACAAGAGCAATAAAATTCTTGAGCTGCGTAGGTGCTTCTTGTTTGGAAGGTAGTAAATAAATCCAAACCGCTCTTGAATAGTCATCAAGAATTGTAAGAAAATAGCGAGAGCCGCAAAGGGATGGAGTGCGGTAAGGACCCCAAAGATCGCAGTGAATAAGTTCAAAAGCAACACTCGTCTTATTATAACTTAAAGGAAAAGACTCTCTTGTCTGTTTAGCGCGGATACAAACGTCACACGCCGTAGAATCAAATTTAGAATGAAAATTCAAAAACTTAATCATATCCAAAGCCTTAGAGGAAGGATGTCCTAAGCGAGAGTGCCATAATTCCATAGATGATGAATCCAGTGAGTTTACGGTTGCAGCTACTTCCACTCCTCTTAGAAAATAAAGACCATTCTCTTGCTCACCTGCGCCAATCAGGATCTTGGTGATGCGATCCTGAATAATACAAAGCCTGTCAGTTATCTGAAACACACAACCGCGCTCTCTAGTTAATTGTGAAAATGAGATGAGATGACACTGTAATCCATCAACGAAAAACACGTCTTGAAGACACAAAGCAGAACCAAGTGAAACACGCACCTGTTTTGTAGCCGTAGTGAAATGACCGTCCGGTAGTTTAATAAGCACCGGAGCCATATCCCGAATATCAATTAGAAAATCAAGAGTGCATGTCATATGGTTAGATGCACCAGTATCAATAATCCATGATTCAATAAAATACCTACCTGAGAGATTGTCGTTGGAGTTAAGTTTTCGTTTCGCAAGTGTATGCACCAGGGAGCCCATTCTTCATTACTCAACCCGATCACTCCAACACGATCTGCAGAGGTTAAAGTCGAAGACGGTGTGGAGCTGACTGCATTTATTCCAAAACTGGAGGCTGAGGTTAGACTGGTGGTGGAGACGTGATTAATCTGAGCAGGCGTAGAACCTTTTTCCCGTCATTAAACCCGCAGATGTTTTTGTTAATCCACGACCAACACCACTGGAATTTGAATTTCCCTTAGTTGAGTTGTTCCCAGATTTGTTTCGAGAATTGGTTTTTGTGTTTTCACCCCACCACTCTGGATAACCAATTTTTCGAAAACAATTTTCAGCAATGTGACCGGTACGACCACAAATGGTGCAAATGACAGAGCTACCTTTGTTGTCCGAGAAATTACGAGATGAATTTGTTTGAACGGCAAAGCTGACTCCATCTGCACGTTCTTCATAAGCACGGCTCAAATTCTTGGACTCTTCATCTAAGGTTAAGGCATTGTACGCTTCTTCAAGACTAGGTAGAGGTATTCGTGAGAGCAAATTTGATTTAACAGCTCCGTAAAGAGTGTCATCGAGACCCATTAGAAACTGGTGCAACTTATCTTCTTCGCGCTCTTTTCTAACTTCTTCCATTGTCTTTGCTTTCTGGTAATCTGCAAGACTTGCCAACAGCTGAGTCAGTTTTCCATAGTATGCTTCTATAGCAAAACCTTTTTGTCGACAATTTGCTAATTCTGATTTCAACCGTTGAACTCGTTGCCCGTTCTTCCCACCGAACCGTTTCTGAATGTGTATCCAGAGTTCATGAGAGTCGTTGATGTGAGAGAGAGATGATGTTAGCTTTTCTTCAATCGTGAGTTTGATCCAAGACACCAAGAGTGCATTATTGGCGATCCAGTCTTCGAAATCGGGGTCGTCTTCCGGTGGCTGCGGTATGGTACCGTCGACGAATCCGAATTTCTTTCTAGCTTTTAAAGCCAAGCGAAGGCTGTTGGCCCATTCGTCGTAGTTAGGACCGCGTAACAAAGGGTTGGAGATCACAGTTCCGGGATTATCACTGGAGGTTAGATCGTATGGCGATATCGTTCTTCTTGTCTTAACTTTCGGCTGCGCTGTTATGGATGCTAAGGCAGACGAGGTAGAAGACGAGGTAGAAGAGGAGGTAAAAAAAAATTTGATTCTTTTAGCGAAAGTTTTAGATCGTAAGATCGAGCAAAAACCCTTTTGTATTTAGGTTTTTGGCTCTGATACCATGTCAAGAAACTCTTGATAGTATGATCTGAATTTCTTAAGTGTCAAGCAATACAGAGTATAGCCTTATATATTGGCAGAGAACACAATTATGGTGTTCGACCTAATAGCTTGTAAACCGACAATAAACACGTAAAGGGCTAAGCCCATATAGCATATAGCCAATACCCCCTTCAAGGTGGAGTGTGGAGGTTACAAACACCCAACTTGTCAAGAAAGTCTTTGAATTGTTAATACCTTTGGTGATAGCCGAATTGAGGTAATCTTAATTACCTCTTTTTCAAATTTTTATTCTTAATTCAACTTCTGTTACTACAAACCAGGAACACATCATCACTGCAAAACCTGATATAAAATCTACTAATATAATAAAATGCAACTTCACATTATCACAATGGACGAGTTAATCTTAACAGCTTCTTAGCCACTCTTGTTTCATCTTTGTTATCCAACCAACAACCTAAATTACATAATACTAAAGTCTGAAAATCTGAATTCTTCATCAAAAGTACATATACTTACTCATACACAGTCATACTAATTATATATAAACCGTAACAAAGGGTGACTTTAAGGGTGACCGTGACAGATTCAACCTTCCCCCAAGTACCACCTCCTCTCTTTCTTACAATGCAATCTCTACGTACCAAATTTTTTTCTTCCCATCATACTTTTACTAAACCGACTCTGATCAGTGCGAAAAATCAGAATTCTAGATTCCTTGCGATGCAAGTTAGCCGCAAAACCTTCTAAAACCCTCAAGGGTTTACAATGCGTCTCCTTTGGATCATACACCGTTATTGGATAATACAATCTTGACTCATGAAGATTAACAGAAAACAACATAACAGAACAGTGATTATCCCTCATGTAAATCTTCCCTTCCATCACCACATATGTCTCAAACTCAGTCGCGGAGGTAGGTTCGGACAAAAGGTTTTGGTCTTATTGCTGCTAGGAGGAGAGGTCAAGACAAGCTACTGCTTCAGCCGCCAAGGCCGACGACTAGGGTTGTTTAAACATAAAAAAACATCTGTTTCTTTTTTCGTTTGGACCTTCTTCTCAAATTCTAAACATTTTTATGATAATCTTTGTCTCCTCTCTCTAAAAGTTTATTGTATACATTGCAAATTTCCATCACAAGTTTGATTATTATCCGAATCTTGTTTATAGATGAGTAAATTCTATCACATAAGCATAACTTGCTGTTACTTAGTTTGTTCTGGTTCTTTAACAAACTGTATCAAACCGAGTATTTAGTGAAATATTCACCAATTCCGAGCCAGTAAAGTGGTAGTGACTCAGCATGATCAGAGAGTATCACCAGGGTTTAAGTTGCGATATTGGTACCTCGCGGTTACCACCGAGTATAGTGTCTATCACAAAGAATCATGCCTTTGGGGGTAGCCGAATTAAAGTAATCTTAATTACTTCTTCTAAATGATAGAGAGGGAGTCGAAGACTTCCATGTGCATGGCAGCTAAACGATTTTAATGGAGGTGGACTGAAACTATGAGGAAAAAGTTGTGGTACTATCTTGATTAAGACACAAAGAGCTTAAGATATGGTGAAATATATGAGCACTAAGACGCATTAGTGATACTCTGAGCACAATCCAACCCACAATAAAACAAATATTACTATCAAAGAACAATCAAACCTAAAATAATGATGATAATTCAGATAAATCAACATCAATAGATTAGTGAAAAACTTAACACATTATAAGATTGGTGATGTGGCAAGAGAATCGCGTTTTTCTCTTACGATAATTCTCAATGATTTCCTTTTTTTTTTTTTTTAATTTCTTTTTACTATATAAAGGCAATCTTTTAGCCTTCGTTATAATTCATTCATGAAACACAACAAAAAAAAAATAATTCATTCATGAAAACGTTCTAGGGTTTATCTCTCTTTTCTCAATTCTGTGAAACTTGGTTTTTATATCTACAATTTGCTAGAGCTATTTCTTCTTTCAAGCTCTTTCGATTGAGATCCGAATTGGCGTTTTACGAACGTTGGTTTGGTTGTTACTTGCGAAACAAGACACAGTTTTATCCTTAACATCTGAGATATACTACAAGAAAACACGTCATTTGCGACTGTGAAAATGGTTGCTAAACGGTCGCAAAAGAGGGTTTTGCGACTGTTCAACGACTATTTCAGGTAGTCGCTAAAAAACGGTCGCAAAATTTCTAAGTCGCACGATAGTCGCAAAATTGCGACTCTTTAACGACTATAAATATATCGTCGCAGATTAACGACTAATCTGTGACTGGTGAATATCGTTACAAATGTCCGACTATAGAGCAACGAACATAAGTTAGCGACGCTTTTGCGACTATAGTAACTGTTGGTGTCGGATCCCGCACCAGAAGTACGAGACCAACCAAAGATTGCCACGTAGTCAAGCGGGTGGCCCATAAAGGATGAAGCCCATTGGGCCCGTGAACCGAGGGGACGGTCGAAGTGGTTGTCACCACTTCGAGAATCCGAAGTGACTGCACTGTGATACGAGTTCGGTGTAGAAGACACGGGTAAGTCGGTTCAAGGACACTTGGGCCAAAAAGGCGAGGCCCATGAAGATCAGAGTCAACTCAAATTCAAACGTTGAGCATTAAAGTCGAAGAATCAAAACGGACACATTTAAGAAGGAATAATTGTACTTAATTATCCATTTTAATGTCGCTTATCTATGTATAAATATAGAGGCCAATGGCCATGTAAAGGGGATCTTCCTCTCAAGAAGAAATAATATAGCAATTTTCATAGTAATTTTACAAGTTTTTATACATTCATTTTTGTCCCTCAAGAATAATCTTTCCCACTTAACAAAATACTTGAGTGTGTGAATCCGACATCCACATTTTGGCGCCGCCTGTGGGGAATTGAAGGATTCTTGAGTGGTCAGTTTTCTTCTTTTCTACATTTCCGAGATAAGCGACAATGTCCGGAGGAGACGCCGTTGAGACATCATTGGCCGAAACCCTCAAAGCTATGCAGCAAACCATGTCGGACATATCACAAAAGTTCTCGGATGTGGAGAAGGCCGTCGATACGTTGCAAACATCCCAGGTATCTCTTAGTCAAAACGTCAATACTATACAAACTCGTGTTCGCTCTTTAAGTGCAGGAAACCCGGTGGGAATCCGAAGAGGGATATTCAACTCGCCAAGTTCCGCTGCACGAAATGAAACCAGCGGACAAACAACTCTCGGTGCTACTAATAATGTAGCTCAGACGTCGGAAGAAGAGACGCAGCTCGGGGATGAAGAACAACTTGCAGCTCAGTACGAGCAGGAGAACCTCGACCAGTTCGAGACCATGAGGAAGGTTAGCCAGGAATTAAAATAAATGAAATCAAAATTTCATCAAGTTACAAGTTCGGAGCCAGACATCAATCGAGTCATTGAAGAAGCTAGGCGAACCCCTTTTATCCCGCGAATTACAAGCTTGAGGATCAAAGATTCCCGGAAGCTCAAGTTGGACCCTTACAGCGGATTGGAGGATCCAAAAAGCTATCTCGCAGCTTTTCTGATCGCTGCTGGAAGAGTCGAATTGGATGAAGCTGATGAGGATGCAGGTTACTGCAAGCTTTTTTCGGAGAATCTGTGTGGCCAAGCTCTAATGTGGTTCACCCAATTAGAGCCGGGTTCGATCAGTAATTTCGACGAACTATCAGCCGTATTCTTAAAGCAATACTCCATCCTTATGGATAAAAGCGTTTCAGATGCCGATCTTTGGAACTTATCGCAAGGATCTAATGAGTCACTTCGAGTTTTCATCACCAAATTCAAAGGAGTGCTGTCAAAGCTCCCAAGAATCTCGCAGCAATCAGCTTTATCTGCCCTACGAAAAGGGCTGCGACATGATTCAAGGTTTAAAGAAGACTTAATACTTCACAAACCGGACACAATTCAGGATGCACTCTTCCGCGCGAACAACTGGATGGAGGTAGAGGACGAAAAAGAAAGTTTTGCCAAAAGAAATAAGCAAGAAAAGCCAGCAATCACCGTCCCTGCCAAAAAGTTCGAGCCTAGGGAGAGCAAAGGACCAAGGAAATTTGGGTCGCAACCCTTCAACAATACCGTCGGAAAACAATTCCAAGGAAAAGGAAGATCAAACACTTGGGTCCGTGATGAAAGTCTATATTGTGACATTCATAAAGTAACCGGACATTTAACCAAGGATTGCAGCGTTCTTAAAAAGCACCTCGCAGAGCTTTGGGCTAGTGGCGATCTTTCTAAATTCGATATAAAAGATTTTGTGAAGGAATACCACGAAGCAAAGGGAAACTCCAAAGATCAAGATTCCAAAAGACCAAGGTTATCCAACGAGGAAGAACCAAGGAGTTCGAAGGGTAAGATCAATGTGATTCTAGGAGGTTCCAGATTTTGCGGAGATTCAATAAGTTCCATCAAAAAGCATAGGCGAAATGTCTTACTCAAAGCAAGCTTGAGCGAAGAAATTGATTTTCAAGGTGCCTCAATATCATTTAACGAAGAAGAAACGCGGCATCTCGAAAGACCGCATGATGATGCTCTAGTCATTACTCTTGATGTCGCTAACTTCGAAGTATCAAGGATCCTTATAGATACAGGCAGTTCGGTCGACTTGATCTTTTTAAGTACTCTAGAAAAAATGGGAATCAGCCGAGGAGACATAGTAGGACCCCCATCTCCGTTAGTTGCATTCACAAGCGAGTCAGCCATGTCTCTCGGAACAATCAAGCTACCGGTCCTTGCCAAGAAGGTATCGAAGATCGTGGACTTCGTTGTCTTCGATAAGCCCGCAGCTTACAACATCATCCTCGGGACTCCCTGGATTTATCGGATGAAAGCAGTCCCCTCTACATACCATCAATGTATCAAATTTCCAACATCAAATGGGGTGGAAACAATTCGGGGAGATCAAGAAGCTTCACGGACTTGTTACTTAGCTAGCCACCGTATGAAGATTCAATAGCAATTAACGAAGCCTGCAAAAGAAGGACTAAAAACAAAATTTCCTAGTGGGCAGAAGAAAGAGGATGTAGTAGTCGAAGTGGTACTGGAAGAAGACAAGCCGGACCGGAAAATTAGAATTGGAGCAACTTTGACTGGCCAAATAAAAGAAGCTTTGATCGAACTCTTAAGGAAAAACAAAGCATCATTTGCATGGTCAGCAGCGGACATGCCGGGCATAAACCCGAGTATAATTTGTCATGAACTAAACGTAGATCCAAGCTTCAAACCGGTGAAACAAAAAAGAAGAAAGCTTGGAGTGGAGCGGGCAAAAATAGTAAACGACGAAGTGGATAAACTCTTGAAGATAGGGTCCATAAGAGAAGTGCAATATCCGGAGTGGGTAGCAAATACTGTCGTTGTCAAGAAAAAGAATGGGAAAGATAGGGTTTGCATCGACTTTACAGACCTAAATAAAGCATGTCCCAAAGATAGTTTCCCGCTCCCGCATATAGATCGACTTGTAGAGTCCACCGCTAGAAATGAGCTGTTAACATTCATGGACGCCTTCTCGGGTTATAATCAGATAATGATGAACCCCGAAGATCAAGAAAAGACGTCATTTATCACAGATAGAGGTATCTACTGTTACAAGGTAATGCCTTTTGGTTTAAAAAATACAGGAGCAACTTACCAACGGTTGGTGAACAAAATGTTTCACAATCACCTCGGGAAGACTATGGAAGTCTACATAGATGATATGTTGGTTAAATCGTTGAAGAAAGAAGATCATGTTAAACATTTGGAGGAATGTTTTGATATTCTCAATAAATATCAAATGAAGCTGAACCCGGCGAAGTGCACATTTGGAGTCTCATCCGGAGAATTTCTTGGCTATATCGTGACAGAAAGAGGGATTGAAGCCAATCCAAATCAAATTAACGCCTTTCTAAACATGCCATCTCCAAGAAACTTCAAAGAAGTGCAACGGTTGACTGGGCGGATTGCGGCTTTGAACCGTTTTATCTCGAGATCAACAGATAAATCGTTACCCTTCTACCAAATTCTAAAAGGGAACAAAGGATTCCTTTGGGATGAGAAGTGTGAGGAAGCTTTTGGGCAGCTTAAGGCATACTTAACCACTCCACCTATACTGTCCAAACCGGAAGTGGATGAAAAACTTTACTTGTACGTATCAGTTTCAAACCACGCGGTTAGTGGAGTCTTGGTTCGGGAAGACCGTGGGGAGCAGAAGCCAATTTACTACGTGAGCAAGTCAATGACGGATCCAGAAACCAGATACACAATGATGGAAAAGCTTGCACTCGCGGTGGTAACTTCGGCTCGGAAGCTGCGTCCATATTTTCAGTCCCATCCGGTTGAAGTATTAACTAACCAACCACTCAGAACAATACTTCATAGTCCAAGCCAATCCGGACGTTTGGCGAAATGGGCGGTGGAATTAAGCGAGTACGACATAGAGTTCAAAAGCCGAATCAGTATGAAGGCTCAGGTCTTAGCAGATTTCTTAACCGAACTACCAATACCGGGAACGGTAGAGCAACCTGAGAACCAAACTTGGAAATTACATGTAGATGGGTCTTCAACAAAGCAAAGATCCGGAGTGGGAATTAGGTTGGAATCTCCAACATCAGAAATTCTAGAACAATCATTCCGATTGTTATTCAATGCCTCCAACAACGAGGCAGAATACGAAGCCCTTATTGCCGGACTTCGACTAGCACAAGGAGTTGGAGCTAAGGAAATATTGGCTTATTGCGATTCGCAATTAGTAGTTAACCAATTTAATGGAGACTATGAGGCCAAAGATTCAAGAATGGAAGCGTACCTCGAAGTGGTGAAGGATCTATCCAAAAATTTCTCGAAATTTGAGTTAATCCGCATACCTCGGGGAGAGAATACAACTGCAGATGCACTTGCCGCATTGGCGTCAACATCAGATCCTGAGTTAAAGAGAGTTATTCCAGTAGAATGCATCTCGGAGCGAAGCATTCAAGACAGCAAGGAAACCCTCGTCGTTACAAGGTCTCGAGCAGCGGCACGCGACCGTGGCGAACCGGAGATCGAACCACCATCCAACAAACGGAGGAAGTCAAGGGGATCAAATGCATCTAACAAGGAACCCGTTGTCTTAGCTGAAGATGTGATTCCAGAAACAATATTAGAAACCGAGCCATTAATCGAGGAAGATGTTCTTGAACCAAACGAGCATCCCGAACCAGAGCCACGAATATTCCAAAAAGTTGATCAAATTCCGGCTAAAGACTGGGGGGCTGATTGGAGGGAGCCAATAAAGCACTACATCATGACAGGTGAGCTCCCAAAGAATAAATGGCAGGCCAGGAAAATGAAAGTCGTTAGCGCGAAATTTTGTCTGTCAAAGGATGCGTTGTATAGACGAGGTGTCAGTGACCCTTACCTATTATGCATTTTTGGGCCCGAAGTCGAAATCGTCATGAGCGAGGTGCATGAAGGGTTATGTGGGAGTCATTCATCAGGAAGAGCTATGGCTTTTAAAGTTAAAAGAATGGGGTATTTTTGGCCCACTATGATCACAGATTGTGTTAAGTTCGCCCAAAGATGCAAGCGCTGCCAACTCCATGCACCATTGATCCATCAACCGTCGGAATTATTCTCCTCCATTTCCGCCCCATACCCGTTTATGAGGTGGTCAATGGACATCATTGGGCCATTGCACAAATCAACTCGAGGTGTACAGTACCTTTTAGTCCTTACGGACTACTTTTCAAAATGGATTGAAGCTGAGGCGTATGTTGGTATCAAGGATTCGGCGGTGAAGACCTTTATTTGGAAAAACATTATATGTCGACATGGAGTTCCATACGAAATAGTCACTGATAACGGGCCACAATTCATTTCGCACGAGTTTGATGCCTTTTGTGCGGACTGGGGAATCAAAGTTAGTTATTCTACTCCACGATATCCGCAAGGGAACGGACAAGCTGAAGCCGCGAACAAGACAATATTAAGCAATCT
The DNA here is from genome assembly GCF_000004255.2 of Arabidopsis lyrata subsp. lyrata. NCBI lineage: Eukaryota > Viridiplantae > Streptophyta > Magnoliopsida > Brassicales > Brassicaceae > Arabidopsis > Arabidopsis lyrata. The sequence continues at coordinate 19,436,327 of NW_003302550.1, read as the reverse complement.
CAAGAAACGCTTAAGTCATCTAAAGGGAGGATGGTATGAAGAGCTCCAACCCGTCCTATGGGCCTATCGTACAACCCCTAGGCGACCTACAGGAGAAACTCCATTCTCTTTGGTTTATGGCATGGAGGCGGTAGTACCAGCTGAACTCAATGTGCCCGGACTTCGTCGAACAGAAGCACCGTTAAATGAGGAAGAAAATTCAGCAATGCTTAATGATTCACTGGATACCATAAATGAAAGGCGTGATCAAGCTCTAATTCGGATCCAGAATTACCAGCAGGCAGCAGCCCGGTATTACAATTCTAAGGTTAAAAGTAGGCCGTTCTTCGTGGGAGATTATGTATTAAGGCGCGTCTTTGACAACAGAAAAGAAGAAGGCGCCGGTAAACTCGGTATTAATTGGGAAGGACCTTACATTATTACCGAAGTGGTTCGGAACGGTGTTTATAGGTTGAAAGACTTAGAAGACAATCCAGTCAAGCGACCTTGGAATGTGATCAACCTAAAGAAATTTTATGTTTAAAGCTACATGCATTGTTTATGTACATGAACTACGGTGTGGCTTGATCCCGAGATGGATACGTAGGCAGCTCGAAAACGAGTTCAGCTATTAATAAAAATTTGTTTTATTTCTTTATTAAAGGAGAAAGGTTCGACTAAAATAAAAAAAGAGTGGTGAGGAGTAAAGGGGAGTTGAACCTATAATTTATAGGAACCCCATATCCCTAGCAAGCTGCGGATTCTATCCAAGGAATGGAATGATTTGCGGAGAGATTTATGCCCTCGAACGGATCCTGCATTAAAAGACGCATCTCGAAGAATATTTGGAAAAGAAGGAAAGTAGCAAATATTTCCATAAATAAAAGGGGCCGAAGCCCATTACGAGTTTTAAAAAAAAAAAAAAGAAGTGAAGAAATTGAAGAACATTTATGGGAGAGGCTCAGGAACAGGCTCCTTCATCGCCGGTTTAGTCCTCGAAGTGGACGCCTTGTTTTTGGCATCCACTTCGGAACGATCCCGAACGCGTTTCCGGCAGTCGCTGGCCTCCTCCTCCAAGTCCTCTTCCTCTTCACTGTCGGATGGAACGGCGAAGACAGGGGCGTTCACGGGACCCGGGACTCCTCTAGCACGGAGATACATCCGAAGCATCTTCGGGATCTCAGCAACGGAGTCGAAGTTCCGCCATTCCCATTGAAAGGGATCACTCTCCAAAGCCCGTATCTTCCTTTCCACCCGAGCGATGCGAGCCTCGAGCGTCTGCCTTTTGAGTCCCAGCCGCTGCCTCTCTTCACACAAGCGACGGTGCTTGTCGGCGACCTAGCATAAAAATAAGTGAATAAGACGAAACAAGAAGTTTTAAATCAAAAACTTTAACATTTACCTTGTCAATAAAATCGCAGGCCTCTTTCTTCTCCTTCGGAGGAAAGTGAAAGACGGCGTGAGGGAAGAGAACGCCGGCCGGTTCAAAGCCGTCGCCGGATAAGAAGAGTGGACTGCCGGGATCAACAGGGGCTACTGTTTCGTTTTCCATTCTTAAAATATTTCTCAAGTGAGACTCTAGAGTCATGTTTAATAAAGCCTAGAGGTAGGTAAGCCTTTATTTATAATGATTTAGGGTTTGTCTTGGAACCATAAATTCATTAATGGTAGCGTTTCCGAGTGGGTTAAACCATTTTTGGAAAATCGAGAAAAGGCAATTATTGCATTAAAAGACGAGCCGTTTTCTTTAAGAAGGGAAAGAGCAACCGTCGCATTAACTGCAAAAGTTTCTAAGGCCCAAGCCTAACAAGTTTACCGAGTTGACTAAACCCGAAGTGGGGAACTCGCGTTAAGCCGAGCTCAGCTCTCGCATTCTAAAGAGAAAGGTCTGATCAGCCTAAAAATCTCGAAAGCATTGCCACAAGGCCACAAAAGGTTAAAAGCGGACTTTGCAAACCCGCATATAATTTTAACCAAACCCCCTTGGGTCACAACCTAGAAAGGTTTAAAAGCCTCCTCAGGCAAATATCTTGTTCAAAAGAAAATAATAAAGCCTCCTTAGGCAAAAATAAGTTTGAAATTAAGTCTTAAAAATAAAGGGACAATCCCCAATTTAAAGTGGACACAGCCACTACGGAACAGCAGCCACCTCGGAATCCGGCTCAACAGTCGAAGCTTCATTCGCCTCCTTGGCAGCTGCTTGATCAGATGAAGCTCCTTGACCACCCTCCGCGGTACAACCAACCTCCGGAGTGACCTCCGGTACCATAGGAGCTACGGGCGGGACAACGTCTTCCATCTCACTTGAGCCTAGGAATAATAATTCCAGTCAATCAAAGGTACAAGAAAAGGAAAGGTAATAAATATCAGGGGCCAAGCATTACCTGCCCAGTCTAGACCTGATTCGCTTATAGGAGGCGATTCAGTGAAGAATTCCTCGAAGTCCTGAGGGTTGAAGGTCGAAGTAGGAAGAGCTGCCAAGCGACTCCGCTTTTCAGAAAGATTAGCCGACAGTTCGGTTCTCTCTTGATCCTCGGAGAAATCTGTATCATGGATTTGATCCAGCAGGATCAGGTTGCTCTCGTGCTCCTTGATGTCTGATTCCAAGTCAGATCTAGCCTTCTCAGTCTGCATGAATCGGATGGCCCCTTGGATCAACTCCATCCCGCGTCCCTTAACCTCTTTTCTGGCTTTTGATGCCGACCTCGCCAACTCGGAGTCACGCAATTTGGCAATCGCCTTGTACTTCGCGTTGAGCTCGATGAGTTGGTTGTTCAGGGAATCAGCGTTTGATTCGGACTCTTGAAGCCTACCTTGAACACCAGAAAACTCTTCCTGGAGCTTGAAGTTCTGGTCGTACTGACCCTGCAGCTCCCCCTTTATCTGCGCAAGCTCGGATGTTAAATTATCGACTTTGTCCTCCAGATCGTGTTTAGAGCCGGCAGAAGAACTGAGTTCAGCCTCAAGGGCAGAGAGTTTCTTTTTCCACATGTCAATCTCCTTCTCCCGTCCAATGACCAACCCTTCGTAATGTTCGATCATGTCGTTAAATTCGCTATGAGCCTGGCGTCATACATGAACCCGGGATGACGAGTCAGTTCGCAGAATGGCAATACAATAAAAAATATACATAAAAGAAAGCGGAACTAACCCGAGATGAGTGATGCGCGTGAAGCAAATAACGTTCACGAATCGCAGGGCGCCATTTGTCGAAGTCTGGCAAGATCGAACCTGACCGGGTCTTGAAGCATCGGAAGACGCTGCCCTCTTTCTCCATAGCTGCGAAGAAGGAAGAGTTGTAAAAATTGGAATTTTAATAAAGACAAAAAGTTTAAGTATGTGTAAATCACCAAACCTGAAAGCGATTTGACTTGAGGGACAAGAGCAGGCTTCAGCCTCGAGGGAGCATCTCGAGATTCAGAATCTCCCTTTTTCGGAGACGCGCTCCGGGCAGTCTTTCCACTATCCGGCTGGGAAGAGGAGGACATGTCAACCGGTCGTGGAGGACCCATTGGTTCAGAAGGAGGGGATGACCGAGGTGAGCGGTCAGTCCGGGCCCTTGACTTTTCCCTCTGCGGGGAAGGATCACTGCGAGAGGACTTGTCTCTCTTCCGGCGAACCAAGTTCTTAATTGGCTCGTTACTAAAATCATCTCGGGGAGGACGAGGTGAATCACGGCGAGGAGATTGATCCCTCCGAGGAGAACGTGAGTCGCGGCGGTCGCGACGAGGAGTTAGTCTGAAGGAAGCAACAGATCGGGCTCCCTCGGTACTGCCATCATCAACCAGCAAGGTCCTACTATAGTCCTTCTTGTCTATAGAAGTCGCGAGAAACTTTTTCTTCTCCTCGCAAGCCTCAGCCATCGGCTTGGAAAGCAACTTACGCTTGTCCGCAAGGGCCCGAGATGACATTCCCTGAGTTGAGGGAGGGGGAGGAATTTGGTGAAGATGACCAGGCGGACTCATCCTGAGTCTGTGGTTAGCCTCTAGGAATCGTTCAAGAGTGAAGGAATTCCAAAGGGTTTCCCCTTCAAGAATTATTTTGAAGAATTCGATGAACTCTTCAGATGGGAGATTGGAAGCGATGAAAGCTGCGAAATGAAACAACGGTGTTAGTCAATAAAGATAAAGAAACAACCGGGAAAGATACGGGCAACCTAATCACTACCGGGTTTCGCGGACCACTTCGAAGGGAGAAAATCTGCGAGATTTCCAATCGAAGCGGGAGTTTTCTTAATTAGAAACCAAGGATGATGCCAATTTTCATCCTTGTTCGGAAGATGTGAAATGATGTTCCTGTTGGCATTAGGATATGCTGAGAAGTACCCCGCTTTCTTCGATGAACTTCTCACACTCAGAAGCTCATTTAGTTCAGCAACTCCGATAACGTAACCGGCCTCCGCCGCGATTGTTATAATGCCAAGAATAGTACGAAGAAGATTGGGGGTTAATTGAGGAAGAGCGATTTCAAGGGCCGCTAGGTATAAAATTAGGGCTTCGGGAAGAGGAAAGGTCAGCCCGCAACCCTTGAAATAAATCTCATACACACAGAAGTAACCATCGCGATGGTTCTCTGGAGATTCTGTGGGGGAAGCTATTTGTGCTTCCGCCATAATTTCCGGCGGAATCCGGCAAAGCTCTCTCAATCGCTCGAGGGATTGAAGAGTACAAATGGACCTATAGTGCGGACCGGCAATATCACCAGGGCGGGTGCACTCGTCGTTACTAGAACGCCTCTCGTCGAAAGACGGAGACTCGGGTCTATCGGAATCGGAAGTCATTGGGAAGAAAGAAAAATTCAAGATCCGGCGAAGAGGGGTTTTGGTGAAGGAACGAAGAGAGAGGTTTTGATTAAAGTACAAAAGTAAAAGAAGAGAGTAATGGTGAAAAGAAGTTACCTCAAGCTAATGATGAAACCGCCTTGGAAGTCGTGTGGGAAGTGGGAAGGTTTTTCCCGTTTTAATAGTAATTAATCAATATACGGTCATAATGATGACAGATGTCACTCGGTTAAAAATGGCTAGTGCCGAAATTAAAGGAGTGATGAGATTTTCGGCGGGAAATCAGAAAGATTCTCGAGCGCAATCTTTGGCCACTTGAGCATTTAAAGTCCTCCGAATTGGAATAGCACTTCGAAGAACTTGGGGGGCTAATTGTTGGTGTCGGATCCCGCACCAGAAGTACGAGACCAACCAAAGATTGCCACGTAGTCAAGCGGGTGGCCCATAAAGGATGAAGCCCATTGGGCCCGTGAACCGAGGGGACGGTCGAAGTGGTTGTCACCACTTCGAGAATCCGAAGTGACTGCACTGTGATACGAGTTCGGTGTAGAAGACGCGGGTAAGTCGGTTCAAGGACACTTGGGCCAAAAAGGCGAGGCCCATGAAGATCAGAGTCAACTCAAATTCAAACGTTGAGCATTAAAGTCGAAGAATCAAAACGGACACATTTAAGAAGGAATAATTGTACTTAATTATCCATTTTAATGTCGCTTATCTATGTATAAATATAGAGGCCAATGGCCATGTAAAGGGGATCTTCCTCTCAAGAAGAAATAATATAGCAATTTTCATAGTAATTTTACAAGTTTTTATACATTCATTTTTGTCCCTCAAGAATAATCTTTCCCACTTAACAAAATACTTGAGTGTGTGAATCCGACATCCACAGTAACCACACATAATTGGTCCCACAGTGCGACTCATTTGCGACTGTTTAGAGAGGTAATATTGTGCGACTAATATGAGACTCTTATAATTTGGTGATAAAATAGTCCTCTATTAGTAACCAATTTGATACGAGATTTGGAGTTATTTCTAATTATGTTTAGTCACAATTTGGTCACATTTGTTACTTGTTCTGGTCACAAACTAGTCACATTTTCTTAAACAGTTTGGTCACAGATTAGTTACATCTTATTAATCCGAAACATGTCCATTTCAAAAGCAAATGCTACATTCAACCATTCAAATATCATTCAAGTACTTCCAAACCATTCAAATATCATCCTAATTAGAGCATAACATATCTTAATAAGTTTTCATGATCACAAAGACAAAAGGAAATAAAAATCAAGTTCAATGATTAGAGGCGGTGTTAGATAAAGGGGAGGTTGGTGTGGTTCCAGTGGTGAGTCCTGCTGGTTGGACTGCTGCTGCTGTGGTGTCTGGAAGGGTGCCTGTTTGTGTGCTGGGTGGTATGATGACTGGTGGTTGCTGGAGTGGAGAAGAAGACATGAAGGCTACCAAGTCAGGATCCTTGTCTTTCATAAAGACCTGCAATAGTATCGTGCTTTCAGGAACTCTTACCATAGCTCTTTGGTTTTAGGATAAAATTAAAGGATCAAAGACCTGCAATAGTATCGTGCTTTAGACCAAAGAAAGATGACAACAAATTCCAAAGTAAAGAGCTAAAGAAAAAAGAAAAGAAAACAAAAAGCACTTACATATTGCTATAGTAGCCCATGTCCAGACATGGTTCAAAAAATTAGGAAACCTCAAACACTAACCGACCAAACATGGGATGAATTGAACAACTACTACCTGCATCCAGAATTTAAGAGACCAAATAGAGAGAGTGATATGCATAAATTTTAAGGTAGCAACTAATAACTAAGAGCCTAAATTCCAAATTGGTGAACAATAACATTCGCTTCATGACAGACATGTAAAACAACACTAGGCTAAACAAGAAAGTTTTTTGATCAATTTCCTTCAGGACACACAATGTAATCTATTTATGATCAAGATTAAAGCATTATGGTGTTATCAAACAGTACGAATAATACTAGATTTGAAGAGAAAACGAAGATCAAATACCACAGAAGAGACAAAACTACTACGTCTTTGTGCTATCAAGTCCCTTTGCAAACAATCCCACATAAACAGAGCCGAAGAGGGAACCCAAACTGATTGAACAGGTTATGATCTTATCACTCATTTGTAGTTGGTAAAAGAAAGTGAAGTTCAATATTATAACACTGAGAAATTAGAGTCAAACTAACCTCAATCAAGATCTGGCGAATGAGAAAACCTTAAACCATTCTGCATGTTACGTAGATACACCTGCAAGTATAAACATACCAAGTAAAAAGAAAGGGGACAAATATATCCACCTGGAATAAACAAAACATACGCAAATATGTAGGGCTCATAAGAGACAGAGCAAGAGCAAGCATAAATAGAGATTAGAGAGCAATTCGTATTCAACTGGTCTAAACACAACTTAAAACAACTATAATCGGAGTTACCTTTGTAATGGTTGAGCTTAGATGGCAATGAGTCCCAACAAGCTTTAGCAGTTAGGGATGTGAATTCACCTCCCTCATCCAGAAACCATTATAGCTTTTCGTTCTTGATACCAAAGTTCTTGTTCCCAATAAGTAGCTACATATAAGGATGCACCTAAAAATGAAACAAAGCAGAAAAGCTCACTCATAACCAAGCTGTGTTGAACAGATATGTTAAAAAAATGTAAAACATTATGCTAAAACATTTAAAAAAATTAACCATACTTGAGGATCGACACACAACAGTACATTGACTTTCTTACCAGCAATTCTTCAAGCTTCCACAATATTATTCAAGTCAAACTGATCACTATCAATATTTACGAAAACACCTTCATGAGCAGCTAGGAACTAAATCTTCCAAGAGCTTTCCATTTCAACTGCAAATGCACCTATACAGAAAAGACATTAAAAATCTGTTTAGATCAATCATAAGCACATTTGAAATATTTGCTAATTGAAGGGGACCAAGTAGTAATCATGAAAACTGGTAAATAAGAGTCAGAGTAACCTAAACATGTTCTTGTTCCTCCGCGGCTACTGGTCTGGTGTCCTCCACGGCTACTGGTCTCGCCCCCTCCGCGGCGACTGGTCTCGCCTCCTCCAGCGGCTGCAGGTCTAGTGCTCTCGACTGGATCAGCGGCTACTGCTCTAGAGTTATGGTCTCCTCCAGCGGCTGTTGCTCTGGTGTTCTGACCCCCACCACGGCCTCGTGAGGATTTACCTTTAGGAGCCATGAAAATCGCAGTTTGAGTCGAAATTTAGGGTTTGAGACAATCGATTCGAACTCAGAGGAAAGGAACGAAGTGATTTGAGACTGAGATTCGAAGAATTGAGAAGATTTGAAGACTTTTGAGGAGATTTGAGAAGAAAATCGAAAATCGTAGTGAAGTGGAGAGAAGGAGAAAACCCTAGATCGAAATTGGGGGAAATGAGAAAGTGAAGAATCGACTTTGTTTTAACCTAATAATTAAGTGTATTGGTCGCTCTTTAGTCGCAAATTAGTGACAAAGTAAAAAAATTGGGGGGAATCGTAACCGCCCAAACACTTAGCCAAAATCATAGAAATTTCACAAACCGTAGCTAAATAGTCGCACTATGTGTCGGCAAATAGTTGCATTATTCGTCGCACAATAGTTGCTAAATGAACAATAGTTACAAAATGGTGGCAAAACTGCGACCGTTTTGTGACTTTCGTCTATTAGTCACAAGACAAAATTTATAAATCTACAGATTGTGATCAAAAATGGTAATATATATCACTCAAAAACACTCATATTAGTGTTATAGATGACATATATTAGTTTAAGGTTGAAAAACTTATTAAAACTCAAGTAATATAGATATTTTACTAAATCTCTAAACATTACTCATAAGAGTACCAAATTAGTCGCAACATTGGTCGGCAAATAGTTACAACTGTTGTCGCAAAATAGTCGCAAACTTAGTAATAGTTACAAAATAGTGGCAATTTTGCGACGGTTTTGTGACTAGTATCTTCTAGTCACAAGATAAAATTTAGAAATCTACACATAGTGATCCAAAATGGTGATATATATCACTCAAAAACACTCATATTAGTGTTATAGAGGACATATATTAGTTTAAGGTTGAAATTTTTTTGCAAAACTCAAGTAATATAGATATTTTACTAAATCTCTAAACATTACTCATAAGAGTAATGTAACAAGACAAAGAGATTTGAATGTTTTGAATGTTTTGTTTTTAAACATCAATATTTATGTCTTTGGTTAAGATTTTATTACTAAGTAACATCAAATGAGTGTAGAATTGTTTAACTTTATATGCAAACAAATTTAAAATGTGAAAATTGAGAAAACAAAAATCGAGAGTTGGTAAATAGTTGCAAACTGGTCGCTTTATCAGGTGTCAGTCGCAAAATCTTCAGGTGCTAGTTGCAAACCGGTAGCTATCGCTACTTTTTTAACGTGTTTTATACCAACTCTTTCTAACTAATTTGCAACGAAAGTGTAACTATAACAAGTGGTTGTTAACTAGTTGCACATTTGAGACTACATTGCGACGATCATTTGAGACCAAAAGTTGAGTCGCACATCAGTCGCATATCAGCCACCCGCTTGCGACTATAATAAATTAGTATGTAATCGGTCTTAAAATCGTCGCAAATTAACGACCAAGTAAAGACCGTTTGTTTTAGTCGCGGAATAGCGACTATATTCCATCGGTCAATATTGTGGTCGCTAAATGATCGTTCAGAAGTCACAAAATAGTCGCAAACATTTGCGACTAATAATTCGGTCGCAAAGTTAAGTTGCAAAACGCAGGTTTTCTTGTAGTGATAAGCAAAAGCTTATCAAAAACCTAATGGCTACCTCTACCGATTACTCCCACAACAACCATGGATGGCAGCAAGTCGTGTACCGGAAGTGCCATCAGAAGCAAAAACCGGCTGATCAGACAGCTAGTGGCGGAAAGATGGTTGGGAATAAAACCCTAACTAACGGCAGCTATAACGTCTTCAGTGCACTGATGGTTGCTTCCGAGGCGGAGGAAACTGAAAAAGCGATGGCTTCATTGTCCGGAGCCGTGGCAAAGATTGATCCTTCATATCTTGCGACATCCCTCGCCGAGTACAATGTAAGTGATAATGCGATGTGAAACTCGGAAACGATAACCCACAAAGTCAGTTTTCAATTTTTGTCCTTGTTTGTTAACAGATTGTGCCGGAACTTGAATTATGGAGGTTTAACTTTTACCTTGAGAACACATTTTCGCAAGTATCATTATAATGGTTAAAGATGTTAAAGGAATATCCTTTATCCAAGCTGATCGATGTGAGCTATTTCTTTTACGTTTTGTGAGATTTTCAAATCAAAAGTCTAGGTTTAGATGCTTACTAATGAACAGTTTCCACTATCTCATATTCCTTAAGCTGTCTACGAAACATCGACCGAGTGGATCAAGCAACTTCCATTTGATCACTGGCAGTTTGTAACGTGGGTTCTTGAACGTATTCTCTCTGATTGGGCAGTACAAAAAGGAGATACACAAGTCTATTCTTCAAAATCTCAAGTAACGTTTGGAAAACGCATTGATTTTCGCATATGCATTGTGTTTGTCTAACTCCATTGTGTTTTACAGTTAGCGACAGTTGTTGAATTAGTGATGATATTGCGTAGTAAGCCTGATGCTTTGACTACTATTTTGCCGATGCTGAGTGGAGACCTAGGTATCAAGGCCAAGACAAGCTTCCGGTTATAGTTTGGATGCTGGCTCAGGTTATTTTTTGTGTCCCCTTATGTGAACTAGGACCAAGAGTGTCGAAATTTGTGTTTTGTTAAAAAGTTTTTGAAAAGTAAAATGGTGGCATGCATGCCTCCCGCGGTGATTTATCCGATGGCTTGTATTCATGGGCGCATAACCTGTTACCACTAGTCGGTAATTGCAAGAGCTACAGCCGTCAATCAATGGATCTCATTCTACAATTTGTTGAGATGTGAGTCCAAAACTTATTCTTGTGATCTCCTCTGTTGTATATTAACCATCTTATCTTGTTTATACAGCATTTTGTTAAATCCAGAGGCTCGGACCATACTTGTAAATCGAGCTGTTAGGAAGGGAGAGTGGCGGATTCCACCTTCTTCATTTGAGATCTTGTTGCGGCTTACATTCCCTTCTTCATCCGCTAGAGTAAAGGTAAGCAGTAGTATTAGAATTTATCAAAGGAAAAAAAAAAAAAAACGTTTGTAGATTCTGATCACAAACATGGTCTCTGTATGAGCACAGGCAACAAAGAGGTTTGAGAAAGTTTATCCCTTGTTGAAAGAAGTAGCCCTTGCACCAAAGAGTGCAACAGAAGGGAAAGCAGTGGAACAGATATTCACATTTTCCTTGAAATTAGCTGGAGAAGGTGCTAGTGGTAACAAACGAAACATTGGTCTAGCCAAGGAAGCTGTAGCAATCGCTATCTGGTCGGTGACAGAAAACGTTGATTGCTTTAAGCAATGGGATATTCTCTTAAGGAGAATCTAGAAGCTAGTGTTTCTCTTCTTAGAAAGCTTGTAGATGAATGGAACGTTTACCCCTAAATTATCATCATCACTAGGTGATACTCTTATTGTCAGTCAAACTATTAATAACTTCAGGCTAAAGGTATTGCAGCTCTATACTCTTCTAAGCTATAACTAATTTCACCCTCCGCTCGGTTGTATTGACCTGACCTGCGATGTTTGTAGAACAAAAAAGCCATCACTGAAGGAGGAGCCAATTGTTTACTTTATAAAGAAGCTGAAAAGTCATGTAAATTGATCTCAAGGAGGCTGTCCCGTGGAAGTGGCGGCCTTAGAATAACATCCATTACTGCTGTGGTTCAAGCTATTGCATTAGCCGCTGCAGGAGGCGTTGCTGGAGCCGCACTAAGCTCTTTCTTCCTACTAGCATAATGAGGGTTTCGTTTTTTTATAATCACAAAGTTTGGATTTATATGGCTGGTCCTGAAGGTATGTTTGTAACTGGTTGTTAGACTCAAGATGATAGCACAGCTCAAGAGGTGAGAGGATAACAGGACGTGTGTGTGACACAAGAGTTTATGCAGACAACAACAAAGGTATTGGCTCCATGATCTGTGTGACGCAAGAGTATCAACAGAAAGTATCAGAGTTGTGTTCCACATGCAGCAGCTGTGTAACACAACAAGAGAACTGAACGCAGAAAGAATCAAGTTGGGAATTAAGATGACGTGGCGTGATTCTATTGGAGACGTGATGTTTCCTTTAGTGGTGGCTCAGATACTTTCGAATCAAGGAAAAAAGATTGCGAGAATATTTGGAGCTTAGGGTTTTGTCTTGAGTATATATAGATGGCTGCCGTGACAAAGAAAGATTGCGCGTCTGTGGTATATTTGAGAAAGAGGCACACATGCGTGTGTGGCGTCGCCCCACCAAGTCAGATGAAGATCTAATGGTGGTATTCCTTTGGAATCTGCAGCCGTTAGAGAAGACGGTGATGCACCGGTGATGCCGAGTGGTAGTCAAGGCATGCGTGGCTTGCTACTGTTTTCAAAGTCCATCTAGAAAAGAATGGTAGGCATAGTTATGCTGTAATATCATATGCAATTGTATTTGCAATCTTCTTCTAGTGGATTGATTTCTGGACTAGTTCCCGGGGATGTAGGTTGTTAACCGAACCCCGTTAACAAATCTCTGCGTCTCTTTACTTTATGCTCTTTGCACTCGTTACACTCTCACATCGTACAAACGCATAGATCTAGCACACACACAATAACTTCAGGTCCAACCTTGTCGCATTAAATATGATAACCGTAAAATGTAGAGAAAAATGTAAATGCTCGTTTGAAAGATGATCTTCTAGAGTAAGTTAATATATATATATATTATGTCTAGTTATCTTAAGCTATGTTCATGTGAGTCACATTAGCCAGAGTTACTTGCTAGGTTACTCAAAGATTCACCTAGTTTACGAAAACTCGAGTTCGACATGATGAATGATGTAAGTTTCTTCAATATATATATATATATATGTTGGTCTAATAATGTATTATAAAGGTTTTTAAGCCAAGCTATTCTTTTTGATATCAGCTGGGTCATTATGTTAGTTGTGAGGATCCATCAGATTTTTGGAAGATTCAACTAGAGAGTGTTCCTAAATGTTTGTTGTGGAGTCTGAAAACTTTCAAGTGGAATAGGTTCAATGGATCGCGGAAAGAGATAGCTCTGGTGAAATATATCTTGAGTAATGCTTGCGTTTTAAAGACTGCCGCAATCTCTGGCCTCTCACCGAATTGATCCGAAGAAAAAAATTGAGGTGATTGACGAGTTGTCACTTTCTACGAGGGGTTCAACATCTGCGAACTCACATTTGATTGAAGAGAAAATTCAACATTAGACAGTTGCTTTTTAAATGAGTCGCTGGTTGGAATCGTGCGATTAAATTTCGAGGTTTAGAAAAAAAAAACCGTTCATCTGTAAAATTCCTCGTTTTCCCGCCAAAACGTGATTCCTTGTTTTCTCGCCAAAAATGTGAATTTTTTTTTTTTTTTTTCTTTTTGTCAACAATGTGAATTTCTTTTTTTCCAGAAAAATATGTAAATTTCAAATTACCGCCAAAAACGGAAATTTTGTTGTAATCATATTTTTAATTATTAAATATTAAAATTTGTTAATTAGATATAATAAAAATAATTGAGGATATTGGTAAATATACCTATAACTCACACTTGCCGCACCCTAATCGTAGGTTTAAATTCCGTTTGTGCAACGATTAGAGTAAGAGTAAATTACAAGAACCTAATCGCTTGCTAACAACACTTGAATCACATCACACTCTAATCGTTTTGCCATTCGATTGTAACATGCGATTAGGGTCATCACATCTCCCCCGAATCGGATTGCCATTTGGGGCCTTATGTCGGTGCGGTGGAGGAGACTAAAATTGTATTCCATTTAATATGCTTTGATACCAGATCCAAAGAGACTATAAGGGTAAATGCTAACATAATTTTTTTTTATAACTATAATGTTGTCGAAAAACAATGTTACATCATTTGTTGTAATAATTTAAAATAAAGAATGGATATTTTGGATATCTCGTCTCATATTTAACATGTTTTCGTTATATTGGAATAAAACAAACTATTTTCATTGGATTACTCTAAGGGTCATGACTCATGGGTATGGACCATGGTATTGGAAATTTGGGATAGGATGGGTCAAGTAATCCGTCTCGACGTGGACAACCTCATTCTTATGATGCATATGTTTAATATCTATTACTAGATTTTAACCCGCGGTTCACCGCGGAATAATTTAATTTTAAAGTTAGTATAAAAATATTTTATAAATTGTATCTCCTTATAACATATTTATTTAAATTATAGTTTATAATTGTTATATAATTAACGGTATACCACGAGTCCACGAGACAATTATTAATACACGGAGGATTTAACCCGTATTAAAGTGGTATATAAATTTTGATTCAAATTCGTCCGCCATATAAATCCTTTCTGAAATATAACCCGTTCCGTAATTTCTTAACCCATCCCGTGTTTTCTTTTTATTTTAATATTTAATAATTATTTATTATATAAAAGTTTACAAATCATATCATCCTCTAAGACCACGAAACATTATACCACGGGACAATTGGTATTAAAAAAAGGATTTAATCCGTATTGAAGCGGCGGATTAATGATATTTTAATCTTTTTATTATTGTTGATTCAAAAACCCGTCTCGCCAAATCCGTCCGGCAAAAAAACTCATTTATTTTATTAATGTTCTTATTTATGATATGATTCTGAATCATTGTCTAAATATTTTAATCGATGTAGAACGTTGAACACACATTTTCGTCAATTGGATAATATATGTCCGTTTTTAAAATTTCGAATCACAGTATATGCAGAAAAAAAAATTGATTTTTTATTTTATTTTATGTATTATATGATGATTCAAAACAGTTAAAAAGAAATCAAACAAAGATGGTAGGAGAACCATAATTATAAATATTAATCAAATCTTCTAAATATCTAAATTATTAAATATGGAATATCCGGTGTATGAGTTGGGTTAAATATAAGGGAGACTCACAAAAATGCCCCTTTTTCAATACCCCTTTTCAAAAATGCCCCCTTTGGATGTCCATTTTTAAAAATACCTTTTTATGTACAAAATGACTAAATTACCCTTCTTTTAATAAAAGATATCATAAATATATAAGGAAATATAACAAAATTAGGTCCACAAAATACAAAATATTTTTTGGCGGGAAAAGTGATCCCCCAATTTTTCCCGCCAAAATACTTGTAAAAATTTGTAAAACCTTTAAAATACCTTGTAAAATTTTCCCGTAAAATTTTTTCCCGCCAAAAAATTTTCCCGCCAAAAAAATTTTTTTGCGGGAAAAGTGATTCCGCAAATTTTTTGGCGTTAAATTTTTGGCGGGAAAAATTTACAAGGTATTTTAAAGGGTTTTTACAGGGTATTTATAAGGTTTTACAATGTATTTTAAAAGGTTTTACAACGTATTTATAAAGTATTTATAAGATATTATAAGATTTTACAAGCTATTTTATAAGGTTTTACAAGTTATAAGGTTTTACAAGTTTTTTATAAAGTTTTACAAGTTATAAATACCTTATAAAACCTTATAAGTACCTTGTAAAACCTTTTAAAATACATTGTAAAACCTTACAAAACACTTGTAAATACTCCGTAAAACCTTTAAAATACCTTGTAAATTTTTCCCGCCAAAAATTTTCCCGCCAAAAAAATTGCGGAATCACTTTTCCCGCAAAAAAAAATTTTTGGCGGGAAAATTTTTTGGCGGGAAAAATTTTTACGGGAAAATTTTACAAGGTATTTTAAAGGTTTTTACAAGTGTTTTGGCTGGAAAATTGCGGGATCACTTTTGACGCCAAAAAATATTTTGTATTTTGTGGACCTAATTTTGTTTCAAATAAGGGTAAAATGGTCATTAAAAATTAAAAGAGGGCAAACTTAAAAATGGACTCTCAAAAGGGGCATTTTTGAAAAGGGGTATTGAAAAAGGGGCATTTTTAACAATTTCTCTAAATATTTTTAACAATTTCTCTAAATATAACCCGACCCAACAAATTTTTTGTGAAGGAATTTTAAAAACGGGTCGGGTATCCGATATATCCGGAAGCATTTTTACCCACCCGTCACCAAAGTGTTGCAAAAATACTAGTATAGATTTGGGTAATATTTTCAAAATTTCAAAGAATTCAAGAAGAATAATTCAATTTTACTTGTTGAAACATTAATCTTTAATATTAATTTTTAAAATCATATT
This sequence comes from Arabidopsis lyrata subsp. lyrata, assembly GCF_000004255.2. Lineage (NCBI taxonomy): Eukaryota > Viridiplantae > Streptophyta > Magnoliopsida > Brassicales > Brassicaceae > Arabidopsis > Arabidopsis lyrata. The sequence continues at coordinate 19,420,245 of NW_003302550.1, read as the reverse complement.
AAATTATTTATTTAGTTTTATCAATAGTATTAACTAATTAAATCGCTAAACATTTTTTTTCGTTTTAAAATTTGGTCCACAATTTCTCACTTATTCAGTTAGAAAAAAAAATTAGTTATTTTCTTAGTCAACTTACTTGTAAAATTTCATCAGATTACTTTACTACTATTTTAAAATCTTGAACTAATTTGCCAGCCAGAGTTCTCTTTCATAATTAGAGATCATGACTCAAAAAATGTTTTTCTAAAATTAGCAATCTGTTCGGTAATATTGCATAATCGCATATATAATAACATAAGTCGTAGAATGAAAACATGCAGAATCAAAAATCCTTGAATAAAAAAATATGCTTATTGGATTTATTTTGTATAATGGTGTATATAATATATATATATATATATATATATATATATATATATATATATATATATATATATATATATATCACAAATATATATTTATATTTAATAAAAAATAATTTTCAAGAAATTTTAAATAATATTTTATAATAAAAATATAAAATATTAAAAATTGTTGAAACATTGTGCAATTTTTAAATATTATTCGAAAATGGTATAAGTTTCATTGTAAACAATTATTTCTTATTTTTCTAATTGCTAATATATTGTGTGGGTAAAATAATAAAAATCTATTATACAAATAAGCAACTATATATCCACTTATTTGCATAATGAGTTTTACTTATATGTTTAGGTGAAAACGCAAATCCTACGTTTTTGCGGTTTCTAATGCGATTATACAAAAAGAATTATTGGCAAACTTATTACATAATCATATGAGAAAAAGCAATTCCGCCATTATATGATATATAATATTATATTTTGCTATTACGTAAAATTTATCCAATCAACAAACTGTTTTAAGTAATTTCATTCTACCATTTTTCATTCTGCCAATTTTTATCTACAACTTATGCCATTATGTGATGATACAAACCGATAAGAGCCATAATATCTATAAACAGTAGTACTTTAGATATTTTCATGTGACTTATTTTAAGGTCCTTATAGAAAAAACAAATACTTAGGGTACCTTTCCGAATAATTCCAAACTTAACTGCTACAAACAAAAATAAAAACAAAAAACAATTATTCTGAACAATTCTAGATATTCTCAGAGTCTCTGGTCTCTTTACCTCGCCTTCTATGGAAGCTCAAGTGTTTAATATCATTTCCAATTAAAACCCTAAAATACTTTTTCAATTTCTTCTTCCAATTTCCTTCTTTCTCTTCCGATTCAATATTCATTTTTGGGTTTACTTCGATTAAAGCTTAAGGAAACATGACTCGTTCTTCGATTGCAATCTTGTCTCTGTTACTAATGTCACACTTGGTTTCTGCAAAAATTCTATTGATAGGGAAGAACACATCTCTTTCCTTCGACGACATCGAAGCCAATTTCAGTAAGTTCTTTTTACTGTTCTATCGATTACTGTAAGAAAAATTCAAAAGTCTTGAGTTATGTAATGGAATCTTTGGCCTTAATAAGAGAATTAGCGGATTTGGGTTTGATAAAGTTTGAATCTTTGTTGTCTTTTTCAAGTTATTGTTTGTTTGAAATGTTCCAAATTAGATTTGAGAAATTGGGTTTTGATCAGTTTTTGTTAATTGGGTTTTGATGATTAGCTTCATGATAATATGATGATTGTTGATTACTTTGTTTTCAGCTCCGATGATTAAAAGATCGGATCAAGGCGGTGTGTTGTATGTAGCAGAGCCGCTCGATGCTTGTTCGGATTTGGTTAATACAGTGAATGTGAAAAATGGATCAAGTGTTCCTCCTCCATATGTTTTGATTATCCGCGGTGGCTGTAGTTTTGAAGAGAAGATTAGGAATGCGCAAAAGGCTGGATATAAAGCTGCTATTGTTTATGATTATGAAGATTATGGGTTCTTAGTATCAAGTAAACATATCTCTCCCTCGGCTTTTTTCGTTATTTTGTCTTAAGTTTTGTATTGTTTCTTGTTTAGATTTGCTGTTTGAAACTTTGGTTACATACATTAGTTGTTACCATAGAGGAGGGAAAGCTACCATAGACCTTTTGCATAGGATTGTTTGTTAGTTTCTAGCTCAGCTACCGAACAACCGAGGTCACTTAGTGTAGTGTGGGAGGAGCGCGTAAGGTTCACCCTAGGGCTCTTTGAATTGGCTTGTTCTTGAGATTGAGTTTGTTCTTCAATTTTCTCATTTAGTAGAACAGAAATCTGTTTCAAGATTGTTATAATAACGATTGGTAATGATCTTGTGAATCTAATGTAGTGGCTGGAAATCCCTCTGGTGTACTTATTTATGGTACGTTTGTCTCCAAAGCAACTGGGGAAGTACTAACACAGTATGCGGGTCGCACCGATTTTGAAGTGTGGCTCATGCCAAGTTTCGAGACTTCAGCTTGGTCAATCATGGCTATCTCGTTCATATCTCTCCTCGCTATGTCTGCGGTGCTCGCCACTTGCTTCTTTGTCCGTAGGCATCGAGTTAGGCGCCGACGTATTCTGGCTCTTAATGGCAATGACTTTCCTCGTATGGCCAAAAACATGCTAAAACGCATGCCTACTACAATATTTAAGGGTGTTTGCGATGAAGCATCTACTTCTATTTCGTGTGCTATATGCATTGAGGATTATCGCATCGGAGACAAGCTAAGGATCCTCCCTTGCCATCACAGTAAGTACTTTGACTCACTTCAAAGTGAAAAGAATTCATGTATAATCATTCTTAATTGGTTGTTGTCTTGGCAGAATTTCATGTTGGATGTGTAGACTTGTGGCTTGGCCAAAGGAGATCATTTTGCCCTGTTTGCAAACGCGATGCGAGAAGTATCAGCATTGATATGCCCGCATCAGAGCACACACCCTTGCTTACTCCTAGCAATAGCATGACCCCAACGTCATCGTTTCTCTTATCATCATCCTCCACAACCCCATTGCAGTCATCTCATGAGCTACCAATATTTATCAGAGTAGACCCTTCTTTACCATCCACCTCAATGCAGCCACACACAGTCCCTATGTATCTTTCCCACTCTCGCTCCCACACAAGCTTCCAAAATGGGTCATACCGCTTTTCCCGGCCTATACCAGTTAGCCGGAGTTCAGCGGATCTCAGGAACGCCGTTTCCCAAAGATCTTACAACTCACCCCGCCTGGGTTCTTTGCCTCGTTCCCTCCACTCAAGATATACGCACATACTTAGCCCAGGAAATGCATCAAGGAGCTGGGTTGTTGGATCGTCAACAAGCCAGCGCGAGAATTCACTTCACCTAAACGTCTCGCGCAGGTCTTTCCCTCACTTTTTGTCTGCGAGCTCTCTACCAGGCTGCTAAACTGTTAAAAAGGTAACACCATACTAACCAAAAGGTTCAGTGTCGGGGCCATTGCTTTGAAGAAGCAATCAACTCCTCCTCTAGGATGTTGCTCGGCTACTAATTTGTGACCGTGCCTGATTTTGGCAAACAATAGAGTTGAAAAAGTGTTCAGTGTGAGTAATATTCTTTAGCTGTACAGTTGTGGAGTGATGATGAATGTGAGATGAGTGAGAGTGAAGAGTAACCGTTGAGTGTGGGCATATAACTAGCTTATCACTTTGGTTCCTTGTCTATATATACATACTGCTTCTCTTCCAAAAGTTTAACCATTTACGCCGAAATTATTACCGTATACTTACGAGTAGATTAACTAGTGAAACCGATCATGATATTTTCTTACTACCGATGTACCATAGATTGATTTTTCACAAAGGATAAGTAAGTATATGTAAACGTTAAAAACTAAAGAAGCACAAGTAATAGAGCAAACAAAACATTCAGAAATTTATGGATGTATTAGCCATTGTGAAAGAGTAGAACTCAGTCTTCTTGTCTCTTGTTCATACAAATAAAAGAAATTACAATTCATCCATACAAATTTCTTCTAATCATACAATAAGCAGTAACATTTCACATACCAAACAGAAAGACACAGAGTCGGGTATAGACTCGCCAATCATCATTAGACCGAGAAAATTCTCAATACCTGATCAGTGTATCGAAAGTGTATGAATTATGATGGCGTGGTTGTGACAGAATCAGGGATAGACTCGCGTCGAAGCTCCTTCACAACAGTAGCTAGAGCCTCAGGATTAACACCAAGATCACAAAGAGCTATGAGAACTGACAAAGTATGCCGGTCCAGTCCCGTGTCCAAGATGTTTGACATGCGAAACACAAGCTCTAGTGACTCTCTTGCAGTCCTAGATGCTTCCTCATCCATATTGATCAAGCCTGTTAAACTCCACAATTTAAAATTCCTAAGCTAGTTAGTGAATTATATTTCTAACTACCAAATTAGACAACTAAAAACTCAAAAATTACATTATTTTTCACTACATACATAAGATTTAGTACACTATCATGAAACTAATGAAAAAACTCAAAGTTTTATAACCAAAGAGTCTTTTAATTACACAGCAACATTTAAAGATTATAATGGTTTTGGTTTTCTAATGGTGTTCAGCAACTAAACTAGGTCTAATATTGTTTATACACACAAAACTGATACAAATTTGCTCAGAGCCCAATAAAAATTTCTCAATAAACTTTTTTGAAATCATTGATATTATCAATCAATACCAAAAACAAAACACAACCCAGAATCATTCAATTAAGAAAATTAGGGTTTAAACTGAACTGTCGGCGGCGATTGCATTAACATCAATGAATTTTAAATTTCAAAATTCCAATTTCTATGCTAACAATTAAGAAAATGATAGGATGAAAATAAGAAAACTTACGTTTGGAAACAGAATTGCAAAAAAAGTATGAAGCTTGGAGAGACAGTCACAGTGTGAAACTGTGAAGTGAGAAGTGGGAGACGAAGAGAGAGGTCTTGGAAGTTCCTTTACTTAGGTCTGGTATGGATTGTTTAATTTTTGTTAAGTCTGACAAAAAAAAAAAGTTGACAAAAAAAAGAATAAATGTAAAAAATTTGTTATGTCAAAAATCAGGAATATTTTCGATTAAATATATTTAAATCTAAATCTGACATTACTAATCAGACGGGCCTGGACATATCATTTTTGTCCGCGGTCCTAGCGGACCAGCCCGTCGCGATCTCACAAACTTAAATGCCCATTGCGGACCGGTCCAAATGAACGCGTGCCGGCCCGTCTGACACCTCTACTGACACTAATCAAAAATTTGAAATGAAATTATATTTACCTTTTTTTTTGTTCAACAAATTATACTTGTGAAAAGAGAAACACAATTGTTAGAATTGAGATAAATCATATTAAATATGTTTGTTTTTATTTTATTTTATTTTTTGTCAAACAAACGCTTATATTGAAACTGAACCAGAGCTTGCATTCGAAAAAAGTTTTTTTCATTACCTTCGGTCAGTGTTCTAAACAGCAATCTAGGTGGTCATTTAAGCGCCTAGGCCCTAGATGTTCAGGCAACGCCTTAACGGCCGCCTCGACAGCTTAAAATTGTATAGATCTTGTTCTAGTGTATTTTTCCAATTCCAACTGCATAAATTAAAATTTATAAGTTTTACTTTTATATTCATAGTTATAAATGTTCATATGCTGTTTGATATGAATTAAATAAATATTTTGTCTAATTTTTGTTTACAATTTAATATTTTAATTTTTAATGGATATTTTTATATTATTTTGATCTATGATATCATATTTATAACGTTTTATGTTATGAATGCCTAAACCTCCTAAAATTGCCTGGGCCCAATTAAGCATTTTAGGTGCTAGGCGCTAGGTTACTACCTGCTTAGCGCCTACCGTTTTCTTGAACATTGCCTTCGGTAAAAAGATAAGTTCAATTTATACATCAAGTATACCAATAGTATTTTTCAGAGATTGAAAAGTATACAAGTATACCAATCATATATATAAAAGGAGACTAACTCTCTCCATCTACTTGACATGTCAGCATCTAATAGCTCGCCATGTGTACTTTATAAAATCAGCAGTAAATGATAATTAAGTAATTAAAGATAACATATATGGAACTAAGAAATAGAATCGTCGCTCTCTTTTTCTCAACGCTTTAAAAAAAAAACTCCAAAACAACGATAAGAAAAGCGACGTACACCAAACATAACATATTTCTGTCATTTTGGTATCCCAGCTCCAAAATTCAGTAAGCCAAGACACGTCAGAACGAAATTGAAAACAGCTCATAGATCGATACAAACAAATCCGAAGTTGAGGCTCCCACATAAAATCAAGTTTTGTTTCGTAATCAGTTAAACAGCTGATGATCCGGTTAAGCAAGCATCTCTCTATTGGATTCGACAGACGAAAAAACAACGGTCATGTATCTACCACTGTAGGGGCTAAATCATATTTATTCAATCTAAACATTTTTTCCCCTGGATCATTTAACTAAATTTTTTTACTGAAAGTTGTTAAAAAATAAATTTTCACTCCTGCAGGAGTTCGCCTGTAAGAGAGTATCTTCAAAATGATCTGATGGTGTGATCTCCGTCGGACAAAGTCGGAGAAATGACGTAATGTGTGCCAACAGAAGCTAAATCTAAAGTCACAGAAGTGGAAACGGTAAGTGGGCCTAAATGTAGTTTTCTCTGTTTAACTCACAAATGTCTCTCTGATTTTCCTCGCCGATTCACTTCATCTTCCTCTTCAAGTTAATAACCACATCTTAGTTCTGAACGTATAAAGCTGTACACCCAACCCCAATCAATAAATCCCTTTTATGATCTTCATCATCTCCACTTAAATACAAACCAATCTAGAGAGTATATTTGTCTATTTACTATAAACTGCTAACATATTTGTTCAAACAAAACGAGAGCCCGATCATGATCATGGATTTTAGAAGCGGTACTCCAATCTGACTTGCATTTTCTCATCTTCTTTTCTTGGTTTAAAGGTTAGCAGAAATGAAAAACAAATTCTAAAAAAAAAAGGTTTATTAAGAACAGTTTTTTTTTTGTTAAGAATTTAAATGGAAATGCAAAAAAAGTGGACTTAGAGAGCTAAGGATCAGGGTAAACTCGCATTTGACAAAATTTATAATGTTTTCTTACAATGGGAGTTTTGTCTTCCTGTCATTCACAAAAACTAACTAAACTTTTACATTTAAATACTTATGAATTATGAAATATAATGTGAAAGTCTGCACGTAGTGCGGGTACTCACCTAGTAATATAATAAAGTAAGGTTCTTCTCAAAACTCACTTCATTAAAATGTGACACGTGGCACCTAGACAATTGACACTTGTCTTCATTTTCCCATATCTGATCTCTTTTTTTTCCTTCTTAACATTTGTAAAGAACTAAATTTTAATATTAAAATCTAAAATATACCATGATCATTTTAAATTGAATTTAATTATTTATTTATTTATCTAAATAGAGATCTATTTTCCAATAATTAAATATACCATGATTTATTTATACCATTTCAAGTAAAATCTTAACATCAAATTACTTTAATATTTTTTTTCAATGATTTATAGTAAAATCTTAACATCAAATTACTTTACTAAATTAATTAAACAGTTTTCTACAATATTATACTTTAAACTAAAACTATAAACATCATATTTTATCCTTCAAACGTTTTTAGTAAACTAAATAGTACAAATTTAAAATTTGTAACTCCCATAGTTATGAAGTTGCTGAAAATTTGAAAATATATAAAATGATATTAACATCAAATTACTATACTAAATTAATTAAACAGTTTCTTACAATATTATACTTTAAACTAAAACTATAAACATCATATTTTTTATCCTTCAAACATTTTTAGTAAACTAAATAGTACACATTTAAAAATTGTAACTCTCATAGTTATGAAGTTGCTGAGCATTTGAAGTTATATAAAATTGAAGTGGCTTAATATTTTGTAACTTACGTTTCTATTACTATAAATGTACATTAACTATTTTCTCCATTCAAACACAATATATCAATACATTCACATCTCTTCTTTCTACACCTAAATTAAGAAAATATATTCAAACACATAATCAAATTATCATTAATTCTTTATATCATTGTATTAAAAATCTATCAGTTATTTAATCATTTAGACTTTAATATTAAACCTCCCCTTTAACGTTTAGTTTCTTAATTTGTTTAATTCATCCTTTAAAAAAACAAAACAAAAAAACAAGCAAAACTGACTAATAAATATTTGATTTCCATTGCATTTAATCTGATTAATGTTTATTTATTTATTTTTCTTTTTTTTTTAATATCTGAAAGTTCAAGCCCGAAGCCTCTACATCTCCCAGAGGCGGGATCCACACCAGGTTAAATTTATGGGAAATATTAGCAAATAGCCAAATTCTAAACAAGAATTAAGAAACTAACGTTGTGACAGTTTTCTTTAGAAACTAACTCTTTTTCTTGTGGGGTAGGGGTAGGATAAATACGAAATTATCCTTGTAAGTTATAGTAATTACAAGAACTTTGTCGCTGGATATAAAAAAATAAGATAAACAGAGACGGGTAATTTTAATGAATGACATGTATCAATTAAAAATGACACTAGATCTGAAAAAAACATTAAAATGACTTGAAAGTTACGAAAACTATAGTGTTTTCAAAAAATATAGCTTGTCAAAGGAAACAATAGCATGCTATTTCAGAAAATATAGCGTGTTGAAAAATTATAGCGTGTTGAGAAATAATAGCATGCCATTTAAAAACAAATAACATGTTATATGAAAGGTGGTGCCGGTGGCTATAGAGGTGGTGGTGGTCGTTACGGAAGTGGCAGTGATGATTACGAAAAAAAGAGGTAGCAGATATTTCAAATATGGGTGGAGGCGGTGTTGTTGAGGTTTATATTGTAGTGGTGGTTTAAGAGGTGGCGGTTGGTGGTGTCGAATTGTATCGACGGAAAAGACGGTGATGGTGGAGAAAGAAGACAAACAGATACAAGTAATTTTAATGAATGACATGTATCAAATAAAAATCACACTGGATCTAAAAGAAAAACATTGAATTGGCTTGAAATTTGTAAAAACTACAGTATTTTCGAAAAATATAGCTTGTCAAATGAAACAATAGCATGCCATTTTAGAAAATATAGCGTGTTAAGAAAATATAGCATGTTGAGAAACAATACCATGCTAATTAAAAACAAATAGCATGTCATATAAAAGGTGGTGACAGAGGCTATGGAGGTGGTGGTCGTCGTTACGGAGGTGACGGTGATGGATACGAAAAAAAAAAGTAGAAGAGATTTCAAATATGGGGGGACAAGGTGTTGTCGAGGTTTATACTGTAGTGGTGGTTTAAGAGGTGACAGTTGGTGGATAAGACGTTGTTGTTGGTGGTGTCGCCTTCGATTGAGAAGAGAAAGAGGAAAAAATATTTCTATTTCGATGATAAAGATTTGATTGTGGCTTTAGACATCGTTGTGGTGAAGAAGACAAAGTCGAAGAGAGTGATTGAAGATGGATGGAGAGAAAAAAAAAACAAAATTAAAAGAGGATAATGGAGAGAGAATATACAAAGATTGCAAGCCTAATTTACATAGTCTCCCCGACAAGATACTGTTGTTGAAGGTTAGTTTCTTTATTCTTTTCCATTTCATGGTTAGTTTATGCATATACCCTAAATTGATCTCCTTCGGAGAAGAGATCCCTCCCAATGGGAGTCAAAGATTAACGTTTATTTCAGAGACCCTTAATATCAAATTCAAATAGTCTCTTAATTTTTTCCAATTACATACTGTGGTTAAAATATCATTCAAGCAGCCTTCATATCAAATTCAAACAATCATCTTCTCCCCATTTATTAAAAAAACCCTCAATATCATCTTCTAATTAAATTCCTTGGTCTCCATTTTTGTCAATTAAAGTTTTAATTACCATATAATGGCCCCAAATTCTACCAAAACAAATGATGATAAGTTGGATGAGACCACATCTCCACCTAAGAATATTTTCAATCTTATTCTTACAGGTATTTTTGAAAGGTAGAAATCAATCTACATTTCTATTTAGATATTCATTCCTTTCAATCATATTTTGCTTAACTATATTTATATGGGATAAACTCGCATGTAAGATCCGTGAAGATCTTGACCAACTAAAAGGTGAGCCTATTGTCGTCATTGTCAGTGTTTTCTTTTATATTAAGTTATTTATTATATAAGATTATACGTTATCGTGTAGTAACTAGGATTATACTAATATATTTTTCTTAATTTGCTAGTGACAAAACGGTTTCAAAATTAATTCGAAAACAAAATTACCAAACTAGACAGTCATTATTTTAATTTATTTTCTTTATATCTTTATGGCCAAAATTCTAAATGAAACCTTATTTATATATTCGCTAAAAATTCTTTTTACCAATAAGACTTTTTTAGTATTTGACCGCATATGAATTCATAAATAGTATAACATATTAACATTTTTTTACAAACTACTCATATTTTAAAAAAATCAATTACATAATTTCTTTCCATTCATTAAATATAAAATTATATATCTGTTTTAGAAGTGTTCCCTCAAATGCTACCCAAGGCATTTTGGACCGACTACAATACAAATTTTCGTTTAGAAAAAGGCTATCTATTATATTATATGTCAAATTGTTTAATTACAATGTCTTAGACGATATAAAAATTAATTACTTTAAACAACAAAGTATTTGTAATATAGAATATAAAAATAATCAATTTATATCTTAGAACCAGTTAAACATATTTTAGTATATATTTAATTATAGAGTGATGCACATTTGCTATATTAATTTCAAACTCACGCAACGCGTAAGACATTACCTAGTCATATATATAAAATTAAGGTTTCACTCTCACCTTATTGGTCCACTTGACAATTCTTTTTCAAAAATAAATCAAAATTTTAAATAACTAAATCCAAAATTTCCAAATAATTAAAGCAAATATTGAGTGCATTATTTTAGAAAAAACGTTTACTCCCAATATTGAATGCATTATTTTAAGAAAAAAGTTCACTACCAATTCACCCAATGACTATTCTCCTTAATGTATATACGCAATTCCAAATGTGGAATGTAAAATTGCTTAACACTCTCCTTAATGAGTAACGGGAATAAAATATTAATTCTAAATACTATAGAAGAACAAGAACTTCTTCACGATTGAATATTATGGGGATTAAAAGAAGAAACGGAAACAATAAACTCATAATAAAATTGGCTTTGTAACGTTTCATATATTCAAAACCATCTAACCTAAATCATTCATTAACTTCTATATATGGCTCAATTTCTTTGTTTGAAACATGCCAAAAAGAAAAAAAGCTAGCCCTCTCGCTTTCTTCACGTCTCCCCTCCACTAAATCAAATGACCATTATTCCATTAAAAGAGCTCCAAACAGGTCGTCTCCATCACTCTATTTGTGGCTGACTCCTACGTAAATGGCAAGCTAAATCTTTCCATAATAATGAGAAAAATATTAGCCGACCAGGTACAATTTTTTTATATACAATTTAATTTCCCCAATAACAAAATTTTTTATGTTGTAGTCTACTTTATTCTAAGTAACTACACTCCAGTACCGAGCTTCTCGCTTCAGAGATGATCTTCATGAGGGGAACGTTTACAATATATCAGAATTTCAAGTGCGTGCTAGCTACGAAAAATACAAACTAACATGTTATCCCCATGTTATTAAATTCTTGGATGGCACCATCATTAACCTTACAGAAGAAAACATCTCTCCAATTCCAAATGAGATGTTTAGGTTTCGACAATATAGTGAATTGTGGATCCTCGCCATAACAAACGAACACTTACCTGGTCAAGTTTCACAAATCCCCCTAAATCTATTTTTTCAAGACCCATTGCCTTGTCAATATATTCATGTAATAATTTTCAGATGTTGTTGGAGAAGTAAAAAAGATTCAAAGATCTTATCTAGATGTCATCTGAAGAAGAAAATAACTTTATACATGCATATAGCTGAGTAAGTTTTTTACTTACTTTTTATATTTATTATTTATTTATGCCATATATTTTCCTCACAAACATATTATAGATTTGCACATATTCATTGTGGAAAAATAAGGAGATAATATTAAAATTCAACAATATTTCGATCATTGCGTCTATTGATTTATAAGTTGTATACATGTATTTGCTTATAATAGAGATAATATTTGTTACATTCACACGAAAGCAAAACACTTTTATTCCATCATTCTATTTACACATACTTATAACAATGCATTATTTTAATCATTTAGATTTATTCACTTTTCAAAAGATATTGCGCCACCAAATAACATTCTTTCAAGGATCTACGTTTTACCGATTGAACTAATAAGTAAAATATTGGCAAAAGGTTGTGAATCTTCACATCAGAAATATACAAAGAATTACATTTACGTCTAATATTGCGGTTACCCTAGCAAGCCTACAAACTTTACGCTACATTTATTGAAGAATGTGTAAAACACAGAAACACAGAAGCATTGTATTTCCAAGGTATGATCAAATATTTTCTACAATTTAACATAAACTCCGTAACGGATAAAATGCATAAAGCAACAAATACATCGCACATAGAAGCATCATATGTGTATGTAGTTATGTTGATAACCAACGGAGAAATAGAGGAAGGGGTCCAACAACTGAAACAATTAGAGTGGAATAAATTATTAAATAAATATACTATACAAATTATACTATGACATATATATTACTTTTTAAAATTAATATAAACTCATACTAAATAGTCTTTAATTTTTTTTAAATGTACCAAAGAATCAAAATTTTTTTTTTAATTTATGAAAATTCTTAAAAAAATATAATAACGAACTTAACGTACCAACCCACGTGTGGCGTGGAGTAACACCTAGTTGCAACTAACTTTTTATATATTAATTTTTCAACAACATGTCATTACATATGTTATATAATTAAAAATTGTGTCAAAATTTATTTTTGAATGAATGCTAAAATGGTTACTAATATTCAAATCACAAATATCAAATTTCAAAACATTTGTTTTACTTATATTTTCCTGCTACACTACCAAAATAATAAATTTATAAGTTGTATACATGTATTTGCTTATAATAAAAATAATATTTGTTACACTAACACGAAAGCAAAACACTTTTATTTCATCATTCTATTTACACATACTTATAATAACGTATTATTTTAATCATTTAGATTTATTCATATTTCAAAAGATATGGCGCCACCAAATAACATTCTTTCAAGGATCTAAGTTTTACCGATTGAACTAATAAGTAAAATATTGGCAAAATGTTGTCCAACAACTGAAAAATTTAGAGTGGAATAAATTACTAAACAAATATACTATACAAATATACTATATAGATTTAAACTATGACATATATATTATTTTTTAAAATTAATTTAAACTCATAATAAATAGTCTTTAAATTTTTTAAATGTACCAAACAATTAAAATAAAAAAATTTTAATATATAAAAATTATTCAAAAAATATAATAACAAACTTAACGTAACAACCCACGCCAGGCGTGGGCTAACACCTAGTTACAACTAAATTTTTATATATATATATATTAATATGTCAACAACATGTCATTACATATGTTATATAACTACAAACTTGTACCTAAATTTATTTTTGAATTAATGCTAAAATGGTTACTAATATTCAAATCACAAATATCAAATTCCACAACATTTGTTTTACTTATATTTTCCCGCTACACTAAAAAAATAAATGATTTATAAGTTGTATACATGTATTTGCTTATAATAGAGATAATATTTGTTACACTCACACGAAATCAAAACATTTTTATTCTATCATTCTATTTACACATACTTATAACATCGCATTATTTTAATCATTTAAATTTATTCATGTTTCACCAAATAACATTCTTTCAAGGATCTACGTTTTACCGACTGAACTAATAAGTAAAATATTGGCAAAAAGTTGTGAATCTTGACATCATAAGTCTACAAAGAATTACATTTAGTCTAATATTATGTTTACCCCGGCAAACCTACTAACTTTACCTTACATTTATTGAAGAATGTGCAAAACACAGAAATACAGAAACATTGTATTTCTAAAGTATGATCAAATATTTTCTACAATTCAACATAAACTCAGTAAGGATAAAATGCATTAAGCAACAAATGCATCGCACATAGAAGCAACATATGTGTATGTACTTATGTTGATAACCAACGGAGAAATAGAGGAAAGGGTCCAACAACTGAAAAATTTAGAGTGGAATAAATTACTAAACAAATATACTATACAAATTATACTATGACATATTTATTATTTTTAAAAATTTATTTAAACTCATACTAAATAGTCTTTAAATTTTTTAAATGCACCAAACAATTAAAAGAAAAATATTTTAATTTATAAAAATTCTTAAGAAAATATAATAACGAACTTAACCTAACAACCCACGTGCAGCGTGGACTAACACCTAGTTGCAAATAACTTTTTATATATATTAATTTGTCAACAGCATGTCAGTACATATGTTATATAATTAAAACTTGTGCATAAATTTATTTGTGAATGAATGCTAAAATGGTTACTAATATTCAAATCACAAATATCAAATTTCACAACATTTGTTTTACTTATATTTTCCCGCTACACTAAAAAAGTAATTGATTTATAAGTTGTATACATGTATTTGCTTATAATAGAGATAACATTTGTTACACTCACACGAAAGCAAAACACTTTTATTCCATCATTCTATTTACACATACTTATAACAACATATTATTTTAATCATTTAGATTTATTCATGTTTCAAGATATGACACCACCAAATAACATTCTTTCAAGGATCTACGTTTTACCGATTGAACTAATAAGTAAAATATTGGCAGAAGGTTGTGAATCTTCACATCAGAAGTCTAAAAAGAATACATTTACGTCCAATATTGCGTTTATCCCGGCAAACCTACTAACTTTACGCTACATCTATTGAAAAATGTGCAAAACACGGAAACACAGATGCATTGTATTTCCAAGTTATGATCGGATATTTTCTACAATTCAACATAAACTCGGTAACGGATAAAATGCATAAAACAACAAATTTATCGCACATAGAAGCAACATATGTGTATGTAGTTATGTTGATAACCAACGGAGAAATAGAGGAAGGGGTCCAACAACTGAAAAATATAGAGTGTAATAAATTACTAAACAAATATACTATACAAATTATACTATGACATATATATTAATTTTTAAAATTAATTTAAACTGATACTAAATAGTCTTTAAATTTTTTAAATGTACCAAACAATCAAAAGAAAAATATTTTAATTTATAAAAATTCTAATAAAAAATATAATAACGAACTTAACGTAACAACCCACGCGTGGCCTTGGCTAACACCTAGTTTCAAATAAAGGAAAGTTTTACCTTTCTATCATGAAATTGTTCTATATGTTTTAACAGTGTTTTTTGCTCTTGAGGTATTGAAAGTTTTGGTTGGACAACTCCTTTGAGGACCCATTCATCTGGAAGATTTATATCTTTCCATTGAATAGATCTCGGTATAACAGAGTTGGATCTTGAGAGATCGGTGTCAATTAAGGAGAATTTTTTCTCCTTTTTTGCTTGAAAGTTTAACTTTCGAAGAGAAGGCACTTGTCATAGCTTTGTAATGTACTCGGAAGATCAAAGCAATTGGAATTGATTTTTCGATCATATCATAATTGTGGGTTTTAACTTGTAAAATTTGGATAGAAAAAAAAAAATTGGTCCAGGACACAAACTAGACTTTATAGAGCTTAGTAAGGAATCATCAAATTGTAAACCGTGTCTCTTAAGATAGCTAAAATTAAACTATTTAATCTTTCTTTTGAAAGTGGTTTAATACCTACTTGGACTAAACCCGATGTGTGTGTATTTAAAGTTTTTTTTCTCTATGTCTTTGCAAAGCATTTTCGGATAACAAATAAATTGTTTCGAAAGGTTTTCTAAGTTGAATATCTCTTTCTTCAGTTTTGATAGAGAAATTCGTTCTCAAAAAATTTAATTTTGATATTTAGTAGATTTGATCTTTATGTATTTTTGGAATTTCCCAATTATCAATTGATGATTGAAAATCATCTATAGTTGTTTCCCAATTATGTATTCGTTCTCTACTTGTTTTATTTTTTAGTTCTTGAAGAAGTGGCTGAATCAGATCTTAGTGATGTTGATCTACAATATGAACTCATTTTCTTAAGTAATTTAGGATTTAAGTTTAGCACCCCCTACAATCTCGTGAGCTATTTTAGGTTTAGATTTCTCGACGCTTTAGGGACTTAACATACTTTAAATTTAGACTAGAAAAACACTCAGGAACTTAATGAAAACCTATTATACTTATTATGAGTTTAAATTTAGGATTTTATCACTTATTAATCTTATCATCAACTGGTACGTGGCGTTGTTATAACTCAGAATGGGACGATATAGACACGAAGGTCTTTCTCATTTAAGAGTAGTATCTTAGCATGATATCATCATACCCGTGTGAGAATTCCAGCCTATATACCGATTGGTTTATCCTATTACACCATCTTAAAAATGGTGATGTTAGCTCGAAAGATGGTGATGTTACCATATCATATATATAACGTTACCATCTTAAAAAATATCACTAAATAAAATTTTTGTATACAATCCTATATTTTAAATCAATTTAAAGTGGTGTATTGAACAAATATTAGAAGTGATTTATGTTAAAATGACAAATCATATGTTATTCAAACATGGGTTTTTTAAAATTCTTCTAAAATCAGGTGTTATTCGATTAGTAAATTTAAAATATACGATCAAATCAAGTGTTATTGGAAACATTTTAAATAGTGGATTTGAAGTGATTTGAATAATTTTATGTGAGATTTCAGAGAATTTTTTAGCTAAAATACAAATACTCAACTACCATAGTTTGAAGTGAAATTTCTGAGAATTTTAATAACAATTTTCCTAATTCACCAAAATTCACTAAAATTATCTCAAAACTCATTAAAACTCAAATCACTCTAATTCACTTTCTTCCTTTAAAGCATCATCTACTACATGTGCTTATTCTTTCTTTCGTAAGCTTCTCAATCACATCCATCACTTCTCTGTTCAATCTGTTAAAAAAAAATTATGTTAGCTAAGGATACTTAAAGCACAGCCAACACAAGAAGAAGAAATAGTTTTGTAGACATGTGGGTTCTGGTGAAAGTCGGAATGGTCAATGGGGGAAAAATGGCATTTGCTCGAGTATTAACACTTAAACCACAATGGCACGAAGAAGTGTATATACTACCACACACTTCTTCTAGCTCTTTTGGTTTAAGTCTATTGGATTAATATTCGAGCAATCACCCTTGTTTCCCCACTAACATTTCTGTCTTTCACCAAAACCCACATGTAAACAACACTATCTCTACTCATTATATTGGTTATGTGCCTTAAGCATCCTTTGGTTGCTAATTTACTTATCTAACATGAATGTTTTATAAACAGATGAACAAATTAAAGAAGTGATGGAAGTGATTGACAAAATGACAAAGAAAGAAGAAGAGCATGTCGTAGATAGAAGAAGAAGAACCCCATGTCTGAAACTGAAGAACCTCATGGCAAAAAGATAAGACAACTCTCAAATATATATGTATATTTGTAAATATTTATGCAAAACTTAACAAATAAATTGAAATTAAGAGAAAACTAAAAAAATTGTTTGTTAACACTGTGACGTGGCACCCACGCCTTTCAACATGTGGCGTCAACATAATCAAAATCGAATAGTTTCTTGCCACCATGGCGGCAAATGTATATTTTGCACGAATTCATAAGTTTATGCAGTATTTTTGAATTAATGTTTTGTTGAAGTATGAATTAGCAAGGTAATAAACTTGATGTATGAATCAAACATATCTTTTAATATGGAAAAGCTTTTTTCCTACCTATACAACACGAAGAATCTAGAATCTATTTGCCAAAGAGTCCACTCTCAAGAATTTGAAATGATACAAAACAGAAATACAAACTATGGTAAAGATAGAAAGAAGAGCTAAAGACTCTCGAGTCTTTACGAAATCCCAGTATGGTGTCTTCAACCATTAAAAGGCGAGTGAGCACATATATTAGTTTTTGATGTTTTAAAACGACATTCTTTGTGAAACGGATGGAATATGATTCTTTTTTTTTCGTGAATCACTAGTCCATTTAGTCTAGTCTAGCCATTAAACTTTAATTACTTTGGACCAGGGTCGTCAAATAAATTGTATGCCATATTCATGAAAATTTAGAAAACATAAAAATATTTAATGTGGTAAACTGTTTTTTCTTAATATTACTATGAAAAAGCCTTTTTCCTACTTACAACACGAAGAATATAGAATTTTTTTGCCAAAGAGTCCACTCTCGAGAGTTCGAAACGATACAAAACAGAAATACAAAATGTGGTAAGGATAGAAAGAAGAGCTAAACACTCTCGAGTCTTCAAGGAATCCTAGTATGGCTTCTTCAACCATTAAAAGGCGAGTGAGCACATATTAGCTTTTGATGCTTTTAAACGACATTCTTTGTAAAACAGATGGAATATGATTTTTATTTTCGTGAATAGTTGCTCCATTTAGTCTAGTCTAACCATTAAACTTTAATTACTTTGGACAAGGATCGTCAAATAATTTGTATGCTATATTCATGAAATTTAGAAAACATATAATTATGAAATTTAGAAAAAATACAAATATTTATTGTGGTAAACTGGTTTTTCTTAATATTACTATGAAAAAGCCTTTTTCCCACTTACAACACGAAGAATCCAAAATCTATTTGCCAAAGAGTCTACTCTCGAGATTTTGAAATGATATAAAACAGAAATACAAAATGTGGTAAAGATAGAAAGAAGAGCTAAACACTCTCGAGTCTTCAAGGAATCTAGTATGACGTCTTCAACCATAAAAGGCGAGTGAGTACATATATTAACTTTTGATGATTTTAAAAGAACATTCTTTGTGAAACAGATAGAATATGATTTATTTTTTCATGAATCACTGCTTCATTTAGTCTAGTCTAGCCATTAAGGTCGTCAAATAAATTGTATGCCATATTCATGAAATATAGAAAACATATAAATATTTAATGTGGTAAACTGGTTTTTCTTAATATTACTATGAAAAACCTTTTTTCCCACTTATTACACGAAGAATCCAGAATCTATTTGCCAAAGAGTCCACTCTCGAGAGTTCGAAATGATATAAAACAGAAATACAAAATGTGGTAAAGATGAAAGAAGAGCTAAATACTCTCGAGTCTTCAAGGAATCCTAGTATGACGTCTTCAACCATTAAAAGGCGAGTGAGCACATATATTAGCTTTTGATGCTTTTAAACGACATTCTTTGTAAAACGAATGGAATGTGATTTTTTTCGTGAATCACTTTTTTATTTAGTCTAGTCTACTGTCTAGCCATTAAACTTTAATTACTTTGGACCAGGGTCGTCAAATAAATTGTATGCCATATTTATGAAATTTAGAAAACATATAAATATTTAATGTGGTAAACTGGTTTTTCTTAATGTTACGATGAAAAAGCTTTTTTCCCACTTATAACACGAAGAATCCAGAATCTATTTGTCAAAGAGTCCACTCTCGAGAGTTCGAAATGATATAAAACAGAAATACAAAATGTGGTAAAAATAGAAAGAAGAGCTAAACACTCTCGAGTCTTCAAGGAATCCAGTATGGCGTCTTCAACCATTAAAAGGCGAGTGCACACATATATTAGTTTTTGATGCTTTTAAAACGACATTTTTAGGAAACGGATGGAATATGATCTATTTTTTCGTAAATCACTGCTCCATTTAGTCTAGTCTAGCCATTAAACTTTAATTACTTTGGACCAGGGTAGTCAAATAAATTGTATGCCATAATCATAAAATTTAGCAAACATATAATTATTTAATGTGGTAAAATGGTTTTTCTTAATATTACATTGAAAAAAGCTTATATCAGCCAGAAGAAAATCATATCGTAGCGAAACTTGAACGGTTAGTATAACAGAGTCCGTACAAAAACGAAGAGGAAGGACGTAGGAATCAATAAATTTCTATAATCCAAAACAGTATGGTCACTTCATCTCTCAGATCTATAACGTCCATAACCCTCTTCATGCCTATTATATCCATATCTCAACAAAGTTTACTTTAGTTTTTTTTTTTCTATTTAATTAAATTTTTTAGAGCGTCTTCTTATAATCGATATTTTTAAAGGTTTTGAAAACAAAGATTTTGGCGCAATGAGTTTATATAAAAACTATTGATCTGCATTTATTTCTTATATATATTAGCCCATGAGTCACTAATATAATTCGGATAATTTGGTATGATAAAATCACAATATGAAAGTATTACTGTAATCGAAGCAATTTTGCATGGATTATATATAACAAATTACTTAGTTAGACCAGTGACTATTATTTTTAGCCTCAAACCGTCACAAATTTTGGAATATATGAGGAATGTAAAAAACCTTATCGGATAGTAGAAATTAAGTGAATGGAGAAGTATGGAGAGAAAGATCATCCTCTATGAGCAGTAGCAGAAACCATGTGCTTTTCTCCAGTCACTTAATCGTAGCTCAATCCATGACCCATTATATATTAACCACACATTGTTCTCTCTCTATCTCTCTCTCTCATGCATACGTAATGGTTTGAAAAATTAAAGTCATCGACTCTGGCTAAGTCCATTATTCCCCCACAATCATCGTTAGGACCTAGCTAGCTAGCTACGTACGATCATATAAACACTCACTACATATTGTCATACATAGATGTTATCTTTTGAAGTTCATTATCCATCTAACAAATTAAAGAACTTACCCATGTCCATGTGTACTTGTATTTCTATGCATACGCTTTATATAATATACCTTATCCTTTTATAGCATGAGCTGATTGATGTTTTTGTATATCTATATAAAATCTTAAACGGAAGGAAAACGGATTCCGCTCGAAATGTAAAATACTAATCAAAGAAACTATAAAAAAAATTTTAAAAAAATAAAGATAACTATAAGAAACTCAAACGCAATTACTACAACCAAATTATACGATGATCGTTTTAATGTTATTCTCCAACCGAATGGCCGATGTTTTCAGTGTATTTGGAGGAATTTCAGAACGACAAGGACGAATTCTCAACCTTTATCTTTAATTTCTCGTAGTAAGCTAATGTAAAAACAGATAATCTGGCACGAAAAGTTCGTACAAAACTGCATTATTTGACCGTATTAAAACGAAATTTACGGAATTTTAGTGTAATGCATTCACGTAGTTTTCAAATGTTTTACAATCAAAATTAACTAATTAAAAAAACGAAATAAACTAAAATTTTAAACTGCCGAAATTTACGGAATTTTGTCTTTTAAGCTCTAATTAATTTCGGATGACAAAAAAAGAAAAAAGTTTTAATGTTATTTGACCGTATTGAATTCCAATATTCTGATTAAAACATATAAACATTTTGTAGATCCGCCACAAGTATTACCAAAGACTAATCCAAGTTTATGGAACTATAGACCAACGACTCGTAACTTGTTGTATATTGTTTTTGTAGTATCCGATGATCAGTTAACACAAAATAGGCCCGGATTGGGATTGTGATATATGTGTCATTATGATTTTACTTTGAGAATGATTCACATTAATAAATGGTAACACTTTTAAAAGTCATGAAATTATCCTATATTTTTGAATGGCAAAACGAGGAATTTGAAAACTAAATTAGTAAAATGGATATGAAGATTTTTTTTACGGCAGTTTAAAATTTTAGTTTATTTCGTTTTTTTAATTAGTTAATTTTGATTGTAAAACATTTGAAAACTACGTGAATGCATTCTAGACGGCACACATTCCCAAGCCCGACAAATAAATAATAACTAAAAGTGAATGTACAACTATATATAAGTACCCAACTTCCAAATCAAAGTGGAAACACAAAGATCCCCACAAAATCCGTTAATGTCCTGTGACTCACACCCAATACAAATATAGGTCACTATATAACAAGCTTATATACAACTATGCCGAACAAGGTCATTGACATGCACTTCCACCAAAGAGAAGAAGAAGAAGATTCTGGAGAGAGCAGATCATCATCCTCAAGAACACCCAGAGGGCATTTCGTGGTTTACGTCGGTACGAATAAGAAGTTGGAAAGATTCGTGATCCCCACAAAGTTTTTGAAGAGCCCTTCTTTCCAAAAGCTTCTAGACAATGCGGCGGAAGAATTCGGTTACGCGGAGGCTTACCAGAACAAGATTGTCTTGCCCTGTGATGTCTCTAGTTTCCGAAGTCTTGTCATGTTCCTGACTTCTCACGACAAGTCACATTAACTACATCAGCCCACTTTTACGTCGTCGTCTGAATGATAAAATGGTTATATTTTTTTTTTTTTTTTTAAACCGGGTATATGTATGTGTTAAATCTCACGACAATCTCATATGTATGTGTAATGTGTTAAATCTTATAATGTACTATATTTTCTAACTTAATTCATCTACGCGTGTAAGATCTT
The DNA here is from genome assembly GCF_000004255.2 of Arabidopsis lyrata subsp. lyrata. Lineage (NCBI taxonomy): Eukaryota > Viridiplantae > Streptophyta > Magnoliopsida > Brassicales > Brassicaceae > Arabidopsis > Arabidopsis lyrata. The sequence continues at coordinate 19,397,691 of NW_003302550.1, read as the reverse complement.
CATTTACCATATATATGTTGAATATCCAATGTGCTTTTTGATTGGTAACTTAGGACTACGTAAAACGTAGGTCTTTTATATCAAGCATAAAGCCAGAAACTAAAATCAAGAAAGCGACAAACTCTGAATATAAAATTTTGAATGTAGTGACACATGTTTTATCAACAATTTAAAAAGAAAAATAAGACAAGGAAAAGGGTTCGTCGCTACAGTAAACGATATCATTTTGACATAACAGAGAAGGTAAACGGGAATTTAGTTTTCTGTTAGCCTACTTAACGCTATGACTAAAATGGCTAGCCAACCAAACTTTGTTAATTAATTTTAAAAGTCAACAAAAACTTTACGATTTATATGTCTTATTTGTAGTTCATGATTAAATCGTCCCAAATTTGAAAGTTCATAATTTTTTTGACATTTTTTCCTTTTGTTTTCCTATATACTTTAGAGTTTTTGAAATTTATGACAACGAAGTGCAATTTGTGTTAATCCGACGGCGATTGCCGAAACACATAGGCAATGTTCAAAAATCACATTCTCTCTTCAACCAAATGGGCGCTAATTAATAGTTATGATCTCTATGAATAATTATTTTGGCTCCGCCAGTGATTGTAAGTCCCCAAAAAAACTTCACTGAGTTTATGTTAACTTCTCGTCTTCCATTTAGTTGAGATCAATTTGGCTATACTTCAACCAAATGGGCGCTAATTAATACTTCCTCTGTTTTACAAAAAGTGTCATTCTACATTTTCAAGGTAACTTTTACGCTAAATTTCCTGATTTGCCCTTAACCCAAAGCTACTTTTTATTGAATTTAAATCATTAATCACTTATTAAATATGGGTATATATGTATAATCTAAGGTTTTCTTAATTTGTGTGAAATGTGTCAAAATGACACTCTTTGTGAAACGGAGGGAGTAGTTATGATCTCTATGAATAATTATTTTGGCTCCGCCAGTGATTGTAAGTCCCCAAAAAAACTTCACTGAGTTTATGTTTACTTCTCGTCTTCCATTTAGTTGAGATCAATTTGGCTAACTCCATTTGTCTCAATATTTAGGATGTTTTAAGCTTTTTCATTTGTTCCATTTCATAAAATTGTCTCTAGTTTCTATGCATGATTTATATTATTTTAATTGTTTTTAGTTATTTAAATTATGCAGTATCTTCTTCTATTGGTTGAAATTTTATAAATGAAAAAAATATTAATTTTTGTAATTTTAGTCAAAACATCTGATAAAATGGGACAGAGGGAGTAACATTTCCTTATATGGATTTCCTTAACTTGGACCAGTTAAAGGGCTTTTATTGAGGTAAAATGTTCAAGGCATAATTCTCTCCATTTGTTTTTCAATATTTATATATTTATATATATATATATATATATATCAATACTATTTTCTTAACCTCTGTTTTCTTATTGATATTCATTTAAGAAAAATATTCTATGAACTAATCAATAAAATCATGTATTAACCGGCGAGTTTCTAATTTAATGCTCTAGTTAGGAAATTAAACTAACATGAATAATGTTAAACTAATAGGTTTTAATTTTTATTTTTGTTAAAAAAAATTTACATGTCGAAAATATAATTGATTGACCGACGAATATGGCAATCCCGTTAATTAAAATTTTGAAAAGTGTCAAATTCTTTAGAAAATATTTAATAAGATTTTACATCATATTTTTTTGGTAGTAGACTTCACCAAAAAATCAGATCACTCACTAGTCACTACCATATTTTTTAATTTTCCTATAACAAATTCTAAACACCTCTATCAATTAAATTATAGCTACAAAACTAACCAATCAGATAACTAAAAAATTCAAAATAATTTAAAATACGGTGCAGCAGTTCAAAAAGAACAATTATTGGGTTCACCCCTAGGGGTGAACCCAATTCATTCACCCCCATTTTAATCACCAATCAAATTTTGACATGTCATCTAACTAAAACAATTAATATTGTACTTAATATTATCTAAACAAAATAATTTAACTAAATCATTAAAAACTCAAAATCAAATTAATTGTAGGACCCACTACTCTCTCTCCCACGTCTCTCTCTTTTGTTTTTTTTTTCTTTTTTTCAAATATTGTTTTTCTTCAACTTTAATAAAAAATGTAAAAAAAAAAAATTTAGTTTCATCATATTTAATCATTAAAAATTAAAATTGAATTAATTGTGGGGCCACTAACTCTCTCATTCACGTAACACTCCTAAATCCATTAGGAAAAAAAATCAATATGTCAATAAAAAACCCTAATTCTAAATGTTATATGAACTCATTAACCCTAACCTTATTCATAAGTTTTTTCTATTCTTCTTCTCACATATCATCAAAAGAGATTAGTTTTATCAAAAGAAAGAGTTTCACGTTTCTACACAATTTAAACGTAAGTTAAAATAATTTTTATATTTACATCAAAGTTTCTTAGTTAAAGAATATGTTTGAGGTGAGAGAAAAATGGGCAATGGTATATGGACGTCATACTTTTACAGCAGATATGGTGAGCACACAACGTAGTGAAAGTATGAATAATATTTTGAAAAGATACTTGAAGAGTAATTATGACTTGTTGTCCTTCTTTGAACACTATGAGAGAGTGTTGGATGATCGGCGATATAACGAGTTAAATGCTGACTTCAAAATGATGCATACCTCTTCGGTATTATCTGCTACCGTAGAGATGTTGCAACATGCAGAAGAGGTGTATACACCCGAAGTTTTTAAGTTGTTTCAGAAGCAATATACAGTTATCGGTGATTATGTTGCTAAAAAAGTCAGCAAGTCTGAGATGGTGTATGAATACAAAGTATCTTATCGTGGTGGACCGCGAGAGCATTTGGTTAATTATGATGCTACAAACCAAACGATACAGTGTAGTTGCATGAAGTATTCTTTTGCTGGGATCTTATGTCGTCATGCATTGAAAGTATTGGATAAGAAGGATGTTAGGAGAATTCCATCTAGCTACATCTTGAATCGATGGAGTAAAGAGGCAAAATCACGAAACATATCTTCTTATCGTTCAGAGACATTTAATGGAACAGTAACGCAATCGATTGGAAAGCGTTATAGCCATTTATGTCACAATTTCCGTGAGATTGCATCTGTTGCTGCTGAACATGTAGAATTGACGATGTGTGCGAATGAAGCTGCATGTGAATTGATTAAAATATTGGAGAAAAAGAAAAAAGAACTTGTGAAGGCTAATGCATGGATGCTCCCAACTTCAAATGTTGAACATGTGGAAAGAGAAGAAGAAGACGAGGAAGTTCTAAATGCACGTGGAATTAAAAGAAAAGCTACTGTTGGACGACCAAAGAACAAAAAGGTCGGACCCCACGGTCGATATTTGAATGCTCTTGAAACGAAAAAACGGGGTACATCAAAGAGAAAATTATTGTTTCAGGTATTTGATAAATAATTTTTCTTTTTCGTTTATGTCCAATTTCCAGCAAAAGGTGACTTCGTCAATAGATGTATATATATATTAATTACAAGATAAAATTGATAAATGCTTCAGGATTCAACTTTTGCTACCAGCAATCCGACATTACAGACAGAGCCATTTTCCTCACAAGTGCTACAAGTAAACTATTCATTCTTACTATTTATATTTGACTTTTCGGTGACTTCGTCAATAGATGTATGTATATTAATTACAAGATAAAATCGATAAATGCTTCAGGATTCAACTTTTGCTTCCGATATCCACTTATCTGTAGCTACAAGCAATCCGACTTTACAGACGGGGTCTTTTTCTTCACAAGTGTTTCAGGTAAATAATTTACTCTTACTATTTATATTTGACTTTTCGGTCAAATTTTTCATTATTTGAAATCTTATATTTTGTAGGAATTTGACAAAAGTTACGGAGATTTATTGTAAACCTCGATCATTTTGAATACAAAGACAAAAAACATATGGAAATGTTAAAGCTTTACTATTAATTATTTTGGTTAAATTTTTTTTTTTACATTTTTTATTAAAGTTGAAGAAAAATAATATTTGAAAAAAAAAAAAAAACAAAAGAGAGAGACGTGGGAGAGAGAGTAGTGGGGCCTATAATTAATTTAATTTTGAGTTTTTAATGATTTAGTTAAATTATTTTGTTTAGATAATATTAAGAACAATATTAATTGTTTTAGTTAGATGACATGTCAAAATTTGATTGGTGATTAAAATGGGGATGAATGAATTGGGTTCACCCCTAGGGGTGAACCCAAGAATTGTTCAAAAAAAAAGAGAATCTTTTTTTTAAAAAAATTTGTAGGTGATAAAGCCCGAACAGTAAAATTTTACACCTCAAATTTTGTAAATTGTTTGTGTAAGGCAGTTTTTACCCTCAACAAAATCAAATGAATCAACAAAACTATGTTAAAACTTAAAAATTTAAAATGGTCTTAGAGCCCGCAGTATAAAAAAAGCTTTTTACTTTAGCCAAAACGACGTCGTTTACGTTATGACTTTTTTACCGTAGACACAAAAACGACATCGTTTTAGCTAATGACTTTTGCGTACCTCTACCCCCGTTCTAAAAATCCCCGCCTAGCCCCGATTACTCTCCGCTTAATCGCTAGGCCCACCCTATCCGTCTCGATTAATGACTAATCCCCTAAAAAATCAGTAATCCGATTATTCTCCGCCTAATCCGATTACTTTCCGCCTAATCTTATATATCCCGATTATTTTTTAGATTGCAAGTATAAAAAAACTTTTTATTTTTGTTATTCAATCATTTGAATGGAGAGTTTGTGATTTTTTACAATAACTTGTGTTCAAATTTTAATAAAAATCATAAATTTGTAATAAAAATCATAAATTTTTACAATATTGGATTAATATATTTTAAAAATATTAAAATAACCCTAAAACTAATCTCCGATTAATCCCCGATTTTAATCCGATTTTCCGATTAATCGCTAGGCCCATGCCGAACGCCCGACTAGCGCCTAGCGATTTTTAAAACAAGGCCTCTACCTGAGCAGAACCCGACAACGACACACGACGTCACGACAATTCTCAACTTTGAGCTGCAGACACAATTCCGGCGACAATAACGATTCCAACGCCGCCGGTAAGGGTTTATTTGTATTCTAATTTCGATTATTTTAAATCCCTTAGCTAAAGATTTGAACTATCTGAACATTTTATCTCAAATAACTGTAATTCATTGTATAAGAGATCGATCGTTATGTGAATCATTCTGATAAGAGAAACAAATCTTGAAATCAGACATCATAATGTCAAAATTACATATTAATTCATAAAAGTTCTCAGACTTTCAATTTCTTCTTTACCAATTGGAACAGAAATCACTTGTGGCAAATGGAAGAAGTCAAAAAGAGAGTTGCTTTTGTACTGATTGATGGTTTGGGAGATGTATCAATACCAAGATTAGGTTATAAAACTCCATTACAAGCAGCAAACATACCTAATCTTGATGCAATTGCTTCATCTGGAATCAATGGTTTAATGGATCCAGTTGAAGTTGGATTAGGTTGTGGTAGTGACACTGCTCATCTTTCTCTAATGGGTTATGATCCAAGAGTGTATTACCGAGGTCGCGGTGCGTTTGAATCTATGGGTGCTGGATTAGCTATGTCACCAGGTGACATAGCTTTCAAGGTTTTTGATTTTGCTTTGCTTCACATTTTGTTTTTCTTAGGTACCATTCTTTTGTTGTTTATAGGTTTTGACTATTGTGTCATTATGCAGTCTAATTTTGCAACTTTGGATGAGGATTCTGGAGTTGTTGTTAGTAGGAGAGCTGATCGACATTTCGAAGAAGAAGGACCGATACTTTGTGCTGCTCTTGATGGAATGAAGCTTCCTTCTTTCCCTGAGTATGAAGTTAGAGTCAGGTTGTTAAATATATTTTCATTTGTCTTTATGATTTTGTGTTTTGGGTTTTGGCTAAAGGAAGGTTTTTGTCGATAGATATGCAACGGAACATAGATGTGGAGTGGTTGTAAAAGGGCCAAGACTTAGTGGGAATATATCTGGAACAGACCCATTGAAGGATAATCGTTTCCTTCTTGAAGCTAAACCTTTGGATGAATCAGAAGATGCTAATCACACAGCTAAAGTCGTTAACGAATTATCTAGGGAGATATCGCGTATTCTTGTTTCTCATCCGGTTAATGTAAAGAGAGCTGCACAAGGCAAGAATATTGCCAATCTTGTCCTTTTAAGAGGCTGTGGCATTCGAATCGAGGTCTGTGTTTCAGTCCTTTACTGTGTCTAATACAAATGCTTTTAATGAATTTAACTGCTCTGTTTACTTATCTGTTATGGTATTTGTATATAAAGGTTCCTCCTTTTCATGAGATGCACGGTTTGTGGCCGTGTATGGTAGCACCGACGAAGATTATAGCCGGACTTGGTATGTCCCTTGGTATTGACATTCTAGAGGCTCCGGGAGCCACTGGAGATTACCGGACGCTTCTCACATCAAAAGCAATTGCTATAGCCAATGCGCTTTCAGCTCCTTTGAATCGCTGCCCAAATGTCTTTGAACCAGCAGAAGACGGGCATAAACCGGGAAGGTCAGATGGTTACGATTTTGGATTCCTTCACATAAAGGTGAAAACATTCGTCTGTCTTTTAACACAACATAAAAATTTCCATTCTGATTTTCGGATGTTTTCTTTGTTTTCTTATAATTCTTGCAGGCTATAGATGATGCAGGTCATGACAAGGCAACATTGTTCAAAGTCCGAGGATTGGAAGCTGTGGATAAGGCGATACGTCAGCTCGCTAAGCTTCTATGGCATGCTGAATCTTCTTCAAATTACCAGTATTTCTTGTGTGTGACTGGTGATCATTCTACTCCAGTTGAGTATGGAGACCATAGCTTCGAGCCTGTCCCATTTACAATGTGCCGGCTAAAGGATTTTGTGAGCGCAGTTGGAGGAGAATCAGTCTTATTAGAGACGTCTTTGGACCCTTTTCCACTTCCAACGATTGTCACTGAAATAGAAGAAGAAGACGGTGGGAAGAGGGAAGCTCCTTCGGCGATTAGTGGAGACTCAGTCTCAGAGTTGAATGAGATTGCAGCTGCAAGAGGATGTCTTGGCCGTTTCCATGGTGGTGAAATGATGGGAGTCATCACCAAGTTTCTTAAGCTAGAGGTATGAATTTCGTAATATTTTGCATTTTTCTTTGAGAAGTTGGATTTTGGAAGTGTAATAAAAATACCAACTCTGACAATGTAGGTTCAGTTATGGTCGTATAAAGTTCAAAAATTGTCGAACTATGTATCTTTTGTTTCACATATGATTGGATTGGTAACATTTTACCACCATAGCAAACAATC
>NW_003302550.1:19098630-19390252 GCF_000004255.2 Arabidopsis lyrata subsp. lyrata | reverse complement strand
CTCTAAGAGCGAATGTGGCCGCGGGTAGAGACTTATGAGAACTCTAAACAAACCATAGTTACTTGACATTACCCACACCAAACCATAGTTAATTTATAATACTTGGCAATTACTAATAAGAACTTGGAGCCTCGAAGCCCACTAATTGTATCACCCTGTCATGTTTAGTTGTGATGGTTGGAGTGGTTTTTTCCCAATCCTATTTTGAAAATGAATTTCTGATCAAGCTTTTGAGACACTTTTTGGAACATTTCTGAGTGTCCAAAGTCCAAACTATCTGGCTTATTGCTAAAAAAGGATAGCAACATTTGAGTCATTCAGAGCTGGTTTATTACTTACTACGGTTTAATCACATTGAATAAAGTTTTGTGTATAAACTCAATTTTGAGTTGCTTCTCAATTACGTTTTAGGATTTAAAAAAAAAAAAAGGATTTACGGTCTGATTGATTAAGATATTGACTTCGAGAATTGTAATTTTTTTTAATCTAGATGTTCTTAGTGCTGAATTTAATTAGCTAACCTAGTACATAATATTTTTTACTACTAGACTATAAAGTATTAGGTTGTTATAAACTCTCTAGTGAAACAACAAAGAAATGCTAAATAGTATTGAAGTTCTCATCATTCTATTAAAATAAAACATTTTTTAAAAAATGTGATATATCTATATATACATTTTCGAAGTACAAATATGAAATAAATCCTAGAGTTAACACTTATTTACAAGAGAATGTCATTGTCATAAATGTTTATCTATTAATTAATATTACAGAATATTTTCGAAAAAATATTTTAGAAACTGTGGCTTTAAATATGGTAACAAATTGATTTTGTTTCTAAATTTTCCTAAAACATCTCTACCTAATTTAAACATAAATATATGATTCTTCTTTCACTTTTATATGATCTTATGGTAATTTATTTAAAATTTATATAAATACAGATAATTAATAAAATATAGATTTTTTCTTCATATAATGTGATTCAAAATTTTAAAAACGGACATATATTACTCAATCAATGAAGAAAAATATGTGTACAATGTCCCATATTGCTTAAAAAATTAGGCAATGGTTCAGAGTCATACTATAAAAAAGACCAAAATGATTCTGAATACAAAACGGGGTTATATGGTGGGACGGGTTTGGATCGATATTAATACGAGACGGTATACCATGGATGAAACCTAGAATTAAAAATAAAAATATAATTATATAATCTTAAATACTAAAGAAACCAAACAATATTAACAAAACAAATATAACTTAAAATTTAAAAAATTTAATTTGAAAAATATCGACCCGCAATATACCGCGGATACATTTTATTGATACAAAATAATATTAAATTATTATAATAGTCCATGATTATAAATGCTTGCCAATATTAACACTATATCATTTCTACACCTACAAATTTTCTAAGTACACATATTTCAACTATATTAATTATAATATAAAATAATTAAATGAGAATTATTTTTTATAATATCAATTTAAAAATCCAATAAATTATAAATTATTATATAAAATACAATTTAGCCCCGCGGTACACCGCGGGTTAAATCCTAGTACTTATTATATTGTCTACCTAACAGACTTAACAAGCTAACAGTCCACCACTGTCACTGTGTTTGGTTTCTGTCAACATAAAAATAATAAAAATAAAAGTGACTGGAAACCGATAAATCGAGTATCAAGCCAAAAGTCCAATAGCCAAATTCAGCCAATAAGAATCTGTACTCACCAGTACATTAGACCAAAACACAACTTGACTTTTTTCAATCGGTCATTACCGGTAAAGGTAAACTCCGTCTCTCTCCGTCGACACTTTTCCTTACCATACCCGTTATGTTTTGTCTTGTTTCGGTCTCTTAACAAGTCCCGTTTTGTATTCTTCTTCCTTACTTGTTCATCTATCTATAAAACAACAACTTCACTCATCATGACTCTTTTTTCCCGTTTTCTTACTCTTTTGCCCCTTCTTCTCTCACTCTCCGGCGAAATCGCCGGCGAGTTTTTGACACTTCCGTTGTCTTCTCAGGTTTGGTTCTGTCTTAACTATCTCATTTATGTTAAACCATTATGTATGTTATATATCTACATGTAGATCTGGTTCTCATGGATTTTGAATTCTTGATTAATCTGTCTGTTTAATCCATTGATTAACACTAATTTTGGATTATTGTTTGGAACTATTTTCATTAGATAAGTTTTGGTTTTTCATGTTTAATCTGAATAAGTAATTAACTAAAGAAGATAAGAGAAAGAGAAAAAGAATCTGTTAAATGTATTTATCTTAAAATAAAAATTTATTTCCAAAAAAATCAATTATTGTTATAAATTTAACACAATTTATTTCCAACGAAGAATCTGTTTAATGTTTTTATCTCAATAACTGATCTTATGTCTGTTTTTGTTGTTGTTGTTGTTGTTGTTTATGACTGAACCTATAGATCTTGTTCTATCCATTAAAACCAAAGAAATGGAAGGTCATAAAGAACCATTGTGGCTAAGAGTTGAAGGATCACATTGTTCATTATCAGAGATGGATGATTTCGATCTTACTCGGGCTTTGGAGAAGCCGAGGCAGCTAAAGATTGAACGGAAGAGATCATTTGATGAAAGATCAATGAGCGAGTTATCGACTGGCTATGCAAGACAAGACAGCATTTTAGAAATGGCTCATTCTCCTGGAAGTAGGTCAATGGTGGACACTCCTCTCTCTGTTAGGAACTCGTTTGAGCCTCATCCGATGGTTGCTGAGGCTTGGGAAGCTTTGAGAAGGTCAATGGTGTTCTTCCGTGGTCAACCCGTTGGTACCATTGCGGCTTATGACCATGCCTCCGAGGAGGTCTTGAACTACGATCAGGTAACTAAAGATTCTAGACATGACCTGAACATAATCAATAGACGCCATTGTTTCTGCCATAATAGCGAAAAAGAGAGACATAATCGCGAAATAATTCTATAAAATGAGCAAAATTCTCTTAGTTAGAAGCTAATTTTACGTTTTGATTGTCCATTTGTACGTTTTAGTCTTACACTGATGCGTTGTTATTGTATTTTATAAAATAAAGGTCACATTATCTTTATTTTGGTTAGAGCATTTGAATCCAGAGAATAGAATATCTCAAAACGTGTCTTGTATTTTTGTGTAGGTGTTCGTACGGGACTTTGTACCGAGTGCATTGGCATTTCTGATGAATGGAGAACCAGATATAGTGAAAAACTTCTTGCTCAAGACACTTCAGCTACAAGGTTGGGAGAAACGGGTTGACCGATTCAAGCTCGGGGAAGGAGTTATGCCAGCGAGTTTCAAGGTGCTTCATGATCCAGTCCGTAAAACCGACACGATTGTTGCCGATTTTGGAGAAAGCGCTATAGGAAGAGTAGCACCGGTGGATTCAGGATTCTGGTGGATAATACTTCTCCGTGCTTACACGAAATCTACCGGAGATTTGACTCTTTCTGAGACACCAGAGTGTCAGAGGGGGATGAGGCTTATACTCTCACTCTGCTTATCTGAAGGGTTTGACACTTTCCCTACGCTGCTTTGTGCTGACGGTTGTTCTATGGTTGATAGGAGAATGGTAAGAACTACCTTCTAGCAAACTAGCAAAAATCATTTTTCACACTAAAACCAAATATTGATTTGTACTTTGTAGGGTGTTTATGGATATCCGATAGAGATTCAAGCTCTGTTTTTCATGGCGCTGAGATGCGCCTTATCGATGCTTAAACCTGACGAGGAAGGTAGAGAGTTCATAGAAAGGATTGTGAAGAGACTTCACGCCCTGAGTTTCCATATGCGCAGTTACTTTTGGCTCGACTTTCAGCAACTCAATGATATCTACAGGTTAGTAAGCAACCTCAAAATGATCTTGAATATGTATAATATATAATTTTACGTGACTATAATGATAAAATCTCTTTTAAGGTACAAGACGGAGGAATACTCACACACGGCGGTGAACAAATTCAACGTGATGCCGGACTCGATACCAGATTGGGTTTTCGACTTCATGCCTCTCCGTGGAGGATATTTTGTCGGCAATGTAAGCCCGGCCCGTATGGATTTCAGGTGGTTTTCCTTAGGAAATTGTGTCTCCATCCTCTCTTCTCTAGCAACTCCGGATCAGTCAATGGCCATTATGGACCTACTCGAGCACCGTTGGGAGGAGCTAGTTGGCGAGATGCCGCTCAAGATATGTTACCCTTGCATTGAGAGCCACGAGTGGCGGATTGTCACTGGTTGTGATCCTAAGAACACTAGGTGGAGCTACCACAACGGCGGATCTTGGCCAGGTTAGCATTCTTTGTTATAAACTAAAGACATTATGTGAAACGCTTGGTCCTTATCACTATCTTTATGTATGCAGTATTGTTGTGGACGCTGACAGCGGCATGCATCAAGACAGGCAGGCCTCAAATCGCGAGACGTGCGATTGATCTAATTGAGTCACGGCTACACCGAGATTGCTGGCCGGAATACTATGATGGTAAGCAAGGAAGATACGTTGGAAAACAGGCCAGGAAATACCAGACTTGGTCAATCGCGGGTTACTTGGTTGCGAAGATGATGCTTGAAGATCCTTCACATATCGGAATGATCTCTCTTGAAGAAGACAAACAGATGAAACCAGTTATCAAGAGATCTGCTTCTTGGACTTGCTGATTTTTGTTTTCTTGCTTTTCTTGTTTTGTATTATAAATTTCATTTTGTGACATCGCCGTTAATCAAGATTAAGAGTTGCAAAAGACCTTTAATCAGCCAGAGAATAGTTCTGTTGCACTTCTCTTTGATCCAACTATGATTTATTTTAACTTGAGGCTTAATATAATCTCTTTCTAGATCAAAGAATAAATCTTGAAACATATAATCCGACTAGATTACGATCCTACATATCAATTTATGACTATTATTTAGTCTTAGAAAGTTAAGAAATTTTTGCCTTTAAATTGAAACATCTGAGATCAATAATCTTGAAACATCTGAAAATTGTAATCTTTGTTTTTCTAAAAAAATAACTTTTAGGTAAAGCCCAAATGTTTTGCTCAAAAAAAAAAAAAAAGAAAAAAAAAAGGTAAAGCCTAATGTCATCAAACATAATTAAGTAGATAAAACCTTAAGAAATCAAATTAAATTTTATTCGGGAACTGAATAGAGTTTTAATCTATTTGGCGTATCGTCTCAAATGGGAACTCTCTTTGGGTTAAGTGGATTCAAACATATCTCCTAAAACAGAACTCAATCTGGTCCATTGGCAACAGTAGCACATCGGGTTCTTGGTTATGGAAGAAATTGATCAAATACAGAGACATGGCTAAACAGTTTTGCAAAGTGGAAGTCGGTAATGGGGAGACTACATCCTTTTGGTATGATAACTGGTCGTCTCTAGGCAGGTTGGTGGAGACTGTTGGCGCTCGGGGTTATATAGATATGGGGATTAGCAAGTCAAGCTCTTTGGCGGCTGCCTGGACAAACCGGAGACGTAGAAGACACAGAGTTGATCATTTAAACGCTATTGAAGAAGCTTTGCACCTGCAGCGTCAGAAGCGAAATGACAGGGATGACAAAGCTCTTTGGCGAGGGAAGAAGGATATTTTTCGACCCAAATTCTCAACCAAAGATACGTGGAATCATATCCGTACAACATCTAACACAGTCTCTTGGCACAGAGGAGTTTGGTTTGCTCATGCAACACCAAAGTACTCATTTTGTGTATGGTTGGCAGCTCATAATCGACTCTCGACGGGTGCACGTATGGTAAAGTAGAATCAAGGGGCGTCAGGTACCTGCATCTTCTGTCAGAATCATTTGGAAACAAGAGATCACCTTTTTTTCTCTTGTCAGTACGGGTCTCTAGTTTGGACAGCCCTCGCAAAGGAACTCTTGAAATCTAACTTCACCACAGATTGGTCTCTCATTCTAGACTGTCTCTCAAACCAGCACCTTGACCGAGTGGAGGCTTTCCTCATCAAATATGTGTTCCAAGCCGCAGTTTACACGATTTGGAGAGAAAGAAATCAAAGAAGACATGGGGAGGACTCGCAACTGGCGGACAGACTCATCATTTGGATTGATAAGCAAGTAAGGAACCAAATATCGTCAATCCGTAAAGGAGATAAGCGATATGAGGCAGCCTACCAAGCCTGGATCACAGCTCACAGCTAAATTGTTTTTTTTTTCTTTAGAAAGTTTAAGCTCTTATTAGCATATGTATCTCAGAAACCCGACGCACAAGTTGCAAAACCGTTGTATTTTTTCTTTTGAATATAATTTAACATTACATTCAAAAAAAAAAAAGAATAGAGTTTTACTCTATACCTATGGAACTCAGAACTATCAATGCATATTGAATTTAAAGAGCTTATATACATGAGAAGTGGAGACAACACTCTAGTCTTCTAAATTGAAATTTACAAATCTCTTAAGAAAAAGGACTTGCCTTGAGAAAATTTATCACAAAAGATAAGGGAAAGTTACTTAGATGTCATACAAATTAGGTGAAATGACCAGAAACATACATATTTTTTTTTTATTACTATCATATCTCGGATATATTTTGTATACCCAGCGTGTCTCTGTTAAATATTATAGAAAATAACGTAATTACAAAAAATGTCATTGCCACGACAGACAAACCGCGTCGCCACGTCCAAAATTGCTTACGTGTATTAATGAACTCAGCCGTAACAGCTGAGTTACGGTATGTTGCGGCTGATTTAAGGAAAATGGCTGAGTTATGAAAAAACGGCTGACTTACGAGTATAACCAAGCCTAGAGTTACGGCTGACTTAATGAAATTTGTCTGAGTTATGAGAAAACGGCTGACTTTCGAGCATAACCCAGCCTAAGTTACGGCTGAGGTTTTACCCGATGGTTGATTTATCAAAATTTGGGCTGAGTTATTGCTTTGACACGGCTGAATTAACTTTCTCCGATTGGCTAAGTTATCAAAGACGGCTTAGTTATGGAATGTCGTTACGGCTGATTTATGTTCGAGTGTCATAAATCAGCCGTAATGTGCTGGATTAACGGAAAACTCGGTCTAATTACGGCTGACTTAGTAGCAAAAGATTAATTACCAGAATAACATGTAATTACGGCCGACTTATTAAACGATACGGCTGAGTTAAAGATTTTCAGTTGAGTACGACATTAAACGGCTGAATTTGGCAGTCGTTTTTTCGTTTTTTTAATTACTGTAATAATATTAATGATGCGACTGACTTAAAGTTTTGTTTGATGGCTGGTTTAATTAGGCTGATTTACATGTTCGTTTGGTGGCTTACTTGCCACTTCATCAATTAAAAAATGACGTCGGATACGACATTCCATGTCATCATTCTATGTCATCATCATAAAAAAAATACGTCGAAGGATGTTCTTCACTATGTTGTTCTTCATTTGTGCTTTTCACATGACCAGAACTTAAATTTTGAATATTCAATTCGTCATCGTCTTCGTCTTCCTCATTCTTCTTCATTTTCGTTCATCTTTCTCCTAATATGATTGATCCGGTTCCGGTAATTGGGTAAAGAAACACAAATATGTATTTAACACCGACGATAGAGGGTGTAGAGTTGTGCAGATAGATGAGGAAACAACGCACGACAAGCTTGTGAAGTTGGTTCTTGTGATAAGTCAGCCGTGAAACATTATAATTCAGCCGTAATATCTAAATTTACGCAACCTTTCGTCTTCCGTGAAACATTATAACTCAGCCGTGACATATAAATTTGCCGCGAAACAATAAGTTACGTAACCTTTCTCTTTTTACGTAACTCAATTGTGGCTTTAATTTTCTCTCTCTTAATGACGTGGATTAAACTAATTTTTCATTAATCATTTCTTAATTAAAAAAACATAAAAAATCTCAATTAAAAAAAACTAATCAAGGGTGGTAATTATAATTACATAAAGACAGTAAACATATGAGTAATTTTTAGAAAATGTATGATATGCTAGTAATATTTCAACATTTTTATAACATCTAGGTAAATATTTCAAAAGATAATGTTGAATCTTTTAGCAAGATCCTAAAACCATGTCAGCTTTTAAATTGGGTTTCGCATTGGTATTTCTCATGATATAATGTAGCCTCTCATTATGCAAAATCATGATTCAAATATTTGTATGAAAGAACAGCAAAATTCACAATAAATACAATATAGAAAATTAAGTTGTCGAGGCTGCAAAATATTGTTAAAGAGAAGCAACAACCTGCTCAACAATCTCTAGCTCTTGATCGCCATTTATTAGGAGAGTCATCACTAAGGAGTTAGCAATGCTTGAAGGAAGGTAGACAAAACTTATACAAAAGAATTGCAAGGAGGGAATCTTAAATAAGTTCTCATTATTTTTTTTCGGTCTCGTCCAACCAATTATAGAACCTTATTGAAGCATTCTTATTAAAACAAATAGAAATCATTTTTTTTTTAAACAATTCGAAAAAAGGTTAGAGACAAGCCCACTAAGAGACAAGAATAATAAGTAAGCGAGTCTTAAAGACACATTCACTAGGGGACACACATACAACAATAAACAACCTACCCAAGCCCTAGCAAATCACCTGTTTCAAATGAACCAAAGCCCACCTCGAGCAACAAGACATGTGGTCAAAAAGACATGTGATCAAGAAGACATGTGAGCGATGGGTTGAATGATCATGTATTGGTTGACAAAGCTCAGAATACATGTGGTAACAAGAGACAAAGCTACTGAGTACGCCATCCAATTACTTCCACCAATAAGACCTTCTAGCCTAAATATACGAGAGGTAAAGTAATGCACTTGCAGCACAAACCACCAAAGCAGTCTCGTTATATTATAATATAGCTTATAAATTATTAGAGTGTCCTCATAAATCATAATCAAGTAGCTTAAAAAATATGTTTTTTTCATATACTATAAAAATTCAAAAATAATAGTAATATAAATAAACCCCACATATACCAACTATATGAAATCATTGGTCTACTAAAGACATATGGAACTTTGAGCTATGTTATCATTGGTCTAAAATAAGAAACGATATTTTTTTGACATATGGATACTCTATTGGTCTTTGTTTGTTCGATTAAAGAAAAGGTGAATTTAAATGTGAATATATAATGAGTATTTGTTTTGTTTTAGAATATGCAGTGGTATATACCACAAGAAACTAGGGAATCCTGATGATATTAATGCCCTCTGTAGGGATGTGACCGATTTGATGCCGAAACAACGTGGCGAAGATGCTCATGTCATCCCTTGGGACACCTGTATGAAATGGGTCGACAATGTCTGTGACCATGTAAGTTCACACACTCGAATCTCTCCTGGGTTGTTGAGCTTTCAGTTGTACTGATCAATGAGCTTTCAGTTTATACCCTCTGAGAAGATGCATGAGCCTTGTTGGAACAACTTATCACTTAGAGAGAGAGAGAGTAGTAAATAAACGAGTATTAAAGACACATTCACGAGGAGACACACAACAATAAACAACATACTCAAGCCCTAGCTAACAAAGCAGTAAGACATGTAATGAAAAAGATATGTCATCAAGAAGACATGTGAGCAGTGGATTGAATAATCATGAATTCATTTACATAACTCATCAGAATGCATGTGGTAGCAAGAGCGAAAGCTTGGGAGTACGCCATCCAAATAATTTCACCAATAAGACCTTCTAGCCTAAATATACGAGAGTTAAAGTAGTCTCTTTATATTTTAATAAATTTTATAAATTACTAGAGTGTCCTCATAAATCACAATCAAGTTTAGCATTGTCCACCTTATCTTGTTAAAACCATGAAGATTATCACATAAATGTCTTATCCATTTTGTAAATGTAGCTTTTCGTTTCTTGTTTGGTATCCACATATAAATTTACTATGAATATGACTAATATTAAGTGTGTACATACCATGTACAAAAGAATTAATTTAACTTAGTTGGTTGTAAGCCTTGTATGTGTTATATTGCATAAGTTAGTCAACAAGCTAATTAAACTTCTAAAAGAGCGTACAAAACTAGAATTTTGTAAATAAATTTTGAGGCGATTACGCAATGACAGGTTAATCATGTGCCGAGGAGGAAAATTGTCGAATAAAAGGATTTGTCAATTTGGTTAGTGTTTATTTGGAAAAAAACGTTTGAAAAAGTGAGAAAGAAATATGATTTCTTGTTGATTAAACTGTGAGAGATGATATGTGATATTTGATGAGGAGAGACACATCACCAATCCGGGGTTAATTTTTAATAACCAATCATATGGCAATAGGCCGTTATTTGACGCAATTGTGCATGTGTTAAGCAAATTGTGTTGTTGTAAAAAAACAATCAAATTGTTGGCAAAGTAGTTGTATCTTGTTAGGAACTTACATTTATATTCCTAAAGACTAAATACTAAAAAAAAGAATTTAAGTTTGTGAAAAAAATAAAAGATGTAAATATACCTTAGGTCATGGTCATTGAACATTTGTTGAACAAGGACATTATGCACCTGAGAGGCTGAGATATATGCATGATGCATCATATTGGTTTTGTCGTTGTCTTGATCATTGAACATTTGTTGGAGAGTTGATGTGGTATTGTTTGCGAAAGCACCGAATAAAATTACAGTCGTATAGTAGACCCTCTCCATTGGGGCTATTTTTTTTTGTATGAATGTAAAATTGTATCCATAAAAATATTTGTTTTACAATAAATGTAACATTAAAATAAAAAAAAATTGGGGCTATTTATGTAGTACAATGAACCTTTTAATCCTCAAAACTCTTTAAAGCCTATTAGTTTGTTAAAAATGAATAAAATGAAGATTTGACCCGTACGGAAGCAGCGGATTAATGATGTTTTGAATTTTTTGGATTCAAATCCATCCTATCATATAACCATGTCTTGCAATATAACTCTCCCGTGTTATTTTAACTATTTATATATGTTCAAATGTTCTTAATATTATAAAAAATTTATGATTTTAAAATTATAAATTATAAAATTTAAAACTTCTTGAAAACTCGTCACACCACATAACCCCGTCTCGCAATATAACCCGACCCGTGTTATTGTAAGTCTTTATATATGTTCAAATGTTCATAATATTATAAACTTTTTATTGATTTTAAATATATGAATTATATTATTTAAAACTTTTTCAAAGTCTAAAATTTAATATTTCCAGTAAAATTAAGCAGTTAAACTAAAAACTGAATTAAGCGGTATACAAAGTTACAAACTTTTAAATTTGGATGTTTGTTAAGTTAAGCTTCATGTTCATTCGAATTTGAATTTTATTTTGATCTTATTTATAATATGATTCTGAATAATTGCCTAAATATTTTAGCCAATATGAGACGTTGAATACAAACATTTTTCATCAATTGGGTAATATATACCCGTATTAAAAAATTTTAATCACAATTTATGTAGAAAAAATAATTGAGATTTTTTTTTTTTAACTTTATGTATTATATGATGACTCAAAATTGTTAAAAGAAAGTTCAAACAAAGATGATAGGTGAATTGTAATTTTAAATTTTAACCAAATCTTCTATATATATATACTAGGGGAGGTCCCCGCGCCCAGCGCGGGGTTGTATGTTGATTAAGACCAGAATTAATAATCAATATTTAGGGTTATCAAGTTAGGGATATTTATTGATTTAATTTTGTCAAGAGTCTAATTTTTATAACGACATTAATATAGAATTATGGTAAAACCCTATAACTTTTGATATATATTATTAGTAATCAACAATTAATAGTGTTTTTGAATCACAAACAATTATTAGTGTTTATATCTTGATATATATAATAGAATTAAATATAAAAAATCTATATATTTAAACCAACAATATATTAGCAACGCCCCGACGGCCGCCACTGTCCATGGGTTCCCACGTCCAGTCTCGGTCTTTAGGCCCATCTTCTTTGTTTTGTCGTACTCTTGATTTTATGACATATTCATGCTTACTCGTTTCTTTCATATTAGCAACGCCCCGACCGCCACTGTCCGTGGGCTCCCCACGTCCAGTTTCGGTCTTTAGGCCCATCTTCTTTGTTTTGTCGTACTCTTGATTTTATGATATATTCATGCTTACTCGTTTCTTTCATATTTGTAATGCCACGACCGCCACTGTCCGTGGGTTCCCACGTCCAGTTTCGTTCTTTGAGCACATCTTCTTGGTTTTGTAGTACTCTTGGTTTTATGACATATTCATGCTTCCTCGTTTCTTTCATATCTGTAACGCTCCGACCGCCACTGTCCGTGGGTTCCCCACGTCCAGTTTCGGTCTTTAATTTGGGCCCATCTTCCTGGTTTTTGTTGTATTCTTGATTTTATGACATATTCATGCTTTTAGATTGTATGTCGCTGGAGTTTTTCGTAGTTGGAAACAAATAATTGAAAAATATAATCTCTTACCATATCTCTTACCTATCAAGTCATCTTGCTCTCTGAAGTAGTTATGTACGTAAAATTTCAATGGTATAGAAACAGGCATCTCCTTTGTATATATCGTGTCATATTTATCGTCCCTATTGTAGTATCTTTGTCTCTACCTTCGCCATTGGTCGTTGCGTAACCCTTCAGTTGATCTCTTGTTTATAAAACCCATATAAAAAGTTGTAAGAGAAATATCATTTTCTTAACTGTATCGTATATGTATTTGTAGTATATTGATCTGAGATTGCAAAGATGTATGCCTATCAAGAAGCTCTTAGCAAAGTAAACACTGAAGATAGGTACTAAAAATGAGAGGGTTACAGAGAACAAGTATCTATCCCTTAGAAACCACTATGTGCAACTGAGAATAATTCATATATGTACATACATACACATGTATACAACGTATTGAAGCTTTTAAATTTAAATATCGAATGCTACAAAACTGGAAAATTGCTTGTGGAGAAAGCAATATGAACATGGCCACATATATAACAAATAACCGATTATGCTTGTCGTAGATCATTCTCTTTCAAACCAAAAGTTTTACCTAAACAACATATCAAGTGACTCACAAGAGATACATAAGAGCCATATCCTAAAAATATCCGGCAAAGCAAAAACGCTCCAGGTTCGAGAAGGAAGTCATTGGAAAATTTGAGTATATACCAAACTGGAGAGTAATTCGGCTACAAAGAGAGATGTGTTGGCTTTGAAGAAAAAGCTATGTGATGTTCTACCTTTTATTTATGAATTTTATGCTATGAATATATGTTTTTGTTAGGGTTCAACTTCAGTCTCCGGATTAGAGACTTATATTCATCCGACAAACAATTCGATGTCACAATCAACGCTATAAAATTGGTGGGTTCTCTCTATTAACAAACAAAAAAAATTTCTGGGGTATATATATTTTTTTTGTTTTGTTAGATCCATACGACGAAGAACATGACGAAGAACACCAAAAATTCTCATCAATCCGGTACGTTTGATCTTATTTTTATTAGTTTAACAATTACGGTTATGTCCGAATCTGAAATAACCATGGCTCCAGACTCCTTCACACCATGGCCACATATCACCGGAGTGGAGACGATTTCAAATTCGGAGCTTCTCTTCGCATATAAAATCATACATATGGTCTCTTTGTTTCGGGTTCCCTCTACAATAATTAGTACATATTACAAAACTGAGCTACAAAAGAGCACATTGGATTTTGGTAAACATCAAGATTGCTTCCTACCTTCCAAGAAACATGATAGACTAATTCACATCCAAGACCAAACATTAGCCGCCACATAAAGCCTGAATCAAATTAAACGATCTTAGGATGCTCTTCATAATCCGTAAGTTAAAGAGACTTGCATTAATATTGCAAATTAGACTCTAGAGGTCCACAATGGTTAATCGGAGTGTATCAAAGACGGCGAATAAAGCATGAATTAGAATATCAGCAGAGGAAGCACACAAATATTCAATAAACGTAATCAATCACTGAGAATAGCATGGACCCAACTTTTGAAAGATTCATAAAAAAGGAAGATTTTTCCTATGCAACAATATTCAAACAATGAGAAGATCAATGATTGATGACTAACCATACAACCGCATCAAAGCCATAAACAGAAACGAAAGTACTAAAGAGCCACAACAGCAGTGATACGACATTTGTTTCCTCACACTGGAAACAATGACGTGCTTCCATAAATCCAATCTAGTTTTTATGGAAAACAAACCTGCATTCATAATAAACACTACTATTAATTAATATTTTTTATGCAAGAATTAAATGGCAGTATAAAAAATTCAATGGTTAGTGCCGAAAAAAAAAGCAAGGATTAGTTATGATATCAAATCAAAATTAAATATCAAGCAAGGTATTTACATAAAATTAAGGCAGTGGAGGATCTAAGAATTTCTTATATGACAATATCTACAACTAAACAAAGAAAATTTATATATTTTTAAAACAGAATCATTATTTGTTTTTTGGTAAGATTAAAACCGAATCATTATCATATTAGTAAAATTATCATTTCTTTATTATTATCCACGTTAATTTAAAAGTTTAAGGGAATATCTGCTTTTTTCTCATAAAAGGATGGAATAATAACATAACTCTTTTAGATTTATAACTATATTTGACATTATCTTATTAAATCTATTAAGATAAATATATTTCTTTTTGAAAAATATAAATAAAATGATAATATAATTATTATAGATTTACAATTATATTATTATCCATGTCAAAATTTTAAAACATTTTACTTTTTTCTCACATACTCTAATGGGAAATTAGAGTTATCTTGTGATTAAAATACTAAACAAACAAAACTAACCGAAACAAAACAAAAGTCTTCCTTTCAAAATCATTAACGTGACGGATTGCTGACTGATTAAGTTGAAGTTTTAGGCATTTAAAGATCTAGAAAGATGATTAAGGTTAAACATTTTTATTTATTTTAAACAACGTTTGAATGTTGACAAAAAAAGAAGAAGAGAGTGTTGGGACCATCGGGAGAGACAACGTTGAGCAGCTGCGAAAGAAGCCAACGTTGTCTATTATATTCCTCACAGTGTTTGATTTGACTTTTGATGACATTACACTCCTGTCCACTTGTTGTCTCGAAAGTTCATGCAATGGAAAATTATTAAACAAAACAATTTACTTTTATGTATAAATCCTAGGGAAGAACCGATCAAGCTAAGATCAATGGTTGTGGTTTTAGTACCGTATACTTCTCAAATATACCCGTTGAATAACGGAAATCCGCAAGACGGGGAGGAGACGAAGTCAACCTAGCTGGCAAAGGAGCTAACCCAGCTCCTTTGGTCTTATTTATGGTCATATGTATTTAGCAAAATATGGTATACAAACCGAACCAATCAACAACAAAACCTGGTTTTAAATTGTTGTATATTTCTCAAAAGTCAAAACCCATAATAACCAATGGAACAGAAGAAGCTAATGCAGAGCATACTTACGCTTGGAGTAAAGAGTGATGCAAGCTTCCATTGGCACACCCGAAAATGCATCAGAGCATGGAAAGAAACCTAAAAACCAATAAATTAAACAATAATTAAATCTTAGTGCATGGAAAACGAATCCTATACATACCAAAGTCCGAATCTCAGTGCCTTAGAATGACCTCGATACCAAAAACTTTAAGTTACTACTTCCATATATGTAATATTTTAGTTTGGGGAGAGAGATTGGCAACGAAGAGTAATTCCTGAATTTAACAGCCAAGTTTGTTATCCCGAATCTAAAGAGAGGAATACTTAAAATGTATTAACGACAAAAATTAGCCTCCTCTGAAGATTCATCCCTGAAATAAGTCATCTTTCTGACTTTGTGGCAACTGTGTTATCAAAAGTTGAGTGTTTCTTCTAAAAAAGACATATTTGAAAATAATAAGAACATGTACCTCAACAAAATCGGGAGGTACCTCATCTTTTTACAACAAAAAGAAACATACCAAACCATCGATGATTACCTTCTCAAAAGTTGAAACCAAACTTTTTGATTATAAAAATTGATTAGTGGTGAAAATAGTGAAACCATAAATACAAAAAAAAAAAAAATCAAATTTGTACATATAAACTATAAGATCACCTGTTTATTCATTGAATTAGGTCCAAATTTTCCATACACCAGTTCACATCGTCCCCTCCATACATCCACCCTACAATAAAAAGAAAAATTAAAATTAGGTAGAAGCAAAAAAAAGTTTGAAAAAAAAGAACAAAAAAAACAAGGGTTAGTTATGATCTGAAATTGAATACCATGAGCAAGGTATTTATATTGAATAGGAGGTTGTGCATGATTTAGGGTTTCTAAATTTTTCGACGATAAATACAAAAAAAGAAAAGAAAATTTACATATTTTAATAAGCAAATCACTATCATAATAATAAATATTTGTAAAACTGCCATTTATTCATTGTTATCCATGTTTATTTAAAATAATATTTACTTTTTTCCGTAAAAATATGGAATAATAACAACTATTTTAGATTTACTACTATATTGATACTATCTTATAAAATATATTAAAATTTAAGGGAAAATTCATTTCTGTTTCAAAAATAAGGCGGAACAATAATATAATTTTTGATTTACAATAGATAGACATGCATGGTATCCATATGCGTCATGTCACGCTGATCCATATTTTTTTCCAAAACTCGATCTAATTGCTATTATGTGCAAAAATCACCGCCGTTCACGTTCATGTTCACGTTAGCACTCCATACCTTAATTCACACGTAAACCTTTCTGCCTATCTCTGACTTCAGCTCTCTCATCTTCGAGTCTCCCCAAGAAAGTTTTTACACCACACCAACATTTCATTCGTCAAAATTAAATCGAGTTTGCACAAGGTTACAACCGATTAATAGGTGGTCTTCTACCTTCTATTTACGATTTTATGCTATGAATATATGTTTTTGTT
Source organism: Arabidopsis lyrata subsp. lyrata (assembly GCF_000004255.2). NCBI lineage: Eukaryota > Viridiplantae > Streptophyta > Magnoliopsida > Brassicales > Brassicaceae > Arabidopsis > Arabidopsis lyrata. The sequence goes on along the minus strand of NW_003302550.1, from coordinate 19,373,362 downwards.
AGGGTTCAAGTCAATCTCCGGATTAGAGACTTATAATCATCCGACGAACAATACGATGGCGTGATAACCGTTTCTAAATTGGTGGGTTCTCTTTCATTGATCTACATATTATTTTTTTTGTTCGTTTTTTTTTTCAAATATTTAGATTGAAACGACGACGAACACGACGATCATACCAAAAAATTTCATCTATTCCGGTACGTTTGATCTTTATTTTAATTAGTTTAACAATTAATAGCCGTTTATGATTAATTTCGGATATCTAAATCTTATTAATTTGAGTAAGGTTAGAATAGTAATTTTTTATGTTTATATTAATGCTCCGATTAATAATTTTCGGATATTTGACATTATCATCTTAAATATATCAATATTATAATAAATATTTTCCTTTTCCGATTTTTTTTTTTTGGTATAATTCCTTTTCCGATAAATTATGAAACGGATCTGTTTACACAAAAGGTAAAAAAGAAAAAAAAAAAAAAAAAAAAAACAAACCCATCAACCGTCTCCATTCACACGTTTCTTCATTATGATCACGAATTCACGTTCATGGAAGCTTCATCATACATTAACACTTACAAGTTTCTTCGTCGAGTTTTTATCCAAGGTTTCTTCGTCAACTCTGTATCCAAAGGTAATAAATATTTGTTCTTTTCATTGGTTAGAATTATATGGTGCAAGATAGTATTGACGTCTTAAAGACATAACATGGGCAAGATACTATGAGACGCTTGACTATTCTGCTTCGACAGATCAACAGGTGAAATTCTATCACTAAATTATTAGATCTCTGTTATTGCTATGAATATATGGTTTATGTTAGGATTTCAAGTTTTGCCTTCGTTTAGAAGAATTATATTCACACGACGAAGAACACGATGAATTCGATTAAAGCTTCCTAACTGGTACTTCGTTGTTCCTTTTTTTTTTTTTTGGTTAATTATCATGTTTATTGTTTCCAAAATTATTTTTTCCTAGTTAATTCCGAAATTCAATTTAATTTTTCCAAAATTAATTAGATTTCATTAAGGGTAATTAAGGGTAATTAAGTAATTACGTAAAATCAAGGACTCAACAAGAGCCGAGAGTCCGACACGTCAGCAAATATTGTTATTTAAATTTTAACCAAATCTTCTATATATATATATATATATATATATATATATATATATATATATATATAAGATTTTGAAGTAAACTTTGTATCGGATCGGGTACCAAAAATCTCGGATAAATTTTTATACCACCAGATACAAAATGTATTTCAAAAATACTAGTATAGATAATATTTTTACATTATTTAAGAAAATAATAAATACAAATTTATATATGCATTGTATCACAAAAATATTGTATCATAATATTTTTATAATATGCATTGTATCACTGCTTGTCGAGATGATTAGCGGCTGATCCTTCGGATCTGGGATGGCTAGATGTGGAGAACGGCGGTTGGGGGTTTGTTTGAGCCAGCGACTCTAATCGTTGCCGCCTTTGGTTTTCGTCTGACCGGATTGAACTATGACCGTCACGGAGGAAGCTTGTGTCGGGAACGGCGCCGGAGATGAGGGTTCGTTCTAGGTTTCTGGTTGCTAGGTCGGGACTAGATTAAGCGGGTCGGTCGTCTATGGCTATTATCTTTTCTGGGAGAGGAGTTTCAGGTCGGCTCCATCGTTGACTTCGGGTTTGTGGCGGGAATCGATAACTCCGGCCATGTCGCTTGAGTCACTGCGGAGTAGCAAAGAAGGGCCTCTTGTTATCGCCGGAGCTTGGAGGTGGTGCCGGTGCTGCCGAATTCCACCCGGGGCAGATCTCCGATCTGGTGCTGTTTCGGTTTGCTTCTTCCTTTTTGGGCCGATGGGCCCGTGTAATACCCACCATCGTTAAGCCCATTTTGGATAATTAATATAAGCAGTTAAAAAAAAAAAAAAAAAAATTTGCAGACCGCATGTACATATGTTAGCACATCCTCGCATGCAAGATGTCATTCTTTCTCCCCCTTTTCTTTAGCTACAAGTCTCATAAATTAGCTTTGAAAGATGGTTTGGAACAGTAGATCTTTTAAATGCATAGCATTTCAAAAAAAATAACTTTGTTTTAATATTTATTTACAAGATTTACTATTAGAAAATAGTTACCAACATATTCAATTAACAAAGAATACAATAGTTTTCCGACCAAAAAAAAAATAGAATACAATAGTTTTTCAAACTACAAATTCAGAATCTGAGTCATTTTTTCTTCCATTTTGCTCAATCTTTGTAACCAAAACGTTATATTTTAACATATACTAGATTTTAACTCGCGGTACACCGTGAGATGATTTATTTTTCAAAGTTAGTATATATAAAATTTTGCAAATTGTATCTTATTTTATAGTTTATAAATGTTATTAAGTAACGATATACCACGAGTCTACGGGACAATTGTTAATAAACTGAGGATTTAACCCATATTAAAACGGCATGTTAATGATATTTTAAAATTTTATATATATTAGTTCAAACCCGTCTGCCATATAAACCCGTTCCGAAATATAATCCATCTCGTAATTTCTTAGTCCGTCCCGTGATTTGTTTCTAAAAGTAGTGATTTTAAAATTTTATAATTATATATTATATATAAAAGTTTACAAATTGTATCATTCTCTAAGACATTTATATTTTAATAAACTGAAGATTTTATCAGTATTGAAGCGGCATATTAATAATATGTTAAAATTTTATAAATTTTACTTCAAACTCGTCCACCATATAACTCCGTTCTGAAATATCACATGTCCTGTAATTTTTTAACTCCTCTCTTGATTTGTTTTCTAAGAGTAGTAATTTTAAAAATTTAACGATTATTTATTATATATAAAAGTTTGAAAATTGTATCATTTTCTAAGACATTTATATTTTATAATTTATAATTGTTATTAAGTAACAATATACCACGAGACAATTTTTGGTTCTATACAATCTTTTTTAAATGAGACTGATTTGATATGTCTAATATTGGTGGTATTAAATTTTTTTTAAGGATTTAATCTGTATTGAAGAGGGGGATTAAAGATATTTTAATTTTTTATTATTGTTGATTCAAAAACATTTACCGCCAAACCCGTCTCTCCAAAAAACTCATTTATTTTATTAATACTAGGTTGTTTAGCCGCGAGTATCGCGGCTTATTGCATAATTGTTATGTTTTGGGTAAACAATAAGAAAGTTTTAAAAATATAAAAATAAGACAAAATTACATATTAAACAATATTTTCAATAAAAGATAACTTTTACCTTTTTCTCTCTTTTTCATATTTCACATAATTTAAGTAATAGTGATAGATTTATTTTTTTAACTACTAATTCAAATTACCAATTATATAACGGTTTTTGGTAAATTTATTTTGCTGGAAACATAATTATATCAACTACAACTTTTTAGAAATAGATATACTGATATTTATAAAATTATATGTTAGATCACAAAACTAAATATATTTACTATGATTATATTAAAACAAATGTAAGAAAAAAGGTTTATTCTTACAAAATTTATTTCATTAAAAGACCACATAATTTTAGAAAATATATACATGAATATGTAAGGAAATAATCAAAACTCCATAGTAGAGAATAAGAATGCTATCATTTCTTATAAAATAATATGAAATTCAATCTAAAGTTTTTTTAAAAAGAAACCCATGGATAGAAGGTTTTTTTTTTGTAATTAAAATTAAAATTAAAATTCTAGTGCTAGATTTCATACTAATGGTTCATGTTTATAGGATTAAATAAAAAAAAATTGTTTTAATTATAGTTTTTTTCTTTCTATATTTCCCTTGTAACACCCCGGTTTCAGGAATATAGTGGTGCATGCGGAGAAGTTTATAAGAATTGATTTGACCACATATGTCACAAAAGTGCACTTATCTTTTTGGTCAACCGTCATGAGAGAACTCCACAGTTAAGCATGCTTGGGCTGGAATAGTTTTAGGATGGGTGACCTTCCGGGAAGTGATTGTCGGAACTGTGTAAGTGAAGACAAAACACAAGGAAAGATCATGTGGTGTTTTGTAGGGTCGGTAAACAAGTCTTTAAAGCCTCCCAGACGTAGCGGACCGGCTGTTGGACAGGGGTGGGCCCATGGGCCCGAGAAGAGAACGTGGAGTCCACTGGTAGGGACGGTCGCGGAGTTACAAGTGGTATCAGGGCCGAACCAAGACGAGTGTGGAGTCAAGAGTGCTCACGTCGTAGGGGATGACGGTCTTGGTGCGCAACGTCCAACGAGGACGTTGCGATCTGTTAGTGGGGGTGAATTGTAACACCCCGGTTTCAGGAATATGGTGGTGCATGCGGAGAGGTTTATAAGAATTGATTTGGCCATCTATGTCACCAAAGTGCACTTATCTTTTCGGTCAAACGTCCTGAGAAAACTCCACAGTTAAGCGTGCTTGAGCATGAGCAATTTGAGGATGGGTGACCTTCCGAGAAGTGATTGTCGGAACTATGTGAGTGAGGACAAAACACAGGGAAATATCATGTGGTAGTTTGTAGGGTCTGTAAACAAGTCTTTAAAGCCTCCCGGATGTAGCGGACCGGCCGTCGGACAGGGGTGGGCCCATGGATCCGAGAGAGGATGTGGAGCCCACTGGTAGGGGCGGTCGGGGCGTTACAAATTGTATCAGAACCCAACCCAGGCTGAGTGTGGAGTCAAGAGGGCTAACACCGCTGGGGTTGATGGTTGTAGTGCGCAACGAGGACGTTGCAATCTATTAGTGGGGATGAATTGTAACACCCCGGTTTCAAGAATATGGTGGTGCCTGCAGAGAGGTTTATAAGAATTGATTTGGCCACCTATGTCACAAAAGTGCACTTATCTTTTCGGTCAACCATCATGAGAGAACTCCACAGTTAAGCGTGCTTGGGCTTGAGTAGTTTCAGGATGGGTGACCTTCCGGAAAGTGATTGTCAGAACTGTGTAAGGGAGGACAAAACACAGAGAAAGATCATGTGGTGATTTGTAGGGTCGGTAAACAAGTCTTGAAAACCTCCCGGACATAGCAGACTGGCCGTCCGACAGAGGTGGGCCCATGGACCCGAGAGAGGACATGGGGCCTACTGGTAGGGACGGTCGGGGAGTTACATCACTCCATTCAAGTATGAGTGCTATGTTTCATTCTAATTTTCTACTAACTAAATATAATTTTCATTAAACATATGATGTCATATTTTTTCAATCTAAAGGACGAAATTTGTTTTAAAAAAAGAACTGTTTTGAAAAACACTTAAACCTCAAATTTTAAATAAAATAAATATTATAATAATCTTAATAGAATTATCTATTGGATCACATAAACTAAATATAATGACACATATATTAAAACTGAATTACAAAAATTTATTCAAGATAAGAAAGAGGTAAGAAAATATTTGGTAAATGTATTAGAACAATTTATTATTTTATATATTGAATAACTAAAAAAAATACATGAATATATTAGAAAATAATCAAATATCCAACGTAAATAATGGAAATGGATCTTTTCAACTTTATTCCCTTGTTGTGTGATGATTAGAATTGAAATTTTTAATCTTCCATCACCAATAAATCTCACTACAAGAAAACAGTCGTTTTACGACTACGACAATAGTCACTACTTAGTCATAAAACTGGATAATACGACTAGGTTACGACTAATACCCGTAGTCGTAAATATTTAGTCGCTAAAATAAATAGTCGTAAATTTAGTCGCCTTTTAACGACAAACATACGACTAATATATATGAATCATATATTAGTCACTCATTAGTCGTAACATTTGATGACTATTTGGCGACTATGTTACGATTAATCAACACTCATATAAGGTCTGTTTAGTGCAGTCGTATACATAGTCGTTAATTTGTAGTGACTAAATGGCATCTATTTTACGACTATAAATGCGACTATTGTAAGACAGTCATTACTTAGTCGTTAATAAAAGCGACTATATTGCGACTAATATACGACTTTTTTATGACTAATTGGCGACTATTGTTGCGACTAATATAAGAATTTGGCATTTCGGATTTTGTTTTCAAATTGTTTGGATTCCGATTTTGTTTCATTTCCGATTTTGTTTTGAAATTGTTTGGATTCCGATTTTGTTTCATTTCTAAGTTTGATTCCATAACCCAAACAACATTAATCTAAAACCAAATAAAAAAAAAGAACTCCAAATCAAATAAAAGCCAAAACACATACAAAAGTACATCATTCACTATCAAAGTACACATACACACCATTCACAATCAAAGACACTTATCAAAAACTGAGAGAGTGATAAAGTTTTTGTTCATGATAAAAGAGAGATGAAAGGGAGAAACCTATGGATCATTTTGAGGAAGAGGCGAGAGAGGGTCTGTGGTTTCTTGAGGAGCTGAATGAGTGGCCATGAAGTCCAGGAAGTGCGGATCGGTTTGCCGCAGATACTTCTCTACCAAAGACAAGTGCGCGAGCTTCTCCTTTTGCTCAGCCGCCACTCGGGTTTGCTCAGCTTTACGGGCAGCTTCCTCAAGATCTCTCTTTTCATTATATGCTGCCTGCTCTTCTATCTTGCGTTGAGCTTCCTTCAGCTGTTCTTGCAGATCCAGAAAGGATGTAGATGAAGATGAAGACTGTCCATAGCGCTTGCGCTTGCCAAGAGTCTCTTTGAGGCTTCCAATTCCATACGGAATTCCTCTAGAATCTACCTCAGTGGACTGTAAAAAAGTAAGAGAACAGCTGAGATTAGAGAATGAGAATTGAACTCCAGATTATATAAATGTAATTTGGAAAATTGAAACTTAACCTGCAGAAAGATGGTGGTGCAGTCCTCTGCTGTGAGCTCCCGGGGACGTGACTCGCCATCTGAAACACTCGAAGCATCTGCCTCTAGCTGAGACAACCTCAGTTCCAAATTCTGCTGGTATGTTGTTGCTATTTTCTCCGCCTTCCGATCAACATACGTACCATCTGGCCTAGTATGGGTCTTGATGAAAACCTCACCAAGACTGACCGCTCTTCCCAGTTGCTCTTCCTGCATTGTAACCAAATAACATGTGTTAACCAGTCATAATGAAAAGATAAATAAATAACAGATATATGAAGTCACTGACCATTTCATCTTTGATTTGTTGAAACGACTTAGGGCCTGAGAAATGAACGTGAGGACCAAGTCCGCCACGGTCAGACTTGCGAGCTTTTGAATATGTTTCACTCCTCTTCTTCGCTTCTTCAGTGTCCCAGTAGGTGCACATTGTTTCCCAGAGAGTGTCACCAATCCATGGAGGTCGCTCTCGACTTGTCCTCGCTCCGCTAACCATATCTTTCATCCGGCGCTGACATATATCCTCAAAATAATATTGCACGGTGCCTGTTATCAAGGGATCCCAATGGTGTGTTTTCTACAAAAAAAAAAGAATTGTAAGTGATATTAAAAACAAGAAAAGTACTCTATATTAGAAGGATAAAGACAGAGAAAGAAAACAGTACCGCGAATTCGAGAAAGTATCTCTCTCTTCTGTCCACAGGCACCAAAGTAAAGCTATAGTAGGGAGCATCAAATTTGCCAGTCCAAACTTTAGTAATCTTCCGAACTAGTGCATTCCCATGGTCACGAGTAAACCTCCATAAATATGAAACAATCAAAGAAGAAAAGAGGTTAATATAGTATATGAAACTTAAAAATAAACAAGGATACAACAAGTCCATATATTTCAAGTTCATCACCCACCAAAGAACAAGATACAACAAGTCCACACAAAAGTCTGCAACAAGTCGACATTATTCAAGATTATTACCCATCAGAGAAAAAGAAACAACTAGTCCACACAAAATTTAACTATGCAACAGGTCTGACGAATAAGTCAAGTAAATTAGCCATCATAGAACAAGAAACAACAACTCTATAAACCATAAAATAAAGGCAGAATAAGAAGTAAGCAAGAATCATACCATGAGGTGTTTTCCACGGGTTCGGGACAGAGCACGGTGGTCCACTGTTCCCTACCAGGCACACTAAGCAACACATTCAATGCCCGCAGCGAGTCCTCCTGCAGCTCTGGCAACTCGTGAGGAATCTCGTCCTGGAAGTTGTTGCCTTGCGAGGAAGTCGTGTGGGGATGAGCCTCACTATGAGCCGGAGAATCCTGAACAATTGGTGAGGTTGGAGCCTCTTGCTGAGGAGTCGCTTGAGGCTGTGGGTTGTTCTCCACTTCTTCTGAGTGAGTCGCATCAACTCCACGTGGTTGAGTTCCGGAGTTCTGGAATAGTTGCTGAGGCGGTGGATAGTCCCGGACTGTCGTTGCCTGAGCTTGTAAATTAGCAGGTGGTACTTGAGGAGACTGCGTCGGAGGCACTTGGACCGCCGGAGTGAAGTTGTACTGACTGGGTAGACTATTAGGTCGTAGACCAGGCGTCGTCCCTACGACTCTCTGAGAAACGTTAGGCACGTTTCTTCTCCTTCTTCCTCGGCCACCCATATGAGAGATCTGAGAGAACTGGGGAAGAAGATGGAAGTAAATCGATCGATTTCAGTGAGAACTGGGGAAGAAGAAGAAGAAGATCGAAGTAAATCGATCGATTGGGGAAGAAATCGATCGAACAGAGAAAGAAAAAATTAGGGTTTTCAGAGAGAATTGGGGAAGAAGAAGAAGATCGAAAGAGGCAAAATGAGGAAAATTAGGGTTGTGTCGTTTTTGTTCGGGCGGTTCCGTCTACTGATGGGCTTGGACCGAGTAAATTGGCCCATTAAATTGATTTTAGTCGCTACTTAGACGTCAATTAGTCGCATAAGTTAATATATATTCTGGGTTGTGTGTTATTGGGCTTGGACCGAGTAATTGGCTCATTTCATTTTTTTTAGTCGCTATTTAGACGTCAATTAGTCGCATAATGTGATATATAGTCGTTTAAAAGACGGTAAAATGTCGCATTTTTATTTAAAACATAATAAACATAAGTAGATAACCTTAACATATAAACAAAATTAATATCATACAAAGAAACACAAGTACGAACATATAGAAAATATTTAGTAAGGTTCATCGGATTCTGGTTCTTCCTCATCAGAAGACGATAAATTGCATCGGAATTCATCTTCTGGTTCAGCATCGCAGACATCGTAATCGAGGACTATTGGGTTTGATCTCTCTACCGGATTGTCTAGTACAAGATCTTCAATTGTAGTCATCAAAACAGCATCATCATTTTCTGTTTGCAAAAGAGTCGGATCATTGGTTTCATATTCTCCTGAAATGTTTCCTCTTGGATTCACTTTTAGAACATTGAGCCAAATTTGCTTCGGTTTCTTTGTATATGGATATGGAATATAACAAACTTGATCTGCTTGAGAGGCTGTAGACATAAAAATTTGCATGAGATTTATAGATATATATATATATATATATATATATATATGATATCAAGAATAAATGGTTGGTATACATAAGTACATACCTAGAATAAATGGCTCGTATTTATTGTATTTTCTCGATGATAGAACGTCTACTACGCCACCATTTCTCCTCCGAGTACCTCGACCGATTTTAGGGTCATACCAGTTACACTTAAAAAGAGTGATCCTCAAATTGACCATGCCTTCATACTGGAGTTCAATAATATCCGTTAAGGTTCCATAGAAATCTGCCTCATCTGATGCATCCGTGTAATTTTCACCTTTAACACACACACCATAATTACATGTCTTTCGTCCAGCTCCGTGCTTCTGCGTATGAAACAAATAACCTCTTGTAAAGTACATTGGCCAAGTTTTGACCTTGTTCAAAGGTCCATGGACTATCTCTTGAACCCAAGTAGGAAATGGATTCGTCGAGTTCCAATATGTAACCTGCATATAAATATAAACCAACATCAATACAAAAGTTGAAATCCATGCATGTAGAAGTTATTTAATGACGTACATAGTCTTTCACCCATAAATGATATTCTTCAGCTCTTTTCGTGGAGAGTTTTTTTTTGGTCAAATCTGGATATTTTGTAGATAAAAAATCCTCGAACATACTATGCAAAACAGAAACAAATATATTAGAAATTATCATGTATATTACAAATTAAAGAGTGATTTTAGGAGAGATATCAACTTATATACCTCTCAATTGGTTGAAAATAGTCACAATTTCGTAAAACATATGCATGTGCGCATTGATAGTCTTTTTCGGAAAGCCATTCTTCATGCATTTCCCCACTTGGCCTCCCGACGTGAGTAAAAATAGTAGGTACTCCAGGGACATGATATACAGGTACTTCGCCTTCATCAAATCTTGTTAACCTGATCCAAATGAGTTAATTAAAAGTAATTCACATCAAAAATAGTGATCAATGCATTAAATTACCTTGATTTTGTTTGTATATGATCGGCAAAGTAGTGCTCTGAGAAATAAGCAATCTCGTCATTTATATATGATTCAACAATTGATCCTGCCGCATATCTTTTGTTCTTTGCTTTTCCTTTCAACTTTTTGAAAAACCTCTCAAAAGGATACATCCACCTATATTGGACAGGTCCACCCAATTCAGCTTCGTACGGGAGATGTATAGGCAGGTGCTCCATCACATCAAAAAATGATGGTGGAAATATCTTCTCCAAGTTGCATATGATTAGGACAATATTCTGCTTTAAAATCTGAACGCGACTACTCTGCAAAGTCCTCGAACATAAGTCCCGGAAAAATGCTCCAATCCCTATACATACAATTAAGAGGTTAAGTGTATCATCAAAACATGTTTAAAGATAAGTAGAATAAATACTATATGGAATGTGTGATTATTAGTACCTGATAACGCAATGTGGACGTTCCGGTCTAGGATTTCTGCAAAGATAAATGGAAGTAGTCGCTCCATAAAAACATGGCAATCATGACTCTTCATGCCTGAAAACTTGCCATTCTCCATATCAACACAACTAGTCAAGTCTGACGAATAACCATCTGGAAATTTAACCGCATGTTTCACACATTCCAATAAACTTGTTTTGGCAGCTGCTGTCAATGTGTAAGCTGGAAAAGGAGCTTTACTCCGACTATCAATATGTAACTGTGGCCGAGAACAAAATTGTTCTATATCCAATCTTGACATGATGTTGTCTTTTGATTTACCCTTCACATTCATAAGAGTATTCATAATGTTGTCCAAAAAATTCTTCTCTGTGTGCATCACATCAATATTATGACGAAGATTGAGGTCCCTCCAATACGGCAGCTCCCATAGTATGCTTTCCTTGTGCCAGTTATGTTGCTTCCCATAACCAGGCATCTTCTTTTCGTGACCGTTTCCACCGACGTCCTTGGTACATGGTGGATTTACACCATTCAACTTCTCGTAATAAACTTGTTCACCGGTCAAAGATTGAGGTGGATACTCTTTAGATGCGTCTCTTCCTCTTAGGAAGTCTTTTTTGTTCTTCCTCAATGGATGACCGTGAGGAAGAAATCTTCGGTGACAATCAAACCAACACGTCTTCCTTCCCTTAGGTAGATAAAAAGACTTTGTATCCTCCATACAAATTGGACAAGATAATTTTCCATGGGTGGTCCATCCTGATAACATGCTATATGCAGGAAAGTCGCTTATCGTCCACATCAGCACTGCCTTCAGATTAAAATTTTGATTCAAAGATACATCGTATGCATCGATCCCAGTAGACCACAACTCTTTTAACTCCTCAATAAGCGGTTGGAGGAAGATATCGAGACTAGCTCGCGGATGATTAGGCCCTGAATTCAGAATTGTAAGAAACAAATACTCTGTATTCATGCACATACCAGGGGTTAAATTGTATGGAGTTAGGATCACTGGCCACAACGAATGATTACGAGACATGCCAAATGGATTGAACCCATCTGTGCATAATCCAAGATAAACGTTACGAGGTTCTTCGGTAAACCGGGGATTGTTGGTGTCGGATCCCGCACCAGAAGTCCGCGACCAACCAAAGATTGCCACGTAGTCAAAATAATGGCCCATAAAGGACAAAGCCCAATGGACCCATGAGTCGAATGAAAGGTCGAAGTGGTCGTCACCACTTCGAGAATCCGAAGTGAATGCACTATGACACAAGTTCGAAGTAGAAGACACGGGTAAGTCGGTTCAAGGACACTTGGGCCAAAAAGGCGAGGCCCGTGAAGATCAGAGTCAACTCAAATTCAAACGTTGAGCATTGAAGTCGAAGAATCAAAACGGACACATTTAAGAAGGAATAATTGTACTTAATTACTCATTTTAATGTCGTTTCCCTATGTATAAATATAGAGGTCAATGGCTATGTAAAAGGGACCCTTCCTCTGGAGAGATAAAGAATATAGCAATTTTCGTAACAATTCACAAGTTTTTATACATTCATTTTTGTCCCTCAAGAATAATCTTTCCCACCTAATAGAATACTTGAGTGTGTGAATCCGACATCCACATTTTGGCGCCGTCTGTGGGGATTTTAGGTTCTTGAGTGGTCAGATTTTTTCTTTATCACACTTCCGAGATAAGCAACAATGTCCGGAGGAGACGCCGCTGAGACATCATTGGCCGAAACCCTCAAAGCTATGCAGCAAACCATGTCGGACATATCACAAAAGTTCTCGGATGTGGAAAAGGCCGTCGATACGTTGCAAACATCCCAGGTATCTCTTAGTCAAAACGTCAATACTATACAAACTCGTGTTCGCTCTTTAAGTGCAGGAAACCCGGTGGGAATCCGAAGAGGGATATTCAACTCGCCAAGTTCCGCTGCACGAAATGAAACAGCGGACAAACAACCCCCGGTGCTACTAATAATGTAGCTCAGACGTTGGAGGAAGAGACGCAGCTCGGGGATGAAGAACAACTTGCAGCTCAGTATGAGCAGGAGAACCTCGACCAGTTCGAGACCATGAGGAAGGTTAGCCAGGAATTAAAAGAAATGAAATCAAAATTTCATCAAGCTACAAGTTCAGAGCCAGACATCAATCGAGTCATTGAAGAAGCTAGGCGAACACCTTTCATCTCGCGAATTGCGAGTTTGAGGATCAAAGATTCCCGGAAACTCAAATTGGACCCTTACAGCGGATTGGAGGATCCAAAAAGCTATCTCGCAGCTTTTCTGATCGCTGCAGGAAGAGTTGAATTGGATGAAGCTGATGAGGACGCAGGCTATTGCAAGCTGTTTTCGGAGAATCTATGTGGCCAAGCTCTAATGTGGTTCACCCAATTAGAGCCGGGTTCGATCAGCAATTTCGACGAACTATCGGCCGTATTCTTAAAGCAATACTCCATCCTTATGGATAAAAGCGTTTCGGATGCCGATCTTTGGAACTTAACGCAAGGATCTAATGAGTCACTTCGAGTTTTCATCACCAAATTCAAAGGAGTGCTGTCAAAACTCCCAAGAATCTCACAGCAATCAGCTTTATCTGCCTTACGGAAAGGATTGCGACATGATTCAAGGTTTAAAGAAGACTTAATACTTCATAAACCAGACACAATTCAGGATGCACTCTTCCGCGCGAACAACTGGATGGAGGTAGAGGACGAAAAAGAAAGTTTTGCCAAAAGGAATAAACAAGAAAAGTCGGCGATCACCGTCCCTACCAGGAAGTTCGAGCCTAGGGAGAGCAAGGGACCAAAGAAGTTTGGGTCGCAACCCTTCAACAATACCGTCGGGAAGCAATTCCAAGGGAAAGGAAGATCAAACACTTGGGTCCGTGATGAAAGTCTATATTGCGACATTCATAAAGTAACCAGACATTTAACCAAGGATTGTAGCGTTCTTAAAAAGCACCTCGCAGAGCTTTGGGCTAGTGGCGATCTTTCTAAATTCGATATAAAAGATTTTGTGAAGGAATACCACGAAGCAAAGGAAAACTCCAAAGATCAAGATTCCAAAAGACCAAGGTTATCCAACGAGGAAGAACCAAGAAGATCGAAGGGTAAGATCAATGTGATTCTAGGAGGTTCCAGATTTTGCGGAGATTCAATAAGTTCCATCAAAAAGCATAGACGAAATGTCTTACTCAAAGCAAGCTTGAGCGAAGAAATTGATTTTCAAGGTGCCTCAATATCATTTAACGAAGAAGAAACACGGCATCTCGAAAGACCGCACGATGATGCTCTAGTCATTACCCTTGATGTCGCTAACTTCGAAGTATCAAGGATCCTTATAGATACAGGCAGTTCGGTCGACTTGATCTTTTTAAGTACTCTAGAAAAAATGGGAATCAGCCGAGGAGACATAGTAGGACCCCCATCTCCGTTAGTTGCGTTCACAAGCGAGTCAGCCATGTCTCTCGGAACAATCAAGCTACCGGTCCTTGCCAAGAAGGTATCGAAGATCGTGGACTTTGTTGTCTTCGATAAGCCCGCAGCTTACAATATTATCCTCGGGACTCCCTGGATTTATCGAATGAAAGCAGTCCCCTCTACATATCATCAATGTATCAAATTTCCAACATCAAATGGGGTGGAAACAATTCGGGGAGATCAAGAAGTTTCACGGACGTGTTACTTAGCTAGCCACCGTTTGAAGATCCAATAGCAATTAACAAAGCCCGCAAAAGAAGGACTAAGGCAGAAATTTCCTAGTGGGCAGGAAAAAGAGGATGTGGTAGTCGAAGTGGTATTGGAAGAAGACAAACCATATCGGAAAATTCGAATTGGAGCAACTTTGACTGGCCAAATAAAAGAAGCTTTGATCGAACTCTTAAGGAAAAACAAAGCATCATTTGCATGGTCAGCAGCGGACATGCCTGGCATAAATCCGAGTGTAATTTGTCATGAACTAAACGTGGATCCAAGCTTCAAACCGGTGAAACAAAAAAGAAGAAAGCTCGGAGTGGAGCGAGCCAAAATAGTAAATGACGAAGTAGATAAACTTTTGAAGATAGGATCCATAAGAGAAGTGCAATACCCGGAATGGATAGCAAACACTGTCGTCGTCAAAAAGAAAAATGGGAAAGATAGGGTTTGCATCGATTTCACAGACCTAAATAAAGCATGCCCCAAAGATAGTTTCCCGCTCCCACATATAGATCGCCTTGTAGAGTCCACCGCTGGGAACGAGCTGTTAACATTCATGGACGCTTTTTCGGGTTATAATCAAATAATGATGAACCCCGAAGATCAAGAAAAGACGTCATTCATCACTGATAGAGGTATCTATTGTTACAAGGTAATGCCTTTTGGTTTGAAAAATGCAGGAGCAACTTACCAACGGTTGGTTAACAAGATGTTCCATTCGGGAAAACAATGGAAGTCTACATAGATGATATGTTGGTTAAGTCATTAAAGAAAGAGGATCACGTTAAGCATTTAGAGGAATGTTTTGATATTCTCAATAAATATCAAATGAAGCTGAACCCGGCGAAGTGCACATTTGGAGTCCCATCCGGAGAATTTCTTGGCTATATCGTGACAGAAAGAGGGATTGAAGCCAATCCAAATCAAATTAACGCCTTTCTAAATATGCCGTCCCCAAGAAACTTCAAAGAAGTACAACGGTTGACGGGGCGGATTGCGGCTTTGAATCGTTTTGTCTCAAGATCAACAGATAAATCGTTACCCTTCTACCAAATTCTAAAAGGGAACAAAGGATTCCTTTGGGATGAGAAGTGTGAGGAAGCTTTTGGGCAGCTTAAGGCATACTTAACCACTCCACCTATACTGTCCAAACCAGAAGTGGATGAAAAACTTTACTTGTACGTATCAGTTTCAGACCACGCGGTTAGTGGAGTCTTGGTTCGGGAAGACCGTGGGGAGCAGAAGCCAATTTACTACGTGAGCAAGTCAATGACGGATCCAGAAACCAGATACACAATGATGGAAAAGCTTGCACTCGCGGTGGTAACTTCAGCTCGGAAGCTGCGTCCATATTTTCAGTCCCATCCGGTCGAAGTATTAACTAACCAACCACTCAGAACAATACTTCATAGTCCAAGTCAGTCCGGACGTTTGGCGAAATTGGCGGTGGAATTAAGCGAGTACGACATAGAGTTCAAAAGCCGGATCAGTATGAAGGCTCAGGTCTTAGCAGACTTCCTGACCGAACTACCAATACCTGGAACGACAGAGCAATCGGAGAACCAAACTTGGAAATTACACGTGGACGGGTCTTCAACAAAACAAGGATCCGGAGTGGGAATCAAGTTGGAATCTCCAACATCAGAAATTCTAGAACAATCATTCCAATTGTTATTCAATGCCTCCAACAACGAGGCAGAATACGAAGCCCTTATTGCCGGACTTCGACTAGCACAAGGAGTTGGAGCTAAGGAAATTATGGCTTATTGCGATTCGCAATTAGTAGTTAACCAATTTAATGGAGACTATGAGGCCAAAGATTCAAGAATGGAAGCGTACCTCGAAGTGGTGAAGGATCTATCTAAAAATTTCTCGAAATTTGAATTAATCCGCATACCTCGGGGAGAGAATACAACTGCGGATGCACTTGCCGCATTGGCGTCAACGTCAGATCCTGAGTTAAAGAGAGTTATTCCAGTAGAATGCATCTCGGAGCGAAGTATTCAAGACAGCAAGGAAACCCTCGTCGTTACAAGGTCTCGAGCAGCGGCACGCGACCGTGGCGAACCAGAGATCGAGCCGCCACCCAACATACGCAGGAAGTCAAGGGGATCAAATGCGTCTAACAAGGAACCAGTTGTCTTAGCTGAAGAAATGGTTCCAGAAACAATGTTAGAAACCGAGCCATTAATCGAGGAGGATATTCTTAAACCAAACGAGCATCCCGAACCAGAGCCACGAATATTTCACAAAGTTGGCCAAATTCCGGCTAAAGACTGGGGGGCTGACTGGAGGGAGCCAATAAAGCACTACATCATGACGGGTGAGCTCCCAAAGAATAAATGGCAGGCCAGGAAAATGAAAGTCGTTAGCGCGAAATTTTGTCTGTCAAAGGATGCGTTATATAGACGAGGTGTCAGTGACCCTTACCTATTATGCATTTTTGGGCCCGAAGTCGAAATCATCATGAGTGAGGTGCATGAAGGATTATGTGGGAGTCATTCATCAGGAAGAGCTATGGCTTTTAAAGTTAAAAGAATGAGGTATTTTTGGCCCACTATGATCACAGATTGTGTTAAGTTCGCCCAAAGATGCAAGCGCTGCCAACTCCATGCACCATTGATCCATCAGGCGTCGGAGTTATTCTCCTCCATTTCCGCCCCATACCCGTTTATGAGGTGGTCAATGGACATCATTGGACCATTGCACAAATCAACTCGAGGTGTACAATACCTTCTAGTCCTTACGGACTACTTTTCGAAATGGATTGAAGCTGAGGCGTATGTTGGTATCAAGGATTCGGCGGTGAAGACCTTTATTTGGAAAAACATTATATGTCGACATGGAGTTCCGTACGAAATAGTCACTGATAATGGACCACAATTCATTTCACACGAGTTTGATGCCTTTTGTGCAGACTGGGGAATCAAAGTTAGTTATTCTACTCCACGATATCCGCAAGGAAACGGTCAAGCTGAAGCCGCGAACAAGACAATATTAAGCAACCTCAAGAAACGCTTAAGTCATCTGAAGGGAGGATGGTATGAAGAACTCCAGCCCGTCCTATGGGCTTATCGTACAACCCCTAGGCGACCAACAGGAGAAAACTCCATTCTCTTTGGTTTACGGCATGGAGGCGGTAGTACCAGCTGAACTCAATGTGCCCGGACTTCGTCGAACAGAAGCACCATTAAATGAGGAAGAAAATTCAGCAATGCTTAATGATTCACTAGATACCATAAACGAAAGGCGTGATCAAGCTCTAATTCGGATCCAGAATTACCAACAGGCAGCAGCCCGGTATTACAATTCTAAGGTTAAAAGTAGGCCGTTCTTCGTGGGAGATTATGTATTAAGGCGCGTCTTTGACAACAGAAAAGAAGAAGGTGCCGGTAAACTCGGAATTAATTGGGAAGGACCTTACATTATTACCGAGGTGGTTCGAAACGGTGTTTACAGGTTGAAAGATCTAGAAGACAATCCAGTCAAGCGACCTTGGAATGTGATCAACCTAAAGAAATTTTATGTTTAAAGCTACATGCATTGTTCATGAACTACGGTGTGGCTTGATCCCGAGATGGGTACGTAGGCAGCTCGAAAACGAGTTCAGCTATTAATAAAATTTGTTTTATTTCTTTATTAAAAGAAAAAGTTTCGACTGTGCGAACAAGTGAAGCAAATAGAAGGTTCGGCTAAAGCGAACATACAAAAGATTGGAAATAGAGCGTTATTTAAAAAAAACGGAATGTCCTTCATCGTACACTTCGGATTATGGAAATCTTGTTGATGAGCAGAACACTTCAACTCCTTGACCAGCAAGATCGAGGATCGACATCATGCAGTCCGGAATTCGAGCAAAGTCAGAAATTCCAAGCTCAATCCACTCTCCGGGGTGAGATTCAAGGATGTGAAGACTTCTTGACACTGTAGTAAGCCTGCGTTGCATCCGGTTAATCCTCTTCCGAAGTCTCCTCTTTTCCGACGTAAGCTTCCGGTGTTGAAGCTCGAGCGCCTCTATGAACGCCGTCGCCGTTCCTTGGTCTCTGATTGGGAGATCCCTGATCAAAGCACATGGGGCTCGGATTTGAGATCTCAAGAAGCCGCGAAGTGGAGGAGGCTGCCTGTTGGGCTCATTTGGAACATCTTCATTCATCATTCCGATTCTGGAGAAGTCGGGCATAGATTCTGAACAGCGTAGATTGAACTCCATACCTGCTAAAATAAAAAAAAAGAGAGTGGTGAGGAGTAAAGGGGAATTGAACCTATAATTTATAGGAACCTCATATCCCTGGCAAGCTGCGGATTCTATCCAAGGAATGGAATGATTCGCGGAGAGATTTATGCCCTCGAACGGATCCTACATTAAAAGACGCATCTCCAAGAATATTTGGAAAGAAAGGAAAGTAGCAAATATTTCCATAAATAAAAAGGGGCCGAAGCCCATTACGAGTTTTAAAAAAAAAAAAGAAGAAGTGAAGAAATTAAAGAACATTTATGGGAGAGGCTCAGGAACAGGCTCCTTCATCGCCGGTTTAGTCTTCGAAGTGGACGCCTTGTTTTTGGCATCCACTTCGGAACGATCCCGAACGCGTTTCCGGCAGTTGCTGGCCTCCTCCTCCAAGTCCTCTTCCTCTTCACTGTCGGATGGAATGGCGAAGACAGGGGCGTTCACGGGACCCGGGACTCCTCTAGCACGGAGATACATCCGAAGCATCTTCGGGATCTCAGCAACGGAATCGAAGTTCCGCCACTCCCATTGAAAGGGATCACTCTCCAAAGCCCGTATCTTCCTTTCCACCCGAGCGATGCGAGCCTCGAGCGTCTGCCTTTTGAGTCCCAGCCGCTGCCTCTCTTCACACAAGCGACGGTGCTTGTCGGCGACCTAGCATAAAAATGAGTGAATAAGACGAAAACAAGAAGTTTTAAATCAAAAGCTTTAATATTTACCTTGTCAATAAAATCGCAAGCCTCTTTCTTCTCCTTCGGAGGAAAGTGAAAGACGGCGTGAGGGAAGAGAACGCCGGCCGGTTCAAAGCCGTCGCCGGACAAGAAGAGTGGACTGTCGGGATCAACGGGGGCTACTGTTTCGTTTTCCATTCTTAAAATATTTCTCAAGTAAGATTCTAGAGTCATGTTTAATAAAGCCTAGAGGTAGGTAAGCCTTTATTTATAATGATTTAGGGTTTGTCTTGGAACCATAAATCCATTAATGGTAGCGTTTTCGAGTGGGTTAAACCATTTTTGGAAAATCGAGAAAAGGCAATTATTGCATTAAAAGACGAGCCGTTTTCCTTGAGAAGGGAAAGAGCAACCGTCGCATTAACTACAAAAGTTTCTAAGGCCCAAGCCCAACAAGTTTACCGAGTTGACTAAACCCGAAGTGGGGAACTCGCTTTAAGCCGAGCTCAGCTCTCGCATTCTAAAGAGAAAGGTCTGATCAGCCTAAAAATCTCGAAAGCATTGCCACAAGGCCACAAAAGGTTAAAAGCGGACTTTGCAAACCCGCATATAATTTTAACCAAACCCCCTGGGGTCACAACCTAGAAAGGTTTAAAAGCCTCCTCAGACAAATATCTTGTTCAAAAGAAACAATAAAGCATTCTTAGGCCAAAAATAAGTTCGAAATTAAGTCTTAAAGTTAAAGGGACAATCCCCAATTTAAAGTGGACGCAGCCACTACGGAGTGATCTCCACCCCGGACTCCGGCTCAGCAACCAAAGTTTCATTCACCTCCTTGACTGGTGCTTGATCAGATGAAGCTCCCTGACCACCCTCCGCGGTACAACCAACCTCCGGAGTGACCTCTGGTACCGTAGGAGCTGCGGGCGGGACAACGTCTTCCGTCTCACTTGAACCTAGAAATAATAATTCCAGTCAATCAAAGGTACAAGGTAAGAAAAAGGTAAGCCACAGGAGCCAAGCGTTACCTGCCCAGTCTAAACCCGATTCACTTATAGGAGGTGATTCAGTAAAGAATGCCTCGAAGTCAAGCGGGTTGAAGGCCGAAGTGGGAAGAGCTGCCAAGCGACTCCGTTTTTCAGAAAGGTTAGTCGACAGCTCGGTCCTTTCTTGCTCCTCGGAGAAATCTGCTTCATGGATTTGATCCAGCAGAATCAGGTTGCTTTCGTGCTCCTTGATGTCTGACTCCAAGTCCTACCTAGCTTTCTCGGTTTGCATGAAGCGAATGGCCCCTTGGATCAATTCCATCTCGCGTCCCTTAACCTCCTTTCTGGCCTTCGATGCCGACCTTGCCAACTCAGAATCACGCAACTTGGCTAGCGCCTTGTACTTCGCGTCAAGCTCGATAAAGTGGTTGTTCAGGAGTGTCGGCGGTTGATTCGGATTCATGAAGTTCTCCCTGAACACCAGACAGTTCGTCCGAGAGTTTGTAATCCCGGTCATAGTAGTCTTGCAGTTCCCCCTTTACCTGCGCCAGTTCGGACGTCAACCTATCGACCTTATCCTCCAAATCGTGTTTAGAGCCAGCAGAAGAGTTGAGTCCACCCTCAAGAGCTGAGAATTTTTTTTTCCACATGTCAATCTCCTTCTCCCGACCAATGACCAACCCTTGGTAATGTTCGATCAGGTCGTTAAATTCGCTAGGAGCCGGGCATTATACATGAACCAGGGATGGTGAGTCAATTCGCAGAAGGGCAATGCAAAAAAAAAAAAAAAAAAAAAAAAAAAAAAAAAAAACGGAACTAACCCGAGATGAGTGATGCGCGTGAAGCAAATAGCGTTCACGAATCGCAGGGCGCCATTTGTCGAAATCTGGCAAGATCGAACCTGATCGGGTCTTGAAGCATCGGAAGACGCTACCCTCTTTCTCCATAGCTGCGAAGAAAGAGGAGTTGTAAAAATCGGAATCTTAATGGAAATATAAAAAAAAAAAACGTTGAATACTGTATGAATCACCAAACCTGAAAGCGATTTGACTTGAGGGACAAGAGCAGGTTTTAACCTCGAGGAAGTATCTCGAGATTCAGAATCTCCCTTTTTCGGAGACGCACTCCGGGCGGTCTTTCCACTATCAGGCTGGGAGGAGGAAGACATATCAACCGGTCGTGGAGGACCCATTGGTTCAGGAGGAGGGGATGATCGAGGTGAGCGGTCAGTCCGGGCCCTCGACTTTTCCCTCCGCGGAGAAGAATCGCTGCGAGAGGACTTGTCTCTCTTCCGGCGAACCAAGTTCTTAATTGGTTCGTTACTAAAATCATATCGGGGAGGACGAGGTGAATCACGGCGAGGAGATTGATCCCTCCGAGGAGAACGTGAGTCGCGACGATCGCGACGAGGAGTTAATCTGAAGGAAGCGACAAATCGAGCTCCCTCGGTGCTGCCATCATCAACCAGCAAAGTTCTACTGTAGTCCTTCTTGTCTATAGAAGTCGCGAGAAACTTTTTCTTCTCCTCGCAAGCCTCAGCCATCGGCTTGGAAAGCAACTTACGCTTGGCCGCAAGGGCCCGAGATGACATTCCCTGAGTTGAGGGAGGGGGAGGAATTTGGTGAAGATGACCAGGCGGACTCATCCTGAGTCTGTGGTTAGCTTCTAGGAATCGTTCAAGAGTGAAGGAATTCCAAAGGGTTTCCCCTTCAAGAATTATTTTGAAGAATTCGATGAACTCTTCAGATGGGAGATTGGAAGCGATGAAAGCTGCGAAATGAAACCACGGTGTTAGTCAATAAAGATAAAGAAACAATCGGGAAAGATACGGGCAACCTAATCACTACCGGGTTTCGCAGACCACTTCGAAGGGAGAAAATCTGCGAGATTTCCAATCGAAGCGGGAGTTTTCTTAATTAGAAACCAAGGATGATGCCAATTTTCATCCTTGTTCGAAAGATGTGAAATGATGTTCCTGTTGGCATTAGGATATGCTGAGAAATACCCCGTTTTCTTCGATGAACTTCTCACGCTCAGAAGCTCATTTAGTTCAGCAACTCCGATAACGTAACCGGCCTCCGCCGCGATTGTTATAATTCCAAGAATAGTACGGAGAAGATTGGGGGTTAATTGAGGAAGAGCGATTTCAAGAGCCGCTAGGTATAAAACTAGGGCTTCGGGAAGAGGAAAGGTCAGCCCGCAACCCTTGAAATAAATCTCGTACACACAGAAGTAACCATCGCGATGGTTCTCCGGGGATTCTGTGGGGGAAGCTATTTGTGCTTCCGCCATAATTTCCGGTGGAATCCGGCAAAGCTCTTTCAACCGCTCGAGGGATTGAAGAGTACAAGTGGACCTATAGTGCGAACCGGCAATATCATCAGAGCGGGTGCACTCGTCATTGCTAGAACGCCTCTCATCGAAAGACGGAGACTCGGGTCTATCGGAATCGGAAGTCATTGGGAAGAAAGAAAAATTCAAGATCCGGCGAAGAAGGGTTTTGGTGAAGGAACGAAGAGAGAGGTTTTGATTAAAGTACAAAAGTAAAAGAAGAGAGTAATGGTGAAAAGAAGTTACCTCAGGCTAATGATGAAACCGTCTCGGAAGTCGTGTGGGAAGTGGGAAGGTTTTTTCCCATTTTAATAGTAATTAATCAATATACGGTCATAATGATGACAAATGTCATTTGGTTAAAAATGGCTAGCGCCGAAATTAAAAGAATGATGAGATTTTCGGCGGGAAATCAGAAAGATTCTCGAGCGCAATCTTTGGCCACTTGAGCATTTAAAGTCCTCCGAATTGGAATAGCACTTCGAAGAACTTGGGGGGCTAATTGTTGGTGTCGGATCCCGCACCAGAAGTCCGCGACCAACCAAAGATTGCCACGTAGTCAAAATAATGGCCCATAAAGGACAAAGCCCAATGGACCCATGAGTCGAAGGAAAGGTCGAAGTGGTCGTCACCACTTCGAGAATCCGAAGTGAATGCACTATGACACAAGTTCGAAGTAGAAGACACGGGTAAGTCGGTTCAAGGACACTTGGGCCAAAAAGGCGAGGCCCGTGAAGATCAGAGTCAACTCAAATTCAAACGTTGAGCATTGAAGTCGAAGAATCAAAACGGACACATTTAAGAAGGAATAATTGTACTTAATTACTCATTTTAATGTCGTTTCCCTATGTATAAATATAGAGGTCAATGGCTATGTAAAAGGGACCCTTCCTCTGGAGAGATAAAGAATATAGCAATTTTCGTAACAATTCACAAGTTTTTATACATTCATTTTTGTCCCTCAAGAATAATCTTTCCCACCTAATAGAATACTTGAGTGTGTGAATCCGACATCCACAGGGATGTTGCTCTTGGAAATATTTCCACTCGGCCGCATCAGAAGGATGATTCATTTCTCCCTCCTTTGATTGATGCTCTGCATGCCATCGCATTGCCGCTGCTGTCTTGTGGCTCTGATACATTCTCTTCAATCGGTCACCAATAGGTAGATACCACATACGACTATATGATACTTTGGTTCTTCGACGGTCATCCTTAGGCTTCCATCTTTGTGCACCACAAAACCGACATTGATCTTCCTTTTCATTTTCTTTCCAGAAAAACATACAATTGTTCATACAAACATCAATTGTATGATAAGGAAGACCTAAATTGCGCATCAATTTCTCGGTATGGTAATGCGAACTGGTTGCCTGGTTTCCTTCTGATAAAAAATCAGTCAACATTTGGCAAACCGAATCCACACATTTTTCACTCATATTATGATCCGCTTTGTTTTGCATGACTCGAGCAGCTAACGATAACTGCGACTGGCCTTCACCACAACCATCGTATAATGGATTTTTTGCACCTTCTAACAAGTCGTAGAATTTCTTCGAATGGTTTAGTACCGGTTCTTCCACATTCTGATAACTAACATCCTCATAATAGTTATCATCAACCCCCACATTATAACGAAATGCATCATTCACCATATCCACATATGGATCTTCTGCTACATTACCCCCTACTTCATAATTCTCACTTACATACGTCCTATCAATGTAACTTGGTCCTATATCCATATTGAGTTCCTCTCCATGTTTATACCAAACATAATAATCTACCATAAATCCATGACTAAACAGATGACTCATAACTCTTCTACCCGAGATATGTTTGTTCTTGCAAACACTACAAGGACAGTGAATTACCGCGATTACTCTGGACTATAGGCTGGCTATTTGCAAACGTCAAGAATTCCTCCACACCCGCTTCAAATTCTTTTGAAAAATTTCCCGTTGCTTCATCGAACCTCTTGTACATCCACTCTCGATAATTACCGCCGTCATTACCGCCATAATTGTAATTTTCCGCCATTCCTCTAGAATAAATAACTATAAACGTTTTTTTTTCTTATAAACGCTCTGTTTTTTTTTTCTTTTAAGTGTTGATTATGTTTGTTGTAATGAAGAGAAGAGAGAGTGATTTTTGTTATATAGACAAATTTGGTGACTAAACAGCGACTAAAATACGACTATTACTTTTACTCGTCAAAAACCGGTACACCAACCCCATCTACCTCTTCATGAAAAAACATGTTTTTTACCGGCATTTTACGACTATTTACCGACTTTTTAACGACTATTATGCGACCCGCCGAATCAGTCGCTAAATAGTCGCCTATTTAGCGACTACAGTCATTAGTCATTCAATATAGTCGCCAATTTAGCGACTACAGTCATTAGTCATTCAATATAGTCGCTAATTTAGCGACTAAAATACGACTATATTCGGGGTTTTAATTGTAGTCGTATAATAGTCGCTAATTTACGACTATTAGAATGACTACAGTATGTAGTCGTTAATTAGCGACAATACGACGACTATATAATTGTAGTCGTAACATTAGTCGTATAATAGTCGTATATTAGTCGTCTAATTTAGCGACTATACAATTAGTCGCCGATCGTAGTCGGTAATCGCCTGTTTTCTTGTAGTGTCTAAAAGTTTTGTTATAGCCATCAAAACTTATTTTATATATGTTAATTTAAAATTAAAAATATAAAAAAATAAGGAACAAATAGGTATAATCTAGTATGGTGTTAGGAACAAAAAAATTGAGAAAACAATTAGAATCAAATTCTTACAATAATGTTTTCATTGATTTCAACCCATATAACAAAAACAAAAAAGATACATGAATATAGTAGGAGAGGATGAGAGAATGATTACATATAAGATGATAATCTAAAATAGAAAATGGAGATGAATCTTTAAAAAAATCAAAAAACTAATGTAGAAATTAAAATTTAGAATTAGCTTTTACAATGATATTTAATTTGAGTTTTTTAGCCCATACAACAACAACCACAACAAAAAAAAAAAATATTAAAAAAAAAAAGATTTGAGATATAGTGGAAGAGGATGAGAGAATGGGAGAATGAGAAAATGAGAAAATGTGTATTTATAGGATGAGTAGTGATAGGAGTTACAACGTTGAACATATATATTTCGTCAATTGGATAATGTATGTCCGTTTTTAAAATTTCGAATCACAATATATGTAGAAAAAAAATTGATTTTGTTTTTTAATTTGATGTATTATATGATGATTCAAAACAGTTAAAAACAAATCAAACAAAGATGATTGGAGAATCATAATTCTAAATCTTAATCAAATTTTCTAAATATCTAAATTATTAAATATAGAATATCCAGTGTATAAGTTGAGTTAAATATAACTCGACCCAAAAAAGTTTTTAGGACCAAAATTTGTAAAAAGGTCGGATACCTATGGTATCCAAATGCATTTTGCCCCACCCACTAAAAGCCTAAAAATGTATTTCAAAAATACTAGTATAGATTATTGTTAAAATAAAACAAAAATTTCATTTTTGGAATTATTTCTTTTTTGGTAAATAATATCATTGACTTTTCCAATTTAATATTATTTGTAAAATTATATAATTTAAATTTAATGTCTACTAGAAAAACGGAAACCATCATATTTAATTTAATATCACTATAAATTTGATAATTATGCTACGTAGATGCATTACTTGCAAATTTATTATACTACGAAAATTATTATCATCAACAATCTTCAACATAATCAGATCAAATCCTCTTGCAATGCCTCAACAAAGTTATCCACGTAACCGGTCAATAATCCAGGACTAACTAAAATCTCCTTCAACTTGGTGTGGTTACTCCTCACTAGCTTCCCGAGGCCACTCTCTTTATACATCACAGACTTGATCGCATATCTCAAGCTCTCCTTTGAAAACCATCCTGTTTTTTCCCTATACACTTCTACAGAGACCTCGGATTCCTCGGTCATCAATTTTGTGGAGAGTAGTTGATCACTTAAAAATGGAATCAAAACCATTTGGCAATCACTCACCAAAGCCTCCCATATTTTTCCGGGACCACAATGGTTCACAAAGCAGCCTATTGATGGATGAGCCAATATCAAAGGTTGATGTACCCATCCTCCCCATACCACACCACGGCCTTTCACCCGCTCCTCGAACCCTTCTTGGACTGTTAATGATCCTTTCGGTAGCTTTACTGCTAAAAGAAACCGAGAGTTCTTGTCAGCTCCATCCCAAAACAGAGTTCCTTGGAATTGATCCTCTCACTAAACGAGATAGCTACACATGCTACGGAAATTCACACTCTTGGCTCCATACTCTCTAACTATATCCGGAATCCAGTGCGCATAATTAAAGGAAAATCAGATTCGGTTAACCTATAGAAACCGCTTCTTCTCCCTGATTGTGTGTCCGATCCATATAGCCGATGCAAGGAGGCCATCCATATGGGATATGATTAGAGCATGAAAGAAAGGCAGTCCGGCAAGAGATGGAGGATTAAAGTTGCTTAGAGCTTTCTTGGGGAGCAAGAAAGTAATTTTGTCACATAGTTTCTTAAAATGCAGTCATGTGACCGAAACGGAACCATTTCTGTTTATGAATTCCTCTGTTCTATCTTCTAATCTTGTTCTTAGGATTCTTATCTTTCTGTTTATGAGAGAATTCAGTTGTACATACCTAGGGGTGTCAAAATAGATTAAAATTGATGGATCAATCCAAACCAATCCAATCAACATAATGGATCTATTAATGGATGAAAAATTTGGATCTTAATGGATTAATTGATTAATGAGTTTAATGAATTGGATTGAAATGATTTTGATTAGAATAGATTAGTGGTTACTCATAACCAAACCAATAGAAATTAAACATTTCAAATCAAATGTGTAATTAACCGAATTAAATGTTTAAACCGATTTGATAAACCGAAAACAAGACCTGAATTTCTCGTAACTCTCTAACCATCATCGATCTAGGGTCTCTCTTTCACAGCCTCACAGCTCTCACATTCATCGATCTCTCACCACCATCAATCTCTCTCACCATCGACCTATCTATCTTCGCCATTAAAGGGTTTTCGGAAGCTTCGATACTTAAAGGCCTCGTTCTTCTCTCTTGCTGATCAAATCTCCGGCTCCACCGCGACTCTGGTTATTCTTAAGGTTTGTTTTCGTTTCCTAGTGTAGGATTATGCGGGTAAAATTGAGTTGAGTCTATGTTTGAATAATTTTTATCAATATTTATAAATGTGAGTATTGGTAGCTAGTAGACTTCTATGTTCTATTGTTATTGCAAATACACTACATGATTGTGTTCATCTTTGCAAATATCAAGTTCACTTGAGAGCAATTAAGTCATGTGAGTTAAGAATTCATAAGCAAATGATTTTATATTTTTCTTCCAAATTTGTGACTATAGTCTTGTGTATACGTTCAAGACATTTACGAAAGAAACTTAAGCTCATAAAATAGAGAGTTCATCACCTACGTTCCCATCAGCAAGTTAATTACAACTAGGAGATGCATCATAAATTAAGAGGCTTGTTAGAGAATTTGTTTAATTTTTGTGTGACTTGTTCTTCGATTCTAGTTAGACTAATAAAAGGGAAAAATATATTTACCACTAGACCATGAAACAACTACCAGACTAAAATGATGTCCCTAATATATATAGGATATTTTTGGCGCCTAAAACCCTTGCATCATGGTCTTTAGCCCAGGACCGGCTCTGGTAATTGTATTTGCAGATTCTTTCAGTAATTTTATTCGAAAGAAGTATTGGAAAGGACCTCTTCCCTTAATACATTGCTATTGTTTCATTTGTGCAACAAACGAGAGAGTATATAGAGGTGTCAATTGGGCGGGCCGCCCGCGGGCTTGCCCAGTCCAAATGCACGCGGGCGGGCTATGGTCCAGACCAAAAACGAAACGGTCTAATTGGGCTTACGACTTGTTTTGTCCGCGGACATAATGGGCGCGACCAAATGGACATTGGGCTTGCCCAAATTTGTAAAAATCAAGGGTTTTAAGATTTGGGGAAAATTTTCCAAATCCCTAACTCTCTTCTCATTTCACATCTCCGCTCTCTATCGACTTCTTCTCTTCATCGAATTCACCTCTCCATCTCTTCATCTCTCTGCTCCATCTCGAATTGCTTCATATTAATCTCCATCTCTTTATATATCTGCTTCATAGCTCCTCGATCTCTACCACTTCCTTTCCGAAGCAAGTCTTTTTCGCAAAAGGGTAGTCTCTTTGTCTTGCAGGTAATGATTTGATGGGTTTTTTCTCTTTGTTTCTCTCTCTAAGTTTTGTGTTTCTTCTACTGGTTCTTCATTCTTCTCCTCAAAGCTTTTAGATTCATGAGCTTATTCATTTGTCTTGGTTTATTCATTTGCTCGGATTTGACGATGTGGGTTTGCTGGGATTCAAGTCTCTTAATCGTGCATTTGTGTTAGCAGAACATTAAGTTACATCAAAGCTAGAGCTACATTAAGTTTTTATCAAAGCTAGAGCTACATTAAGTTATATCAAAGCTAGAGCTACATTAAGTTTACTGGTAAACATATTCAATTGCTGCATGTGAGTTAATACTGGTGAAGATTTTGGTCTTATTCTAACTTTACTAATCAAGACTAGATTACCCTTTTATCAGTTTTTGCTACTCTAAGCCAGAACCTCCAAATTTGATGACACAATAGCTGTATTATTTTGATACTAGTTGTATTATTTTGTGTTGTATAAACCGTAAATTAAAACAATCAGATTAAACATAAGTTAATACAATTAAAAAAACTTGAGTATTGACCATATATAAGACTTTTGTCAACACAATAAAAGATGGGCGACCATGGGCATGCCCATTGGACATGGTCCTTATTGGGTTTGGGCGAGGTTTTGGACCATTGTCCATAAAGAACCGACCATTACAGCCCACAAAAAAAAAACGGACCAAATGGACAAGACCATTGGGCGTTGGACAGCCCATTTGACAGTACTAAGAGTATATAATTGCAGTAAGTATCGATCACTTTCTCCTGCTTGGTTTTATTTAGACTATCGTGTAGAAAGAGGGACTGAATGTAGAAGCAAATTTAATCGTAACTTTTGTTAGAAGTGATAAACGAAGAAGAAGAAAAATCGTGAATTTGTGTTAATCTTCTTAATCCAATCTTGTTACATGAGAGGCTCTTATATAGCCGATACAACTGATTTTACAATGACTAAACCAATATAAACCAATGCTAAACCGGTACATATTTGATTACTCTAATAACTTTGATATCTTAGGCTACTATACTGGTTATTTTATAGGTAAAATGACTATGTTTGTTTACATTTTCATGACTGACTTACGCATTATTTTCCTTTAAGGTTATCTCGTGTGCCCTTTGCTTTAATTCTTCTTTGTTCATAGCAAGTGTGTGTGATGTCTCTCTTCTTACTAGGTCGGGGAGAAGAGGTCCTGGGTCTCGGTTGTGGCGGTTCTACCTTTCCCGAAAGGAAAGTTCTAGGTTCGGTTTGTTCTCGGCGACAGGTTGCGACGGGATTTGCTAGCTCCGGTCAATGTCTCGATGTCGAGGACTTGTCCGCAAAGGAACCGTTCTTGTTAGCATCGGATATGGAAGGCGAGGATCGTGTTTTCCGGTGTACTGCCTTCTTCAGATCTTACTTCGCTGTGTTTTTCCGATTTGGGCCGTTCCTTTTTTGTAACCCGTTTATTTCTCTTGGCCCATCAGCCAAAACCCAATTTTGAGATTTAATAATATATATATATAAAAAAAAAAAAAAAAAAAAAAAAAAAAAAAAAAAAAAAAAAAAAAAAAAAAAAAAAAAAAGTGTGTGTGATGTTCAGATTTCGTAATCTTCGACTGGCTAGATTTGTAGTGTATAACAGAGAGGAAGGATGATGTATCATTTCCACTCTCCAAACTCTATGATGTTGTGTTTCTTTTGACTCAAACTTTGTTGTCTTTTTTTTTCCATATATTTATTGGTTGGTACCCACATACTTATCCATAAAGTAAGATTTATCTGGTATAAAAACCATTGATTCTAGAATCTTGTATTGAACTGTGCGATGATGATGATGATGATGATTATGAGATGATGATGGTGGTATGATGATGATGATGATGATGATGATAATGGTAGTAGTAGTATGATGATGATGATGATGATCATGAATGATGATGGTAGTATGATGATGATGATTGTAGTATGGTAGTTATTAATTATTAATTATGATAATTATTTAGATTATAAAATATTATTAAATGGATAAACTCATTTAGTCCAATTCAATTCAAATGATTGACTTATAATGAGTCAATCCAATTCAAATAAGTTATGGTTTCATCCAAACCATTTGCTAAATGAATGCTAAATGAATTGGATTGATTCATTATTCATTAGTCACTAAATTTATATCGATATGGATTGGTTTGGTTTGGTTTAACCAACTTGACACCCTTAACATACCTGAAATTTAGGAGAGTAGGGGTAAGAATTGAATGATTCAAGTCTGTTACGAACATTCCTAATCGTTAGTTTTTTATTAAGGGAAAATTAGAAAAAGCATGTTATTGATCAAAAATGTCCATCTAAGTTATTATTTACCATCCGGAAATTATTCCCTAATCTACGGTATAATTATATAAAATTTACCAGCTATTCCTTAATTCTATAATTCTATTTTTTTACTAAATATTAGGAAAAATGAATATGCCCCTAGGGTTAACAAAACAGACGTGATGAAGAGAGGAAGCGAAAATAACAACCACGAGACCAAACCATCGCCAACACGACGTCTTCGCTGCAGTGAAATCTCCCCCGGGGAAAATTCCGGCGATATCACTATTCCTACGGATCTAGCGTTTATGAAACCTATATGTGAAAAAAGGACAGGATCAATCGGTGGTCTTGGTGTACGGAAGCTTAATACTAAGGTAATTCTCGTGTTGTTTTTCTTTTGTTCTGTCTTAGATTAAAATGTATCTTCTATCTAATTGATTACTAGGTAGGTTGAGGAATCGTATGAAGCAAGAAAGAAGTTTCCAAACGCCAAGTCCATATCCTCTGCTCAGTTTTTGGGGGATCAGAATAAAGCTTCTGATCTTGAATCAGAATTTACACTTGAGAAGTTGTCGGTA
The DNA here is from genome assembly GCF_000004255.2 of Arabidopsis lyrata subsp. lyrata. Lineage (NCBI taxonomy): Eukaryota > Viridiplantae > Streptophyta > Magnoliopsida > Brassicales > Brassicaceae > Arabidopsis > Arabidopsis lyrata. The sequence goes on along the minus strand of NW_003302550.1, from coordinate 19,341,446 downwards.
AGTAGAATTACATTTGCTAGTATGATTTTAAACACACATTGCGATAAGAATATTGATGAATGTTTGATTTTATATTTTCACAAGTGAAGAATGATTTCTCATCATTAGTGTGCAAAACGAAGGAGAGGCTCGGAACTTTGGGCTCTGTTATCACTGGTCTAAAAAAGTAAGAAGCGAACGGTACCTTTTGTTGGCATATGGATACCTCTATTGGTCTTTGTTTGTTCGCTGAAAGAAAAAGGGAATTTAAATGTGATTATATAATAAGTATTTGTTTATTTTTGGAATGGGAAGTGGTATATTCCCCAGGAAACCAGGTAATCCTGACGATATTAAAGCCCTTCGTAGGGATGTGACAGATTTGATGCATAAATTACGTAGCGAAGATGCTCATGCCATCCCTTGGGACACCCGTATGAAATGGGTCGAAAAAGTCTGTGACCAAGTAAGTTCACACACAATCTCTCATAGGTTGTTGAGCTTTCAGTTGTATTGATAAACGTACTTTCGATTGGTTTATTCTAACAGCTCGTAGAAGTTACATTAGGCGTTGATCTAGCAGGGGGTCTTGGACCGACAGTTTATACACTCCGAGAAGATGCATGGGATTTGTCGGAACAACTTATCATTGAGAGAGATAGAGAGCGCGCGAGGCGAGAGAGAGAGAGTTCAAACTCGTGTAGTAAATAAACCGAATCAAAACGTTTCTAAGAATGCTTAACAACTTCTAGTGTATTTTCTTTTTTCTTTTGTTTGAGTCAAAGTTTCCAGTTTACTTCATATTCGCTATTGTGAACAGGAATGAGAACTAATTAGCATCTGCAAAGTTTCTGCAACAAGATACCAAAAGTACCGCAAATTTTAGTCTTAAAATTTTAAACAAGTTCAGCATAACTACCACATGTTTTGCTTGAAAAAAAAGCATACCTTTTAGTAAGTTCTTCCACATGTTAAGGTCGCAGCGATTGAATCTGCAAATATAGTGACAACAAAACTGCCCCAAGATAGAACCACTCTGGTATAAAAAATCACTAACCACTTCTGAGTCTTAAGAAGTTAAAATGGGCAGACTCTGTCCATTTAGGCCCGCTTATTTAGTACAATGAACCTTTTAAGTCTATTTAGATCAAAATTATTTTAAGCCTAGTTTTAGAGGATTGTTTCGTTTAATCCCGCCATAGTGGATTTTGGTTTTAATGATTTCTTTCTAATGATTCAAAATATTACTTTTTATATTATTAAAGAAAATAATAAATATAAATTTATGTATGCATTGTATCACAATAATCGCAGACCACACACATTAAATAGAATTTATGTTAGAACATTCTCGCTCTCGAATGCAAGATGTCATTCTTTCATGCCTCAGTTTACAGCCTTTGGAAAGAAAGAAATTCGAGACTACATGTATCTGTTTCGAGGCCTCGGACTGCTTTGATTGGTGAGATTAAAAGCATCTTCCGCTGTCATTTGGATCCGGTTGCGAGAGCTCAGCGTGTGAGACCAAATGGTCTATCTGTCCTCGGATCTTGGCTAGCTCTATTTGAACATTAATGTGCTCTGTTTTTTCTTTGTGTTAGGTGTTACTCTCTATAGGAGGCACTGTTGTATTTGGTTCAGTTCCAAGGTTTCTTGGTCTTATTAATGAAGCTATGTGTTGTTTAAAAAAAAAAAAAAAAAAGATTTCATTCTTTCTCGCCCTTTTCTCTAGCTTACAAGTCTGAGATCTTAGCCCTGAAAGATGGTTTCGAACTGTAGAACGAGATTTTTCAAATGCATAGCATTTTAAAAAAAAAAAAATCAAAAAAAAAAAACTTTCTTTTAAATTTATTTACAAGATTTGCTATTAGAAAATAGATTAACATATTCAATTGACAAAGAATACAATAGTTTTTCAAACTACATATTAATAATCTTTGTCATTGTTCTTCTATTTATCCTCCTTTCTTTTCAAATTAGATGACCCAAAGTTACAAAAATATTTCCTAAGCTATTTTACAATCTTAACCACTAATTTAATCAACACTCTCTTAACCATAACTTTGTTCAACTCTCTCTTAATCACTCATTATTTTATTATAATATCAAATATATTATTTCCCCTTTCAATTATACTTTGAAAATTATTATCATCAACATCTTCAACATAATCAGATCAAATCCTCTTGCAATGCCTCTACAAAGTTATCCACGTAACCGGTCAATAATCCCGGACTAACCAAAATCTCCTTCAACTTGGTGTGGTTACTCCTCACTAGCTTCCCGAGGTCACTGTCTTTATCCATCACAGACTTGATCGCATTGCTCAAGCTCTCCTTTGAAAACCATCCTGTTTTTTCCCTATACACTTCTACAGAGACCTCGAATTCCTCGGTCATCAATCTTGTGAAGAGAACTTGATCACTTAAAAATGGAATCAAAACCATTTGGCAATCACTCACCAAAGACTCCCATATTGTTCCGGGACCACAATGGTTCACAAAGCAACCTATTGATGGATGAGACAATATCAATGGTTGTTGTACCCACCCTCCCCAAACCACACCACGACCTTTTACTCGCTCCTCGAACCCTTGTGGTAACCCTTCTTGGACCGTTGATGATCCTCTCGGTGGCTTAACCGCTACAAGAAACGGTAAACCTGTCAGCTCCATCCCTAAACAGAGTTCTTGGAATTGATCTTTTTCAAGAATGATTTGGCTGCCAAATGAACAAAACACTACTGACTTGGGCGTGAACCCGCTTAGAAAATGACTCCAGTGTTCTTCTAGTGGTTTAGTTGTGTCTGGCTCAGGGAACATTGGACCAGTCAAGAGAACTTTCTTATGGTATTGACGCGATATATAGTCGCAGAACTTACCTTCTATTTCTTTGCAGGTCCTCATTGCAATGACATCACAGTTCTTAAGACCTGTAGTGATCTGATGATAAAGTCTCTTGTAAAAGATCGACAAGGTTGCTAAGGCATGAGCATCGTTTTCACGGAAGAACACCTTCGATGAAGGATAACTTGATGGAGGAACACCTAATTTACCACCAGGGACATGTGTATGAGCTATAGTTGTCGCACATACGATGATGTAACTCACACTCTTGATCATATGCTCTTTAGCCATTTCTGGAACCCATTGAGCAAAATCGAAGAAGATCATGTCCGGTCTCAAAGCACGAACCGCAGCTTCAACCTGATCGCGAGTGAGATCCAAGGCTTCGGACAAGAAGTTGTCCATCGAGATTGGGATATCCGAGGTTGTCTCGGCACCAGCAGGGAGGCCATTGACAGGAGGAATTGTGAGAGGGTGAAAGACAATACTGTCTGGGAACAAGTTGTGATGTTCCAACTGTTTTTGAGCTTTCTTAGGTAGCAAGAAAGTAACCCGGTGACCTTTCTCAGCTAGTTTGTTTGCAAGATGTAGAAAAGGAATCATATGACCAAAAGCAAACCAGGGGAACATAAAAGCATGGAACTTTCGCTTCATTTCCTTTCTCAAATTGTAAAAACACAAAATAAAACAAGTATTTCAAGAACTCAAAAAGAATTATCTTTTTTTTTTTCCTCTGTTTTTCTTCGTCTCTTGCTTTGATTGTTGTTGACAACTGAATACAACCTTATATGAACTTAGAGACAAGTTAGGTGAATTGAGATATTTAGTGAGGAGTTAGTGGATTAGAGAAGCACATGTGTCCCAAGAAAAAAAAAAGAGATAATTAAGAAGAAGACTACAAAAAACAAGTCACGAGAGAAGAGAGCCAATAATTCAGTACAAAAAACACGTGTCACATGAAAAAAAGACATAATTAAGAAGACTACAAGAAAACAAGTCACGAGAGAAGAGGCCAAGAAAAAACAATTCACTAAAAAAAAATAAGTTACAAGAGGCCAAGAAAAAAAGAAGTAATTATGAAGAACAATACAAAAACATATGTCAGAAGAGAAGTTAACGTAGACGAATCAATTACAAAAATCAACTATATAAGTTTGGGGGCTTTTGCTTTTATTGGTTTCATAAGAAGCGTTACTTCTTTGTTTTTGTTTTTCCTTGGTCCCTTGCTTTGATTCTTCTCCACTGAAAAGGGCCAAGAACACAACTGATTCAATTCTCCACTGATCGAGAGTCTTCTGCAAATTTTAGAAATAATGTTCATTGGAATCAAATAGTTGATCACACAGTTAGTACCTAGGAAGCACGGAAGCTTCGTCGAAGGTCCGCTTCCCGCTTCAGAATCTTAGTCGGAATCGGAAGCTCTTGGAAGCTTTTGGAATCTCGCTTCCATAACACTTCCAAAAAATTCACTTTGGAAGCTCGTCAGAAGCTTACGATTCCATTTTGGAAGCTCGTCAGAAGCTTACGATTCCATTTTGGAAGCTTGGGTTTCCATTTAAAAAATTTGAAAGTCACATATTAATAAGAAACATAAAATTAATTTAAAGTATTTTTACAATAAAAAAAAAAACCAAAACTAATTTTGCAATTTAAAATTTTTGCATACTTATTTTTGTATTTTATTTTTAAAAGTTCTTGCTTAACAAAATAACCACGACATAAACATTTATTTGAAAAATATTGGAATGATTAATTGAATTGTGGAGGAGATTTTGAGATAAGACCACATCCACATTATCTCAAACTCTCCTCCACAAAATTTCATTTGAATGCTACCACTAAGAGAAACCTTAAAATTTGTTTTTCCAAATAGATATAACCCAAAGAAGACCATTAAAACAATTATAGCTCGAATATTTTCTTTTCTTAAAGGAAGAGTATTCATTCAGATGGAAGCTCATAGAAAAAAAAAAAGGGGTTAGTTAAATATATACATAGAAGACAAAGATAGTAAAAGTCTATACATACAAATAAGATAATTAGTTCTCTTTTTTTCTTTATGCAAAATTGATATGACAGACTACCCCTACAAGACAATAAAATTGATATGACAAAAAAATAATTCATTAATAATACATGCATCAGGATAGTTAGCAGATAACGTATTATCAGGGTAATATTGTAAGCGAAACAGTGATGGAGGTTTGATAGATGGATGAAAAGACTTAAGTAAGAACCTACTTAACATGTTAATAATACACCTAACGAGATAAACATATTTTCAGTTATCAAACCAACAATTAGATTTCAAAGATTGGATTATATATGCGAAGATAATAACATTATTATTAATAAGGTAACAAAATATTTAGCGTGATGAGCAAAAATGTTGACTTGCGGCTGAGTCATATGTAGGGAATAATACATGGTGTTATCAGGATAATATCGTTAGCGAAACACGGCTAGCGGTTTGATAGATAAATAAAAAGACTAAAGTAAGCACCTACTTAACATGTTAACAATACATTTATTGAGATGAACAAATTTTCGGTTAACGAACCAACAATTAGGTTTCATGACTTGGATTAGATACGGGAAGATATGTTAACAATATAAATACAATTATCAATTTATGAGTCCTCTAAGATTGTTCCTTTGTTCATGTTAAACAGGTTTGATTTTCAAGAATAAAAAATTAAATCAATTTAAGTAAAAACTATATATATATATATATATATATTGTTATCAGAATTCTAGTATTTTTATTTGACATGTCTTAAAGGTTTCCAAAGTATTTCTTATAGTTTTTACTTTTTAGAAGATCGAAGAGTCTTTACAGGTGTTTTAAGGAAAAAGCTAGGCAATAAAAGGAGCGCCAATATGGCTTACAAGGACAGCTTCGTACTGTAAGAAGTTTGGCATATGTTGAAAGTCCTCCCGTGCCCTAAATCTAACTTTCTTGGTGTCATTTGAAAGCTAGAAGAACCATCTATCACCTTGAAGAAGAATCAGACAAAACCGCGAAACCATCGATGGACACATCCATGTCACCACCGCGCTTGAAGAGAACCATGCCACGGGCAAATTCTTGTTTACCGTTTCCTTCAACATTTTTGATGCGGCCAAGCTCTCTTCCACTATGCCACCAAGCCCGTAGGTGCGGCCAAACCCTTTCGAGTTAACTTGTGAGAAAATGACGGGGTTTGACGATAGAATCCATAAATCTAAAATCGACTCCTCGAAGACTATATGTACTTATTCTTAACAATATTTTCAAAGAGAGCGAGATAAAAACGAATAACAGACCTATGATCCTCCCAAGTGCCCTCCGACTCGCCTCCACACTTTTGCTTTTGCTTTTGCTTTCAAGGGAAGAACTTTTTACTCGATATCGAGAAGTAATCTATGAACCCTCCTCTTTATTTTCATACGTATTTTGACTTATGACTATGCAATTCTCTTCTAATGCTTTAATGTTTTCTTTGCTATGATTGAGTAGTTTATTAGTTGGGTTTAAGGGTGATTTAAGGATCATGATCGATTAATTAAAGTGGCGATTTTAGGATAGCTTTTCCAAGAATTCACTGTTCTATACTTGATTTAAATGCATGTGGGTAGTTTCATGCACTATCTGCTGATCTCTGGAGAAGTAGACCCGCCAAAAGCTTTAAAAAACATTTATTTCTCCAAACCTAGACTTAGACGGGCTTGATCCAATAACGTATGAAAGTGGAGTTATGGTGCATCTTTCAAACCGATTGGACCGAATCAATTATTAATGTCTTGTTGTGTCGTTGCCAACGATTGTTACGTAACACATTAGTTAGACTATTCGAACCGTGAGTCTTTAGTTCATTTTTGTTCTGACCGAGTTCTAGAATTTGTTTAGTAACTGATCGATTAGCTTAGAGTCCTAGAATGAAGCTTTTAATAAATCTCTTGCAAACTCGTTGAATGCTCAACGCTTCACTTTGTTAACTTATTTTCCTGTTTACTTGCTTACTTCTCTTGCAATCTTTTATTTTTGTCATAGCATAATTCTTTTCTGATTCCACTACAAGAAAATTCCACATTAATAGCATAAGAAGATAGCTCATTTTTCCCAACTGCTATCAAAGATGAGTTGTAAATTTTGTTTTTCTATAACAGCTTTTAGTAAACGCTAAGATAGAAAATCCCTAAGCGGGAATATGAAATCATTTATTCCGCCTACACTAAACTAAAATAATTCACTATACCGCCAACACTTAAGACATATTTCCCCCTTTCACCCAAAAAATCATCTCTTTGTAACCTAATTCTCTCATCTTTCTCTTTGCCTCCTTCTCCTCGTTCTCCTTTCTCCTTTCTCCTTTCTCTTTTGGCTGTCTCTCCTTCATTCACTTCTCTTCCCTTCCAACAGTGCAAGCATCGACATCAGGTCCACCGTCGATTGTCAACTTTCTGGTCGCCAGTGATAGCTTGTTTTTGTTTCCAGTAATCTCCAACTCGTCGGTGAAGAAAACGCTCTCAAGTCCAGCTAGGTATCTCTCTCCTCTCCTCAATTTCCGATTGATCTATTAGGTTAGATTGTTTGATTTACTTCTCCATCTTCTCCGTCCTCTCTCACTCTCCTTCTCCGTCTTGCTCCTCTGTCTTATCTCTCTCTTCTTTGCTTTTTTTTTCTTACCATCTTACCGTCTTTCTCCTCTGTCTTATCTCTCTCTTCTCCATCACAATATGGAATTTCTCCAAGGTAATTTCGTCGAACACTTGGTGTGCATACCTAAATGTTTTCGTCGAACACTTGTTTATTCTGGTTTTGTTCACAGGGAAGATTATTGCAATCTCCACAATTGCCCACCATTGAGAAGATCAGAGATTGAGTACTACGCAATGCTTGCTAAAGTTGGTGTTCACCATTATGGAAGTAAGTTAGTTTCTTCTTTAGCTCGTGTAGTTTTTAAGCTTCATTGTCCCCTTCTTTATATTTAGGTTCCATTGGGTATATTAACTGAGAATGTATTATCCTAAGTAGATGAAAGTGTAATAATCTGCCTCTATGGACCACTAAGCTGATTATGCAAGTATGATCCTAAGTAGAGTAGACTGTTGTGTTTAATTGACGTAAAGTGTTGATCTTTCGCAAGATCAGGAACTGCTTGAATTGATATTGTTATCTCTGTATGTGTTTCAAATTGATTGTTGTGTTGGTCTATGATTTCGGATTGCTAGAGTTTTAACTCTTATACAAAACTTTAACTTTATCTTGCTCTTTGATATAACCTGAAAGAGCATTTTAACTCATCATGTTGATGATTTCGATGTCCTTATGTTCTCTTGGTCCACAAAATCATGTCCTTATGTTCTCTTGGTATATATATATATAGACAAGAGCTGCTGATATTCTAAGTTGCTTATTAATTTCTCTAAGTTTTTTATCTTCTAAGAAGATGATGATTGTTAGTGACACTGAACAGATTGATGTACAACGTGGAGTATTTGTTGCTGGTCTTAAAGAAGAAATTGTTAATGACGCTGAACAGATTTTAATGTTTATAGATTCTGGATAAGCTTTTAAAGGCAAAGCTTTACTAAGAAGTATTTTTTTTCCTGCATTTTTTATGTCTAATGTGTATTGACTTGGTCTTGTTCAATTAACAGTTAATAGGCACTTTGGCGAGACAAACATGAATGTTCATAGTAGCAGATCTCACACCATCTTCAGAATGGTATGCATAAGCTATCAACAGAACCTTCTAAATTTTAAAGTTTTTAATCTGATACAATCTCTATGGTGTGATAGGTGATTGAGAGTAGGGGAAAAGATAATAGTTTTTCAGATGCTATCCGCGTCTCAGTCTTTTCTTTAACTTATTTATATGCTACTTTTTCTTGGTAAGGTTTTATGTAGACTTACCTTAAGCGTTATTATTTTCAAGGGTGGAGGCAGGTCTTTTGCTAGAGAGACCATTGGAAGAGTTGCTCCTGAGCTTTGGCAAGAAAATTTTGAAGCAATTTGCAGAATTTGAGGTGTGTTTACTTTCAGTCCATGAACGTTGTTGACTGTATTGGTTTCATTTGCTTTGTTTTATTGTAAAACAGGTTAAGAGAGAGAGGATGGTTTCAAAGACTTGTTTTCGTCATGTGATAAGAATGTTGTGAGGCTTAGTTACGAGATAACACATTCCACGGGTATAAAGAAGCTAGTATAAGAAGATGATGATTTTGAAGGCGTTAAGAAGTTTTTTTATTTTCTCCTTAGGATGTTAGTTTTAGTTTGTTTAAGAATAGGCAGCATTTTAGTAATTAGTATAAGACTTATTAATATGATGTTATGTATGACTTGTTTGGTTAATGTAATAAAAGTTATATATATATGTGTTCAATTAAGTAAATTTTACAAAATTGGGTTCCAATATAAAATTTATTTTATAAATCAAATTAAATGTATTTAGCGAAAAAAAAATCTACGACATTATATAAAATAGCACTAAATTTGGTTTACAATAAAGTATATTATAGCGTTTGATTAGCGCAATAGTATGAAAATGCTATCGTATGTAGGCGTTTACCATAACATACCGAAAATGCTATCGTATGTGGGGGGTCTATAATAACTGGGGCAGAAACAGCGTTTATGAAAACGCTATGAATGACGTATTATAGCACTTCTGTCGTGTTAAGAATGTGGATTTTTCTTGTAGTGTTCGTAACGCATTCTCTATCTTTCTGTGGGATCAATCCTTAAATACACATAAGATTAGTTGTGGACTTGCAACTTTTCGTATGGTTTCTAAGGTACAACCTTGAGGTGAAAAATCACACACATCATTATTCCACAAGATTCTCAAGCCGATACGGTCTTAGATACATTTGACGATCATACTTGTGGGACTCTTGCAAAGTCTTCTCTCTCAAGATTTTAAGAAAATCACAAGAAAATTTTGTTGCATGGCTGCTAAAAGTTGGAGATGGAAATGCACCCACAAGTGAAGAAAAATATATCAACGAAGATTATGTTCAGATGGTGGTCGTTGATCCTAAATTCATAATGCAATCAATTGGACATCATTTGCAATTTTGCATGTTATATTTCAAGCCACAAATGGAGAGAACAATTTATCAAAAACAACCTCTACAAGCATTACAGAGAGCGAGGGATCCTAACTCCATGAAATGAGACAATTGATGAGATAAATGTATACATGTTAGCACAACTGCCATTAACATCAAAGGAATATCTCTGCTCAGACACTATACGTGGAAAGGAATATATTTATCTATATAAAGTTATGGTTTATATCATATACACTATCCAGGCATTACAGAGAGAGCGACCCTAACTCCACGAAATGATACAACTGATGAGATTAAGGGAACTTTACTCAGATGTATAACATTTTATATGAAATTACCAGAAACATACAGATCTTTTTTTTATTACTATCATATTTCGGGTATATTTTTTATACCCAACGTGCCCCTGTTAAACGTTACAGGAAAAAACGTAGTTACAAAGAATGCCACTGCCACATCAGCAAAGCCGCATTGCCACGTCAGAAATCGCTGACGTGTATTAATGAATTCAGCCGTCAAGCGATATAGCGGCAGTGACGGCTGAGTTACGGTATGTTGCGGCTGATTTAAGAAAAATGGCTGAGCTATGAGCAAACGGCTGACTTACGAGTATAACCCAGCCTAGAGTTACAGCTAACTTACTGAAATCTGTCTGAGTTATGATAAAATGGCTGACTTTCGAGCATAACCCAGCCTAAGTTACGGCTGAGTTTTCACCCGATGGTTGATTTGTCAAATTTTTGGCTGAGTTATTGCTTCGACACGGCTGACTTAACTTTCTCCGGCTGGCTGAGTTATCAAAGACGGCTTAGTTATGGGATGATGTTACGGCTGATTTATGTTCGAGTGTCATAAATCAGCCGTAATGAGCTGGATTAACGGAAAACTCGGCCTTATTACGGTTGACTTAGTAGCGAAAGATTAATTACTAGAATAGCATGCAATGACGGCCGACTTATTAAACGACACGGCTGAGTTAAATATTTTTGGTTGAGTTACGACAGTAAACGGCTGAATTTGGCTGCCGTTTTTTTCGTTTTTTATTTACTGTAATAGTATTCATGTTGCGACCGAGTTAAAGTTTTGTTTGATGGCTGGTTTAATTAAGCTGATTTACATTTTTGTTTGGTGGCTTACTTGCCACTTCATCAATTAAAAAATGACGTGGATGCAACATTCCATGTCATCATTCCATGTCATCATCATTAAAGGACAAAAAAATAGGGCCAAATTTTTTCAACTCGTCTTCTTCACCTGAGTTTTTCACATCACCGGAACTTCCAATTTCTCATCGTCTTCCTCATTCTTCTTCAATTTCTTTCATCCTTCTCTTGATATGGTTGATCCGGTTCCGGTAATTGGGTATAGAAACACAAATATGTATTTAACACCGATGAAAGAGGGTGTAGAGTTGTGCAGATAGATGCAGAAAAAACGCACGAAAAACTTGTGAAGTTGGTGCTCGATGATAAAGTTAGACGAAATGTTGCGTCTCTTATTATTTCGCGGCAAATTTACATGTCATGGCTGAGTTATATGCTTAAGGGAAGACGAAAAGTTCGGTCAATTTACATGTCACGGCTGAGTTATATGTTCCACGGAAGACGAAAGGTTCGGTATATTTACATGTCACGGCTGAGTTATATTCTCCAGGAAAGACGAAAGATGGGTGTAAATTATATGTTACGGCTGAGTTATATGCCTCAGGGAAAACGAAAGGTTCGGTAAATTACATGTCACGGCTGAGTTATCATTCAGGGAAGACAAAAGGTTGTGTAAATTATATGTTACGGCTGAGTTACATCACGTTACGGCTGAGTTACATCACTTTACGGCTGATTTATAATACAGATCGGAAATCAACATTTTTTGGAGAAGACAATATGAAATTTATTGGTCAAATAACAACAATCAAATTAAGATTCGTAAAAATATGTTTGAAGGAAACATAGGAGGAAGACTAAACCGTATGAATCAAAACATAGATAGATGAAGAAATGTCTCCAAATAGATCGATTGAGAGGAAGATTAAACGAGAGACATGTAAAATCAAAGTAAAAGAGTAGCTATTCTTGATTTCAACTCAAACCTGTAACGAATCATGTAGAATTCCATAGATCTCTTTGATTTGGGTTTTGATTTTTGATGACATTTTTCGTGAGCGAGGTTGCGAGTAGATCTGATGAAGCTTTTGATTTGGGACCCTATGGCAAGCGTTGTGGCTGTGAGGTCTAGGAAGATCCAGCCCAATCCTGCAATTTGAAGATCTCTGTCAATGTTGTACCCAAGTTAGTTGCAGATTATTAGATCTAAAAGCTTTTATTGGATTTGGAGACAAAAAAAGAAAAGAGGAGAAATAACGTGAGTTTGAGGAGTGTGAGATTGGTGATGTGGATTAATGACATGAATAATCAAATTTTTATTTATTATTTTTAATTAAAAACGAATTAAAAATTATTAATTAAAAAAAAAACTAATGAAGGGTGTTAATTGTAATTACACAAATGCTCAAAACATATGAGTAATATTTAAAAGATATATGATATTCTAATAATAAACATACTTTTCTATAACATCTCAGTAAATTTTTCTGAGATTAATGTATACATGTTAGCACAACTGGAACATTAAAGAATATCTCAGCTCATACAGTATAGACGGAAAGGAATATGTTTATCAATTCGGTTTAATATATATATTGCATTCTATATAAAGTTATGGTTTATACAAATGGATTCTCATTCTATATAAATTCGCTAAGCGCAAACATCGAGAGGTGATGCCGTATGACAAATATCATCAAACCTTTGATGAGCTCATTTTCTAGAATTTTCAAGAACTAGGGCGGTCTCATGAGTTGAAAATTCACCATCTAAAAAAAAACCACTTTTCTAAAGTTTTTTATTAATGGAGACAAAAAATAATAGGAATGTGATCGAGGATTTGCAGGAGTGGTTGAGTTACGAACTTATGATGGTATATATTTAATTTGTTGGAGCCTCGTAGTTTAAGTGGTGGAAGAAATATGTTCAGACTAAGGACTAGTCTTTGTCAATAATATTTTTTGGCTTTTGAGGTGCATTTTGGTATTTTCATAACAAAAAAAATTTTATACAATCAAACTAATTACGCAATGTATTCACCAATGGATGATTGTATTTACCAAATCATTTATTATGCATATCAATTAATTATCGAAACCAAATACATATTTCTAAGACGCATATACACATTTACCGAAACTAGGATCGGTAGCAGCAAATGTGCCGGTATTTTTGAAACTACATGCCTGATTGGTACGACCATGGCTCTGATAATAAGAGTTCATCACAAACGAAGCATGATTTACAAGAGTGTTAGGGATAAAACAGGATCCACCGGGTCGGATTGGCCTACAATCAACTCCTTGACTACATCCAAAATTAATATTTGCTTGTAGTTGCGCATTTGTTGCGGTGAGAGTTGCTATACACCATGTTTTGGAACTGGCCACATGGAAGTGGTTGATCATGATGGAAGATAGGATGATGAAAAGGAGTGCCAAAGGTGATGATATTTTGGCCATTTTTAAAATTGATATTCAACTAATTTTGGTTTTTGGATATCTATGTGAGTGTATATGTGTCTTTATATATTATAATACACATCTATACTATATCAAATTATGAGGATATATTTCTATTTTTGTAGACATACCAATTATTAATTCTAGTTGAAGATTTGAATAGAATTGAATAAATAATTTGAAATGATATTAATCACTAGATGGAAGAAAGTACGAGAATTAAAATATTAGGAAAATAGAAACATATCTTTATAATCAGAAATGATATGTCTATAAATACTTTATGACTAGCTAGATAATAGACAATCAAAGATTTTAAAATCTTAGTAAAATAGAAGTATGCTTTATTATTAGAAATATATCTTTATAATTAGTATTCTATCTTTATAATTTGAAATTATTTGTCTATAAAATAAGAAATAAATTTTTATAATTAGAAATGTTTTTTTTTTGTTGGTAAGAATAATTAGAAATGATCTGTCTATAGTAGAAAAACAAAGATTTACGCATAATAAGGAGAAGAGAAATATATCTTTATAATTTGAAAAGACATGCCTATAAAAGCATGTAATAACTAGATAGTAACAAGTGTAAGATTTAGAAATATTTAGGAAACTAGAAATACATATTTATCTATCCCGTGTTTATTATTGAAATATATATATTACTAGATAGTATTTAGAAGATCGTATATGTGTCTTTATATACATATATGTCTATAAAACAATTTAAACACTAGATAATATATAGAAAGCCAAAGATTTTAAAATACTTATGAAAATAAAATATAGATATATTATTAGAAATATATGATAAATTATTAGCATAATTTGAAATGATATATTTATTAAAACAGAAATATAACTTTATAACTTTGAAATGATATGTCAAAAAAAAAGGTAAATGACTAGATAGTAGAAAACCAAATATTTAAAAATATTTAGGAAAATAGCAATATATCTGTAACATTTCCAATCCTCACCCGATTTCTTAACCCGATAAGCCAAACTGCCACCGGGAGCATACTCCAACAATAAATGTAGATTTATGCTCCATTCTCTACTATCATTCTTTCTCTGAAACACTAACACTCCAGAGCTTGTTCATAAGGCCCATTTGAAGCCCAAGCCGACTTATGGGATCTTGGAAGAATAAGAAAATATGGTGATTTAAAGTTCGATTCCGAGCTAGTTCATAAGCCCATTTAAAAGCCCTCTTATGTTAATGTTGCATTCTATATAAAGCTATGGTTTATACTAATGGATTTTCATTCTATATAAATTCACTAAGCGCAAACCTCTAGAGGTGATGCCGTATGACAGATCATCAAACCATTGATGAGCCTATTGTGCTGGAATTGTTAAGGAGTGAAACGATCTCATAAATTGATAATTCACTGTCTAAATGAAAAAAAAACAACGCTTTTCTAAGAATTTTATTTTAATAGAGACTAAAATAATAGGAATGTGATGGTGGATTTGCAGGAGTGGGTGAGTTATGAATATTTATGATGGTATATATTTGGTGGAGCTTCGTGGTTTGAGTGGTCGAAGAAATCTGTTGAGTTTGAATGGTCTTTGTAAATAATTTCTTTTTGGATTTTGAGGTGCATTTGGGATCTTTCTCGTTTTTCATGTCATATGTATACAATCAAATTAGTTACGCATTGTATTCACCAATGGATGATTGTATTCACCAAATCATTTATTATGCATATATTATATCGAAACCAAATAAATATATCTAAGACGCATACACACATTTACCAAAACTGGGATCAGTAGCAGCAAATGTGCCAGTGTTTTTGAAACTACATGCCTTTTTAGTACGACCATGACTCTGATAATAAGCGTTCATCACAAACGATGCATGATTTACAAGAGTATTGGGGATAAAACATGATCCACCAGGTTGGATTGGCCTACAATCAACTTCTGCACTACATCCAAAATTGATATTTCCTTGTAATTGCGTACTTGTTGCGTTCAGAGTTGCTACACACCATTTTTTGGAACTAATTACATGGAAATGGTTGATCATGATGGAAGATAAGAAAATGAAAAGGAGTGTCAGAGGTGATGATATATTGGCCATTTTTTAAAATGATAATTCAAATGATATTCAACTAATTTTGTTTTTGGATATCTATGTGAATATATATCTATACTATATCAAAATATGAGGATATATTTCTATTTTTGTCGACATACCAATTATTAATTCTAGTCGAAGATTCGAATAGAATTGAATAAATAATTTGAAATGATGTCTATAAGAAAATTTAATCACTAGATAGAAGAAAGTATGAGATAATAGACAATCAAAGATTTTAAAATCTTCGTAAAATAGAATTATGCTTTATTATTAGAAATATATCTTTATAATTAGTATTCTATCTTTATAATTTGAAATTATTTGTCTATAAAATAAGAAATAAATCTTTATAATAAGAATTGATATGTCTATAATAAATTAGTAGTAAAAAAACAAATATTTAGTCATAATAAGGAGAAGAGAAATACTCCCTCCGTATTTGAATAAATGTCGTTCTAGCCTTTTTTCTGTGTTTTTAATTAGTTGTCATTTTAACAACTTTTGCATAAAATTTCCTAAATTACCCCCAATTAATTGATCATAATTAATCAGTCTAAATTACCAAAACTACATATACCAAAAATATAATTGTAAATAATCGTTTCTCATAAGGTTAGTTTTGTAATTCTATGCCCTTTCTTAATTCACCCAAAAACAGTTGAAACGACATTTTTTCAAATACAGAGGGAGTATATCTTTATAATTTGAAAATACATGCCTATAAAAACGTGTAATAACTAGATAGTAAAAATTGTAAGATTTAAAAATATTTAGGAAACTAGAAATATATATTTATCTATCCCGTGTTTATTATTGAAATATATATATTACTAGATAGTATATGTGTCTTTATATACATATATGTCTATAAAAAAAATTTAACAACTAGATAATATATAGAAAGCCAAAGATAATACTTATGAAAATAAAAATATAGATATATTATTAAAAATATATTTGTATAATTTGAAATGATATGTTTATAAAAACATAAATATAACTTTATAACGATGAAATGATATGTCAAGGAAAAAGGTAAATGACAAGATAGTATAAAACCAAATATTTAAAGATATTTAGGAAAATAGCAATAGATCAGTAACATTTCAAATCCTCACCCGATTTCTTAACCCGATAAGCCAAACTGCCACCAGAAGCATTCTCCAACAATAAATGTAGATTTATGCTCCATCTCTACTATCATTCTTTCTCTGAAACACTAACACTCCAGAGCTTGTTCATAAGGCCCATTTAATTAAAGCCCAATCCGACCTATGGGATCTTGGAAGAATAAGAAAATAAGGTGACTTAAAGTTCTATTCCGAGCTAGTTCCTAAGCCCATTTAAACCCCTCCTATCTTAATGTTGTCAAAGGCCAAATGATACAATAAAAATGGAATAATCTTATTAACTATATCTAAAACTATAGCAAAATTGAATATTCACAAAGTTCTAGGAGCTATTGGCTCCAAGCTTCATCAATCGATAAGCTCAACGCCAAGAATCAATCTTCTGATTGAGGAGATCCAAGAATTACAATTTCAAATCCCAACAGGTATAAATCCTTCTATGCCACCACCCGATGGTGCACCTACTAACAACAATACATAAACGCTGTAAAAAACTGAGGTCCAAAATCTTTAATCTGAACATTGTCAATAATAATGATTTTCATCAGCCTCCAACCTGGTAACCCGTGGGGAATCATGCACTATGAAACGCTGTAAGAAACTGAGGTCCAAAATCTTTAATCTGAACATTGTCAATGATAATGATTTTCATTAGCCTCCAACCTGGCAACCTGTGGGGAATCATGCGCTACCTCAGGTCATTGTCCTAATGTAACGCTCATTCACGAAGAACTCTGATCTATTGGCTCAAAGCTTCTTAAAGCGATAAGCTTGACGACCGAAAGAGATCTTCTGATTCAGAAGACGATAAAACATCGTTTTCACCTTCGATCCAAGACTTTCAAAAAGTAAAGCTTCCCACTTACATGGAGTAAGGCAACCCAAAGTCCCAATTGACTGTATTTTGAATCATAGTTGGGAAAGTTTATTGAGGCGTATGATGCGTGTGATATTTTGCTTCAATCTTTTACCTTAAAAGATTACACAACTGCTGCAAGTGCACAGCGATCGCTTGTAGTATTTAAGGATCGAATTCTACAAAGAGAGAAAGAAGTTTAAAAGAATCCGTCAGAAGAGAGTAAAGGTAGGACAAGTCAATAAAAGGGGGTATGTTGTTGTTGTCACGATTGCAAAATAAGTAAATAAGAAAGCGAGTAAAAGCGTAAGTAAATTAAAAAGAGATAAACGTTGGGCATTCAAGGGATCGAAGGGGGTTCAATGATCTTTCTAACTAGATAATATTAAGATTATGTTTGTTTATTTCTAACTCGCGGACATACCAAACACTAATGATCGACTAGCCCTAGGCTACATGTGAAAGTCAGCTAAAATCCTTATACTTTGTTACTCAACCTTCATAGGCAACGACGCATATATGAAAACAAGAAGATCAAGTTCGATTCTAGTCCATAAAGCCATATAACTCAACTTCCGCAGGTTATAACGCAATACACATTTGTAAGCTAGTTCGAGTATACTAAACAACTTTTTGTGAGGTCTAGACACTTGAGATCAAGAGTTAGTTCGTGACGCTAACTACAAGCATTAAGATAAAATGTAACTAGAAATAATACAGTATAAACGATCAAACCAAACTCTAAATATTTCCACCTAAATGATCGATCATGACCCCCTTCTCTAGCATGGTTAAAGAATTCATCAAAGTTAGGTTTGATAACTCATAAAAATAAGATGAATAAGAACTAAATAGGGTTTAGTGATTATTTCTTTGATTGTTGAGTACAAGATGTAAGACTTCTCCTTAATAGATCTTAGAGTAAACAAGAGAAAAGAGAAAGGAATTGGTGTTCTTCAAAGCTTCAGATCAAAGAGGTGATGGCTGCGGCTTCAAGGCTTCACAGCGGGCTCTACACAAGTCTTTTGCACGGCGCAAAGAAGGCACACTAAGGTTTATGGTTTAGAACGAGTATTTATAAGTCTTGGGGACCAAACAATCGGTTTAGAGTTTTTAGGGCAAAACTACGTTGTTTCATCAAGTGAATAGGCGAGATGCTTAGCCCAGTCACGAGGCTCTCTAACCGTGCTCCTCATGAGGCTCCAGACGGGTCATGAGATTTGTGACCGGTCCCAATAGGGACTTCGTACAACCGGTCTCGGACACGGCTTCACTCAATCGTCTGTAGACTTTGTTTGGTAGAGTTGATTGGGTTTATTCTTCCTCTATTGAAATCTTGATTCTTTTAGCTTTCCATAGAGTCCAATATCCCTGAATTTTCTTCTTGGGAGGTAATGGTAAAAAAGTCCGTGGATTGTTTGATTGCTATTTGATAGGGTGTGTAATTTACCTCAAGTTCTAACCTCAAACATAACTCAATAATAGGCTGCAAGTGTCCATTTTTCAATCGTAGTACTCGGGATATTGAAAATATTGTGATTTGACAATTGGAGTAAAAACTTCGAGGAACTAAATCAGATATAACTATTCAATAGAGGGGTTGTTGGTTTTTTTGTTTTGATTTATAAACTTAATGACTAAACTAAAACTAAGTGAAACAAATGCGAAAACTAATAAGTGAGAAGGAAAACAAAGTAAACAACTGGGAATAAAATTATAAATAAAAGTGTTGGGCTTTAAGGTTATCTCAGAGAATCATGCAATTATAGAATTACTTAACTTCAATTTCTGATTGGATTCGCAATGGTATTGCTTCGCAATTGTCAAAGCTCTACAACTATGTTATTACTCTAATAGACTCAACTAATGCAGGTTATTACAAGGTGTGAACATGCATACTTTGATTCTTGTCTAATAAACCTCAAGCCAATACGGTTTTAGCATCAATTAGACAATCATAATTGTGGGACTCTGCAAAGTCTTCTCTCTCAAGACTTTAAGAAAAACACAAGAAAATTGTGTTGCAAGGTTCCTAAGTATTGGAGATGGAAATGCACCAAAAAGTGAAGCAAAATATGTCAACAAAGATGCTGGTCAGATGGTGGTCGTCGATCCTATTCAGAATGCAAACAATTAGACATCATTTGAACGTTATATTTCTAGCCACAAATGCAGAGAACATTTGATCAAAAAGTACCTATGTGTTAACTCAGATTTTTAACATTTTGAATAGGTTATATATATATATATATATATTAATCGATTCTTTTTGTCGATAACATATAGTTTTCGATATTTTTTTAGTGTTTTTAGGTTTTTGGACCTGTTTGGGCAAAACGACAAGTTTAGGAGAGGAAATGGAGTAAAATGCATCAAGAGGAAAAAAAAGATTCAAGATCAAGACCAAACGGTTAATCAATTGTATCGGTCGGTACATAAATCTCTCGTAACCGATCGGTTACATAGTTGTACAGATTGGTTTTGCAAAATTTTATTTTTCTTAGTTTTAGGACTTCGGCTAATTGCCTATAAATACTTAACACTCTGTATCCGTAAAGACATAATTTTTTGTGCGATTTTCTAGTTTTTCTAAGGTTGTTCCTCTTTCATTATTTTGATTTAAAGTATTTAAAAAACCTTTGGTAATATCTACACAAACTCTTGATCCCTTCTTCTACAATGTACATTAGTGATGTGTGAGTAGTCCTATCATTGAGTTTAGAGATTTCAAAGGGATGTTTATATAAATTCACAAGATTTTTTATTTATGGATTGTTCGTCTAGTTCTCTATCTTTTTTGTTTAATTTAATGTGAAATTCATTTAAATAGGCTATACAAATCTAGTTCTCTATCTTTGATTGTTCTTCATGGCTTAGTTGAATTAAGCCAACTTAACTACTGATTATAATCGATTCATCAATTCACCAGAAGTGGTGTAGAATCAATGGATCTATCATTAGGTAGGCAAAACTTCTCTAGTCAACCAATAATTGATGTTATTGTGTTTTGTGAGTTTATTGAATTATGATCTTAAAGTTTTCAAACGATAGTTTAGTTCTTTCAAACATATATTTCATAGTTAATTATAACGTGCGAGAGCATGATAATTAAACCTAAGTAATTCAAATTAAAGAATGAACTTTTATACATCCATAATTGATTTACCTGTTTTATAGGATTTCCCTAATGATTTTTCGATTTCAAATATTCTTTGTCAATAATTTTTATATCTATTTAATTTTATTACTAAAATTTCTAACGATTTTCTGTAACTCATATTTTGTTACATCCAAATCTAAGTATATATAGTCTATTGTATGTTTCTTTGGTCTTAGTGGGTCTGATCCCTAAATACTGCTGCATTTGTAGTGTGCACTAGCGGACTTTATTAAGGGTTTAAACCTATTATATACACTACCCAGACATTACAGAGAGAGTGACCCAAACTCCATGAAATGATACAACTGATGAGATTAATGTATACATATTAGCAAAATTGTAACATCAAAGAATATATCAGCTCATACAGTATAGGCGGAAAGGAATATGTTTATCAATTCCGTTTAATATATATATATATATATATATATATATATATATTGCATTTGATATAAAGTTATGGTTTATACCAATGGATTTTCATTCTATATAAATTCGCTAAGCGAAAACTTCGAGAGGTGATGTCGTATGACAGATCATCAAACATTTGATGAGCTTGTTGTTTTGGAATTTTCAAGGACTAGGACGATCTCATGAGTTGACAATTCACCATCTAAAAGAGATGAGTAAAAAAAACACTTTTCTAAGGTTTATATTAATGGAGACAAAAAATAATAGGAATGTGATCGTGGATCTGTAAGAGTGGTTGAGTTACAAACTTATGATGGTATATATTTGTGGAGCCACGTGGTTTGAGTGGTGAAAGAAATATGTTCATACTAAGTACTAGTCTTTGTAAAAAAAATTTTGGATTTTGAGGTGCATTTTTGTATGTTCATATCTTTTGTATACAATCAACTTTGTTCAAAAAAAAAAAAAAATTGTATTCAGCAATGGATGATTGTATTCAGCAAATCATTTATTATGCATATCAATTAATTATCAAAACCAAATACATATTTCTACGACGCATAGACACATTTACCGAAACTAGGATCGGTAGCAGCAAATGTGCCGGTATTTTTGAAACTACATGCCTGATTGGTACGACCATGGCTCTGATAATAAGAGTTCATCACAAACGATGCATGATTTACAAGAGTGTTAGGGATAAAACAGGATCCACCGGGTCGGATTGGCCTACAATCAACTCCTTGACTACATCCAAAATTAATATTTGCTTGTAGTTGAGCATTCGTTGCGGTGAGAGTTGCTATACACCATGTTTTGGAACTCGCCACATGGAAGTGGTTGATCGTGATGGAAGATAGGATGATGAAAAGGAGTGCCAAAGGTGATGATATTTTGGCCATTTTTGAAATTGATATTCAACTAATTTAGTTTTAAGATATCTATGTGAGTGTATATGTGTCTATATATATTATAATACATATCTATACTATATCAAATTATGAGGATACATTTCTATTTTTGTAGACATACCAATTATTAATTCTAGTTGAAGATTTGAATAGAATTTGAATAAATAATTTGAAATGATATTAATCACTAGATGGAAGAAAGTACGAGAATTAAAATATTAGGAAAATAGAAACATATCTTTATAATCAGAAATGATATGTCTATAAATACTTTATGACTAGCTAGATAATAGACAATCAAAGATTTTAAAATCTTAGTAAAATAGAAGTATGCTTTATTATTAGAAATATATCTTTATAATTAGTATTCTATCTTTATAATTTGAAATTATTTGTCTATAAAATAAGAAATAAATTTTTATAATTAGAAATGTTTTTTTTTTTTGTTGGTAAGAATAATTAGAAATGATCTGTCTATAATAGAAAAACAAAGATTTACGCATAATAAGGAGAAGAGAAATATATCTTTATAATTTGAAAAGACATGCCTATAAAAGCATGTAATAACTAGATAGTAACAAGTGTAAGATTTAGAAATATTTAGGAAACTAGAAATACATATTTATCTATCCCGTGTTTATTATTGAAATATATATATTACTAGATAGTATTTAGAAGATCGTATATGTGTCTTTATATACATATATGTCTATAAAACAATTTAAACACTAGATAATATATAGAAAATATAGATATATTATTAGAAATATATGATAAATTATTAGCATAATTTGAAATGATATATTTATTAAAACAGAAATATAACTTTATAACTTTGAAATGATATGTCAAAAAAAAAGGTAAATGACTAGATAGTAGAAAACCAAATATTTAAAAATATTTAGGAAAATAGCAATATATCTGTAACATTTCCAATCCTCACCCGATTTCTTAACCCGATAAGCCAAACTGCCACCGGGAGCATACTCCAACAATAAATGTAGATTTATGCTCCATTCTCTACTATCATTCTTTCTCTGAAACACTAACACTCCAGAGCTTGTTCATAAGGCCCATTTAAAGCCCAAGCCGACATATGGGATCTTGGAAGAATAAGAAAATATGGTGATTTAAAGTTCGATTCCGAGCTAGTTCATAAGCCCATTTAAAAGCCCTCTTATGTTAATGTTGCATTATATATAAAGCTATGGTTTATACTAATGGATTTTCATTCTATATAAATTCACTAAGCGCAAACCTCTAGAGGTGATGCCGTATGACAGATCATCAAACCATTGATGAGCCTATTGTGCTGGAATTGTTAAGGAGTGAAACGATCTCATAAGTTGATAATTCACTGTCTAAATGAAAAAAAAAAACAACGCTTTTCTAAGAATTTTATTTTAATAGAGACTAAAATAATAGGAATGTGATGGTGGATTTGCAGGAGTGGGTGAGTTATGAACATTTATGATGGTATATATTTGGTGGAGCTTCGTGGTTTGAGTGGTCGAAGAAATCTGTTGAGTTTGAATGGTCTTTGTAAATAATTTCTTTTTGGATTTTGAGGTGCATTTGGGATCTTTCTCGTTTTTCATGTCATATGTATACAATCAAATTAGTTACGCATTGTATTCACCAATGGATGATTGTATTCACCAAATCATTTATTATGCATATATTATATCGAAACCAAATAAATATATCTAAGACGCATACACACATTTACCAAAACTGGGATCAGTAGCAGCAAATGTGCCAGTGTTTTTGAAACTACATGCCTTTTTAGTACGACCATGGCTCTGATAATAAGCGTTCATCACAAACGATGCATGATTTACAAGAGTATTGGGGATAAAACATGATCCACCGGGTTGGATTGGCCTACAATCAACTTCTGCACTACATCCAAAATTGATATTTCCTTGTAATTGCGTACTTGTTGCGTTCAGAGTTGCTACACACCATTTTTTGGAACTAATTACATGGAAATGGTTGATCATGATGGAAGATAAGAAAATGAAAAGGAGTGTCAAAGGTGATGATATATTGGCCATTTTTTAAAATGATAATTCAAATGATATTCAACTAATTTTGTTTTTGGATATCTATGTGAATATATATACATATAGGTGTCGTTATATATATAGATATATATAATATGTGTCTTTATATGCATATATGTTTATAAAAAAAAGTCTAACCACTAGATAAGGAAAGCTTAAGGATAGCTTAAAATTTAAAAGTACTTATGAAAGTAGAAATATATATTTATTATTAGAAATATATCTTTATAATTTGAAATGACATGCATGTCCAAAACCTTTTAAGCACTAGATGGTTGAAAATCAAAGATTTTAATATATGTAGGAAGACAGACATAAGTCTTTATAATTAGAAATATATCTTTATAATTTAAAATGTGTGTTTATAAAAACTTAAATATAACTTTGAAATGATATGTCTATAAAAATGGTAAATGACTAAATAGTAGAAAATCAAATATTTAAATATATTTTGCAAAGAGTTAATTTATGCAGAGGTAATATTGGGGTAGTAAATTAGCTAATAGACATTACGGTTTTTTGTGGGAGAGCAATGGTAAAAAAAAATATAAATAGGTATGGACTTCACAATATTTACAAAAAAACCAGTCTCTATTTGGTCATGCACGTGGGAGAGACGGGTTTGACTTTTGACGCGAGAGTACAATTGAAGTGACATGTAATAAATGTTTAAATGCTCATCAGGTAAACTGACTCTTACGTGGTCCACCACCAAACTTCCAGTTGTGCATATCTAATATAAGATGTGCTTAGACATCCACATTATAAGATTCACGTCTATGTAATTATTTGTATGCTCAGTTGGAAAATTTACAATTTTCAAACTCGGTGAATAGAGATCTCTAGTAAGTCGGGTGATCCAACAATTGTTCTTGGCCGTAGAGGAGCTACCATACTGGTTAAGAACAATCACCGAAGACCAAATAAAAACTTGAATTAGTACTAAAAACATGAGTAACACTCACTGTATATATAGTTGTACATAAGCAAGTAGACGTGCATATATAAATATGGATACCTATAGCTAGTGAATGAACATGTATATAAATATAGAAGTGTATAAAATGCCTCATCTTCTCTATCCATGTCCCATACTTTGTCTAAATTCAAAGAAAATACATGAAAGACAGCTTTAACTGAAAGGATGAGAGATAAACTTTAACCTAATACAATAACAACTTGAATTAGTACTAACAACATGAGTTATATTCAATGTATATGTAGTTGTACGTAAGCAAGTAAACATGTATTTATAAATATAGTATATATGGCTAATGAATGAACATGTATATATATATAGATGTATGATATACAGTAAGAGCTATCCCCGAAGACAGAGATAGTGGGATTAGGCAATTGTGTAGTGAAGCTTTGATTGGTAGTGAAGTAAATGTCTACATCCAACAAGGTTTGTCTGAACCTACACCGTTTCCTCTGTCTGAGCCTAGTGAACACATTGTTGTTGAAGACCATGAGAAGTCCGATGCAGAGGTTGAAGAAGATAGAACCGCTGAGGAAGAAAGAGTACAAGATGATGGAGTTGATCCAGTAGAAGAAGTTAGGGAAGATGACGTTGATCCTCGGTTTAGTGCCTTCTATGAAGAAATTAATGCAGAAGTTGGTCAGGAAACTCACCAAGGTCAAGGTGCAGAAGTTGGTCAGGAAACTCACCAAGGTCAAGGTGCAGAAGTTGGTCAGGAAACTCACTAGGATCCAGAAGCAGACGTTGGTCAGGAAACTGAAGGAGAAGCTGCGGGCCAAACTAAGGAAGAAGCTGCGGGATAAACTGAAGTAGATGAAGAAGAGTTTGAGAGGCAATGCATGGATGCTAAGAGACTTGACCCTGCTATGGATACATATGAAGAATGGGATGTCTTTGACCGTGAAAAAAGGGAGATATCAAGAGCAAAATACTCAAAGGATAAGCCACCTTACTTGTGGATGAAGCAAATATTCAACAGTGTAGAGGAGTTCAAGGATCAGCTGTTGAGGTATGTTATGAACATAAATTTTGATGTTAAGTTGTGTAAATGGGGTCAAACACAGCTGGCGGCTATATGCAGCCATGAGAAATGCAAATGGAAGATTTATTGTTCTGTGGATAAGCGGGTAAAGAAATGGGTAGTCAAAACATATGTTGATGCTCATGCACATGTTTTCAGTGGTAAAGCTAGGATGTTGTATCCAGGTGTAATTGCTAGACTATTCAGAGATGAAGCAAGAAGGAGGCCGACTTTGAGATAGACTGGCATTAAGGATGAGATTATGATGAGGTACACGATATCAATTTTTAAGTGGATATGTCAAAAAGCAAAACGAATAGCGTTTGATTTGGTGATACAAACATAAAAGCAACAGTTTGCAAAGCTCTGAGATTATGAGGGTGAGCTTTAAAGGTCTAATAAGGATACTCACACAGAGATTGTCACTATTTCTCAAGCTAATGGTAAGCAAAAATTTGATAAATTTGACATATGCTTTGAGAAGTTAAGAAGAAGATGGAAGAGCTGTTGTCGGCCTATAATTGGTCTAGATGGTGCTTTCTTGAAATGTGAATTGAAGGGTGAGATTCTAGCAGCAGTTGGTAAGGATGCAAACAATAGGATTTATGGTAGGGATGCAAACAATAGGATTTATCCTATTGCTTGAGCAATAGTAAGAGTGGAGGACAATGAATCATGGGCCTGGTTTGTTGAGAAACTGCAGAAGGATTTGGGATTAGGTTTAAGCAATCGTTTGACAGTTATATCAGATAAATAGAAGGGCTTAATTAATGTTGTTGCTGATTTACTTCCACAAGCAGAACATAGGCATTGTGCTAGACACATTTATGCTAACTGGAGGAAGATGTATGGTGATTACTACCATGAAAGCTACTTATGGACTATTGCATACAGTGCAACAGAAAGGGACTACACGTGGAACATGGATGCTTTGAGATCATATGACCCAATAACACAAGAAGATTTGTTGAAGACAGATCCAACTACATGATGCAGAGCCTTCTTCAGTTGTCATTCTAGTTGTGAGGATGTTTCTAACAATCTGTCCGAGAGTTTCAACAGAACTATTAAGAAGCAAGGAAGCTGCTAGTGATACATATGCTTGAGAAAATCCGAAGAATATCCATGAAGCGTATAGCTAAGCTATGTGACAAGATAGGAAAATGCAAGGCAAGGTTCCCATCAAAGATAATGCAGATCCTTGAAGGCAACCGCAAGTCAGCCAAGTTTTGTTCAGTTCTCAAAAGTGGTGAGAACAGATATGAGGTATTAGACGGTAGTGGCAGCTATGGGGTGAACCTCTTGACCAGAGAGTGTGCTTGTAATCAGTGGAACCTCAAAGGCATACCTTGTCCTCATGCAATATTTGTTATCTATGTAGTTATGTTGATAGACTTTTAGCAACAAAAGTATGGAAAGCTACATATATACAAAGACAACATAGAACCTATCAATGGAGATTAAAGACTATGGAAGAGAACTGGCAAAGGGGTAATTGAAGTGCCAGATAAGAGGAAGAAGCGAGGGAGACTTAAGAAGTTTGATAGGATAAAGGAGCCAAGTGAATCATCAACTAATCCAATTAAACTAATAAGAGAAGGATATACTGTGACTTGTAGTAAGCAAATAGGTCACAATAAGGGAACTTACAAAAACCAAGCTGTGCAATCAGCTCCTCCACGCAAAAGAGGAAGACCAAGGAAGTCTGTAGTAAGTATTCTGACTTGGTGCCTATTTGTATTTTTTTGTTTTATTTTAGCAGTGAGTAATCAAAATTGTAGGAGGAGGATGACGATCCTTGGAGCATCAACAATGCACCAAAGAGGTGGAAGAATGCTCAAAGCCAATCCACACCACATGTTGCTCACAGCCAATCCACCCCACCAGTTGCTCAGAGTTAACCCACACAAAATCCGCAGCATTCAAGTGCTCCAGCAGCTAATCCAAGTGGTAGAGGCCGTGCTCGTGGACGTTCTCCTGGAGTTAAAAAATTGTCAAGGCAAGGGTCGTGGTAAAGGATCCGATGAAGCTCCAAGACCTCCTGTCTTTTTTATGTCCCCTTGGACTGATGAGATCTTTGATGTTTAGCGACCTGAGAAGAAGTAGGATAGATTTATGTTCTCTTTTGTGTCCTTATTGACTTTGTAGGATGTTATCTATGTAGGATGATGTGTTTGGTAGGATCCTGATTTGTTTTTGGTGGGATCTTTAACTTTCTAAACTAAAGCTCTTTTGGATCAATGAAAGTAGTAGGCCTGGGCAAAAAAACCGGACCCGATACCCGAACTGATACCCGGACCAAAAAAACCGGGTTGGATCGGCTTAGGGTATTAGGAAATTACCTCATTGGTTAGAGTTTTGTTCTACCCGTGGGTATCGGTTCTGGTCGGGGAATACCCGTTACCCATTTAGGGTACCCATAAACCCGAAGCTTTTAGACATGTGTTTATATATGTATATACATATATAGTTATATAGTCATATAGCCCTAGCTTTTGAGTTTTGACGATTGAGTTTCCTAATTTCCTTCTAGAATCCCTATTCCCTCGATAATCTTTGCTTAAAATCCCCTTTTGAGTCTCATTATCAAAACTGGAAACCCTCGTCGCGACACTCTCGGCGACCTTACCGTCACCGAACATTCCAATGTCATGTGATTTTGGATTGGATTTAATTACTCTTAACACTTAAGACTTAAGTAGTCATCTTTGTGATTTTGGATTGGATTTAGTCTTTAGATGTCATGTTTGATGTTCTATTCTCTTTATTTGATCATTTGAGCATGTACAATGATTTAAAACTTCGGGTATTGAAGTTATATTTCGGGTTTATGGGTAATTTTACCCATTTAGACCCGAACCCAATGGGGACCCAAATTTTTCGGGTTTTTTTCGGTTCTCATGCTTATTACCCAAACCGACCCGAACCCGACGATACTCGAACCGGATCGGAACCGAATCTTTAGAAATACCCGAATAGACCATAAATTCATTACCCATTCAACCCAAACCCGAACGGGTTTTACCCGAACCTGAACGGGTTACCCATATGTCCAGGCCTAGATAGTAGGATTAAAGAAAGAGTTAAGAGTTTTACAACAGGAAGACAACAAACTAGCAACAACAATGAAAACATCTTTCCCTTACACAACCTACTTCTTTCCCATTCCAAGGCACATTGCAATGACAACAATGAAACATCCCCAAGACAAAACAATCAACTACCTAAGCTTTTTTTCCTCTCATTACCACCCATAACTTCATTTTCAAGCTTCTTCTTCTCTTCCTCAATCTTCTTCTTCTCCTCTTCAAGCTTCTTCTTCTCTTCCTCAATCTTCTTCTTCTCCTCTTCAAGCTTCTTCTTCTCTTCTTCGTGCTTCTTCAAATGATCGTCAGAGGCAGACCCAGACAAACTCACCAATTGTTCTTTCATTTCCTTTACAGATGTTGGTGTCGGATCCCGCACCAGAAGTCCGGGACCAACCAAAGATTGCCACGTAGACAGGGTAATGGCCCGTAAAGGGCAAAACCCGTTGAGCCCATGAGCCGAAGGAACGGTCGAAGTGGTTGTCACCACTTCGAGAATCCGAAGTGACTGCACTGTGGTACGAGTTCGGTGTAGAAGACACGGGTAAGTCAGTTCGAGGAGACTTGGGCTGAAAAGGCGAGGCCCAAGAAGATCAGAGTCAACTCAAATTCAAACGTTGAGCATTAAAGTAGAAGAATCAAAACGGACGCATTTAAGAAGGAATAATTGTACTTAATTGTTCATTTTAATGTCGTTTCTCTATGTATAAATAAAAGGCCAATGACCATGTAAAAGGGGATCGGCCTCTTGAAAAAGAAAGAATAGCAATTTTTGTAGCAATTCATAAGCTTTTTACATATTCATTTTTTGTCCCTCAAGAATAATCTTTCCTACTTAATAAAATACTTGAGTGTGTGAATCCGACATCCACATTTTGGCGCCGCCTGTGGGGAACGATTAGGATTCTTGAGTGGTCAGATTTTTCCTTTATCACACTTCCGAGATAAGCAACAATGTCCGGAGGAGACACCGTTGAGACATCATTGGCTGAAACCCTCAAAGCTATGCAGCAAACCATGTCGGACATATCACAAAAGTTCTCGGATGTGGAAAAAGCCGTCGATACGTTGCAAACATCCCAGGTATCTCTTAGTCAAAACGTCAATACTATACAAACTCGTGTTCGCTCTTTAAGTGCAGGAAACCTTGTGGGAACCCGAAGAGGGATATTCAACTCGCCAAGTTCCGCTGCACGAAATGAAACCAGCGGACAAACAACTCCTGGTGCTACTAATAACGTGGCTCAAACGTTGGAAGAAGAGACACAGCTCGGAGATGAAGAACAACTTGCAGCCCAATACGAGCAGGAGAACCTCGACCAGTTTGAGACCATGAGGAAGGTTAGCCAGGAATTAAAAGAAATGAAATCAAAATTTCATCAAGCTACAAGTTCGGAGCCAGACATCAATCGAGTCATTGAAGAGGCTAGGCGAACACCTTTCATCTCGCGAATTGCAAGTTTGAGGATCAAAGATTCCTGGAAACTCAAGTTGGACCCTTACAGCGGATTGGAGGATCCAAAAAGCTATCTCGCAGCTTTTCTGATCGCTGCTGGAAGAGTCGAGTTGGATGAAGCTGATGAGGACGCAGGCTACTGCAAGCTTTTTTCGGAGAATCTATGTGGCCAAGCTCTAATGTGGTTTACCCAATTAGAGCCGGGTTCGATCAGCAATTTCGACGAACTATCAGCCGTATTCTTAAAGCAATACTCCATCCTTATGGATAAAAGCGTTTCAGATGCCGATCTTTGGAACTTATCGCAAGGATCTAATGAGTCACTTCGAGTTTTTATCACCAAATTCAAAGGAGTGCTATCAAAACTCCCAAGAATCTCGCAGCAATCAGCTTTATCTGCCCTACGAAAAGGATTGCGACATGATTCAAGGTTTAAAGAAGACTTAATACTTCATAAACCAGACACAATTCAGGATGCACTCTTCCGCGCGAATAATTGGATGGAGGTAGAGGACGAAAAAGAAAGTTTTGCCAAAAGGAATAAACAAGAAAAGCCGGCAATCACCGTCCTTACCAAGAAGTTCGAGTCTAGGGAGAGCAAAGGACCAAGGAAATTTGGGTCGCAACCCTTCAACAGTACCGTCGGAAAGCAATTCCAAGGGAAAGGAAGATCAAACACTTGGGTCCGTGATGAAAGTCTATATTGCGATATTCATAAAGTAACCGGGCATTTAACCAAGGATTGCAGCGTTCTTAAAAAGCACCTCGCAGAACTTTGGGCCAGTGGAGATCTTTCCAAATTCAATATAAAAGATTTTGTGAAGGAATACCACGAAGCGAAGGAAAACTCCAAAGATCAAGATTCCAAAAGACCAAGGTTATCCAACGAGGAAGAACCAAGGAGTTCAAAGGGTAAGATCAATGTGATTCTAGGAGGTTCCAAGTTTTGCGGAGATTCGATAAGTTCCATCAAGAAACATAGACGAAATATCCTACTCAAAGCAAGCTTAAGCGAGGAAGTCGATTTTCAAGGTACATCAATATCATTTAATGAAGAAGAAACGCGGTACCTCGAAAGGCCGCATGATGATGCTCTAGTCATTACCCTTGACGTGGCTAACTTCGAAGTATCAAGGATCCTTATAGATACA
The DNA here is from genome assembly GCF_000004255.2 of Arabidopsis lyrata subsp. lyrata. NCBI lineage: Eukaryota > Viridiplantae > Streptophyta > Magnoliopsida > Brassicales > Brassicaceae > Arabidopsis > Arabidopsis lyrata. Next base: position 19,309,673 of record NW_003302550.1, on the reverse strand, counting down.
GGCAGTTCGGTCGATTTGATCTTTTTAAGTACTCTAGAAAGAATGGGAATCAGCCGAGGAGACATAGTAGGACCCCCATCTCCGTTAGTTGCGTTCACAAGCGAGTCAGCCATGTCTCTCGGAACAATCAAGCTACCGGTCCTTGCCAAGAAGGTATCGAAGATCGTGGACTTCGTTGTCTTCGATAAACCCGCAGCTTACAACATCATCCTTGGGACTCCCTGGATTTATCGAATGAAAGCAGTCCCCTCTACATACCATCAATGTATCAAATTTCCAACATCAAATGGGGTGGAAACAATTCGGGGAGATCAAGAAGCTTCACGGACGTGTTACCTAACTAGCCACCGTATTAAGATTCAATAGCAACTAACGAAGCCCGTAAAAGAGGGACTAAGAACAAAATTTCCTAGCGGGCAGAAGAAAGATGATGTAGTAATCGAAGTGGTGTTGGAAGAAGACAAGCCGGACCGAAAAATTCGAATTGGAGCAACTCTGACTGGCCAAATAAAAGAAGCTTTGATCGAACTTTTAAAGAGAAACAAAACATCGTTTGCATGGTCAGCAGCAGACATGCCTGGTATAGATCCAAGTATAATTTGTCACAAGCTAAATGTAGATCCGAGCTTCAAGCCGGTGAAACAGAAAAGAAGAAAGCTCGGGGTGGAGCGAGCCAAAATAGTAAATGACGAAGTAGATAAACTTTTGAAGATAGGATCCATAAGAGAAGTGCAATACCCGGAATGGATAGCAAACACTGTCGTCGTCAAAAAGAAGAATGGGAAAGATAGGGTTTGCATCGATTTCACAGACCTAAATAAAGCATGTCCCAAAGATAGTTTCCCACTCCCGCATATAGATCGACTTGTAGAATCCACCGCTGGGAACGAGTTGTTAACATTCATGGGCGCCTTCTCGGGTTATAATCAAATAATGATGAACCCCGAAGATCAAGAAAAGACGTTATTTATCACAGATAGAGGTATATATTGTTACAAGGTAATGCCTTTTGGTTTGAAAAATGCAGGAGCAACTTACCAACGGTTGGTTAATAAGATGTTCCATAATCATCTCGGGAAAACAATGGAAGTCTACATAGATGATATGTTGGTTAAGTCGTTAAAGAAAGAGGATCACGTTAAGCATTTAGAGGAATGTTTTGATATTCTCAATAAATATCAAATGAAGCTGAACCCGGCGAAGTGCACATTTGGAGTCCCATCCGGAGAATTTCTTGGTTATATCGTGACAGAAAGAGGAATCGAAGCCAATCCAAATCAAATCAACGCCTTTCTGAACATGCCCTCTCCAAGAAACTTCAAAGAAGTACAACGGTTGACTGGGCGGATTGCGGCTCTGAATCGTTTTATCTCGAGATCAACAGATAAGTCGTTGCCTCTCTACCAAATTCTAAAAGGGAACAAAGGATTCCTTTGGGATGAGAAGTGTGAAGAAGCTTTTGGGCAGCTTAAAGCATACTTAACCACTCCGCCTGTATTGTCCAAACCAGAAGTGGATGAAAAACTTTATTTGTACGAATCGGTTTCAAACCACGCAGTTAGTGGAGTCTTGGTTCGGGAAGACCGTGGGGAGCAGAAACCAATTTACTATGTGAGCAAGTCAATGACGGATCCAGAAACCAGATACACAATGATGGAAAAACTCGCACTCGCAGTGGTGATATCGGCTCGAAAGCTACGCCCGTACTTTCAATCCCACCCGGTTGAGGTATTAACCAACCAGCCACTCCGAACAATACTTCATAGTCCAAGCCAGTCCGGACGATTGGCGAAATGGGCGGTGAAATTAAGCGAGTACGACATAGAGTTCAAAACCCGGATCAGTATGAAGGCTCAGGTCTTAGCAGATTTCCTGACCGAACTACCAATACCTGGAACGATAGAACAACCGGAGAACCAAACTTGGAAATTACACGTAGATGGGTCTTCAACAAAACAAGGATCCGGAGTGGGAATCAAGTTGGAGTCTCCGACGTCAGAAATTCTAGAACAATCATTCTGGTTGTTATTCAATGCCTCCAACAATGAGGCAGAATACGAAGCCCTGATTGCCGGACTTCGATTAGCACAAGGAGTTGGAGCTAAGGAAATATTGGCTTATTGCGATTCGCAATTAGTAGTTAACCAATTTAATGGAGACTATGAAGCCAAAGATTCAAGAATGGAAGCGTACCTCGAAGTGGTAAAGGATTTATCTAAAAATTTCTCGAAATTTGAATTAATCCGCATACCTCGAGGAGAGAATACAACTGCGGACGCGCTTGCCGCATTGGCGTCAACATCAGATCCTGAGTTGAAAAGAGTTATTCCAGTGGAATGCATTTCGGAGCGAAGCATTCAAGACAACAAAGAAACCCTCGTCATTACAAGATCTCGAGCGGCGGCACACGACCGTGGCGAACCAGAGATCGAACCACCACCCAACAAACGGAGGAAGTCAAGAGGATCAAATACATCTAACAAGGGACCCGTTGTCTTAGCTGAAGATGTGAGTTCAGAAACAGTATTAGAAACCGAATCGTTAATCGAGGAGGATGCTCTCGAACCAAACAAACATCCCGAGCCAGAGCCACGAGTATTTCACAAGGTTGACCAAATTCCGGCTAAAGACTGGGGGGCTGACTGGAGGGAGCCAATAAAGCACTACATCATGACAGGTGAGCTCCCAAAGAATAAATGGCAGGCCAGGAAAATGAAAGTCGTTAGCGTGAAATTTTGTCTGTCAAAGGATGCGCTATATAGACGAGGTGTCAGTGACCCTTACCTATTATGCATTTTTGGGCCCGAAGTCGAAATCGTCATGAGCGAGGTGCATGAAGGATTATGCGGGAGTCATTCATCAGGAAGAGCTATGGCTTTTAAAGTTAAAAGAATGGGGTATTTTTGGCCCACTATGATCACAGATTGTGTTAAGTTCGCCCAAAGATGCAAGCGCTGTCAACTCCATGCACCATTGATCCATCAACCGTCGGAATTATTCTCCTCCATTTCCGCCCCATACCCGTTTATGAGGTGGTCAATGGACATCATTGGACCATTGCACAAATCAACTCGAGGTGTACAGTACCTTTTAGTCCTTACGGACTACTTTTCAAAATGGATTGAAGCTGAGGCGTATGTTGGTATCAAGGATTCGGCGGTGAAGACCTTTATTTGGAAAAACATTATATGTCGACATGGAGTTCCATACGAAATAGTCACTGATAATGGACCACAATTCATTTCACACGAGTTTGATGCCTTTTGTGCGGACTGAGAATCAAAGTTAGCTATTCTACTCCACGATATCCGCAAGGAAACGGTCAAGCTGAAGCTGCGAACAAGACAATATTAAGCAATCTTAAGAAACGCTTAAGTCATCTAAAGGGAGGATGGTATGAAGAACTCCAACCCGTCCTGTGGGCCTATCGTACAACCCCTAGGCGACCTACAGGAGAAACTCCATTCTCTTTGGTTTATGGCATGAAGGCGGTAGTACCAGCTGAACTCAATGTGCCCGGACTTCGCCAAACAGAAGCACCGTTAAATGAGGAAGAAAATTCAGCAATGCTTAATGATTCACTAGATACCATAAATGAAAGGCGTGATCAAGCTCTAATTCGGATCCAGAATTACCAGCAGGCAGTAGCCCGGTATTACAATTCTAAGGTTAAAAGTAGGCCGTTCTTCATGGGAGATTATGTATTAAGGCGCGTCTTTGACAACAAAAAAGAAGAAGGTGCTGGTAAACTTGGTATTAATTGGGAAGGACCTTACATTATTACCGAAGTGGTTCGGAACGGTGTTTATAGGTTGAAAGACTTAGAAGACAATCCAGTCAAGCGACCTTGGAATGTGATCAACCTGAAGAAGGTTTATGTTTAGAGCTACATACATTGTTTATGTACATGAACTACGGTGTGGCTTGATCCCGAGATGGGTACGTAGGCAGCTCGAAAACGAGTTCAGCTATTAATAAAAATTTGTTTTATTTCTTTATTAAAGGAAAAAGGTTCGATTGTGCGAACAAATGAATAAAGGTTCGGCTATGCGAACATACAAGAGATTGGAAATAGAGCGTTATTTAAAAGACGGAATGTCCCTTATCGTACACTTCGGATTATGAAAATCTTGTTGACGAGCAGAACACTTCAACTCCTTGACTAGCAAGATCGAGGATCGGCATCATGCAGTCCGGAATTCGAGCAAAGTCAGAAATTCCAAGTTCAATCCACTCTCCGGGGTGAGATTCAAGGATGTGAAGATCTCTTGACACCGTAGTAAGCCTGCGTTGCATCCGGTTAATCCTCTTCCAGAGTCTCCTCTTTTCCGACATAAGCTTCCGGTGTTGAAGCTCAAGTGCCTCTATGAACGCCGTCGCTGTTCCTTGGTCTCTGATTGGGAGATCCCTGATCAAAGCACATGGGGCTCGGATCTGAGATCTCAAGAAGCCGCGAAGTGGAGGAGGCTGCCTGCTTGGCTCATTTGGAACATCTTCGTTTATCATTCTGATTCTGGAGAAGTCGGGCATAGATTCTGAACAGCGAAGATTGAACTCCATACCTACTAAAATGAAAAGAATGGTGAGAAGTAAAGGGAAATTGAGACTATAATTTATAGGAACGTCATATCCCTAACAAGCTGCGGATTCTATCCAATGAATGGAGTGATTCGCGGAGAGATTTATGCCCTCGAACGGATCCTGCATTAAAAGGCGCATCTCCGAGAATATTTGAAAAGAAAGGAAAGTTGCAAATATTTCCATAAATAAAAAGGGGCCGAAGCCCATTATGAGTTTGAAATAAGTGAAGAAGTTAGAGAACATTTATGGGAGAGGCTCAGGAACAGGCTCCTTCATCACCGGTTTAGTCTTCGAAGTGGACGCCTTGTTCTTGGCATCCACTTCGGAACGATCCCGAACGCGTTTTCGACTGTTGCTAGCCTCCTCCTCCAAATCGACTTCCTCTTCACTATCAGATGGAACGGTATGGACCTGAGCATTCACAGGACCCGGAACTCCTCTTGCACGGAGATACATCTGAAGCATCTTCGGGATCTCAGTAACAGAATCGAAATTCCGCCATTCCCATTGAAAGGGATCACTCTCCAAGGCCCGTATCTTCCTCTCCACCCGAGCGATGCGAGCCTCGAGCGTTTGCCTTTTGAGTCCCAGCCGCTGCCTCTCTTCACACAAGCGACGGTGTTTGTCGGCAACCTAGCATAAAGATGAATGAATAAGATGAAACAAAAAGTTTCTAATCAAAAACGACAGATATTTACCTTGTCGATAAAGTCGCAAGCCTCTTTCTTCTCCTTTGAAGGAAAGTGAAAGACGGCGTGAGGGAAGAGAACGCCGGCCGGTTCAAAGCCGTCGCCAGACAAGAAGAGTGGGCTGCCGGGATCGATGGGGGCTACTGTTTCGTTTTCCATTCTCGAAATATTTCTCAAGTAAGATTCTAAAATCGTGTTTAAATAAAGCTTGGAGGTAGGTAAGCCTTTATTTATAATGATTTAGGGTTTATCTTGGAACCATAAATCCATTAATGGTAGCGTGTCCGAATGGTTTAAACCATTTTTGGAAAATCGAGAAAAGGCAGTTATTGCATTAAAAGACGAGCCGTTTTCCTTAAGAAGGGAAAGAGCAACCGTCGCATTAACTACAAAAGTTTCTAAGGCCCAAGCCCAATAAATTTATCGAGTTGACTAAACCCGAAGTGGGGAACTCGCTTTAAGCCGAGCTCAGCTCTCGCATTCTAAAGAGAAAGGTCTGATCAGCCTAAAAATCTCGAAAGCATAACCACAAGGCCACAAAAGGTTAAAAGCGGACTTTGCAAACCCGCATATAAATTTTAACCAAACCCCCTTGGGTCGTAACCTAAAAAGGTTTAAAAGCCTCCTCAGGCAAATATCTTGTTCAAAAGAAATTATAAAGCCTCCTTAGGCCAAAAAACAAGTTCGAAATTGAGTTTAAACTAAATGGGACAGTCCCCAGTTTAAAGTGGACACAGCCACTACGGATTGACCTCCACCTCGGATCCCGGCTCAGCTTGATCAGATGAAGCTCCCTGACCACCCTCCGCGGTGCAACCAACCTCCGGAGTGACCTCTGGTACCATAGGAGCTACGGGCGGGACAACGTCTTCCGTCTCACTTGAGCCTAGAAATAATAAATCTAGTCAATCAAAGGTATAAGGTAAGAAAAGGTAAGCGTCAGGAGCAAAGCGTTACCTGCCCAGTCTAAACCCGATTCTCTTATAGGAGGTGATTCAGTAAAGAATTCCTCGAAATAAAGCGGGTTGAAGGTCGAAGTAGGAAGAGCTGCCAAGCGACTCCGTTTTCCGAAAGATTAGTTAACAGCTCGGTCCTTTCTTGCTCCTCGGAGAAATCTGCTTCATGGATTTGATCCAGCAGAATCAGGTTGCTTTCATGCTCCTTGATGTCTGACTCCAAGTCTGACCTAGCCTTCTCGGTTTGCATGAAGCGGATGGCCCCTTGGATCAATTCCATCCCGCGTCCCTTAACCTCCTTTCTGGCCTTCGAAGCCGACCTTGCTAACTCGGAATCACGCAACTTGGCTAACGCTTTGTACTTCGCGTCGAGCTCGATAAGTTGGTTGTTCAGGGTATCGGCGGTTGATTCGGATTCATGGAGTCTACCCTGAACACCAGAAAGTTCGTCCTGGAGTTTGTAATTCCGGTCGTAGTAGTCTTGCAGCTCCCCCTTTACCTGCGCCAGCTCGGATGTTAAACTATCAACCTTGTCCTCCAGATCGTGCTTGGAGCCAGCGAAAGAATTGAGTTCAGCCTCAAGAGCTGAGAATTTCTTCTTCCACATGTCAATCTCCTTCTCCCGTCCAATGACCAACCCTTCGTAATGTTCGATCATATCGTTAAGTTCGCTATGAGCCTGGCATTATAAACTCGGGATGGCGAGTCAGTTTGAAGAATGGCGATACATAAAAAAAAACAACAAAAAAAAAAAAAAAGAAGAAGAAAGGAACTAACCCGAGTTGAATGATAAGCGTGAAGCAAATAGCGTTCACGAATCGCAGGGCGCCATTTATTGAAGTCTGGCAAGATCGAACCCGATCGGGTCTTGAAGCATCGGAAGACGCTGCCTTCTTTCTCCATAGCTACGAAGAAGGAAGGGTTGTAAAAATTGGAATTTTAATAGAGACAAAAAAGTTTAAAGTATGTGTAAATCGCCAAACCTGAAAGCGATTTGACTTGAGGGACAAGAGCAGGCTTCAACCTCGAGGAAGCATCTCGAGATTCAGAATCTCCCCTTTTAGGGGATGCACTCCGAGCAGTCTTTTCGCTGACGGGCTGGGAAGAAGAAGACATGTCGACAGGTCGGGGAGGACCCATTGGTTCAGTAGGAGGGGATGATCGAGGTGAACGGTCAGTCCGGGCCCTTGATTTCTCCCTTCGCGGAGACGAGTCATCACGGGACGACTTGTCCCTCTTCTTACGAACCAGATTCTTAAGTGGTTCGTTGCTGAGATCGTCTCGGGAAGGGCGAGGAGAGTCACGACGAGGAGACCGCTCTCTCCGAGGAGAACGTTCGCCGCGGCGCTCGCGGCGAGGTGTCAACCTATAAGCAGCAACGGATCTGGCTTCCTCGGAGCTGTTGTCATCAACCAGCAGGGTCCTGCTATAATCTTTTTTGTCGATGGCGGCCGCAAGGAACGCCTTGTTTTCATCACAAGCCTCTGCTATTGGCTTGGAGAGTTTCTTACGCTGGGCAGCGAGGGCCCGAGCTGACATTCCCCGAGTTGAGGGAGGAGGCGGAAGACGATGAAGTAGATTGGGAGGACTCATCCTGAGTTTTCGGTTGGCCTCGACAAATCGGTCGAGGGTGAAAGAATTCCAGAGGGTTTCCCCTTCAAGGATTGTTTTGAAGAACTTGACAAATTCTTTGTTCGGAAGAGTTGTAGCGATGAGAGCTGCGAAATGAAACAATGAATTTGGTCAGTAAAGAAATAATAATGAACAGGAAAGGAATATACGACCTAGTCTCTACCAGGTTTCGTAGACCACTTCGATGGGAGTACATCGGAAAGATTCCCAATCGAAGCAGGAGTTTTCTTAATCAAAAACCAAGGATGATGCCAGTTTTCATCTTTGTTCGGGAGGTGCGAAATAACGTTTCTATTGGCATTTGGGTATGCCGAGAAGTATCCTGTTTTCTTTGACGAAATCCTCACACTTAGAAGTTCATTCAGCTCGGGGACTCCAATGACGTAGCCGGCCTCCGCCGCAACGGTTATAATTCCGAGGATGGTTCGGAGGAGATTGGGGGTTAATTGAGGTAAGGCGATCTCGAGAGCCGCCAAGAATCGAACTAGGGCTTCGGGAAGGGGGAAGGTCAGTCCGCAGCCCTTGAAGTAAATTTCGTAAACACAAAAGTAGCCGACACGGTGGTTCTCCGGGGATTCCGTAGGGTCGGCTATTTGCGCCTCCGCTATGATTTCAGGAGGAATTTGACAGAGCCCCTTTAATCGCTCAAGGGACTGAAGAGTGCAGGTGGATTTGTAATGAGGACCGGCAATATCGTTAGGACGAGTGCATTCATCATTACTAGAGCGCCTCTCGTCGTAAGAAGGAGATTCAGGTCTCTCGGAATAAAAAGTCATCGGAGAAAAATGAAAAATTCAAGATTCGGCGAAGAGAGTTTTCGTGAGGAAAGGTAGAGAGAGGTTTTTGATTAAAGCGCAAAAGTAAAAGAAAAGAGTAATGGTGAAAAGAAGTTACCTCAAGCTAATGATGAAACCGCCTCGGAAGTTGTGTGGGAAGTGGGAAGGTTTTTTCCCGTTTTAATAGTAATTAATTAATACACGGTCATAATGATGACAGATGTCAATCGGGTAAAAATGGTTAGTGCCGAAATTAAGGGAATGATGAGATTTTCGGCGGGAAATCAGGAAGATTCTCGGGCGCAATCTTTGGTCATTTAAAGCATTTAAAGTCCTCCGAATTGGAATGACACTTCGAAGGACTTGGGGGCTAATTGTTGGTGTCGGATCCCGCACCAGAAGTCCGGGACCAACCAAAGATTGCCACGTAGACAGGGTAATGGCCCGTAAAGGGCAAAACCCGTTGAGCCCATGAGCCGAAGGAACGGTCGAAGTGGTTGTCACCACTTCGAGAATCCGAAGTGACTGCACTGTGGTACGAGTTCGGTGTAGAAGACACGGGTAAGTCAGTTCGAGGAGACTTGGGCTGAAAAGGCGAGGCCCAAGAAGATCAGAGTCAACTCAAATTCAAACGTTGAGCATTAAAGTAGAAGAATCAAAACGGACGCATTTAAGAAGGAATAATTGTACTTAATTGTTCATTTTAATGTCGTTTCTCTATGTATAAATAAAAGGCCAATGACCATGTAAAAGGGGATCGGCCTCTTGAAAAAGAAAGAATAGCAATTTTTGTAGCAATTCATAAGCTTTTTACATATTCATTTTTTGTCCCTCAAGAATAATCTTTCCTACTTAATAAAATACTTGAGTGTGTGAATCCGACATCCACAACAGACACTTTTAGCTGACGAATCTCACCTCGCGCCTCCAATAAGCTCACTTTGTGCTAACCAAATGGCTTTTTTCATCTACCAAATTGATGAAACCATGAACACCACATATGAAGAATCTTCTACCCGGATTTTCATTTGTCCATGCCTTCGTAACCGTCGTTTCCCTACCACAATTGCAAAGAGGACCCTAACTACGGCTAATTGAATTTGCATCAGAGCTTGAACTTTGGCTCATCATTCTTGTAAAAAAGAATCTTATAAATTAGGGTTCTGTGATCCCAAATCGATTTGGGGGAATTGTATAAGGGCAACATTGTCTTTAGTTAAGATAATTTAACCACGTGGGGTTAAGATTTAACCATGTTAGCTATTCCGTTAGCCAAAGTAACAGTCGTTAACTCGCAGGTAGAAAATTACCAAGTTTAAAAACACCAAGCTTTTAAAAGACAACAAAAATTAAATAAGGAATTTTTATGCCAATTTTAAAAGTATAGGTATTAAACGGCCAAATAAAAAATAAATGACAGTTTTTTCAGATTTTTTTCCGAACAAAAATATTTGAAATTTTTTTGATCGACTAAAACATAAACAATGAGATTGGGATGAAGCGAACACAATTTCGAAACTCCCTTAGTTAAGAGAAACCGAGACTGAAAACCAAAGTGGAAAAAAAAAAGAGAACTAGCTAAACTATAGCTTGACGAGAAAACGAGACGGAAATACTTTCAACGATAGCCCAAAACAAGAGAAGCAGATAAAATAATTACATTAAAATTAAGTTGATTTAGCTATTGATAGTTAACAAAATTATTTACCGATTTGTTCCCATTTTCAGTAATAATCTTACAAGATAGATTAGAATTAGCATTATTGGAAATCATGTGTGTGTGTTTACATGTATGGAAGTGTGCACGTCATGCATGCATGATGCATGTGAGTATACAATCAAAAAAAAAAAAAAAAAAAACTAATCAAGATATAACAAATTGCATGTGATTATACGAATATTACATTGAAAAATAATTGGCAGCTCATTTTAGTTATATATACTCATGTGAGCTACATACGTAACGTTCCCATCTTCGATCACCAGTCATCAAAATTAACCTCTTATTTTATTTTATTATCATCTCAAAATAAAATCTTAAATTTTGTTTAATAATCGTAAATCTTTTAGATAAAAACTTTAACGCCAATTGTTTCCAAATAAGATATTGTAATTGGTGTATAAAATGTTGATAATCTATAGTCTATCTAGAAGATGTAAAAGGTATATCAATTCACATAAAATAATAATTAAAGTCGTTATAGAACTTTATTATTATAAAAAACGAGAGTGACCACCTTTTTTTATTAATTTCCATGAGAAGAGGGAGTCATGTTTGGCTGGATCTCACCTAAATCTCACATTCCCATACCTTCTTCCTCTTCTTACGCACATGATTCTCTCTTTTGTTTTACATTTATATTATTGTTTTCTTTAACTGTTTTATATGTTTATATGCGTATGAATATGATAATATATGTTTCCCAAACCAATTCCTTGTCTTTTTCTAACGTCGACCAAACATTGTCTAGAGACAAAACATTTTGCTTTGCCTTATGACCATATTGATAAATGTTTTTATCGAAACTCGGATATATCTAAATTTGTTTTAGATAATCTATAAAGTTATAGTATGATATAGAAAAATATCTATCTTATTAAAGATTAGGTAAAGTCAATTATTTTTTTGGTACACAATTGGGTTATAATGATAGATTCTGCCACCTACCTGCCTAAAACATGTCACATGTCTCCTCCCTTATCTTATTCTCCTTTTTATATTTCTTTATTTAGTTATCAATTTGTTTCTCTTCCAATCAGTTGCTTCTTCACATTCCTTTTCGTGTTTGCGTCTATAGTAATACTACTATAATTAATTTAGTGTTGTAGACCGCATGGTCGGATGGACTCCATAACCGTGGGCCTAATCTATATTCTAGAAGGCCCATGTCCATGTTCTAGAGGATTCTCCTTATGACGGTCTATGTTATACTTAGTGGGCTTTTGGGCTTTAGGGTTTACTAGCCCAATGGAGATTTGTCTCCCCTTGTCATGTATAAATATGTATTGAAACCTCATTCATTAATCAATAAGAACAACAAGTTCTATAACACGTTATCAGCACGACTTGCTCTTAACGAAAACCCTAAAACCCTAACCCTAAAAATTGCCGTACTGTTCATCGCCTTACTGTTCATCGCCGACACTGTTCATCGCGATACTGTTCATCGCCGTACTGTTCATCGCCGTACTGTTCATCGCCGACACTATTCATCGCGGCACAGTTCATCGCCGACACTGTTCATCGCCGACACTGTTCATCACCGGCACTGTTCATCGCGACACTGTTCATCGCGACACTGTTCATTGCGGTACTGTTCATCGTGGTACTGTTTGCGGTTCGTTGCAGCAGCGTGAGTTACCGAGGTCTTTAGCTCCCGGTTCTAGTCCATACAACCCCATAAGGTGAAAGGTAACATCAAAACCCTAAAGCTAAAGAACCAACAATTGAACTTGAAAGTTAAGCAAAGAGAAACCCTAAAACGAATGATGATTGATTAAGTGATTGCTTTGCTTGTATGATTCGATTGCTTGCTTGATCCGATTGCTTGTTTGCCCGATTGTTTGAATCGTTAAGGTTGCTAGAAAAAGTTGATTATCGCTTAAACCAAACTCGCCTAAGTTGCTAGAGAAGTTTTAATTATCTAAACCTAAAAATCGCAAATCGAAAATACATAAAGCTAATAACCGAAACTTTAAAGGTCTAAAAAACCTAAAACTAAAACGAATCTAATCCAAAAATTCCATAAGTTTAAATCGGCTTGATTGAAATTGTTTAGGTCGTTAGATTGTTTGCTCCTTTGATTGATTACATGCTTAACACCCTAAAACTAAAATTGCATGAACCCTAGAAAACTTAGAAAAGATAATCCTAAAAGAAATCTCAAAACCCTAAAACCTAAAATCCTAAATAATATAGGAAACCCTAAATAATAGGAAATCTTTAAAACCCTAAATCTTAAGAAAATCTTAAAACCCTAAATCTTAGGGATAATATGAAATATTAAAATATTAAATAAAATATGGAATCCTAAATTCCTAAATATAATAGGAAATCTTAAAACCCTAAAATCCTAGTTAAAATAGAATATCTTAACAACCCTAAAATCTTAAATAAAATAGGAAATTCTAAAACCCTAAAATCTCAAATAAAATAGGAAACCTTAAAACCCTAAACCCTAATTAGGAAATCTTTAGAAAATCCTAAAAGGGAAGTCAAATCCTTAAGTAATCGATTCATAGTTCGGTTTTAAAACCGCATGACAATAACGATTACATGATATTAACTCAAATTCCCCTTTTGCTTATAGATGTCGAAAACAAAGAACCTCAAGTTTTCTGCACTCAATGTTTCCGGCGACAATTACTTACAATGGGCATTGGACATTAAGATAGCCCTTGAATCCAAAGATCTCGCCGAGTGCATTATGGAAAACAACGAGTGTGAGAAGAGGTCGAAGTTTAAGGCGATTGCGTTTATACGCCATCATCTAGCAGAGAGCCTTAAGAATCAGTACCTTACTATTGAGGATCCTCTCGACCTTTGGGTCGAGTTGAAGAATCGATACGATCACCAAAAGACGGTACTCTTACCGAAAGCCCAATATGATTGGAAAAACCTCAGGATCCAGGATTTCAAATCCGTGGAGGAGTATAACTCCGAGCTTTTTAAGATTGTCTCAATCCTGAGGCTATGTGGTGAAAAGGTGACTGATGATACCTTGCTTGAGAAAACATACTCAACATTCCACCCTAATAATGTGGTACTTCAGCAACAATACCGTGGAATGAAATTCAAAACATATGCAAGTTTGATCTCCTGCTTACTCCTTGCTGAAAAGAATAATGAGCTATTACTAATGAATAGCTCAATGAGACCTCCAGGATCCACACCGTTGCCGGAAGCCCATAAGGCCGAAATAGCCAAAGAACCTCGAGAGACCAAAGAAACCAACTACGTCCATAGAGGGTATCATGGTCGTGGCCGTGGTAGAGGACGTGGTGGTGGTCGTAGCAGCTATGGCCGAGGAAACCACCATGGTGGTAGAGGCCGTGGGAACAATGGTCGAGGTCGTGGCCGCGGGATCTTCAAACCGCAACACAAGGCCAAGTCCGTTTGCCATAGATGCGGAATGGACAATCATTGGGCTAAGACGTGCAGGACATCTAAACATCTAATCGATGCTTATCAAGAAATGATAAAGAAGAATTCCGAAGCCAATTTGGCTCATCTCGATGGTGATGGAGATTTTGACCATGAGAACGATGACCAATTGGAATATGAGACTTCGGATTGCTTAAGAGAGGAAAATTAAATTCGACATCTTGTGTTTTAATTTGCTTTATGCTTTAATTTACTTTATGTTTCCATGCTCTATGTTTTTGAATTCTATTCTATGTCTTTGAATTCTATTATTTCTTGGATTTAAATTTAAAGTTTAATTTGCCTTTAATATAATCGTTTACTTTATTATCTAAGACATATTTCTTGTCAATGGCCGATGACAAGAATATACTTGTGGTGGATAGTGGATCGAGCCACACAATTTTAAAAGACAAAAGATACTTTATAAATCTAACATTGAAAAATGCCAATATTAGCACCATAGCGGGTATAGCTAGTCTTATTGAGGGCCATGGTCAAGCCCATATCCTTTTATCAAAGGGCACACATCTTGAAATAAGCGATGCCCTATATTCACCCAGCTCGAAGAGGAGCTTGTTAAGTTTCAAAGATATAAGATTGAATGGTTTCCATATTGAAACAAAGGGTGAAGGGAACAAAGAGATCACCCAAGGACATAAGAAAGTCCTAGAGACTATACCCGCATTATCCACTGGTCTCTACTATGTTAAAATCGATATGATCGAAGCTAATATGGCAATGAACAAAGAGTTCATCGAGAAATTCACTTTATGGCATGACCGGCTTGGCCATCCGGGTCATAGTATGATGCGTAAGCTTATGATAAATTCAAAGGGGCACACCCTAAAAGAGAAAAGAGTTATCCCTAAGAATCTCACGTGTGAAGCATGTTCACAAGGGAAACTCATTATAAGGCCATCACCGGCTAAGGTAAATAAAGAGACCTTAAAATTTCTGGAAAGGATACAAGGAGATATATGTATGGTCCTCATTGATGCATCGACAAGATGGTCGCATGTTTGTCTCCTATCTACTAGAAACCAAGTGTTTGCTAGGTTATTGGCCCAGATAATAAGACTGCGAGCCCACTTTCCAGATTTTCCGCTTAAGACTATACGTCTAGACAATGCCGGTGAATTCACGTCCCAAGCGTTTAATGACTACTGTATGTCCATGGGGGTAAGTGTGGAACATCACGTAGCACATGTACATACACAGAATGGATTAGCGGAATCCTTCATTAAACGAATTCAATTGATCGTTCGACCATTACTCATGAGGTCGAAGCTTCCAGTAGCCGCTTGGGGACACACTGTTTTACATGCATCAGAGCTTATACGCATAAGGCCATCTAGTGAACATAAATATTCACCATCCCAATTACTCATGGGTCATGAGCCAGACATATCCCATCTAAAGACTTTCGGGTGTGCCGTATATGTACCGATTGCTCCACCACATAGAACAAAGATGGGACCTCAAAGGAGGATGGGAATATATGTTGGATTTGATTCTCCCACCATTATTAAGTATCTAGAGCCAACTACGGGTGATCTATTTAAGGCTAGATACGCGGATTGTCATTTGAATGAATCCGAATTTCCTACTATAGGTGGAGAGACGAACAAGCTGGGTAAAGCAATAAAAGAAATATAATGGAATCAAACATCCTTAAATTGGCAAGATCCTCGGACTCTGGCATGAGAATCAGAGGTCCATAAGATTATACATTTGAAAAGCTAGCTAATCAATTGCCAGATTCCTTTGCTGACCCAAAGAAAGTTACAAAAACGTACATACCAGCTTGTAATGCACCAGTACGTATTGATATCCAAAAGGGAATCAATGAAATTGCTACCGAGTCTAACACACAAAAGAAACGTGGTAGACCAATAGGTTCCAAAGATAAAAATCCTCGAAAATCAAAGAAAGGTGCAATAGAAATCCGAGGTTACTAAGGAAACCATCCCAGACATGGAGATAAGGCCGGCCGGCTCTAAGGTACAGGTACCATATAATGTAGCTTGGGACGCCAAGCTGCAAAGTATTAAAGGTCCTGACCATAATAAATCTCAAATCGATTATATCATGTCTGGAACATAATGGAACATATAAGAAATGTCGACATAAGATGATTTTGCATGCAAGGTAGCACTTGAATTTATGAATATAAATGAGGATCAGGAGCCCACGTCTATACTAGAGTGCACTCAAAGACTTGATTGATTAAATGGTACAAGACCATAAAACGTGGAGCTAAGAATCATTAAGAAAAGGAATGAGTTTGGTCCGACCTTAAGGACACCATTCGATGTAAAAACCAGTAGGACACAAATGGGTCTTTGTGAAGAAGAGAAATGAGAATAATGAAATCGTGAGATATAAGGCACGGCTTGTAGCACAAGGATTCTCACAAAGACCGGGGATAGATTATGAAGAAACATACTCCCCTGTGGTGGATGCTAAGACATTTAAATTTTGCTAAGTCTGGCTATATAAAGAAAAAGACTTGATTTGCGGCTAATGGATGTAATGCCTGCATATTTATATAAGTCCACTGGATGATATATATGAGATTACCAGAGGGTATTGAGCTCAAAGATAAAGATAAGAAAGGGTCTCGAGACCAATACTGCATAAGGCTGAACAAATCGCTTTATGGACTGAAACAAAGTGGACGCATGTGGTACAATAGATTAAGCGAGTACCTAGTCAGAGAAGGTTATAAGAATGATCCCATCAGTCCATGTATCTTCATAAAGAAATTTGCAAACGAAGGGTTTGTGATAATAGCAGTATATGTGGATGATTTGAACATCCTTGGAACCTCTGGGGAAATCGCCCAAACAGTCAAATATCTAAAGAAAGAATTCGAGATGAAAGACCTAGGCAAGACAAAATTCTGTTTGGGATTGCAACTTGAGTACGTGAATAATGGAATCCTTGTGCATCAAAAGGCATATACTGAAAAAGTACTCAAGAGATTCAATATGGACCAGGCCCACCCATTGAGCAGCCCAATGGTGGTGAGAAGCCTTGGATTGGATAGTGATCCATTCGGTCCAAAGAAGGACGAGGAAGAAGCTCTAGGTCCTGAAGTGCCATACCTCAGTGCCATAGGAGCGTTAATGTACTTGGCTAGCCACACTAGACCAGACATATGTTTTGCCGTCAACCTCCTTTGTCTAAATTTAGTTCATGATCAACCCAAAGGCACTAGAAAGGTTTGAAGGAAGGTAAAATCAGATTATGGCATGGTCAATAAATAGGAACTACGTGTGGCTTGATCCCTTCCAAGGGTACGTAGGCAGCCTTCTTCAAGGCGCAGCTACTACAACATCAAAGACCATCATATGAGGAGACAACACAGCCTGTATCGCTCAGCTCAAGGACGGCTACATCAAGGGAGATCGGACGAAGCACATTCTAACCAAGTTCTTCTTCACGCATGACTTGCAAAGGGATGGAGAAGTTCGAGTGGTACAAGTTCGATCCAGCGACAACTCAGTCGATCTCTTCACCAAGGCGTTACCAACATCGACATTGAGGAAGCTCACGCATCAAATTGGAATGCGGAGACTTAAGGACTTGCAGGGATGACCAAAACAAGGGGAGTAATACGTGCTGTACTCTTTTTCCTTAACCATGGTTTTGTCCCAATGGGTTTTCCTGGTAAGGTTTTAATGAGGCAGCATCCCCGAGCGTATTACTGAGATCCTTTGGCATCTACACGGTTATGTCATCCAAGGGGGAGTGTTGTAGACCGCATGGTCGGATGGACTCCATAACCGTGGGCCTAATCTATATTCTAGAAGGCCCATGTCCATGTTCTAGAGGATTCTCCTTATGACGGTCTATGTTATACTTAGTGGGCTTTTGGGCTTTAGGGTTTACTAGCCCAATGGAGATTTGTCTCCCCTTGTCATGTATAAATATGTATTGAAACCTCATTCATTAATCAATAAGAACAACAAGTTCTATAACATTTAGTTGGTACCGAAAAAAAAACTAAAAATAAAGGAAGAATTTTTTTTATATTAAAATTGCAATTAATATGGAGTACATAATTTGGTATTTTGGTTGAAATAAACCGCTTCTATTTTGCCAATTAAAATGATACCATATTTTGGGTTCATTAGAAATTCTGATGAAGTATCCGATAATTTAACTCATCCAAATTTATTGGATAGTGAAAGTTAGAATCACTTTTTAGTTATAAACAAAAGTAAAATATAAACTAACAACTAAAATGTTAAATGAAAAAATTATTTAACATAGTGAACGAGATATTTGTTGAAACTTGCTAGTTGCAACAATATGGTCCCCATTATAACCTAATTCAAGTTTCTAGAAGCCTTTCCTAAAAATACCAATATCTATCTATATCTACATGTAAAAATGGATAACGGTTGATCCATAAGAACCAAAGCCATGTTCACATTTCACTCCTGCTGGATTTATGCTTCTACATTTGACAAAATAAAATTAGTTTATTTTCAACAGAGGTGAAATATTTTGATATTTCTATGTCCACAAAATTATTTTGGTCACCAAAATAAATATTTATCATTTTTCTTTTCTTTTTCAAGATATATATATGAACAAAAACCAAAAGAAAATAGCAAAGAAACTGAAGTAATAATTTCTATAGTTACCCAAAAGGACTCACAAAAAAAAAAATCTAAAAACCCCATTTTTGGGAATTTCAACAAATTATTACAACTGTGACAAACGCGCCGTCATCAGCTGATCCCGCCACGGCTTCGAATCAGCCGATGACCCGGCTCCAACTACCCGAACTGACCCGGATCCAAACCCGAGAGTTAAATCCAAATTCAGCTCTATTTTTCTTGAATTATCACTATTATAACACTCCCCATTCTGCCGGAGATCCTCATCCGTCGTCGTACCACTAGTCGAAGCTCCATTATCGGAGGAATTTTCCGTCTTCAGTTTAACGGCTAAATTGGAAAAAGAATACTCAACGGCGTCGTTTTGACTAGGAACAACAGTCTGAAACGGCACCGTTTTGGAATCGTTAATCGGACGATGAGTTTGTGGATCAATCCCATGACTTAGAAGCTTCCTTTTAATATGAGTGTTCCAATAATTCTTGATTTCATTATCTGTTCTTCCTGGTAATCTTCCAGCAATCAATGACCATCTGCAAAAACATAATCAAATTCAAATGAATAACAAAAACAGAGGAATCAAAAAAGTGAAATACTCTGTTTTTATTTCTCTCTGTTTCCAAGAAAGTTCAAATCTTTTTCCCGGGAAAGTTGAAACAAGAAGAGAGGTGAGGAAAAAAAAAGTGACCCAGTTTCTATTTTCTCTCTGTTTCCTAGAAAGTTCGATTTTTTTCTCGGAAAAGTTAAACGAAGAAGAGAAGTACTCTGTTTCTTACTTGTTGCCGAGTAAGCTATGGAGTTTGATGATGATTTGATCTTCTTCATCAGTAAAATTACCACGTTTAAGATCAGGACGAAGGTAATTAATCCATCTCAATCTACAACTTTTACCACAACGTAACAATCCAGCGGATTTAGGAAGAGAACGCCAACAACCTTCACCGTGATTACGAATATAATCGACGAGACGTTGATCTTCTTCTTTAGTCCAAGCTCCTTTGTTTGTGTGAGCTTTTTCACAACAAGGAGATCTTCCCATGGTGAATGAAGAAGAAGATGGTGTAAGAGAAGAGAGAAGAGATCAAAAGATGTGAAGAGAGTTTGGGTTATATATAAAGGAGGTGACTTTGACTAAGTTTGGTACATGTACATGTGACCATATGGAGATAAAGTGAGGCTGTGCTTTGCTGTGTTGTGTGGGGAATGGAGATTAGGTAGGTAAGTAAGTAACCTTCTTTTCCTTTTTTCTTGTCTCCTTACTTTTTCTCCTTAGATTTTGCTTTTTGTTTTTTTTTTTCCTTTCTTCTCTTTTTTGATCTGATAATTAGTTGGGAGTTGAGACAAATAGAAAGCAAAAACCAAGAATTTTAAGGCCCAAAATTATATATATGAAACTGTTATAAAAGAGTATTTGATTTTATAGTGGATATATAAATATTTAATGATGAGAAAATTATACCAGCAGAAGGATCGTGATACTGAATAATAAAGAGATGAGAGGGAGAGAGATTATTGCTTCTCTTATAATTGAAGTAATGCGAGTTGTGATTTTACATCGAACGTTCATCGTTCTATTTATAGAGAAAATTATAAGTTACTATGCATGCATAGTGACGGTGGGCTCCACATCAAAATTATAAACAACACACGGTTGCGCCTAATGTTTGATTTGAAGCGCATGATATATTTGACTTTCTTAACACTCCCCCTTGGAGACCAGTGTCACTATGTCTCTTGCGTAATATCTTCTGTTGCCTCGTTAAAAATATTTCTAGGAAAACCCGGTGGGAAAAACCATAGTAGGTAAAAAGAGTGCAACCGCGCAAGCTCCCCCTCGAATGATCAGGATCATAACTTACAAGTCTTGTTGACGACGCATTCCAATGTTATGAACATGTTTCCTGAATATAGAGGTGGGTAATGATTTCGTGAAGAGATCCGCAGAATTCTCGGATGATCGGACATATTTTACTTCAATGTCTTTATTCTTCACGAGCTCTTGGGTGTATGAAAAGAACTTCGGAGGGATATGTTTGGTTCTATCGCTTTTGATATATCCTTCCTTTGTCTGAGCAACACATGCAGCATTGTCTTCATATAAGATAGTTGGCTCTGTATTCAGACTAATTCCACTACTGGTTTGAATATGTCGACTTATTGATCTTAGCCATACGCATTCTCTACTCGCTTCATGGAGTGCGATGATTTCAGCATGATTCGAAGAAGTAGCTACAAGTGTCTGCTTCTGAGAACGCCATGATATAGCAGTACCTCCAATCATGAATACGTATCCTGTTTGGGATCGAGCTTTGTGTGGATCTAATAAATATCCTGCATCTGCAAATTTCTATACATCTCTTGCAAGACACGGTGTTCTTTATGAAAAGTAAGGTAAGTCTTCTCGAGCATTTCAGTTTCAGTAATAGGCTTACCACAATACTTTAATTGTGATACTATCCTCAGCATAGCGGAATTATATTCCTACACTTTCTCAAAGTCCTGGAACCTCAAGTTTTTCCAGTCCTCTAACGCATGAGGGAGAGTTATTTCTCTCTGGTTGTCAAACCGTGCTTTTAAAGCTTGCCACAGCTCTGCTGGGTCTTTTATGTGAGCATAGTCATGCGTCACATTTTCATCGAGATGCTTTCTCAAAAATATTATCGCCTTTGCCTTATCTTTTGGAGGCGATAAATTTTCCGATTTTAAGGTCTCGGATAATTCTTGCGACTCAAAATATAGTTCCACATCAGTGGTCCATGCTATGTAGTTTGCGCCAGTAATTTTGAGAGCCGGAAATTTAAGCTTCTCAATGTTTGCCATTTAATTGTTATCTAAAATAAAAACATGGAATATTATTAGAAATATTTATTTAATTTATTTTAAAACATATTTAAAATGAACCGTTTACATTAATAATGCAAGCGATTACAAAAAGAAAAAGCGTACAAACAAGTAAACTAATGTTCAAACGAAATTCTTGCGGAGTAAAATCTACAACGCAAAGATTATAAATACACAAAATAATGATTCCAAAAGCAAATATTAAAAGTAATCGAAACATTCTTCAAAACTTCAAAACTTCAAAATTCTTCTTCTTTTTTTCGGAGAGAGTTTTTAGAGATATAAAAAATTTTGTTTTGATGAAATGAATGAGAAAATGAATGTATTCATAGATTGAAAAATACTATTCCTAGCCGTTGGAAAAAGTTGAATATTTTTTTTTTTTGAAAAAATTTTGAAATTTTTCTTTGAGACCGTTGGCGGAAAAAGATTTAAACAAAAATTAATCTGAAAAATTAGAGATCAATCAAACAAAAATTATCGATTCAGATAAAAATATTTATACAGATGAATAAACCTTCTTGTATAATAATCATAATATAAACAAATAATTCACGGTGATATTATGGTCATGGAGTCATTCACATAGAAACAGTAAATAAATATGTGGCGGCTCAGCCGACCGGTAGCAGAAATCAATATTTAAAGCAGTGCATAAAATAAAGGCGGCTCAGCCGACCGGTAGCAGAAATAAATATTTAAAGCAGTGCATAAAATTAAGGCGGCTCAGCCGACCGACAACAGAAATAAATATTTAAAGCAGTAAATAAAATTTCAGGTGGCTCAGCCAACCATTGATAGAAAATTATTAATTAGGGTGCATGAGGTAACATATATATATATATACATATATAGTTTCTTTTATTTATTTATATAATTTTCTTTTCTCTTTTTTTTCTCTTTTCTTTTTTTTTTCTCATATTTTTTTTTTTTTTAACGAAGCGACATACCGCCCGGTATAATACCGTATTTTTTTTTTCAGCGATCATAGAGTGATCGTGCTGATAACGTGTTGTAAAAGAGTATTTGATTTTATAGTGGATATATAAATATTTAATGATGAGAAAATTATACCCGCAGAAAGATCGTGATACTGAATAATAAAGAGATGAGAGGGAGAGGGATTATTGCTTCTCTTATAATTGAAGTAATGCGAGTTGTGATTTTACATCGAACGTTCATCGTTCTATTTATAGAGAAAATTATAAGTTACTATGCATGCATAGTGACGGTGGGCTCCACATCAAAATTATAAACAACACACGGCTGCGCCTAATGTTTGATTTGAAGCGCATGATATATTTGACTTTCTTAACAGAAACCTGTTTTTTTTTCTCTATCTTAAAATAATTAATTTTTAAATAAACGACGTCGTTTGAAAGAGTTCCGAATCGTTTAAGTAAATTGTTTTCTTTTTAATGTGAAGATTTCATTCCAAAAGAAAAATTACATACTAATCTAGTGCTTACAAAAGCTAACCATTATCACATGAACAAAAGACGGATTAAGAAAATAACTGAAAAACGGAAAGAATAAAAAAACGACTAAAATAAACAAGAAGGAGAGAAGAAGAATGCAAGCTAGGCCATGGAAAGGTCAAAGGTCGTTTGAAAGAGTTCGGAATCGTTTAAGTAAATTGTTAGTTAGCAAGTTGTCATTTTTTTTTTTTTTTTTTTTTTTTTTTTGGTAAACATAAACTGTTAGGGTAAACTTTTTATAGTGACAGACCCCACCGCAAAGCGGCCCCATATCCAGGAAAAACTCCACCTCCAGCCTGGACCTACAGGTTAGTATACACCGTTTGCCCCTACTTGTATGGAGGAGTTTTTATTTGGAGAGGTTCAGTACCACCGTGGTGACAGAGAGACTCGAATTCGAGACCTCTGGCACTCATCTGTGAGAAGGAAATACCACTAGGATACCATCACTTCTCCAAAACTGTTAGGGTAAACTTTTTATAGTGACAGACCCCACCGCAAAGCGGCCCCATATCCAGGAAAAAACTCCACCTCCAGCCTGGACCTACGGGTTAGTATACACCGCTTGCCCCTACTCGTATGGAGGAGTTTTTATTTGGAGAGGTTCAGTACCACCGTGGTGACAGAGAGACTCGAACTCGAGACCTCTGGCACTCATCTGTGAGAAGGAAATACCACTAGGATACCATCACTTGTCATATTTGATTAACGATATCTATGTAAATATAAGTTTACGATCATGTTTTTGTTGTTCATGTAGAAAACTAAAATTTTACTTTAGTTCATATAGTTTTCTGCATAACACCTTAATTTGTGTATATAAAATTATGAAACCGTACTTGATGGTGCAATCGATAGTTTTTGTGGTTTCGTTGATAATATATTTCACTAATATGAACATGTTTTCTGTAAGAAAATCTTCAATATTATCTGACGACCGGACATTTTTCACTTCAGATTCTTTGTTCTTCTATAATTCTTTGGTAGATGAATTTTGGTTTAGAAGGATATGGTTGGTTCTGTCTTAATTGATATATTCTTCTATCATCTAGGTAAAACATTCAGTATTAATTGTCTTCATATAAAATCCATGGTTCCATATTTATTTGGATTCTACTACTTTGATTGAATGTGTTGTTGAATTGATCTAAACCATGACTTGGATTCTACTACTTTGATTGAATGTGTTGATTAATTGATTATGGAGAGCGGTGAATTTAACATGATTTGAAGCAGTTGTCATAAGATATGCGTCTTCTGGTAAGTTTTTTAGACTTGCCCGGTTCTTGGGGTTTCCGTATTGCTGCTACATGCCTACATAACTTCATACAGTCATCAGTTGCACCCTAACTCAAAACCAATTCCGCAAATGTGATAAAAAAAAAAAAAAAAGTAATAACAAAACTAACGACAAACCACTGAACTAGCTATCTTCTAAACCTCTTTATACGGCTTCCACATTGAGATAATCAACTACCAATGCTATCGCCTATGAATCCAAATGTGCAACAAAGATCCCACCAAAAGAAGTGGAGAAGAATCATCCTTCCTTCGACTGAAGACAAATATAATATTTTTTTTTGTTAAGAATGTTAATATTTCATAAAATAAAAAATTATAGGAGTTATATGAAGTAGATCCTATAGTTTGGTCCCATGGCAAAAAAGGATAAAAAAACATGGAAACAAAATCAATCAGTCCATTGACATCAACAAAAGCAGTGACGCTTTCGGAATCAATGAAGCGACAAAACGATCGTAAACTTTTCTAAATGATGACATCATGTTGTCAAACGGCGAAGAACGGATCAAGGATAACTAAAACGAAAGGAAATCGTTTAAGTAAATTGTTTTTTTTTTTTTTTCATAAACCCTATCGGCTATCCGGTCGGCCCCGGTAGGAACGCACCGAGGTGCTACATAGTGGACTTGTCCACCGTGTTAACGGCTAGGCCCTTCGGGCTACCACTCTGTCTATCCCGAGTTTGGAATGTCTTCCGACTAAGTGCCAGGGGTAGTCAGGCCGCCTGCATTTCTGACTATCAGGTAAACCAATTGGGCCAAAGCCCAATTGACAGACTTCCCACAATAATGTTGATAACAGCAGGTGGAATCGAAACCGGGATGGAGAGAATTTCACCCAAACAACCAGGGCCCGCCAACCATTCGCCCACCACCTTATGGGCGCCGTCAACAACGTTGAAACAAGGAGCAACACAAACACCGACTCCACCCGCGGCACGTGCGAGCTACTCTTGGAACTAACCATGATCTTTCTCAAGGCGGAACCACACGAACCTAAGGAAACGAGAAGCGCAAGCTCACTCTACCAAGCTCTTTTCCCGAGGCCGGCTAGCACAACAACGCTTAACATCCCAAGGTCTTACTAGCTCCTCTAAACACGAAGTTAACTATCCACAAACCAAAGCACAAGCCAACACAAGATCAACTCCAAAACGAGGCAGCAAACAAAAGAACACAACGAGATCAAGGCAATACAACAACAAAGTGGCTTGGACATAAATCGGAGAAGCATGATTTCGAAGTAAACCGAGAGGAAGTTCGATGGAGCACGAGAATGGAGAAGATTCCTATGCACCTTAGCCGTAACAAAGCCAGACGCTTGATCAAAAGAGACCAGACGCTGGCAGCTCCAAACACACACACCCACATCAAGACAAATATGCATATATAGAAAAAGATTTTGTTTGTTGTCATGTTCATAAGTATTACTTTCACAAAGTCATATTCTATTTGATTGTCATATTATTGTGTATGGTTTTGCTATAAGAAAATTAGGTCTACATACGCAGTTCGTTTCTTGTTTAATGTTCTTCATGAATTCAGGAACATAGGTGTATGAATTGGCTATCTGATAAGAGATTCGGTATCACATACCATCGTAGGAAGTCAGTTGCTACTTAAGTCGGTTTACATGTTTTAGTTTTGATGTTTCCTTTAGCTTTAAGGTAATTGGGTTTTTCCTTTTACGTTAGATTAAGGTTTGGAGTTTGTAATGAGGTCTATATATAGATCTCCTAAGATTAATAAAGAACCAACTTCCAAGCTTAACCTTATTCTGAAGAGAGAGACTAGGGTTAAAAGGAAGCTTTTGCTATATCGTGTTCTGTTCTAAGGATTCAATTACGGCTTACTATACTCGTTCTGTGGCAAGGGCCAGGCCTGACCCGTCCATAAGGCAGCTAAAACCTTATGCTTTGGGCCACAAATTATATATAAAAAAATGAGACACATACTTAAAAAATTATATTAGTCCAGTGGCAAAACCTTTGTATGAAATGTTAATTCTCGCTCAGTTTCGAGTTTCCATGGGTGATGTTTTTAAAATTTTTAATTTTTTTTTTCAAAGTCAAATATGCTTTAGACTACATAAATTGTAGGACCGGTTTTGGCAAGGGCTGAAGCACGTATCACTATCATCAAGGGTGAAGAAAACTAATCCAACAGTAGCAGGACTAAGTCAAAGGGACTAATAAAACCTTTTCGTTAATAGAGTCACTACTCTGTTTTCTATAGTAAAGGAGTTGGAAACGATAAAATCAAAAAGTTACCATTTAAGTTTCTTTTAAAACTAAAGTCTACACCAGAAACCAAAACTCCGACACCAAAAAACTCTAAATCCCTAGAACTAAAAAACTTATGCGTAATATAGTTCTTTAAAGTTTGCCATACACCCATCATCATCACCGGAAAACCGGAAAGTTTTCCTGGGAGAGGTAACATTGATTCCAAGAAATTTGGTCACCAAAATGTGGCTGCTGGTCCATACACGTCAAGTTGGATCCTGGGACATTTTCCACATCTCCCAGAGTCATGTCATGGATACTCGAGCGTTTCCCATCCGTAATCCCCCGTTTTAGCCTATTGAAATACTTCTGAGCATGGCTTGCCACTTGCGTCGATGTCCTTGACTTCACACAATGCCTCGATATGTTCTTCCAGTCTCCTTTCCCAAACTTATTTAGTCCTTCCAGAAACAACCTGAAAATATCATTAAATCAACCAAAAGTCCAAAGTTAAGATCACATTTAAATCAATTAATAATCATCTATATTTAGCAAATACGTGATATATACGTTTCCTCCTAGCCCTAACCAACAAAACCCTAATTCATCAACCCTAGTAAGATTTAAAACTGTTAAATTTGGATTTTAATTCCACAATCCAAAGAAACCCTTATTCTCATAACTCTTTGACTAACCTGTGTTCATTTTGTGACCATGGAATTCCATTCTTTTTCCCAGTGCCCTTGTTTCTGGACGGACTTGCTTCCGTCAGTGTCACGTAATCGTCGTCCGGGTATTTGGGCAAAACAAACTTACCCGATTCGATCAGATCAACATCGTGGACCAACGTGTTGTAGTGGTTATTCACCTCGTCCACCGTTTTCTTCAGAGTTTGAGCGATATTCTCTAAAAAATACGGCGAACCCTCCGGGAATATAACCAGAGCTGACTCAAAATCCTTGTCATCGGCCCTCGTCCACTGCGGAGCCGCGGCCATAGTATCCATGAAAAAAGAGAGAAACCTCGAGATCGCAAAATATAAGGAACTTGATAGAAGCAACAAAACAATTTGTTGAAGGAAATTTGAAGGAATCTGATTGAGGGTTTTTTTGGTTCCTGTCAGATTTTATAGTGAGAAATAATAGGAAAAATCACAAAATTAACCCACGTCTTTGCTTTATTTAACAAAAGAAACCCGAGTTATTTTTGTTTCATTCTTAACCCCAATATTATAATATCTAACTTTTTTTTTTTGGTAGAATATAATGAGGGAGAGTAGTCTCCCATATTATTAAAAACTAATATTAAAAAATTACACACGAACATTCCGTGGGCATTTAGCACTAGTCGGATCCTCAAAAATAATCGAAGTGGCAAAATCAGGCCTAAGGTAAAAACTATGAAAATCTAAAGGCAAGGAAAAAACATAGTTAGCTAATTCGTCGGCAAGACGATTAGCCTCCCTATACACAAGAGAGATACGGACAATCCAGTTCTTTGAAATGAAGTCATAGCACAGTCGTACTAGTCTACTAGAAATGACAAGGGATGCGCAGGGCCGGCCCTAAATTTGTTTGGGGACCGAAAAAAGTTTGAAGGGTTTTATAGTAGTTTCTAAAAATAGTGGCCTTTTTACAAAAGTAAAATAAATTTGAGGGCCTATTTTATAAATAAAAAATGTTTACAATTTTAGGTGCCCAAAACAGTTGTTTCACCTGACTGTGCTCAGGTACGGACCTATGCGAATCGCTAATCCCTGTCGTAAGAAAACCGACCACCATCTCCGAGTCCCCCTCCAACTCTACCCGTGTGGCTCTTTTTTCCCAAGATATGAATAGCCCGTAGTAGACACCCCATAACTCAGCCAAAGGAGCCGAACACAATCCTATGTTCACCGCAAAACCTCCACACCATGTACCGTTACTGTCCCGTAAAACCCCACCAGCTGTAGCTCGACCCGGATTATAATATCTAACTTAATAGCTCTTTCTTTCTTTTAAACGTCTCTGTCCGACAGTTTATCACTGAAGAAAAAATATTAAATTTCAAGGAAAAATGGGTAAAAAACCTCTCACCTTTTCTAAAAAAATTGAGGGTTTTTACCCATTTTTACCCATTTTTCCTTGAAATTTTCCAAACCAAATTTTATAATACTACGTAAAGTATATGAACTTCCACATCAAAATATTTTCATCGGACCAAACAAACTAAATAAAAATTTATTAATAGTTAATATATATATATATATATATATATATATATATATTACCATATATTAAAAATATAATATAAATTATATATAATTAATTATTATTTTAAGTAGTATATTATCATCCAAAATTGAACCTCTAATTGTATATAAATTTTCTTATAATTTTGACTATTTCCTAAATCAAAACTTGAAAAACACAAACAAACAAAAAAAAATCAAATGTGCTATCCTATAAGTTTTTGTAGTTAATATAACATAACTTCTAATAGTAACAAAAGGTGATTTGCTTAATCTCAACTAAATGGTGAATGAATTTTTATATCATAAAAAACTTAATTTTAAAAGAAAAAGAATCGCAAATTTAAATTAAAAAAAATCATAAAATAAATTGTTTTTGTTT
This sequence comes from Arabidopsis lyrata subsp. lyrata, assembly GCF_000004255.2. NCBI lineage: Eukaryota > Viridiplantae > Streptophyta > Magnoliopsida > Brassicales > Brassicaceae > Arabidopsis > Arabidopsis lyrata. The sequence continues at coordinate 19,280,805 of NW_003302550.1, read as the reverse complement.
GTTGGTCTTTTGATATAACAATTTGTTTAAACTGAAGTTGAATTTATTAGTAATAGGATTTATTTTACCATTTGTGAAAAGGTGAGGGTTTAAAAACCCTCAAAAAAAGGTTGAGGGTTTTTTATATGTTTTAAGGAAAGTGAGGGTTTTACTACCCATTTTTCCAATTTTTGGTACAAAAAAGAGTTCAACATATAACTTCCTACAAACATTTTGGTCTTATTAATTAGAGAAAATTGGAAAAAAAGGATATCTACTTAAAAATTTGTCCATATATACCTTTTTCGTGAAATTGTCACTTTGGACGAAACTACCCCTACACCATATTTTAAACATTTTTAAAAAAATATTATCAGAAAAACAGGTAGATATACAAGAGTAGAGGTGATTTGAAGCAAAAAATTTTAGATTTGGTTGAAATAAAGTTGATTTTTTTATAGTTAAAGTTTCGTCTAATTTTGTTAGAACACGTTTTCTAGAGTTCTGCGAAAGTCAGAGTGTGTATTCTACATTTTTGTACATGTTCTACATATTTTAGACTAGTTTTCTGTTCTAAAAATTTTAGAAGTCCGAAAATCATATATTTAAAATATTTAGAACATGCATTCTACGCTTTGTTCTATGTTCTGAATTTTTTTGAATAGCCATTTTACTAATTACTATATCTTCTGCAATCGTTAGAAATTGTAATCTTCTTTTAGAATGTAAATTCTACGATACTATAGATTTTGTTTTCTGAAATTTTTAGAATTCTCTAAATATAGAAAGTAAATCTTCAGAAAATAAAACTAAATATTTATTGTAGATTACATTTTAAATCATGATCTATATAATTTAGAAATCGTTGTCTACGTTTTTTAAAAAAAGTTAAAACCAAAAACGTTTCTAAACCCTAAGCTAAACCACCACTTTCGATTTTTTGCTATATCATGCGTTTTTCTTTCAAATTTTCCCTTTTTCTTCAACGATTTGTGCCTTATCATCATCTAATTTTCAACTAAAAAAAAAGGGATAAACAAGTGTGTGCACATGGAAGACACCACCACATTATTTTTATATTTTTGATAAGACCAATATTTCCAAAGCATCAATCAAATAAGAAGGGATCATCATAGTCAAAAAAAAAAAAAAAAAGTGAAAGGAGTTTTTTCTATTTAGTAGAGACACGAAGAGGGACACTTGCTTAATCCTACTTACTAGTCTCCTTAGCTCTTTAGTAGCCCTTTGGTTTCACTGTTGGCAAGGTGTTGTTCACATAGAGTATGAGGAATACTATCATGTTCAACTAAACCTATATGATTCGACACAAACCAATGTTCTTTAGTCTGAATCCACTTATGTCTTGTGAATCATTCATTGTAGCTCCTAATAAGATTTCTTCCACGAGCATTGACTTTGGCTAGTGTCAAGCTGCTCTTCCTTTTCTTAAAGAAGCGGGTGTTACCTGTGAATTCAAGGTATATTAAAAGCAATAATCTTTTTCGAGATAAATTGATGATAGAAATCTAATGTACCAATATTCGTCTAAGGAGCTTTGTTTATCTGCACTCATATCCTGGTCTCGGGCACTCGATCAGCAATAAGGAGCTGAAGTATATAGAGTCAAGTGTCCTTCTAGTATATCTGTGATTGTATCGAGTTTGTGATTATAATTTATACATAAGAGTTTGTGATTATAATTTATACATAAGAGTTTGTGATTGTATTGATTTGAATTATGTATATGCAAGCATGAAGAACGTAAAACACAGCCAAAAAAGTCTTCAAGAATTTGATATCGCTAACACTGAGGGCATTTTAGTCATTTGTACATCATCTTCAAAACAAAACATTTTTGAGACATCGATCTCCAAGAAAATGGTGAAGGCATGCGAACAAGTAGATTGACGAAGCCGATCGCTCATATCACGACCGCACTACTGAGTACTGTCTTCTTCTTCGTAATCTTCTTCTTCCAAGACAAACCTTACTCGTCGTCATCTACTTCTGTTATTCTTTTCTTCTTCACGGAACCCAGACTCCATGGCTCGAACCTTCATCTTATGGCTTCATCTAATCTGAGAAGATTGAACATTTGATTAACATAATCCTTATTCGATGGAAATCGCATTGAAAAAATTTAATCAATAATAAAAATTATTATATTTTTTTTACAAGAACTGTATGAATAATCGTACACATACTTTTGTATAATATAATACAAACTCATTTTTATTCAAAATTAACAAAAAATATATAACCCACTCATTGTGTGGGCAACTTTCCAGTATGATATATAATATTACGTCAAAATTATACATTAAAATGGTAAAATTAATTATGAAAATCAATGACACAAAATTAATTTAACCGAAAAAACACAAAAAACTTATGTAATATGTCTCAAAATATCTAATTAATCTAAATACTGCCAATATCATGTTTGGTATCTCTTATTTCATGATAAATTAATGTCTTTTGAAATAGTTATACACTAGTAATGAAAATGTTTCACCATATGAAAATACCATTTTCTAGAACATTGATCTACACTAATATGAAGAAAAAATAAATCTTATTCCAACTGTACGTTCTATATAATTATCATATGAAGGCTGATATAATGCCATTATAATTTTTATAATACATAAAGGAAAGCAACTCATAGTGAACCAAAACGTTTAATCGAAGGATAAGTGAATTCGAAACTGATAGGTCTCAGATTATAAAACCCAATCCAAATTGTAACAGAGAGTAACACTTTTCTTTGGGCAATTAACATTGCCTCTTTTGGCTTTTTCATTTCTTAAATAACAAATAGATGGAGTTATCACTCCTACAAACTGGGAATAGAAAATGGGAGAGTTGGTTCCTCAACATAAGGAAACCACGACTCTCGTTATTGACTCAACAAAAGCAAAGACTTATTCAAACATAAAACAAACCAACTCAATTCAAATACTTCCGGTTTGGTACATGCATCCGGTTTGACGTTCTGCGTACCGGTTCCTCCTCACCTGCAACTCCATCAGAAACGAATATATTGGCTTCACAAACTTTATTTCATTTCTGTCTTAACGATCTATCTTCACTTTGCTCATAAATGTCTTCGGACACGCCCTAGGCAGTCTAAATAGCAAACATATATATCTGAGGTTCCAGGAATCTTCAAGGCGATAGGGTACATGCAATGCGACTCACACCCCTTGCAAAATGGACGAGATATACTTTTATTGAGCACCACGTCATATGATGTGCTACCATACTTTATTGTGAGTCTTGGCATGAGCCCTGCAAAGTCTCCTAGCACGCACTTTGTATGCAAACTAGCTCGGTGATCTTTACATGTGTAGAAAAATCTCTTTGGATCTGTTTGTTTCTCGCAAATGTCACACCAATATTTGCCACTTGCCTTTTCGCCATAACATAGTGAGAGAGGATGATCGTCTACTCTATGCTTTACCACTTGTGGTAATGTGGCGCAATGGAAGCATAAGACAAATTCACAACCACTTACGATGCACGTAAGCACAGCGAGGCGGTTTTTGGAGCAGCCCTTGCATTTTTTTTTCCCTACTCGTGGAATGTAATATAAGGGATGATTGGGGTGGCTTGGATGGACAAACGGCTCAGAAATTGAACCGCACAGAACATCTAACTTCATACCTCCGCACTGGTACATGAAACCGTTGGACATTCTATGACAAGCTGCACACCAAAAGTAATTGGCCACGCTTGTAACTAAAGTAAGTCGGTCATTGTGTAGTACATGCCATTTCTTTTTAGAAGATTCAGCGCAACTTTGGTGAAGAATGAAATCACAATCAACACATCCATAGAAGGATTGGAGACAAATGGGATGGATGCAAGCACTGCACCGCTTATTTTCTTCCCAAAGAAAACCATTAACGTGGAATCTTAGGTAATGCTCTTTGTGGCTGAAATGTTGTATTGTGTTGTCATCTATTACCACATATGGCTCTATATCTTCTGTCTCTTCAGGTATTCCTTCGAGCTCTTTCCCGTTCCACACATCCTTTCTAGTAGCACATTTGGAATGAACGACATAGCCGGGACACCGCAAACAAGAATACCCGCCCCAAGTCCAATCCACCTTCTGGCGACAAACTCCACATACAGAATTCACAACACCAAGAACAAAAGTGCGTGAAACACGGTGATCATGCCGATTGATGTTTATGAGGCGTGGAAGGGCAAGACACTGTTGATGTATCATGAAATCACATTGAACACATATGTAAGGGCTTCGATCTCCACTCAACCCGCAAGCATTACATGTAAAAGAATCAAGTCTTGGGCGAAAGATGAGTTGGTGAGCATGAACTTTCAAATCCAGAACAAACTGTGGTGGTGGTTTTAAAACGCAACGCATATCCAAACTGAAGTTACAAGCAGAACAATGATAAAACAATCTATCTTCAATCTTTCTTTCGCAAAGACGACACTTTCCATCAGAATAGTCCGGTCGTTTACCTGTGTAGAGCTTAAGAGGGTGTAAAAGGTGGTAAGTGTGGTTTACCTCTGACGGGTGTTTTGCCTCAGACGGATTCCATAGGCAATCTACATGGAAGTCTAAATCACATTCACGACATAGGTATGAAAACCCATATCCAAAATTGCCACATTCGTCGCAATCAAACCTATTCCGTAACCAAAGGGTGAGCTTGTGGTGATGCGTCTCCGAAATATCCATAACATCTGGTGGTGGGTACTTTGCACAGTATAAATCCACCTCAAAGTCACAGATATCACAACGATAACATAGATGGGTGATATCCTTTCGACATAAATTGCAGTAATTATTATGGCTATTACTTCGAAGCTGAAGAGAGTGAACAGAGTGAGATGGGTGTTTGATAAATTCGGAGGACTCACTACATTCCCTGTGAACAAAGAAGTCACATCTTTTGCAGTAATAGCCATCACTGATAGCTTCCAAACGTCCACAACAATCACCTTTCCGCAGATCATTCCAAGGTATCATAGGATGCTCGTGGATCAACGGTAGTGACACTTCCTCAGATTCCATTTCCGTATACTACAAGAAGAAGAAGAAGAAGAATAAGAAGAACAAGAACAAGAACAAGAACAAGAACAAGAAGAACAAGAAGAAGAAGGAGAGATGAATCTGAGATCTCAAAGCTGTGCTCCTTTCAAGTCTCTTTCTCTCTCTAATTAAAAGTCAATGTTTAATCTCAAAGTTGCTCTTGTAAAACTTGGTAATCATCGAATAATAATTATATTATTTTTTATGGATTAATAAAAATTAAGCACATAAATTAGCTAAAACTATAGTATATCATAAGAAAAAACAATTTAAAAGTCACTAGCCGTTGATAAACACAACGAAACAAGACCCATAATAAATTAATTAATGTTGTAGACCGCATGGTCGGATGGACTCCATAACCGTGGGCCTAATCCATATTCTAGAAGGCCCATGTCCATGTTCTAGAGGATTCTCCTTATGACGTCTATGTTATACTTAGTGGGCTTTTGGGCTTTTGGGCTTTAGGGTTTACTAGCCCAATGGAGATTTGTCTCCCTTGTCATGTATAAATATGTATTGAAACCTCATTCATTAATCAATAAGAACAACAAGTTCTATAACACGTTATCAGCACGACTTGCTCTTAACGAAAACCCTAAAACCTTAACCCTAAAAATCGCGACACTGTTCATCGCCGACACTGTTCATCGCGATACTGTTCATCGCCGACCTGTTCATCGTGATACTGTTCATCGCCGACACTGTTCATCGCGATACTGTTCATCGCCGTACTGTTCATCGCCGTACTGTTCATCACCGACACTATTCATCGCGGCACAGTTCATCGCCGACACTGTTCATCGCCGACACTGTTCATCACCGGCACTGTTCATCGCCGACACTGTTCATCACCGACACTGTTCATCGCCGACACTGTTCATCGCGACACTGTTCATCGCGGTACTGTTCATCGTGGTACTGTTTGCGGTTAGTTGCAGTAGCGTGAGTTACCGAGGTCTTTAGCTCCCGGTTCTAGTCCATACAACCCCATAAGGTGAAAGGTAACATCAAAACCCTAAAGCTAAAGAACCAACAATTGAACTTGAAAGTTAAGCAAAGAGAAACCCTAAAACGATTGATGATTGATTAAGTGATTGCTTTGCTTGTATGATTCGATTGCTTGCTTGATCCGATTGCTTGTTTGCTCGATTGTTTGACTCGTTTAGGTTGCTAAAAAAAGTTGATTATCGCTTAAGCTAAACTCGCCTAAGTTGCTAGAGAAGTTTTAATTATCTAAACCTAAAAATCGCAAATCGAAAATACCTAAACTAAGGCCGAAACTTTCAAAGCCTAAAACCCTAAAATCTTAGGGATAATAGGAAATCTTAACAACCCTAAATCCTAAATAAAATAGGAAACTTTAAAATCCTAATAGAAAGCATGAAAACCTAAATAAAATCCTAAATCCTATTGTACCTTAAAATCCTAATTAAAATAGGAAATCTTAAAATCTAAAATCATAAGTGAAATAGGAAAATTAATCCTAAAGTAAAGAGGAAAGTAAATCCTAAAAGGAAAAGGAAAAGTTAATCCTAATTAAAAGAGGAAATCTAATCCTAAGCAAAAGAGGAAATCTAATCCTAAGCAAAAGAGGAAAGTCAAATCCCTAAGTAAATCGATTCATGGTTCGGTCTCAAATACCGCATGACACTAACGATTACATGATTTTGACTCAAAACTTTTCCTTGTAGATGTTGAATTACAACTTGTACTTTACTGCCCTAAATCTCTTAGGAGATAATTATTTTATAATGGGCAATGGATACTAAGATTATCCTAAAGTCAAAAGGACTTGGTAAATGTATCTAATAAGGCAATAATGCCAAGAAAGAAAGATAGATACAAGGCAATATTAGCCACCGTCTTATTGAGAGTCTCATAATCAGGACTATAAGTCCATGGATGAGTCTACTGCTAGATGAGCAAAATAATGACTTACAGATAAAAACAGTGAGTTACGACCTCATAGATTAACCCCATTACCTAATGCCAATAAGGCCGCAGAGGATAAGAAAGAATCCAAAGAATATAACCACGTCTAAAGTGATAGACCACATGGTCGTGACCGTGGTGGATGGAAAGGACGTGGTTGTGGCCACTATAACTCATCCGGCCGTGGGAACCACTTTAACCGTGGATGTAGACCCAATTCCGGCCGTGGTCGAGGGCGAGGACGATGTGGTATTTCCAAACCACAACACTCGACCAAATGAGTATGCCATAGATATGGAATGGGAAACCATTGGGCTAAGATATGTAGGACTTCCAAACATCGTTGTGACCTCTATCAAGAGAGTGTAAAAGGGAAGAATCCTAAAGCCCATTTGGTATATAAAGATGGTGAACATGATCAAGATGATCTAATAGAGTATGAAACTTCTGATTGCATAAAAGAATCAAGTTGATAAATTTTACTTCGACATCAAAACCTCTATGTTTTTCTTTGCATTTTATGTGTTCATTGATTGTTATTTGCTTGAATTTATTTTATATTATTTTATGTTTAGAACATGATTCTTGTCCATATAAGAAATGGCCGAGGACAAGAACATAATTGTGGTGGATAGTGGAGCCACACAAAAGATAAGAGATATTTTCCTAAATCTCATAATGAAAAATGCCAATATTAGCACTTAGCGGGTATAGCAAACCTTATTGAGGGCTACGGCCAAGCCCATATTCTATTACCAAATGGCACGCATCTTGAACTAAGCGATGCCCTATATTCACCCAGCTCGAAGAGGAGCTTATTAAGTTTCAAAGATATAAGATTGAATGGTTTCCATATTGAAACAAAGGGTGAAGGGAACAAAGAGATCACCCAAGGACATAAGAAAGTCCTAGAGACTATACCCGCATTATCCACTGGTCTCTACTATGTTAAAATCGATATGATCGAAGCTAATATGGCAATGAACAAAGATTTCATCGAGAAATTCACTTTATGGCATGACCGGCTTGGCCATCCGGGTCATAGTATGATGCGTAAGCTTATGATAAATTCAAAGGGGCACACCCTAAAAGAGAAAAGAGTTATCCCTAAGAATCTCACGTGTGAAGCATGTTCACAAGGGAAACTCATTATAAGGCCATCACCGGCTAAGGTAAATAAAGAGACCTTAAAATTTTTGGAAAGGATACAAGGAGATATATGTATGGTCCTCATTGATGCATCGACAAGATGGTCGCATGTTTGTCTCCTATCTACTAGAAACCAAGTGTTTGCTAGGTTATTGGCCCAGATAATAAGACTGCGAGCCCACTTTCCAGATTTTCCGCTTAAGACTATACGTCTAGACAATGCCGGTGAATTCACGTCCCAAGCGTTTAATGACTACTGTATGTCCATGGGGGTAAGTGTGGAACATCCCGTAGCACATGTACATACACAGAATGGATTAGCGGAATCCTTCATTAAACTAATTCAATTGATCGTTCGACCATTACTCATGAGGTCGAAGCTTCTAGTAGCCGCTTGGGGACACACTGTTTTACATGCATCAGAGCTTATATGCATAAGGCCATCTAGTGAACATAAATATTCACCATCCCAATTACTCATGGGTCATGAGCCAGACATATCCCATCTAAAGACTTTCGGGTGTGCCGTATATGTACCGATTGCTCCACCACATAGAACAAAGATGGGACCTCAAAGGAGGATGGGAATATATGTTGGATTTGATTTTCCCACCATTATTAAGTATCTAGAGCCAACTACAGGTGATCTATTTAAGGCTAGATACGCGGATTGTCATTTGAATGAATCCGAATTTCCTACTATAGGTGGAGAGACGAACAAGCTGGGTAAAGCAATAAAAGAAATATAATGGAATCAAACATCCTTAAATTGGCAAGATCCTCGGACTCTGGCATGAGAATCAGAGGTCCATAAGATTATACATTTGAAAAGCTAGCTAATCAATTGCCAGATTCCTTTGCTGACCCAAAGAAAGTTACAAAAACGTACATACCAGCTTGTAATGCACCAGTACGTATTGATATCCAAAAGGGAATCAATGAAATTGCTACCGAGTCTAACACACGAAAGAAACGTGGTAGACCAATAGGTTCCAAAGATAAAAATCCTCGAAAATCAAAGAAAGGTGCAATAGGAATCCGAGGTTACTAAGGAAACCATCCCAGACATGGAGATAAGGCCGGCCGGCTCTAAGGTACAGGTACCATATAATGTAGCTTGGGACGCCAAGCTGCAAAGTATTAAAGGTCCTGACCATAATAAATCTCAAATCGATTATATCATGTCTGGAACATAATGGAACATATAAGAAATCTCGACATAAGATGATTTTGCATGCAAGGTAGCACTTGAATTTATGAATATAAATGAGGATCAGGAGCCCACGTCTATACTAGAGTGCACTCAAAGACTTGATTGATTAAATGGTACAAGATCATAAAACGTGGAGCTAAGAATCATTAAGAAAAGGAATGAGTTTGGTCCGACCTTAAGGACACCATTCGATGTAAAAACCAGTAGGACACAAATGGGTCTTTGTGAAGAAGAGAAATGAGAATAATGAAATCGTGAGATATAAGGCACGGCTTGTAGCACAAGGATTCTCACAAAGACCGGGGATAGATTATGAAGAAACATACTCCCCTGTGGTGGATGCTAAGACATTTAAATTTTGCTAAGTCTGGCTATATAAAGAAAAAGACTTGATTTGCGGCTAATGGATGTAATGCCTGCATATTTATATAAGTCCACTGGATGATATATATGAGATTACCAGAGGGTATTGAGCTCAAAGATAAAGATAAGAAAGGGTCTCGAGACCAATACTGCATAAGGCTGAAAAAATCACTTTATGGACTGAAACAAAGTGGACGCATGTGGTACAATAGATTAAGCGAGTACCTAGTCAGAGAAGGTTATAAGAATGATCCCATCAGTCCATGTATCTTCATAAAGAAATTTGCAAACAAAGGGTTTGTGATAATAGCAGTATATGTGGATGATTTAAACATCCTTGGAACCTTTGGGGAAATCGCCCAAACAGTCAAATATCTAAAGAAAGAATTCGAGATGAAAGACCTAGGCAAGACAAAATTCTGTTTGGGATTGCAACTTGAGTACGTGAATAATGGAATCTTTGTGCATCAAAAGGCATATACTGAAAAAGTACTCAAGAGATTCAATATGGACCAGGCCCACCCATTGAGCAGCCCAATGGTGGTGAGAAGCCTCGGATTGGATAGTGATCCATTCGGTCCAAAGAAGGATGAGGACGAAGTTCTCGATCCTGAAGTGCCATACCTTAGTGCCATAGGAGCGTTAATGTACTTGGCTAGCCACACTAGACCAGACATATGTTTTGCCGTGAACCTCCTTTGTCTAAATTTAGTTCATGATCAACCCAAAGGCACTAGAAAGGTTTGAAGGAAGGTTTGGTTAAATTTTAAATTCTATTCTTCCTATGTTTGTTTATTTGGGTTTTATTCTATACTGATCTAACCAAAGAAGGTCTAGTTTGCTTTGGTTTAGTTTGTTTTGCTAATGCAGGTAAAATCAGATTATGGCATGGTCAATAAATAGGAACTACGTGTGGCTTGATCCCTTCCAAGGGTACGTAGGCAGCCTTCTTCAAGGCGCAGCTACTACAACATCAAAGACCATCATATGAGGAGACAACACAGCCTGTATCGCTCAGCTCAAGGACGGCTACATCAAGGGAGATCGGACGAAGCACATTCTAACCAAGTTCTTCTTCACGCATGACTTGCAAAGGGATGGAGAAGTTCGAGTGGTACAAGTTCGATCCAGCGACAACTCAGTCGATCTCTTCACCAAGGCGTTACCAACATCGACATTGAGGAAGCTCACGCATCAAATTGGAATGCGGAGACTTAAGGACTTGCAGGGATGACCAAAACAGGGGGAGTAATACGTGCTGTACTCTTTTTCCTTAACCATAGTTTTGTCCCAATGGGTTTTCCTGGTAAGGTTTTAATGAGGCAGCATCCCCGAGCGTATTACTGAGATCCTTTGGCATCTACACGGTTATGTCATCCAAGGGGGAGTGTTGTAGACCGCATGGTCGGATGGACTCCATAACCGTGGGCCTAATCCATATTCTAGAAGGCCCATGTCCATGTTCTAGAGGATTCTCCTTATGACGTCTATGTTATACTTAGTGGGCTTTTGGGCTTTTGGGCTTTAGGGTTTACTAGCCCAATGGAGATTTGTCTCCCTTGTCATGTATAAATATGTATTGAAACCTCATTCATTAATCAATAAGAACAACAAGTTCTATAACAATTAATAATAGAACATGGAAAAACGTTTCATTAATATTGACAATTTATATATGCCCCCATAATCAAAGTCTCAGTTTAGTGGTCACCGTTTATGACGCGGACCCGCAAATTGTTAAATCCCTAGTTGACGAAAAAAAAAGAATAAAGAATCCCTCAAGCAACCACTTCGATGACCTTGTCCTCATTGCACAGAGACCAGTAGATTCCACTTTCATAATTGTTATAACATGTTAACTATGTATCAGTCTTTACATTAGCTAATTACGTGTATGTGTTGGTTAAGTTTTGAATTTTTTGCATTTGTTGAATCACTCTTGTTGGTGTCAATCAGTATCCATTTCCACGTTCACAGTTAGATTACACTGTTACAGTTGATCTAACAGTGCTTATTCGTGTTTCATGGTTGAGAACTAGATAAAAAAAAATAGAAACTTGATATATCCTAACACTAATTAGTCGAAAACCATGATACCTTGAGAAACCCTAAAACGTTTAACGTCGTCTTAATAGTATTGCTTACAATCTCTTTCATTTACTTAATTGATTGCTTAGTCATTATGAAACCCAAAACAAAAAACTCCAAGTTTAGTTTTGTCTTACCAGATCTTTTTCTTTGGATTCAATCTCTATATCTATCACTCATGTGGGATCGATCCTTAAATACTAGTGATGATTATTGTGCACTTGCAGTTAACGTGTGGTCTTTAAGATAAAACTTTGAGGCATAATTAATCGCACATCAACCGGCGATGTTACCTGAATGGGTGCAGTCAACGGTGCCAGCAGAGACAATGATTCCACCCTCTGTTGGGGGATTGGGTTTAGGAGAATCGATGTTACAAGAAAGAGAACTCATGATGAATCAAAGATTGCTTCTTAAAAACGAAAAATCGAACAAAAGGATTCAAAGGTCGGAGATGAAACCCAAAACAAAAAACTCCAAGTTTAGTTTTGTCTTACCAGATCTTTTTCTTTGGATTCAATCTCTATATCTATCACTCCTGTGGGATCGATCCTTAACTACTAGTGCTGATTATTGTGCACTTGCAGTTAACGTGTGGTCTTTAAGATAAAACTTTGAGGCAAAATTAATCGCACATCAACCGGCGATGTTACCTGAATGGGTGCAGTCAACGGTGCCAGTAGAGACAATGATTTCACCCTCTGTTGGGGGATTGGGTCTAGGAGAATCGATGTAACAAGAAAGAGAACTCATGATGAATCAAAGATTGCTTCTTAAAAACGAAAAATCGAACAAAAGGATTCAAAGGTCGGAGAAAGTTCAGAACAAAAAGAAAAGCAAAAATGAAAGTATTTTTGGACAAAGAGTAAAGCAATAAGGTTATTGAGAAGGCGGGAGAAGAAATTACCTTTTAACCAGTGAAGAAGAAAACCGTCTTGGAAGTAGTGTGGAAGTAGGACAGTTTTCCCCCGTTTTAATAATAAAGTAATGGAATCAAAATATATAATACCACAGATGTCAAGATAGCTACTCATGGCAATTCCAAAATCTGAGGAACGTGACAGAGTAAATTAAGGAATCAAAGATCGGGTCAGCAATCTTCGGGATTAAATATTTAACTTCTCCGAACTGGAGCAGCAACTCGAAAGACTTAGGGGGGGGGGGAAGAGTCAATAGAAAAATACCTGAGCAGATATCTCGAACCAGCGATAAACGAACTGAAAAGCTCGGAGATTATGACGAGGTGAAGGAGGATTTCGAGCCCAAGCAGTGGGCCGAACACTTGAAGGCCCATCAAGGGGTTGAATGGATTTAAAATGAGGATGTTACAACATTTATGACAAAATAAAAACAGACACAATTATTGAAAATTATTACATTAATTAGGCAATTAATGTAAATCATTGTGTATAAATATGAGACCTCGTATACCAAAGTGGGTACATCGAAATCTCGATATACTATCAATACTATAATATTTTCTCACTATATTTTGCATACATTTTTATACTAATTCACATATATTTTTTCGTCTTGAGAGATTAAATCCACGAATAAATAAATATTTCAGTTTGTGAATCCGACATCCACATATGCTTTACTAAAAAAAGACCCAAAACCTACATTCTCGAGGTAAGATTATACTTAAATCCTTTAAAATTAAACCCAAATCCATAATACATAATTTAGGCCATGTAAACCTTTTAAAATTTGGGCTTATAATTATAGAAAAGTTGTTTGAGAAATACAAGAAATTTGTGTTTTTTTTTTTGTTTTGTATAATTTTGACCCCAATAAAAATTTGTTCTACGCTCCGCCACTAATATATAGTGTACTTGTTTATACAAAGGCACACATTTGTTGTAAAATATACCATACATATTTGAACTCCTCTTCCAAAGAAGGAAATCATATCTCTCTAAATTATGTGATCCTCTTATTGTCTCTCCCCCTCAAAGTTTTGTATTTTATATCTTTACGCTTCATACATGTTTACAAAATACATTTTTTTTGTTGATCTGTCTTTATTTTAATTTTTTTTGTTCCTATGGACACTAGATACAAGATATAGGACAATAAAGATATAAAGAAAATCCAGACCACACATATCATGAGGTTGTGGAACAAGTTTCTGCGGTAACAGAAACCAAAAACATGAAGGGAAAAAAAAAAGAACAAACTATCTTCAACACAGAGCCATGGCTTCAGCAACTTCTACCTATGCTCGAACGTCCTGCATTATCCTTCCCAAAATCCAAAACGGCACGCATTTCAGGGACGATACAAGAGCATTTAGAAGGATAACGGCAAGAAGAGTGACGTACGCGTCACAAGGCCCGACAAAACCGCCAAAACCATCGCCAGGAGTAGACACAAGAATCCACTGGGAAAGCCCGGACGAAGGCTGGATCGGAGGAAGATCCGACCCGACCAAATCCGTTGATGAGGACAAAACCAATCTCCTTAGTGATGAAAAATTTGCAGAACTAATCAAAGACTCTTTTGATTCTCATTACCAGTTAGCAAAAACAAAGATTTTCTTATTACATATCTTTTTTTTTTTCTTTTTCATAATTTGTAACTGTAATAATTTTCAGATTCTTAGGTGTTTCAACGGATGCTGATCTAGAAGAGATAAAATCTGCGTACCGAAGATTATCAAAAGAGTATCATCCCGACACAACTTCATTACCACTTAAAACAGCTTCAGACAAGTTCATGAAACTAAGAGAAGTGTACAATGTTTTGAGCGATGAAGAGACTCGAAGGTTCTATGACTGGACATTGGCTCAAGAGGTCGCGAGTCGTCAAGCTGAGAAGATGAGAATGAAGCTTGAGGATCCGAAAGAGCAAGATTTTAGGGGCTATGAATCAATACCTGATATGGTTGACCGGTTAGGTGGAAGAAACATGGAGCTTAGTGATCAAGCCATGACTGCTCTCACGTTCGATATTTTGATCATATTATTCGCGGTTTGTTGTATAGTGTTTGTGCTTGTTTTCAAAGATCCTTCTTACTAGGTAAGGGGCTTTGTATATACAAAGAAGATGGAAGATTAACAAATACAGGTTATAGCAAAAACTGAATTAAACAAGTGGTCTAGTGGTTATGTTTCATCAGCTTCATTTTGGACACAACAACAAAGATTTTAAAAGATCAAATGTCAAAAGGGAGTAGCTTAAATTTTCAAGAACATACGTAGAAGTTTTAATGTTTTTTGAGTTTTTTTTTTCTTTCTTTTTTCTGCTAAACTATCTAACTTTGTTTTATACTTCAGCTTGCTAATTCACATAGTCATATACTTCACTTCAGCATGTACATAATAGATAAACAATTGGAAAAAACTAGTCATTTTCGATAACCAATGCGAAATAAACTAGTTTTTGGGAACACAAGCTTTCAAGTTTTATGTGTAGAACTTAACTTAATCCTCCTTAGACGTGTTCGATGAGCATTACGTTTTTAGCGAGTGGAGAGGTAGGGATAATTAAGGGTGGAAAATATGCATTATGATCAATCAATTGACTAAGGAACTACCCCATGATCAAACCTACACACAATTGGTTAAACTTGTACTTGACTTTGGGAAAGTACTTGTTATATTGATGAATGAAGTACAAATAAAATCTATCTCAACTAGTAATTGGACATTGCAAATAGAGTCTGGCCTTGTCAACTAACAATAAGAATTTATATTGCTAATAATTCTAGTTGTTGGCCGAACTCTTCTTCGCCTTTTGTAGTTGCTCGTCTCTCATTCTAGCCAGCATGATCACGTCCTTTACGGATTGAGGGCGAAACATCCGAATACTATCTGAAATTGATGTGTGAAGACCTCCCATGAATGTTCCCACCAAGGCTTTTTGTGTCCAACCGTTGACCTTACTTAAAAGACGCTCGAACTCCCGTAAATAGTCTTGGAGGCTACCCGTTTGTTTAATCTTGCATAAAGCTTCATCGAAATCTTCGGTTGCACCAAATCGAACCAACATCTCGTTTTCAAATACGTTCCAAGTAAGGACCCTATTATCTTCCTTAATTGTCTTGGTCATTGATAGCCACCACTGGTATGCTTCGTCTTCGAGATGGTAAGATGCATATTGCACGCGAAGATGATCCTCCGGTATATCTTGATACGCAAAAAAACTGATTCGCCTTACTCAGCCAAGTTGTTGGATCTCCTGTTGAGAATTTAGGAAACTCCAAGTTCGTGAACTTTGTTTGGAACATGGCTTGTGTTGTAATAGTCTCAGTGAGCTGTTTTAGTGAGCAACTTTTTCATTGAATCCAACATGCATCTTCACGAGCTCCTCTTGAACGTCGGCTAAGCGAACTTTGAGTAGATCAAGTCTGTCTTTGTTACTCGCATTCATCCTATGAATTTGTGCACTGGTACTAAATCGAAACAAGGATGAAATTTGATAAAAACAATAGTTAATTTGTAGAGAAATTATGTGCTTATTATTTTTATTTTTGATCCTTAAATAGGATCCTTAAAAACAATTGATTGTTTTCTTGTAGATATACAACGTGGAAGTGAATATGGGAATATGGATTCCTACAAAACAGGAGACTGGGAAAAGTGGTTCCTACTATCTTTAACGGCAATAGTATATGATGAGAAACAAGAAAGACAATCTTTTTTGCTTGATTAGGCTCAGACCTCTTTTTTTTTTTTTTTGTCGTCTTAATATTAAACCAAAAGGAGTTTGTAAAACAGAGGGATACGAAACAGAGCAATTGAAAAAATAAAAACAGAGCAAAAGAAAACCAATCAACGTCGATCTCGCCGCTCATCCTCAATCCGGTTATGCAGCCAAGCCGGACCACCTCGCGCTAAGTAGGAAGTAAACCGTCCTTCTCGAGTAACACTACAAGCAATCTCCCTAGCCAAAGAATTGGCTTTCGGTGAAGAGAGGTGAAAACTAACCTCCCGCATCACCCGTATTACCTGTTGTATCTTTATAAGCTGAGAACGGTATTTAAGATACTCGTCTGGTCTGCGTAACGCATCAATAGCCGCACCACAATCTGACCATAATTCACACGATTCTATACGGATATCTTTTAAACCACAAAGACACCAAAGTATGCCATGAAGCTCCGCAGCGAGACGATTAAACATAGGAATAAAAGCATCCCGCGCATGAAAAATTGCATCCCCCGCGTGATTCCGTACAATCCAGGCTCCTCCAACATGACATGAGTCCTTGATCCAAGAAGTATGAATGTTACACTTTATTTTCCCAAACGCCGGTTTAGTCCATAACTTCTCACCCACCATTTGTCTCTGGTTTCTTAGAACATTTCCTTGCTGAGAGAGGATATTTTGCTGCAGCCACTCTTTTGCCTCTTCCAACGCTGTAGCCACAACAAAATGTGGAGAGTTAGTCTTCGCCGCGTACAGAGTAGAGTTCCTTGCCTTCCAAATCTCCCACAACAACCAAGGGATAGCCTCCCGCAGCTCTTTATCTAGATCCTGCTTCTCCATTAAATTCAAAAGATAATCAATCCGTTCAGTGATGGAGTTAGACGATCCATATGGCCACAAAGGCAAGCCTGTGATAATCCAGACATTGTGAGCCAAGTAAAAATCAAACAAAACATGAGAGATTGTTTCATTTGTCCCATTACAGAGTTGACACACTGGATTAGTATTAAGACCGTGTCTCCTCAAGCAATCATCAATCGCAAGGGCACCCGATAAGACTCGCCATAAAAAAACTCTGATCTTTGGAGCTGTAGAAACCTTCCATACCCTTTCTTTAGTCTTGTTAGCTGCTTGTAAATCTGCAGGGATAACCTCCATAAGTTCCGCTTCCCTCGTGAGAACCCAATTGCCACTCTTTACAGAATAATTCCCATCTTTTGTGTAGGCCCAAGCACATTTATCTAATACACTAACTTCAGGCGGAAAGGATCTAATGTGGGTAACATCGCAAGGAGGAAAGATTTCATTCAGCCTTTGAACATTCCAGTCACCCTGTGATGTTATTAAAGATGACACCCTAAGGTTTAAATCCATCATTAGCTCCTTGTTAATCGGTCTCCTTGGGAATGTGTCTAAAATCCATTTATCCACCCAGACATAGGTATGTTGACCATCCCCTATAGTCCTCATGAGACCTCTTTCAAGAAGTTCTCTACCAAATAATATGCTACGCCATGCATAAGAGGGTCTATACCCAATTTTCGCATCTAGGAAGCTTTTATTTGCAAAGTACTTAGCCTTATATTTGCAAAGTACCAAATAATATGCTACGCCATGCATAAGAGGACCAAGTTCATTTCTACGTAAAAGCGGTCCGTAGTTAGTCCACCGTAGACTTAGCTTGTTCTATTTTTTTCAATCCACATTCTACGGATTATAGTTTTTGAATGATAAATAAAAAGTGGTCCGAACCATTGATAGTATGATTTTAACTAAGATCAATTATCCTTAAATCACTATCATGTCATTGCAGTATTTAAGGTGTCAATCCAAATGGGTGTGATGCTAGCAATCAAGATGCAATCAGATATCACAGAGTCAAGCCAAGTAATAACAGGTTTTGATGTTGTCAACAGCTCTAGTGTTCATTCAGATAACAGAAATTCTAACAATAACAGGCAATATACTCGACCAACACAGCTTGATGCCAAGCACTGGGTGTGGTCGAGTATCAGGTCGAGTAACTTAACAGAAACTGTAAACTGGGTACTCGACTGCACAGTTTGTTACCAAACTACTGGGTGTGGTCGAGTACTTCAAATGAAACAGGCTAGAAATGATAAAACTAAGCAACAAGTGACAAGATCAAGCAATCAAAAGCGATGTAAACAAAGAAATCAATTGGAAGAAAAATTCCCGAGGATGGGGTAATCGAGTAGTGAAGTCTCCTTAATCTAACAGGTGGTTAACATGCTCAACAAACTATCCTTAGACAACGAGTTCAATAACCAAATCCAAGTGCTACCGCAACAGAGATCCTCAAGCAAAGCTAGTCCAAGACTCAATCACCATTGACGAGAGCTAACTTAACAGGCATTACGAAACAACAAGTCTAAGCCAAAACGCTCCCTGTAACCAATACCTTGGTACAGAGCCACGAATCTCTGGAATTAGTGGTTCAGACATTTCATCGAACACCTTTTGGGTGCGGAAATGTCTGGGCTCAGATTCCAGTTGATCAGAAAGCAATCAGCATTAAGAACAACTAATCCAGAAGGGATCTACCGATCAAACTCAACCACCTATTAGATTAAAGATTCTAAGCTACTCTAACCCATCCTCAAGAACCCTAATCACTACTCAAAATTCATAACCAAGAACACAAACCCAGAAATGCATAAAAACTTCATATTAGCAAGATCTCAACAAGATGAACAACTTTGTAGAAGAAATCAAAAGCAAATACTCAATAGATTAAGAGAAATCTGGATTACAAAGATGAAGAATACACTAATTGTTCTGCATAATAAAACTTAGACTGAAAATTATGAGAAACAACCTATTTATAGCAAATACTAGGAAGCCCTAAAACACAAAACGATAAAGTTTTAAAGCGGTTTACGGAGATACTCGACCCTTGTGATCGAGTAGAGAGGTTGAATAAAGTTGGCGCCTTTGCGATTTCTTGCTCTGGGCATGGTGAGATCGAGCACTTGGGTCGAGTATGTGCTCGAGTTCTGCTTCATCTTCTTATCTTCCTTATGCTCAATGTCTGGTTGAGTTGGGATCTGAGAAGACTCTGAAGCTTATGATCAAGTGGCTGCGGGGAGGTGGTGATCGAGTGGTTGGTCGAGTGATCTGAGGGAAGCTTGCTGGGTGTACTCGACTGACACGATCGAGTGGCTGATCGAGTGATCCAGATACACAAGGACGCTGGGTTGCTCGATCACACGGTCGAGTATGATGACAGAGGATGCGATCAAGTGTTGATGGCAGGTTGTGGTCGAGCATCTGCTTCAGTGTTGTGGTCGAGCATCAGCTTCAGTGGCCAGGATGATGGTACTCGACCTCGTGGTCGAGTATACTGATTGGTTCCGGTCCACTTCCTCCAATTTGCTCACCAATAGCTCCAAATCACCTGAAAACAACACGAATATGCAACATGCATGCAAAACTATCCTAAACATGTAAAGTGATGACAAATCATGAGAAATGGTATGAAACAGTGGTGGAATGATGCTAAAGTGACGACAAATGAAAGTTCAAAACAAGTAAAATATAGACATATCAACTCCCCCAAACTTAGTCTTTGCTTGCCCTCAAGCAAACAATTAAGAACAAGCTGGAGGAGAGGTTTGAAAGCGGGGATTCAGAACCAAAGCATGCAGACAAAGCAAATGAACTCAATGTCCAAGTTAGTAGTTGTGGAATGCATAGAGACCAAACTCTACTTAAAAACTTTAGCCATATTCATCACAAGACAACCTAACACTTGTTCCAATCTACACACACCTTCAGATCATCAATTCCCCTTAACATTGATTAAGTTCAAACCATGAATCAAGCAAAACATTGTTGAAGAACTCATTTGGTTTTAAGGACAAGGCTGAGAAACAAATATGGTTCCTCTGTAAATGGTTTCAGACTTTTTCACAGTAACAGGGAACTCTCATGAATAGACAAAGCTTTAGTAGAATGCTAAAGGTTAGAACCAACCTACGCATACAAGAACAGACCCCATCTACCCAAATAACCATAAGTATATCAAACTCCATAGATGGTCCTATCTCTAAACCCAGAAATGATCCTAATTCTACCCTTTGCACTCAAGGCATGCTTCAATAATCTCTTGGATCAACCCATTCTTTCTTTTTGGTTTTGTTCTAAGGAGAGGTTTTCTTTTAGACTTTCTAGCGGATTGGGACTTTCTTTAACAACTAAGGCTCTTCTTTTCATCTCATGACTTAAGACATTTCTAGGCTTTTGCCTTTCTTTTTACTTTGCACATAACCTAACTTCTTTTATTTTCAAGCTTCCCAAATCCTTTACTAGACTAACATGATATTCTTTTCTGTTTCACTTCCATCTCCTAAGAACAATAACACTTGTCTTTCTTTCTCATTTTCTTTACAAACACATTCCCAAACCCAAAGTAAAACACCCACCTAGTCCTATCTAGCCCAAAAAGCGTGGACTAGAACTACATGGGATACCATTCTTGTCGGTTCATACCTAACACTTTCTACCAAGCTCAATCCGGAAATAGGCCTCACACAAAAATTTATTCAGGGCTTGAAAGAAAAGTTAGGTTCAGGGTAGGGAAAACTGTTCCAATAATGGGAATCAGCTACTTGGATTAGCAAGAGTGGTGGAAGGTGAAAGAAAATCCAAGTATGTATATTGGTAGCCACAAGTTCAACAACAATGCAAAGACATGATAATTACAAGTCAAGTTCAGGTTCATATAGATAGGGAAAAGAATCACATCAAGCATGCTTCAATTAAAACAAGAGAGTCAAGTTGTGAATTCCAAATATGGTGCTGTCTTACTTCAAGTTCTATCACAAGCATTAAACAACTAACAACGAGGGCATTGAATTCATTCAGTAAATGAGCAAGCTTACAAGGTTATATCATCATCATCCCCTATGCATATGCAACAATCCTATATGAAACATTCTAGACTCAATCCTAAAATGACAATGCAGCCACTCTGTTTTTGTGAAATCTTTTTTCAATGACATGAATGCAGACAATAAGTACAATGCAAGAAAAATTTGAAAACAAGAACAAAGCAAACACATCAGATACTTCCTGAGCCCTCCCCCAAACTTAAATCACACAGTCCTCTTTGCGACCAAAAATTTGGAAGAGAGTACTCAAGACAACACCAAATAAAGAAAGAAAACAAGAGATGGTATAAACAATGGTGGTTGAGTGTGGTACCTCAGTTGAAGGTCCTGGAGATGTAGTCATCCATCTCCTCTCTGGTGTATTCCCATGGAATGTTGGGACCTTGTTGTTGCTCTCCCTCCTCAGGTGCATGGTGCTCGATCTCAGGGTCGGCTTGGCGGTCAGTACGGCGGTTGAGTGGTCGCCTAGCATTGAGGAGCCTCGCCTTACTGCTGGAGCGAACCGGTGCTTGCTTCCTTCTTCTTCTGTGCTCTCTAGGTTCGTGAGAAGAATGTCTTGCTGGTGCGTGGGAAGTGTCTGCTTCCCTTGGTTCATAGGTGGATTGCCTGGGCACTTCGTAGACGTCTTGAACCGGTTCATAGGTTGATTCCCTTGGTGCATCTGAATCATAACGTCTGGAGTATATCTCTTCAGGAGGGTTTACCCTTGGTGCAGTAGTGCTAGTAGAGGAGCGGTTTAACTTCTTCTGTATGGATGTGTACATCTTGAAGCACTTACCAATGAACTTGTCCTGGAACTTGCACCAGGCTTGGAGCTTGCCGATCTTCTCATGACTCTCTGTGAGACTCTTGCTCTCTCTTGATGGCGAGATGTGCTCAGCGAAGTGGAACCTCCTGGTGTTATATTCCTCTATATCCAGGTCTGCTTCTTTTTCCTCAGCTTTGTTTTCTTCAGCATTGGCTCCTTCTTCTTCAGCAGGTTGAACAACTTCGTTCACGCCATAGAGCATCTGAACAGGTGGCCTGAAGTCAATATTTCCTCTGTCTGTGATCGTGGTGTATGCCTAGTGAGGGAGGAGAAACTTCGCCCCTTCTGCTTCTGGAAGATCAAATATCCAGGCATACCTTCCATCCAGCATTCCCCAAGCCACTGAGGTAGTCTTCCTTAAATGTTCAATGTCGACCCATTTTGGAAGGACTTCTTCTGATTCTAAAGGTACTCCACATGCTAGCAATATGGGTGTTATCAGCCCACCCATACACAATTTTCCTTTAGTAGTTTTCTTGGCATTCGTCACTGCCCATGATTTGTAGCTCCACAGGTGCCCGAGTAAGGTGCCCAACAACACGGTATTGTTTTTGGTTACGCCCAGGGTTTCCTGCAGTGCCATCACCATCACTTCCATCTCTCCGTTGGTGATCGTACCGGTTATTTCCCTTGCGAAGAGAACGCTGGCTAGGATGCGGTGGAAGTAGCGAAGGACTGGGCTTCTGATGGTGTTGCTCTTGGAGCGGGAAGAGAAGAACTTGACGTCATCTCCTATTGTTTCCCAGAGTCCAACTAACTCCTTTCGGTCAACACGGTGGCCAGTGCCTACTCCGCTCTGAAACTCGAAGAGAGATTCCAGCTGTTTCATGGTGAAGATGTAATCTTGGCCATGGATAGTGAAGGTCAAGTAACCGAGCCCGTAATCCCTTTCTCTCTTCTTCTTCTTCTCGGAAAAGATCTCAACTTGGAAGGAGGAGAGAAACTGGATTGTTTCCTCCTTGTAAGCGTTGTAGGGATGGTTCATGAGGGAGAATAGACTGGTTTGCTCACAGAGATACTCGATATCTTCATAGATACCGAGCTCCACCATCGTCCCTGGATGCAGGTACCTAGTCCCGACGAAGTGATGACGCCTGAAGAGCTCACAGTACTCTTCCATTGAGATTTTGTTCTTCTCCGTCTTCCAAGGCTTCGTTACAATGTCCTTCAACGAACTGGATATCTCCATCATGGTTTTCTTGCTGCGGGCGATGTCGTCTCTAAGCCTAGAGTACTCTTGACCTTCTCTTTCTGGAAGAGATGTAGACCATGACTCGTCTTCGTTAACATTGTAATCGTGATCCTGGCTAGAGGCGTAGCTCACCTGGTCATTGTATGAACTCATTTTTTTTTTTTTTTCGAACTGAATGAATCAAACTCAAAGCTACAGATTAGTAGGTTAGTGAGTCCAAACAAATCAAAACAAAGATAGAAGAAAGAGTTAAAGTTTGGGTGAGACAACGGCTTGAGTAAACCTTAGAATATAGCTGATGGGAGCGGTTCTGGGGCTGCTTGGTCGAGTAAGTGAAGTAAGCGAATGGTGGTAGGAATGAGCTTGTGATCGAGTAAACGGAGTGGCAGAAGTGTTGGAGGCTGCGATGTTGGTTTTCTTTGAACGATTTAAAGAGAGAAGTGAGCTTTGTAGTGAGAGGTAGAGCTTGGAAGTGTTTGTATATATAGGGGATTGGTGTGAGTGTTGCCCTTGAAGATGTGGAGGAGAATGAATGAGACTTTAGGGTTGAAATCATGTGGAGGGGAGTGGAGTTCTCATTAAAAACGTGGGGGAAGGAAGTGGGTGAGTTGGTGGCTTTAGCTTGGTTGGAGACATGATGGGATGCCTCCATTGACTCAAGTGGGGAATCTCTTTAAACACCATTAGCAGAATCGCAACTTATTAGACTTGATTACTGTACCTCCAAACTTGTTTTAACACTTGATCCTTCTTCTATTTTTCAGCTCCAAGACAATCAAATTGCACCAAACTGACCATTATACTCGACTCTCCTACTCGATGGCGGAGTCTCCAGGTGCAACAAAAGATTTTCAAATTTTTGGACTCCACTGGGCTGATATACTCGATCTCAAGGTCCATGGTAAAAAAAATATTTACTCTATCTCCAGATTGATTCTCCATTCCTGAGAACCACAAACACTACCAAAACAAATAAAAAATAACAAGAAAGAAAAATTATTTACAGAGATAGTCATGGGACTTCCTCCCAAGTGAGCTCGTTTTAAGTCATTAGCTTGACTTCCTTACTCCCTTAAACATCAAGAGGGTCCTGGAGATGAACTGAGGTCACCTCTGGAAGGATTTGATCTGCTAAGTATTTCTTGAGTCTTTGGTCATTCACTGTGAAATCTCCACTCTTACCAGCTAGAGTGACTGCTCCATAAGGGCGAACTTCAGCAACACAGAAAGGACCAGACCATCTAGACTTGAGCTTGCCTGGAAAGAGTTTTAGGCGAGAATTGAATAGCAGCACTTGATCACCAACTTGGAAATCCTTGGTGATGATCTTCTTATCATGGAAAAGCTTAGTCCTCTCTTTGTAGATTTTAGAGCTTTCATAAGCTTCTAGGCGAATCTCATTAAGATCATTCAGTTGGATCAGCCGCTTCTCATCGGCGGTTTTGATGTCAAAGTTTAGGAGTTTCACTGCCCACATAGCCTTGTATTCGAGCTCAACAGGTAAGTGACAGGATTTTCCATAGAGAAGGTTGAAGGGAGTTGTACCAATAGGGGTTTTGAATGCTGTCCTGTAAGCCCATAGTGCATCATCTAGCTTTGCAGACCAGTCTTTCCTTGTAGTCCCAACAGTCTTCTCCAGAATTACTTTTATCTCCCTATTGGAGATCTCAACCTGACCACTTGTCTGTGGATGATAAGGAGTGGCTACCTTATGCTTCACTCCGTGCTTCTTTAGTAAGTTCTCAAAGACTTTGTTGATGAAATGTGTGCCTCCATCACTGATGACAACCCTTGGTATACCAAATCTTGGGAAGATTATGGTTTTAAACATCTTCAGAACCACCCTGGAATCATTAGTGGGACTTGCAATGGCCTCAACCCACTTGGACACGTAGTCTACTGCTACTAAGATGTATTTGTTCCCATAGGAAGAAGGGAATGGTCCCATAAAGTCAATTCCCCAGACGTCAAAGATTTCGACCTCTAATATAGGATTTTGTGGCATTTCATTTCTCCTGCTGATGTTTCCCTTCCTCTGGCATGAGTCACATCTTGAAATGAACTGCTGGGCGTCTTTGAACATGGTTGGCCACCAGAAGCCTGCTTGCAGTACCTTAGATACTGTCTTGAATGTCGCGAAGTGACCACCATATGTTGAACCATGGCAGTGAAGCAAGATGCCTTCCACTTCCTCCTCTGAGATACATCTTCTGTAGATTTTGTCTTTACAGAGAGTGTAAAGATATGGCTCATCCCAGTAGTAGTGGTTGATATCTCTGAAAAACTTCTTCTTTTCATAAATGGTCAGGTTAGGAGGCTCTACTCCGCAGGCCAAGTAATTGACATGATCAGCATACCATGGAGATCTTCCTTCAACAGCATTCAGTTGGTGAAACTCATTCCCACTGTAATTCTTGCCAAAGAATTTTGTAACCATGAGTTGCTCCTCTGGCATCGAATCATCAATATGGACTTCATCATCAATCCTCATCCTTGATAAATGATCAGCTACACCGTTCTCTATACCGTTCTTGTCTACTATTTCCATGTCAAACTCTTGCAGAAGTAGTATCCATCTCAATAGTCTTGGCTTAGTGTCCTTCTTTGCATAAATGTGTCTCAAGGCTGCATGATCTGTGTAGACTATGACTTTAGAACCCACC
The DNA here is from genome assembly GCF_000004255.2 of Arabidopsis lyrata subsp. lyrata. NCBI lineage: Eukaryota > Viridiplantae > Streptophyta > Magnoliopsida > Brassicales > Brassicaceae > Arabidopsis > Arabidopsis lyrata. The sequence goes on along the minus strand of NW_003302550.1, from coordinate 19,254,782 downwards.
AAGTAGCTCCTGAACTTTTCAAACGCAAAAACCACTGCTAATAACTCCTTCTCTGTTGTGGCATACTTCACCTGAGCATCATCCATTGTTCTACTTGCGTAGTAGATGACATGGAGCTTCTTGTCAATCTTCTGTCCCAAGACCGCTCCTACAGCGTAATCTGAAGCGTCACACATGATTTCGAATGGATAGTCCCAGTTTGGAGCTTGGACTATTGGAGCTGAAATCAGAGCTTCCTTGATGAGTTGAAAAGCTTTCAGGCATTCCTCATCAAAATCAAACTCTGTTTCCTTGCACAGCAGCCTTGTCATCATTGGTCTTGCCAGCTTGGAGAAATCCTTGATAAACCTTCTATAAAACCCAGCATGTCCCAGAAAACTTCTCACATCTTTGACACTCCTAGGTGGTTGCAGCTGCACCATTACCTCAATCTTTGCTCTGTCAACCTCTATACCCTTCTCTGAAATCTTGTGCCCCAATACAATGCCTTCTTTGACCATGAAATGGCATTTTTCCCAGTTGAGTACCAAGTTTGTCTCCTCACACCTAGAAAGTACCCTACACAAGTTTGACAAGCAAGAAGAGAAGGAGGAGCCATACACGGAAAAGTCATCCATGAATACCTCAACCATCTCCTCAATTAAATCCGAGAAGATAGAAGTCATGCATCGCTGAAATGTAGCTGGTGCATTACAGAGACCAAAAGGCATTCTTTTATATGCAAAGGTTCCATATGGACATGTGAATGTAGTTTTCTCTTGATCATTAGGGTGAATTGGTATTTGAAAGAAACCACTATAACCATCAAGAAAGCAGTAGTATGGGTGATTAGCTAACCTTTCTAGCATTTGATCAATGAATGGAAGTGGAAAATTATCTTTCCTAGATGCAGAATTCAACTTCCTATAGTCAATGCACATTCTATGTCCAGTTATAGTTCTAGTGGGTATGAGCTCATCCATATCATTTTTTACAACAGTCATACCTCCTTTCTTTGGAACACAATGAACTGGAGATACCCAAGTGCTATCGGAAATAGGGTAAATTACACCTGCTTCCAATAGTTTAAGTATCTCCTTCTTTACAACTTCTTTTAAGTTAGGATTCAACCTTCTTTGGGGTTCAATGCTTGAATAAGACTCATTTTCAAGATGAATGCGATGTGTGCATAAACTAGGTGAGATGCCCTTTATATCATCAAGTGAATAACCAATGGCTCTTCTATACTTTTTCAGTTCAGTTAACAGAAGATGCACTTGTTCATCAGTTAATGCATCATTCACAATGACAGGATATGTAGAGTTGTTACCTAGAAATGCATACCTGAGTCCTTTGGGAAGCGGCTTAAGTTCAACTTTTGGTGCTTTGAGTTCAGACCAGTCGTCTGATGTTTGAATGATTAGCTCCGCAGGGATGTCAACTGCTGTGATCGAGTGTTCAGTCGAGTAGGTGCTCGAGTGAGCAGGTTGAGTCTGAGTTGAGTCCTCGTCATTCACTGCCATTACCCCTGTTGCTGACCCATTCAATTCCTCAAAGGATTATGACTCTTCTACTGCTTTGTGTGAGTCCAACAGCTTCTGGTAACCCAAAGTCTCCAAGTGTAAAAACCCATCTTCACCATTCTTGGTTAATGCACTCTTAAGGTGATCTTCTTCTACTAGTTCTTCCAGTAACTCATCAGCTAACTGATCCATTTCTTCAATCCAAAAGAGTTGCCCTTCTATAGTAGGCTTCCTCATTGCATCTTTAATGTCAAAGGTCATCTTAAAATCCTTACCAAGGTTCAGATCGATCTTCCCCTTCTTGACATCAATGATAGCTCCAGCAGTTGCCAAGAAAGGTCTTCCCAAAATTAAAAGATCCTTGGGTTCTTCATCCATCTCAAGCACTACAAAGTCAGTTGGTATCTCCACAACTCCTATCCTGATTGGTAAGTCTTCAAGTAGCCCATGAGGTATCCTTACTGATCTGTCAGCAAGAATAAGGGAGATGTTGCAGGACTTGTATTGAGTGAATCCTAATCGCTTAGCAACAGAGAGTGGCATGAGACTGACAGATGCTCCTAAATCACATAGGCACTTGTTGAAAGCCAATGGACCTAAGGAGCATGGTAGAGTAAATGAACCAGGATCACCAAGCTTCTTTGGAATGATCTTCTTTTGTATAATAGCACTGCATTCATGACTCAATACTACCATTCCTTGCACTTCTTGAATTCTTTTCATGATCAGGTCTTTCAGAAACTTGTGGGAATCCGGAATAAGCGCGAGAGCGTCGACAAGAGGTATTCTTAATTCAACTTCTTTGATGTTCTTGGCAAACATAGCTCTATACTTATCTACCAATGCTTTCTTGTGTCGTCCAGGGAATGGGAGTGGGGGTTTGTAAGGAGGAGGAACAAAAACCTTCTCCTTGTTCTTAGCAGCAACTGGTTTAAAAGCAGCAGATGATGTTACTGAAGTTGGTGGTCGAGTAACACAGTCGAGTAGGGGGTCGAGTACTTCTGTTGGCTTGTCAGCTTGATCTTCATTGAGACTGAAATCCTCCCCATCTTGGTCTGCACTGTCCTCAGTGGCTGGCTTAGGTCCCTCTCTGGTTGGAAGTTCTTTACCACTGCGCAGGGTGATAGCATGTCACTAACTGCAGCAACTATACGAACCCTACATGTCACATGTGATTGGAAAATTTTCAATCTCTTAAAAACGGGTCAGATTCAGATGTATGACTCACTTTAAGAACTCATCAAGTGAAGTAAACAAGTTCAAAGAAACCAAATAAACACTAGTATTAGACAGTTAGACTAAGTATTGTCGTATAAATTTTGTTTAATAGTGTTATATACGAGAAACTCGAATCCAAGCTTTGTTTGTAAAAGAAAATTCAGATCAATGATATTTCAGGAGATTTTTTTCGCTAAAATCCATAAAAAAAATTGAATAATGTATTTTTTTGGTCAGTGTACTTTTTTTCTTGTACTTTTTTGTACTTTTGGTCACTAAAATTCAGTTATTATTGGTTTCTTGTACTTTTTTTTCTGGTTAAGTTGTTGCGGATAAACCGATGGTAACTGAAAATCGAAATCAATATTGTTTATATGGTTTAAATTGATTTAATTTTCTAAATCCGAGAAATCGATCCGAATTCAAATCGAACCGAAAAAACGCTGTTTTAAATTAAAACTGAAATTCAAATCGATATCTTTGACAGAAAAATTCAAAACCGAACCACAATGAAAACTGTACTAAACCCTCCATAAAATTTGGATACCATTCCATTACTCATTACCGAACCGAACCGAATAAATCGAATCAAAACCGAACCGAAATCTTGGAACTTATAAAACATGTTTCTTTTTTTTTTTGGGCAAATAAAACATGTTTCTATAAGAGATCATTTGAAAAAAAAACAAAACAATTTTGATTTTATAATCACGAATCAGAAATTTTTAGGGTTTCCATATATTCTCTGCGATTTGAATGAACAAATCCAACTTCATTCACAAATTTCGTCACTCTGCAAAACCATATAAAATGGAAGACGAAGAAGAAGAATCACCAACGGAGCTAAACACGATCAATGGTTTAAGCAGTTTTGTAGTTATCTCTCCCGATAAGCTATCTCTCAAATACACTGGCGTTTCTCAACACGGTCACGATGTCGGCGTTGTTCAAGCTAATAAACCTGCTCCGTGTAATCGTATCGCTTATTACTTCGAGATTTATATCAAAGATGCTGGTGTTGAAGGACGTGTCTCTATTGGTTTCACTACTGATAGTTTCAGAATTGCGAGACATCCTGGGTAATTGTTTGATCTTCGTTTCCAATTTTGCGTTTAGAGATTCGATTATGCTTTGATTAGGTTCAGGAAAATCTCTAATTTGGTTTAATTTTTGTGAGTTTTGTTTAGGTTTGATTAGGTTTAGGACTATATGAAATTTGATTTCAATTGTGTGAGTTCTATTTTGATTTGATTAGGTTTAGGAATATCTGGAATTTAATCATATGTATATGCTCTGTTTTATGGTCATATGAATCACTAAATCGGATAAAATTCAGAATTCCGAGACAGCCTCGGTATTGTTGATTTTCCGTTTCCGATTATTGTGTAGACTTGATTCTTTGATGAAGTAATTTGATTTGGTGTTTAATTCAATCGTGTTTCTGAGAGGAAATTATGCTTTGATTAGGTTCAAGACAATCTGAAATTTGGTTTAATCGTGTTTCATTCGTGTTAAGTTTGATTAGGTTCATGAGAATCTGAAATTTGTTTCAATTGTGTTAGATCTATTTAGATTTGATTAGGTTGAGAAAAATCGGAAATTTGTTTCAATCGTGTTATCATCTATATCAATGTTGCTGAGCATTCAAATTGTGTCTATTTCTTCTGGTTAGATGGGAACTCAACACTTGTGGTTATCATGGTGATGATGGACTTATATATCTTGGAAAACGACAAGGTGAAGCTTTTGGTCCGACTTATACAACCGGTGATACAGTTGGTGGTGGTATAAACTATGATTCGCAGGAATTCTTTTTCACGTAAGTCATAATTGTTTTGCTATCAACTGAAAAGAAAGATCAAGATCGTTTTCAAGTTGCAATTCTGACATATACTCGTTTACGAGATGCTAGCGTAAATGGAACTCTTGTAGGGACAGTCTCGAAGTACATCAAGGGTCCTCTATTCCCTACTGTAGCTGTACATAGCCAAAACGAGGAGTATGCTCTTTTTTTTTTAATTCTTAATATCGATGTCAGCGTGAATTATTTCAAATGCTTGAATGTGTTCTTTGTATAATTTGCTGAATCTTGGTAGGGTTACCATCAACTTTGGGCAGGAGAAGTTTGCTTTTGATTTTAAGGTAAGATCCTCTTGCATTTGAGTGGAGCTACCAGCTCTTAGTTTGAGTTATTTGAAGATGGGATATTCCGAAGTACTACCGAATAGTAAAGAAACATATGCATCTTTTCGAAATGGTACAAACATATAATGTGGCACTAGGCAAGTGTTTCTCTGTAAAATATTTCGTCCACGATTGTATGTTTAATGATATTCCCTGATGATTAAGCATCACCTCTTAGACTCTACGATTAAGATTCATATAGTCTATAAGAAAGTTGAGGTATAGGTTAGATGGTAATTTTCTTACATGTTGTTCCCTTACTGTCGTAGTTATGTTTTTGTTTGACGGTAAGGTTCCAGGAGCGATTACGTGTGATTTAGCTGTTACCCTTTTTCTTCTGTGTTAGGGATATGAATCAGCGGAGAGGAATAAGCAACAAATAGCTATTGAAAAGATATCCATACCTTCGAACATGAGTCTTGGGTGAGTACACTCTTGTTCTGTAGTAACTGAGGTGAAGCTTTTGTTCTTCTATTCTGTTATCGGATTGGTAATGAACTTTCTGCATAGCTAAAAGCTTCAGATTTATTTTGGTCATCAGGCTTGTAAAGAACTACTTGCTTCATTATGGGTATGAAGAGACTTTTCATGCTTTAGACCTGGCTACTAACAGTACAGTTCCTCCTATTAATGGAACACAAGAAGATGGTATTGAAGATACATCATATGCATTGCATGAGAGAAAAAATTTTAGACAGGTATTGAATTAGACAGTTATCTTAACCTTTTTTACTTCTTGTCCAAAATTAAAAGAAAACTTCATTACTAGTACATCTGTTTTGTTAGTATTGAACTGATCCATACTTCGGTTGGTAAAGCTTATAGGGAAGGGTGAGATTGATGCTGCTCTTGCGAAACTCCGAGATTGCTATCCCCAACTTGTACAGGTGGATTGAGGAACGAGTCATATTGTTTTATTCATATTGTTACATTGAAAATATGAACTCTTACCTCAATTGTATCATCTGCAGAACGATAAATCAGAAGTGTGCTTCCTCCTTCACTGTCAAAAGTTCATTGAATTAATACGGGTATGCTCTTCAGTCTTCATTCCTTAAATATTAAGTACACATTAGATCCACTGCGGTTAGACTCTCTCTTTTTTAGTAATTACTCTGGAATAATGTGACATACACATACTTTAGATTGGAGCACTCGAAGAAGCTGTGAAATATGGAAGAGTGGAATTAGCCAAATTCCTTGGTTTAGCTGCTTTCCAAGTCATTGTAGAGGTACTGATGCTTCTGCAACCTTTAAAACGTGATGGATTGGAAAATTTTCCGATCTTTACTGGTTTCAAAAGTCAAGAGATGAGATTATCTTGTTATCTATTATAGGACTGCTTTGCTCTGCTAGTGTACGAACGCCCCCAAGAATCGAATGTAGGGTATTTCCTAGAAGAGTCTCAAAGGGAAGTAGTCGCAGACGCAGTGAATGCTGCTATTTTATCTACAAATCCAAACAACAAAAATCAATTGCATTCTCATCTAGAGACACTTCTCCGACAGCTAACAGCTGGATGTCTGGAACTGCGGTCACTTAACGATGGTCAAGGGGAAGCGTTCTCGCTTCACCGGCTTCTTACGACCACCAATTGGAAGAGGACAAAAAAGACTGGTAAGCTTTAGCTGTTCATATTTGGGATCAAACTTGGCTTTGATTGTTGACAGTGGTTGAACCTGGCATTTGATTTTTTTTTTTTTCTCTAAGAGTTGAAGAACACCTAAGAATTGTAAAATTTATCTATTTATTTAAATTTGGCTTGACATTATTCAAACAGCTTTGCTTGATTTAGTAGGCAAATCGAAGTGTTTATTACATATCAGATAGAAATAAAGTGGAACAACACAATGGTAGAAGTTAATGTTGCCATCAACCGCTAAGCTAAACGAAACAGAAGGGAAGATTATTTTTAGATCATATTGAGTAGTTGTTGTATCCATATGTAGCAAATACGCAATGTAGAGGAGAATAAGATTCAACTTAAAATATAGAAGTCTGATCATCAAAAAGCAAGCAATGTCGATAATGTCGAAAACACACTACTGAAAAAGCAACAGATCAACAAGATCATTCATAGATCCAAGGGTGAACACTGCTCTGCCAGTTGACAGGTCCATCAGGGAACCACAAAGCAATCTCCTTTCTCGCACTCTCGACAGCGTCACTCCCGTGGATAACATTCCTGCCAATGTCAATAGCAAAGTCCCCACGGATAGTTCCAGGCTCAGAGTTTGCTGGGTTGGTAGCTCCGATAATCTTCCTTCCCGTCAACACAACATTCTTTCCTTCCCAGATCATGGCAACAACAGGGCCAGACACAATGTAATCAACAAGTCCACTGAAGAAAGGCTTTGAAGATAAGTCCTCGTAGTGCTTCTCAGCAAAAGATCGCTCTACACTTATCAACTTCAGACCTGTACACACAACACATTCTCAGATACTAAAATCCAAAATCTATTACACAACACATAATCTTTGTCAAGCCAAGCATAACCATAACCTCAGACATGTCCACAATTCATTCTTAGGCACAGATACTATAGTCTAAAATCTATTACACAACATAGAGAATCTAGACAAACCATAACCTACTACAATTATCTGATCAATCTAATAAGTTTGGTAATCGAAATCCTTACCTTTCAAAGTGAAACCCTTCTTCTCAAACCTGGAGATGACTTCACCGATCTGAAAAAAAAGGACAAAACATATACAAATCTTTGTCAAGTCTTGATTTTTAAGCAGAAACAATCCAAAGAACTGAAAAAAACAAAACCAAAGTCACATAAAGATTCTTATGTATTAAGAGGGAAAGGGAAGCTTACGAGTCCTCTCTGGACGCCGTCAGGCTTGATCATGATGAAAGTTTGCTCCATTTTTTTGCTTACTTGTGACTCGTAGGAGGCAAAAAGAGTTATATATACTCTGCACAAATTTGTAGCCCTAATTCTGTTGAAGAACATTCTAGGGCTAGAATATTCGCTGCATCTTTAGGTGTTATTGGGCCTTCACTATTATTATTTTAAGGCCCAATTATAGGAAATATTTGTTATATGTGGGTTAGAAAGACACAAAAGGTTTGATCACACCACTAAATGATGCATTCTCTCATGTTGAAGATAGGAAAGTCGCCGTTTCATACCCAACCTAATCAGCAGTGTTCGATTCATACATGACAGTTTACTCTGTGCCAATACATATCCAACCTTTTAAAAAAAATCAAATTTCATACTCAAACTTATCAAATCGTGTAAAATCACACATCTCTTGTCTCTACTGCTGACGTAGATGCCGCCACGTCGTTGATGACGTGGTTGCCACGTCCTTCATAACGTCGTTGCCACGTCATCATCATTTTAAACAAAAATAAAAACTAATTTATTTTTTCTCATTTTTTTCTCCATCACTATCATCCGACGGAACTGTGAAAAAAATTATATATTTGATGTAAGAATTTAAAATCTTCTTTGCGAGACTTATAACTAATATTTCAACCGAAACTAATATTTAAACCGAGTTATTCTTCGTCTAAAAATCTTCAGATCGCTTTCAATAAAAAACATTAACCCTACAATAATCTTATATATTAATCTTTAAAGACATTGTTTACATTTATTGTCATTTGATAATTGTATTTTAAGAACAAAATATAATTTCTTATAAATTAATTATCATTGGCAATTAGGGTTGTTTGAATATATATATATATATATATATATATATATATATATATATATACATACATATATATAAAAAAAAAAGTTAAGATACAAAGACAATATTACCATTGATAAGAAATTGTATTTTGTTCTTAAAATACAATTATTTTAATGGTAATATATGTAATTAAGTTCTCTTTTTTTTGTTATCAACTTAAAAATGTCTTTCAATTAATATAAAAGATTATTGTACGGGTTTATGTTTTTCACTAAAAGTGATTTGAAGATTTTTAGAAGAAGAATTTTGAATTTTGGGTTTATAAACTCAATTTAAATATTACATTAGGTTGAAATATTGGTTATAATTCTCGAAAAGAAGATTTTAAATTCTTACATTAAATATATATATTTTTTCACAGTTATGTCGGATGATAGTGGGGAGAAAAAAATGAGAAAAGAAAAAAAATTAATTTTTATTTTGTTTAAAATGATGATGACGTGGCAACGACGTCATGAAGGACGTGCCATCCACGTCAGCAGTATAGACAAAAGATGTGTGATTTCACACGATTTAATAAATTTGAGTATGAAATTTGAATATTTTAAAAGGTTGGGTATGTATTGGCACATAGTAAACTGTAATGTATGAATAGAACACTGCTGTTTAGGTTGGGTATGAAATGGCCGACTTTCCGTTGAATATATATACAACACACTTTCACAACAAAATTATAGTTTATAGTTTTAAATATTTTTAATTTTATTAATATATGTATAAGGTATATAATTTTTCTTAAAACAATCGGCTATAAGAAAAAACAACCAACCAATATATAAGTTGCAAGTTTTAAGGTGTATGCAACCCTATGTTTTAAACGATTTGAGTTTTATGATTTTGATGATTTTAAGTGAATTTAGAGTAGTTGTTATTGTTTGATAGAAAATCCTCCCAAATTACACTTAAAATCATGTTATTTAGATTTATGTGTTTTCAAATAAGGAAATCCTCAAAACTAATACCTTAAATTCATTACGAATCTAATGCTTTTAAATGTTTTCAATAATACTGGAATGTAAATTATTTTTTCAAATCACTAGTTTAATAACAGTATATTTTAGAAAACGTTTTTTAAATCCATGATTGAATAACATATGATTTGTTAAGACAAACCACTTAAAAAGTTTTGTTGAATACATCCCCTGAATAATCAAACTATTTTTTTTTTTTTTTGTAATTTTTACTTATTAGTTTAGGACTACAATGTCATTAAATATATTTATCAATATATATATATATATATATATATATATATATATATATATAAATAATGTATATATCAAATATTTAAAATTATTTAATTTCTTTTGTTAAATTTTCTAAAGCTTATTTGATTTAATTCTTTTTTGACTGTTAGATTGGAGTTGGGTTGGTTCACCCAATTTGGTGATTCGAAGTGAACATTGAAGAAGAATTAAAATACTCCATATGATTTAGAGAGTTTGTTGTTAAAAATGGATATAAGGATTTTTACATTCTATCATCTTAAGATTAATTCTCTTCTTCTTTATTCTTGAATCTCATCGCTCATATAAAACTTGAGATTGTACACTTTTGTATAATGAATTTGATCACACCGATTGGAGTGAACATGTTAAACAAATTTTTTGTGTCTTTCGTTTCCTATGATTTCTAATTTTGTTAACATTTGATTAGTGAGATTTGAATGGGTTCGTACTTCTTGGATGATTTGCGACTTTATACAAAGAGATGGAGAATGTTGTTTTTTTTATTCAGAAGTCACATACAACATTTATAACCTCTCACAAACATACTTGAATGCAAGTAGGAGGAATTCAATCTAGAAACTACATGCATGATTGCACATAAATTGTTCAATGTAGCCAATTACTTCAAAAATTGAAAAAATGATCTCAAACACATTGGTCAATTGAAATTAAAAAGATTCCCATGTCTCGCAGCATCACTAATGGGTGAGTGTCTTTTTCTGTCAGTTTGTAATTGTAATTCTTGTTTCTGTTTGTGCTAAAGCTTTCTTTTTTCATGGCTTGTTAAAACCTACCTCATTTGGTATGGATATGAAGATACCTTTAGAGCTTTCAATCTGGCTGCAAGTATAGTTCGTCATACTGATATTGCACAAGAAGATGGTTCTGATGAGTTTGAATTGCATCAAAGGAAAAATATCATAGAGGTACTTTTCACTGTTATAGTGAATTCCTGAACACAGACCAGCGATCTTCTTCACTCAAGCGAGTTCTCAGACAGTTTGAAGTGACCGGCTCACTCTACGCCCGTCAATGAAATCGTAAACTTTTTTTTTCTTGATACTAGCTAGTCTTTGTGTAAGTTTCAACGTTCTAAAAGTAAGAAGTAGAGATCATACATATCTCAATATCCATCAATGCATGTACTTCGTAATCTTTGTTTTGCTTATCTTAGTTATTCTATCTTTCTCTCTTACCTAAAATGATGGCTGCAAAGTACTTGACGGATCAATTTAAAAATAGACTAGTCATAAACATAAACTTATATTTGAGATGGCTTCAAATATGAATCTTAAAACTATTTGTAGTATACATCTACACTCACCTGGGATTCAAATTCCTAAATATATTTCAATGTTGTTTTTTTTGGATTACATGTGAATTAATTTACCAAAAAAATGAACGGTTTAAATTACATTTACTTGCGCATAGAGACTTGAGAAGGAAAAGAACAGATAAATAAAGACTATAACAGAAGCAGAAGCAGAGAGGCGAGAAAACATTTTTTTACGCATAAGTAGTGAACCAAAGAGCAAACCTTTCCTCTATTCTCTGCCAAGTCGACTTGAAAACCTCAGCCACAGTTGAGGAGGTGCTGTTGTGAAAGCATGTTGTTGAAAATTCATAAGCCGTTTAAGCTTTGCTGAGCTTCTTGGTGATTCTGTGATTTCTAAAGCCAAGACGAACATTAGGTAAGCAGACTGCCTTCCAAGAAACTTAAGGGCCAGTGTGCTGAAGTAGAGAACCAGATCACAAAAACCTGTTACAGAGATCTCTATATACAAGAAGTTGAGAGTACTACAGTAATCTACTAGCAAACGATAGGGTCTTCACTGCTCAACTGTTGAATCTACAAGTGATAGAGTCAATGAGTGAGGAATACTCTGAGATCCTCTTTCAAGCAGCTATATATAGTAATGAATCATACTTCAAGCAGCTTGGTGATGTTTAGGCCCCCTACCACGTATCTTCTCTCCTAGATATACTCACACACGTTCATTTTCTTTATGAAGTTTTCTTGCTTGTGCGGATACATATTTATAATCAAGAAAAGTATGTTCTTGAGTTCTGCGGATGAGTTGTGTTTGTAAATTGTATATTTTGTGCGTACGTAAGCAGTATCCACATAAAAACATGTTGCGATTAAGGAACTAATTATATAAAAACAAAATATATTTTCTTGAGTTCTGCTCATGAGGTATATTTATTCAAGAACATTATCTAAATATAGTTTTATGTAAGAAGGTAGAACCAATATAGAAGACTAAGCTAAACATTTTAGTGATGTTCTTGGGTCAGAGTCAGGTATTACTTCACTACCACGATATTTTAAGGAATTTATTATATCATGACAAAATCCCTCAATTGGATTCAGTGAGTCAGTAATTAAAAGAAAAACTCTTAACAAAATTTGCATAACTTGAACAAAAGAAAAATGAAGAAAACTCTTACAACAACATGGTGATCAGACCCTCAAATCTCAATGTGACTTGGTATGACAGTCAAGCCTTTCATAAGATCAGATCCAACTTCATCAAGTCGCCTAATATCGTCAACGGCAATTCCTCCATACATAACTACCCTCATACTGTTTCTCTTCGGATCAACATACAAAATACGGAACCAATGATATAAAATCCTTTCTGAAACCGTAAGTAAATAAGATCTATAAGATGTGTAAATGAATTCACCAGTATGAGTAACACCCTTCAACTTCCATCTCCCTTTGATGAATTCACGATGTGAAGGAAATTGTTTAGATATCCATTGTTTGTGATTCTCAGCATCCTCCAAAATCCATAATTCAACTCCAGAAGCAATGGAACTTACCAAAGCTAATCTCCCCTCATAACATGACCAAAATGTAGCTATGCTATTTTTCTTCGGATGTTTAATCAAACTGAACTTTTCAGATCTTAGATCAAAACTCATTATGGCAAGCTCTTGTCTTAAACCATCACCAAAAGAACCTTCATAGTAGATGACTCCATCAATGCATTTTGCACAACCTGTCACTTTGTAATGACTAAGGAAGCCTTTAGTTAATATTCTCCATGATTCTTGTGCTCCCAATGTAAGAATCCCAATCTTGTTTCTCTCTTTAAGTATGCATAGTACTTTGTACTTACCGTTGATCGGATCATATCCCAAAAATCCCGTTAGGGGTCTGCCTTCGTTGCTATCAAGTTTCGGTAACGTGTAGAAGGTTTTCATGATAGGGTTTCTAATAAACATGACATTTGTAGAAGTTTCCAAGTAAATCAAGCCGTGGACGGATTCATAACGTTGAAGTTTACCATTATTGGGGATTGTAAATTGAAAATTCTCCACTCTAGGACAAGTCTTCTTCTGGTGTACTGGAGACGCAAAACAGAACAGCTTGTCGTCTTTTCTGAAGTTTAGCAGAACACAAGGCCGCGATGACAAGGACCGTGTCACGACAGAGCTGGTGAAATATGGAGTGGTGGTGGTTGAAGACCAGAGCTTAGAAACGGACCTAAATCTCACAATCGATTTTGATGGCAGTCTTGAGAATATCTCCACGATTAAATCGAGAGGAATATGCTCTCTTTGAGATCTATCATTATCATCTGAAGATTGTGTTGTTCTCTGGATTTTTCTCATCCTTGATGGCTCCATAGTTTTAACTTTTAGAACCCTAGCTTGTTCTTCCGTTTGTTACAATGCTTGGGTGTTGAACCTTGAAAGTATCCGGATCCGTTGTTTTTGGATATCCGAGTCCGTAAAATTTTCTAAAAATATTAAATAATAAAATAGTTGGGAGTTTGCGCGAGAAAAAAAAAAAAGCATAATTTGAAGGGTTTTAACTTTAACAAAGCTCTCTTCTCTTCCATTTCTCTGTTTAGTGATTTTTTGAAGTTTGATATTGACAAAATATCCCTCCTTGTTTATAAAGACAAACTTCACAAATGTCCTTGTTTTCACCAATAGCAACAACTATGGTTTCATCTTTCAGTATACTTTCAACATATAAAAAAAAGTCGTTGTTATAACAGTAGTGGGCATAGAACCAGTGGGAAAATATGTGGTCTTATTTAGCTATCATATAAACCTTATATATATGTCGGTGAAGATTAAATTTAAAACAAAACAAAAAACAGAAAAAGAAAAACTTTTTTTGTGGGTATCTTTGAAAATTTGACTTTGTATCTTTGGTAAAAATATGAGGCCTACATGTCATTGTAATGTTTAACTTTATTATAGACTCTATATTCAAAAATTTAGGCAAAGTTCCAAAAATGGTTGAATGGGACGAAACAATCCGTGTGATAAGTTCTATATGCTATAGTTTGATTAATGTTATAGCGGGACAATCAAACAAGAATAATAGCAAGACTATCATTTTCAGAATTTATTGTAAGAATTTTCTTGTTAACTACAAGATTGATATCCCCATTTTAGTGTTGACTCATTGATTGACCAAGAGACTAAATGGTGGAACATAAAACGAATTCAAGATCTAATTAAGTATGAAAATAACCATCAACAACCATAGTTTCACCATTTTAGTTGACTAGCTCGTAACTGAGACAAAGAAGTATAATACTGACTCATTTCCCTCAGCACATGTGGTGAATTTGGACTTTCTATTTTGGAGAGTTCTAAACCAAGATGGAACAAGGGAACGTAGTGGTTTCTACCCTTAGTTAGCTTGGTATAACTAGAAAACGATGGATATAACTAAATATGTAGCAGCCAGATCTCCTTAACAAAATATTTTGTGAGCGGGAGATGAACACGAAGTTTGGATGCGAGTCGTTAGCCAGGCATGTTCGTGAAGGCATGGAAGTCGTTCCAGAGCTTATCATCCCTCCTATGTTTTGAACTCCCTTGTTCTTTGTTTTCAAGTTGATAGTTCATGGAAACAAATTAAACCTAAATGCGCAGCCAGTTTGGTTTTGATTGATGGCTTAAACCATATTCATCTAATTGGTTTGAAAGGATTTGGAATATGTTTGATGTCTTTACACTCAGAATTGCTGACAGTACTTTCGGTAATGTGGTATGTTGATTAATTCCTTTTCGAAACTATGTGGAGCGGCTTTAGTAAGATGATTAAAGCTCCTCAAAGTCTTTTCCTTCTTTCGCTATAAGTTTTTTTCTTCATTGCAATAAACACAGAGCCGCTAGCTTGTCTTGCCCGTTCGACAAAACTCGAGCAACTCTGTCCTCGTTTGTAAACTCTATCCTTCCGGATTGGTTGCACCACAAAGCATTCTTATTCCATGATGGTTAGTAATCTAGTATTATAAGCAGCAACTATTTATTTTGAATGAGTTTTATAGATAACATCAACATCCCTAAACTTTTAAAAAATACTTTACTATAATCTTTCAAACAACATGAAAAGTAAAATAAAAATATCCTCAAAAGTCATTTCACTAATGTTATAAAGAATATATGTTTTCATTAATTTTTTTGAACTTTCTTCATTATTGTACAAAATTTTTATTTTACACCTACATCCATTTTATCAAATAATATACTTTTCAACCTGACATCCATCTAATTCGAGCAAAAAGATCATCTTTCGATTTTTTTCGATCAGATCATTGCCATTTAGCAGATATAAAACAAATCAGGAGCAAACCTTATTATTCTTCTTTTGGTATGCATGTGCACCTCTTCTGTTCTTCTGTTAACTCCTAAATTTTTCACACCAAGTAAAACAAACTCAAAATGTATAGTTCAATATTAAGAACTCTTTTTACTAAATACTTTTTTGACTAATCAATTTTACTATTGGATTCTTCTTGAAGGTTTTATGCGCACATACATATTAACTTAGATAATTTACCTGAATCTGCCTTTGAAGAACTTTCACGTATTCTACAGCTTCTTCTAACATGTCTGCAGTGTTGGTTTGCTGCAACAAAGACAAAAAGTAAACCGATATAC
Organism: Arabidopsis lyrata subsp. lyrata; assembly: GCF_000004255.2. NCBI lineage: Eukaryota > Viridiplantae > Streptophyta > Magnoliopsida > Brassicales > Brassicaceae > Arabidopsis > Arabidopsis lyrata. Next base: position 19,239,010 of record NW_003302550.1, on the reverse strand, counting down.
ACACAGCGTAGATTCAAGATCTTTATATATGCCAGAAACCGAAGTTATCATCAGTTGTTCATAATCTATAGAGATGAAACCAAATTCATACATATTTGATCGAGGTGACAACAATTCGAGTCGATATCAAGATCCTTCCCATTGGGTTTTAATAGTTTAAACCACAGTTTGTAAATTACTTAAGTTGCGGAGCTGAGAACCGTGTCTCTGAAGTTGCATCAAAACCATCAACAGTCATATTTAATTTGTCTTCTATACGGCTAACCTATTAACCTCTAACTTCTACACTTGATTTAAGCATATATAATCTTTGACCCATTTCTAGTCAATATTATTGTGTAAGACATTCGAGATCATCAGATTATATATACGCTGAAAAAGATATTACCTTGTCCATGTTAGGTACAAGCTCTTGTAGCTTCCTTATCCGATCACTAATCCGCGTCCTTCGTACCTACACAATGAAAGGTAGACATAAATCGCTGACCAGAACAGAACAATTCTCTGTTCAATGAAGCATACAGTGAATCATTGAACATCCGTGAATTGAAAGTAAATATAAAAGTTGTATCACTAAACTTCAACGAATTGAATTTTAAGATAAAACCACTTTATCATTAAACTTCACAAATTTAAAATAAAGATTGAATATTTTTTACCCTCTCGGCGATGCTTCGGGGATGAGTTGCACAACCGCGTTTAGCACGAACCCTAAAAGCAACAGAGTCCTCCATAAGGTTCTCCATGTTCATATCTGTCATGCCTGATACCCCGGCAGGAACTTGACCACTGCTTTGCTCTCCTTTCTACTTCCAGAAAAAAACCCGAAAAGAGGCAATCAGCACTAAGCCTGAAACCTTAATCAACATCACTCAATACATAACATAGGTTACATATATAATCCAAGTTGTGTATCAAGTATAGTAACACAATCCTAACGATGAGGAAGATCAATACATATTTACACATCAGCCACCAAAATCAACATGAACAAAGAAGTATATATCATCATGTGGCCTTATGTTCTTCTCAACAAGTTACCCTTATGAGCTTTCTTTAATGTTCACATTCACACATCAAAGCAACAGAGGCAACAACAAAAAGAGAAATAAAAACTGCCACATTTTTTTTTGGGTTAAAATAGAAACTGCAACTTGCTGAGTTTGGTTCAGAAAAACACAAGTTGTCAATTTTAAGACAAGACTGGTCTTTTCAATATCGAGAACATTAGTCAGCAATTTAACTACAATTTCAAACAACTTGACAAAACTAAAACAAGTACTAATTCAGTTAAGTCCTTCCTATTTTTGGTAAACTAAAAAACCCTAATTTTAAGAACTACTTTTGGTTGACTCAAATGATTAATAGAACATATATCTTTTACCATTTGAGAAGTAAACTCAGGAGAAGAGAAGAGTGCTTCCATTTCTCTAGACCGCTTACTTCCCGGAGAAACATCGATATTCCCCGATAAGTAATCGTAATTCGCCGGAATCCCAAAGCTCTGGATAAATCCATCAGAACCACTAAGAAAATCCGCCGGAGTACTATTCTGTCGGTGAAACCCACCTTGCTGATACAAACCTTGCTCAACCGGAATCGGGAACTCGAACGAACTACGACTTGTCGGTAAATCGTTCGAGTTCCCCGTAAGCAAATCGGTGAGACCAAGATTAGGTTTCAAAGACTCTTCTTCATCTTCCTCAAGTAAAGCCTCAAGCCAAGTCGCTGGAGCTGAACGTATCCGAGATAGTCCACTTCGACTCAGCCCTCCTCCTCCTCCTCCTCTGCCACCTCCTCCGTCATCACCACCGCCGCTACTACCGACGGATGTTGATTGCATCCCCCCTTTGGCTTTTCTCTGGTTTCAATAGACAAGACTACAAAAGTTTTTTTTCTCTTTCTTTACATTTTTTTTTTGTTTCTTGCTCTGTTTTATTTTTTTTTAACTAGATATTAACCCGCGGTACACCGCGGGTCTATATTTTCTCTAAATAAAAAAATGATTTTTTTAGAATGATCTATAGATATATGGTAAACCGCATGTCAATATTTTATAACTAAAAAATCAAAATTTAAGTTGTATTTGTTTTATTTAGTGTTTAAGATTGTATAATTGTATTTTGATCGCTAATTCTAGGATTTTACCCGTAATATACCATCCCGTATTAATATCGATCTAAATCCGTCCCACTATATAACCCCGTCCCGTGAAATTAAACATCATTTTTGTAATTTTTTTTATAAAGTTCAAATATTTCTAATATTTGAAACTTCATAAAAGTTTTAATATGACCCAAACTTCATAATTGTATTTTGATTGTTATATCTAGGATTTCACCCGTAGTATACCGTCTCATATTAATATCTTTTATAAATATTTATAATGTTTAAACTACTTATAAATTCTTATAAAATTCAAATATTTATAATATTTGAAACTTCATAAAAGTTATAATATTATAAATAATTAAAACGTTTAATAAAGTTAGACTTTTTTAAAAGTTTAAATAATTATAATATTTAATTTTTTAATAAATTTTAAATATTTGGATCCACATTTATACTATATACTATAGAAATTAGAGTTTATGAGTTTAATAAGTATACTTTAATAAGAATTATTACAGTAATAAAATTTACAATCAATTATATATGTCTTACAATTTGGATGTATGAAATTGTTGATCTCATTTGTAAGCATGAGTGGAATTCAAAACATTTGGGTTATAGTTTGTATTTTCGTTTTTTATTTTTTCTTTTAAGTTTTTTAAAAATCAATGCTATCAAACTGTAGTTATCTTATATATATATATTAAGATTATCATTAAACATGAAGATTTACCTAGAAAAAATAGGGTGAATAAAAAAAACTAACCATATGAAAGAATCTGACGTAAATTTAAAGCATATGCTCTTGATAATGGCAATCATCAATGGGTTGCTCATCTTGTATAGGATTATCTGCGCAAGACATCAAATGTTTATTAAATTCATGAATCAGAAAAATGAAAGTTCATATAACAAATAAAGATTGGAATGGGTAAGAAGAGGTATTTGTTTGATGAGTCTTCTAATCGAGTAAAACTGTGGTATTTATAGGGTAGGTAGGCATCTAGGTTTATTGTTAAGGTAGTTTGATAATATCTTGGAGAGAAAGTAGAAAATCAAAGATATTATATACAACGAAAGTTTAGGATATGTTTAAGGAAAGATTAGGAAATCGTTATATAACAAAATTTATTTGAAAAAGATTGTAAATGATTTGGTTTTGCAGAGAATCTTACAAAAAAGCTAAGCAACCATTTAAAAGGAATAGAGCCGATTAATGTGGTAATTAGTTTAGGAAATCACATTAAACCGAATTAAAAAAAATAATTATAGTCATAACTTTGTTTCTTAAAATCAAATGTTAAGAAAAATATCGAAGAGTATATAATTATGGTATCATCGTTGAGATTTTCTTGGGCGGGAATTATGGATTCAATTAGAGAAGGGAACCATATAATGGAAAGAATTTAATTAGCCATAATTATGTTTTAAAAATATTTTATTGCATAATATAAAGAGAATATAGATGATATATGGTAATTAGTTAAGATGGCATAAATATTCGAAAATCATCTCAAGATAAAGAGTAATATAGCCTATTAATATGGGAAGAAGTTAAGGAATAAGGAAACATAAATATATGTGTAATTATCTATATTAATAACGTTTTTTTGGTTAGAGATATGTAGAATTAAATGATAATTTGGTATTAATTAAATGCTATCAAATATCTCGGAGATTTTATTTTAGAAACTAATCGTGGACTAAGCAGAGATTTTTGCAAGATTCGTAAACGGAAAATCTTTAATGCTACTATTGATAAAAAAGGAATAGAACCAATTAATGTGGGAAGTAGTTAAGGAAATAAGATTAAAACGAATTGTATGTTTAATTTAGTCTTAAATGTCGTTTTTATTATAATATTCCTTAAATCTCTTATTCTAGATCCGAATAGGTTTAAACCGGGTAAAACCCGGATCCAAATGATTAAAAGCAAATAAAACCTGTAAAAATATATATGTAGATATGAGTTTAATACCATTAAATTAATCAAAGATTTGTAATCATAATTGGAAACGAATAATGCAGTAAATGCGATTTAGTAATATTGTAAAGAATATGCCATTTATGTAGAATGATTGTTGCGATTAGTTTCCAATTAGTTTTATTTTTGGGATTATAGTATCTCAAATTTTAAACTAATTTAGATTTTATTGTTTTGTTTACATAAATACGAAAATAATTTGTTCACCCACATCATAAAATATTACATCATAAAATATTACCAAAATATATATATATATATATATATATATATATATATATATATATATATATATATATTACGTAATATTAAATAAAAGATTATATAACTATTTTCATTTGATGGTGTAGACAAATTATTATTAATATTTATGTAATTTAATTACAAAAATAATTTAGAAAAATAACAAATATTACTTTTTATAACAAAACAAAATATTATTCGTAAAAACAATATTTATTATAAAAAATATTTTGAGAATCCTTTAGAAATTTAATATTAGATATTCAAATATATCAAAAACATAATTACGGATTATGTGAAGATTAGGATATATAATCTTCAAATAAACATATTTTATTATGATTTCCTTATGAATGTATATATTAATTGTTATTTTGATTTTAAATTTATTGCAATTTAAATGGGGAATTGCCTATATTTAATCTGTTATTGTAAAAGAAAAATGATGTAGCTTATTATTGGAGTATTTACACAAATTTATTAACATAATATATATATATATATATATATATATATATACTGTTAAAAAATAAATACATTTTTCTTTATAATTTCATAATATATTTATTGTTAAAATCTGGATATTTATTATGAGCATAAATATTGAAAAACGATTTTCCATTAAAATTGGCTATTTATTAGGGTCATTAATATGAAAGATTATTTACCATTAAAATAGGTAACTTCTTTGTAATTAAAGAAACATTAAACGGAATAAGTAGATGAATTAAAGACAACATGGCTTCATTTATCAGTTTGTAATTAAGACAACATCCCTAAAATTGCTTATCCAAGATCCGAACAGACTAAAACCGGGTCAAACCCGCATCCAAAAGAATTAAAGCAAAAAAGTACTGCTAAAATGTATATGTAGATTAATAATTAAATTCAATAAAAAAATTGAATTTTTTATTTCTCTGTTGTTCTTGGATTATTTTTTATTTATTTGTTTCAATAAAAAAATTGCGGCTAGTAATTAATAAAGAACCCTAACCGTCTGATTAAGATACTTTCCTAACATTTGACTTAAGATAAAGATAGTACAGAACCAAAAAGGTTAGATATGCGTCAGCGCGTAACAGAGAAACATTGCTTTAACGTCATTGTTCTCTTTTCTATCCATTTTTATGTAATAGATTATGGTTTACACCACTCGCGATGGAAGCGCGTAGATTCCACCTTCTCAGTCTGATTTCAATTTCAGGTGAACTTATTTATTAGCGACTATAAAATGTTTGAAAAATGCGACTTTTATTTAGTCGCACTGCCGTTTAGGTAAAAGAATAAAAAAACCCACACCATAAAAAAAATTTTTGGTATCTTAATTTTTATTAGATATATATGTTTATGAGGTTTGACAAAAAAATATCTTAGCAAATAAATTTTTTGATATATTTAGAAAACATATTTATGAATATTTATTGCGGTTCAATAAAAAAAACCGAATAAAAGTTTATTAAAATTTTGCTGCATATTAAATCAGAGTTTCCGGATCATTCAGATTTAAAATCAATTTAGTTTATATATATATATATATATATATATAATATGTATTTGAACCATCACCCAAAATGTTTAATCGACGTGAGACATTTATTTCACACTTATGTTCTTCACTAATTAAGTAAATTATGTCTCTTCTTTAAAATTCAATCAAAATGCAATTTTTTTTTATTAACTCAAATGTTTTAAAATATGATCGATTCGGGAAATTATGTCCATTTTTAAAAATTCATATCACAACATATGCTCAAAATAATCTAGATTTATATATGTTAGATGAACTATTTATTAATTCAAATGTCTTAAAAATGTGGTCAAAAAAGATGAGAAGAAGTATCTCTAAACTAATTAAAATAAATATTTGTGTTGACAAAATTAGAGGAGATAGAATTTTGAATATTTCCTTAAATAAATTAATTAGTTAAAATCAAAATAAAATTGATTTTTATTTCAATTATTGTAATTCTAAATTTACCATTTCTAATTGCAATTAAACTCATTGTAAACATAATTTCAATGGCAATTGAAACAATTAAGTCTATAAATTTGGACAATGGTCCAAATTTATTTCTCTTTTGATAATATAAATATGAACTGGAAAAAAATCACAATTAAAGAAAATTTTAAAGGCTAAGCAAAGCTCGTACAAACATATATACCATCCATTGAACATATATGAAATTGTTTTGGAAACAATATGTACATGTAGTCTTGTAGATACATAAAATACATATTGAAATTGGAAACTTTTATTTATTATTAGATGTTGATTTTTTATAAACGGCTAAATTTGTTATTCATCTTTGAAGGTTGAGGTCAACACATTCGTTGGAGACCCATAAGAATAAAGACATGAGAAGATGACGATGGAACATTTGATAGAAATGTAACAAATACATTTGAAGATTTTGTTCGTGAGCCAAGCTGATACATTTGTAAAAGAGACTTTTTGTTGATATTGCTATAGGTTGCAAAATCTTGAGAGTATTGAGAAAGACAAAAGATTAGCTCTCATTTTAGGTAGCTCTTGGTTCTTTTGTGGCATCTTTACATTGCTAAGATGATTGCAACAAAGTTTATAGACATTGTCATAAGTCTATTTGGAATGTCATGATTGTGAATTTTTGTGAGTTTATTTTGGCGATAATCTAGAAATTGGCGGGTACCTGCATGTATCATCAAGTTATCACTCACAATCAGATGGATACACGGAGGTTGTTAATATTGCATTGAACAATTTTTTCGATGTTTCGTTCAAAACATACTACAGCAGTGGAGTTCAGTGTTGCCTTGGGCCAAGTTCTGGTATAACAGGACTTATCATTCATCCATTAAAACAACTATTTTCCAAGTGTTATACGACCATGAACCGTCCGTGATTTCATCATACAAAGTGAGTTCTTCTAAGTATTGTGATTTGTTGGGCACAAATACTATAAAATTAGACCAAAAAAAAAAAACATATTAGTGTCTCATATTTATCACAAAAGTTTAGTCCAAGAGCAAAAATAGGCCATCATGTTTTACAGTAGACCCACAATTATATAAATAATAGTTGAACTAAATCTAGTAAAAATAGGCCATCATGTTTTACAGTAGACCCACAATTTTAGTTTTTATTTTGATAATTGAAGAAAAAAACAATCTATAACGAGAGAAATCAACAAACAAAGTTATGCAACTTGCAAATCATGCTTAATGAATGCTACTCCCTCCGTTTCACAAAGAGTATCGTTTTAAGATTTTAATCTCGTTTCATAAAGAGTGTAGTTTTGTGTTTTCAATGCAGTTTTTAAGACTAATTCTCTTTTTTATCCCTACTATTTTAGCTTTTTAATTAGAAAGAGTGTATTATTTAGTGTATTAATAAGAAATAGAAATAAAATTTGTTAACTTTTCTTAATTTGTGTGAAAAATGCTAGAACACTCTTTGTGAAACAGAGAGACTATTAAGTTGTCCATCGTTCTTGAAGTGGCCTTAGGAGATTGATCATAGGCTATTGGGGATAGTCTTACACCACACATCATACAATTCACTATTGAACTATTTATGAAGGGATCAAGTTGATTAGAAGCAAGGATCCATGCATGATATTTCTGAGGAACTATATCCTCTTTTTTACACAACAAAACCAATTGGTCAGAACTCCATTAAATACTTTATTTCAAGCATTCTCTATGGGATTAGAAAGGTTGGTGGATGTTGTTCTCATAGCCTTAGTTAAATCAACCACACTAAAATGGTTTTCCTTAGGCAATAGTTTGATAGACTTTGTTGGAACCGAAAAACCAAACCGAACCGAACCGAAAAGAGTTTCGGTTCGGTTCTCGATACTACTACATACCCGAATGGATCTCAGTAACACTATCTACTGGATATGGTTAATAACCGAACCGAACGAAACTGAACCGAATATCCATGGGTATCCAAATCGAACCGAAAATGTGTGGTCAACTCTCTACAAACCTACATTTAAGCCTAATACATTTTGTCCTAGCCTCTAACCCAATAGATTTTTGTTAATTTTTTTATAATTTGGCCCATTGTATTTTAGATAGTTGACTTACATTATTTTAGCGTTGAAATTAAAAAGATATTGTATTTTTATTAAGATATAAAAATTTAGAGTGCAATTTATTTCAATCTAGAATTCGTATCTGGTGAAATCTTAAACTAGACAAGACACCTTCGCACTTTTTTTTTCTCTCTGGCCCAACAATCGAGAAACGTCACTTGACCATCTTCTCCGGCGCCGGTATAGCTCTTGCTTGCCGGCGTCGGGACAAGTTCTTTCAAGCTTTCTTTTGTTTCACAATGATCTCCGTTTCTTCTTTTGTATGGCCATTCACTCAATCATCTAGCTTAATCTCGTGTGTTAGAATGGAGAGCGGCGTCTCATCCTCCATCGTTCACAATTCAAAAGACGCTGGTTCTCTCTCGGTATCCCTTAAAGCCTCCTCCCACCGGATCTCGTCGCTGTTAGCTACTTCTTCACCTCCCCCTAAGATTCAACCAAATCTCCCAAGTCTCGTCTTCGAGTTCTCGGGATGCTTACCGTTGGGGAGTTTCCGACCGATGCTTCTTCCGGTGAAAGAAAAGAAGATGAGCGGCAGCGCAAACCTAATTGTCGTGGGTGTCTCACGAGAGGACCCTTCTTTTCCCCAGGTGGGCTTAGGCCCTTTTTCCTTTTCCTCGAGGCCCATTTTTGAAAGGTGTGTTTCAAGTTGTTTTTTGCAAAAGTCCAGGTCTGGTCCACACCCTCTCTTGTTCTTCCTTAGTCAATTTTTGAGCCGATTCATGCCACCTATTGATCGAGGACGTCAATTGGAGCATAATCTTTCATTGTTGCTATGTTGGTTCAAGATTTATTTGAGAACCCTGCCTTTAGAACCACCTAGTTGTATTATCCATGAATTTAAAAGCTTGAAGAAGGACGGCATTATGATCCCGTCTCTAAGGAGCGGTGATTACCAAAACTTCTTCAACTTTTCATCCCCACTTCATCTGTTTACCGAGTCCAATCAATTGTTATTGCTATTTAGCATCATTAGGGATTCTCCCCTTGAATTTAAAAGCTTGAAGAAGAACGGCATTATGATCCCGTCTCTAAGGAGCGGTGATTACCGAAACTTCTTCAACTTTTCATCCCCACTTCATCTGGTTACCAAGTCCAATGAATTGCTATTGCTATTTAGCATCATCAGGAATTCTCCCCTTGAATATAAAAGCTTGAAGAAGAACGGCATTATGATCCCGTCTCCAACGAGCGGTGATTACCGAAACTTCCTCAATCCTTCATATCCGCTCCCTCTGATTTTTAAACTCAAGATCGTACCCAAAGAAATTTATATCTTTCAGGATATTCTACTTTTTGTCCCAACGTCCTCGTTGCGTTTCGTGTCGACGAACCAAGAGGCAAAGGACTTTTTCTCAACGTCACATGATCTTTTGATAGTGACTACGACAAATTTCGCCGATTTGCTCGCGGAAGTGTCTATGACACACTTTGAGGTCGCTTGTGGTATGTGGCTTGTTTGCCTCTGTCTATGACTCTCAATGGCCTATCCAATCTTTATATCTATCTTTGTTGCTAGCTTATGTTTTTCGAAGATCTTTGTAATCTTTTTCACCCTTGAAGACCTTGTAAACTCTACCCTTATGGGCTTTGATTGAATGAATACAAGTCTTGTTTGACAAAAAAAAAAAAAAAAAAAAAAAAAAAAAAAGTGCAATTTATTTAGGTTAAAAACACCATTTTCCCAATTTAAGGCCGTGAATGGTAGCTAAAAAGGAGGGACGGTTTTCCATTGCGTACTGAAAAACGCTTTATGTCACCATTCAAGTGTGTATCTCGAAATTTGCGTTTTTTAAAAAAAAAAAAAAAAAAACAGAAATGCGGTTTTGTCCAGAGGATTAAACGGTGGACCGCCTTTCAAGTTATTATGCAGTGTTTTTTTGAAAAACGCAAAAGATAACGTTTTTTTTTTTTTTTTTTTAAATTTCTATTTTTTAATAATAAACCTACTCTCCCCTATATATATGTTATATGACCGATACTACACAATACTTAAGAAAACAAAATCATTCTCTCTATCAAAATCATATTACAGTTCCACCACATCAATTTTCTTTATTATTTGTTCTCATTCGACTCTCCTCTATAATCATTTGCTAAAGTTCGTGCATTCTATCATACTCCAACTGCGTCAAATTTTATAGTTTTCTCTTCAGTTCTCATTTTCATTTTCAGGTAATAATTATTTTTTCTTAAACACTTAATTCAATATATTTATCTAATAATTTAATATAAAGAATACATTTGATAAATGATTTGGTGGATTTAAAAGTATTTGTTAGAAAAAAAAAAATATCATTCTTCTCCTTTTAATGTTTGAATATATTTTTTCTAAGAATTTTTTTAGAAAATCCTTATTTTTATTAAAGTTGTGAACTAACCTATGTTACCATTTTTCTTAAACGTAGTTCCTTTTTTTTTGAAAAATAATTATAACATATTATAAGTAATTAAATTAAAAACTATGTAGACAATATAAATTTTATATTATAATTTATTTGTTATTGTTGGTTGCTTAATATTGAAAAACATATAATATTTTGGTGTTTTATTAATCTCGCTTATGTTTTGAAATAAATAATGTTTTTTTAGTTTATTTTTGAATTATGTTTAGGTTGTTATTGTAAAATAATCTATGATTAATAACATATCGTTTGTATTAAATTTCAGGCATTTCGTATATGTCAGTTACGATCACAAGGCCTCAACAATTTAACTTACGAAGAAAGAATTGAATTGTGGAATTTAGAAAACGAACAATTTGAAGAGTTAGTAATTCAACCAGCTTTGACTTATTATGATCGATATTTTCAAAGAGCACCGGTCCAAACCGATGGAGGTTTGGGATGGAGAAATATTTGGCGTCGATTACAACAAGATGATGCTGCCTGTCTTCAGTTATTACGGATGTCACTTCCATGTTTCACAACATTGTGTAATATATTGCAGACAAATTACGGTCTACAACCAACACTAAATATAAGCATTGAAGAAAGTGTGGCTATGTTTCTACGGATATGTGGACACAATGAAGTTCAAAGAGATGTTGGTTTAAGATTTGGCAGAAATCAAGAAACTGTGCAGAGAAAATTTAGGGAAGTTCTTACGGCTACTGAATTATTGGCATGTGATTATATCAGAACTCCAACAAGACAAGAACTTTATCGAATTCCTGAAAGACTTCAGGTAGACCGGAGATATTGGCCATATTTTAGTGGATTCGTTGGAGCTATGGATGGAACTCATGTATGCGTAAAAGTAAAGCTTGAGTTACAAGGAATGTATTGGAATCGACACGATAATGCATCAATGAACATAATGGCAATATGTGATTTGAATATGTTATTCACATATATTTGGAATGGAGCACCTGGATCATGTCACGATATAGCTGTTTTGCAAATGGCACAACAAAGTGATTCTAAATTTCCTTTGCCTCCGTCAGAGAAGTATTATCTTGTTGATTCTGGCTATCCAAACAAACAAGGGTTTTTGGCTCTTTATAGATCATCACGAAACCGAGTTGTGAGATATCATATGTCACAATTCTATTATGGTCCTCCTCCAAGGAATAAACATGAACTGTTCAACCAATGCCACGCATCATTACGTTCTGTTATCGAGAGAACTTTTGGAGTTTGGAAGAAAAAATGGAGGATTATTTCTGATTTCCCAAGATATAATGTTCACATTCAAAAAAGAGTAGTAATGGCTACAGTGGGATTACATAATTTCATCAGAATTTCAAATTTCTCAGATGCAGATTTCGCAGATGTAGTGACAGAAACAAATATAAACAATGGAGATTTTGAGCATGATGTAGGTGACATGGATGCAGCAGAATTAGCAGATGGAGAACATATGACGGAAATAAAAGACAATATTGCAAATATGTTATGGGAAAATCAAAATAATAGATAATACTTTTTTTTTAATATGTTGTACTTTTAACAATATGTATGTTAAAAAATTAAGTTTATATTTTGATCACTTTGTGTATTAACGGTTTATAATTATATGTTATTGTTTCTTCGTTAACAAAAAAAATTAATTAATCATATATATATATATATAATCTATAATCTGGACCGCTTATTGATTTGTTACCATTCAAACATTTTATTATGTACCGCAATTAGTTTTTTCACCAATCAAACATTATTCCGCACCGCTTATTTTGTACAAACCGCACTTGTCCCGCAAATACTTTTCTCCCGCACGTACCGCAGTTGAACCGTACCGCACTATAATACCGCTTTTCCCGCACAACAAAAAAACGCTGTTACCATTCGGACCCTAAGTTTAACCATTCACCAAATTTATTTATTTTTTTCTTCCAACCCAAATGTTTATAATCAATCACCTACTACACAATTTAACCCAAAAAAAATGTCACATGAAGTCGGCAAGAATCAAATATATTACAAAAAAAAAAAAAACTATAAAAGTAGCAAGTCATGAACGCCGCCGTCTTCCTCCACCGTAACAAACGCTAACGTCATGCTAACCTGCGCATCTACCTTCTCTACACGGTGGAGTCGCATCGTCTTTTTGCTCCTCTGTTCACCTCTTCTTCTACCTCTTCTCTGCCTTTCAATTCCTCTCCTCTGCGCCGTCGAGATTTTTAGCCGCCTCCTCAGTTGTATCGTGAAAGCTCCAACTTCCTCCGCCGTGTCGGAAGTCCTTGCCGTCGATGAAGATGATTTACGGCTCCGGCGATGTGAAGAAGGATTTGGAGTGAAAGAAAAAGATGAGAAAGAAGAAAGTAGTTTGCTTGATAGATACTTAGATGATCAGTTGAGTTTGGCTAAATCCATTTGCGAAGATGACGGCGATCGTGATAGTGATTCTATTAGGGTTCCTCTTTTGTCGTAAATCTTTTTTTTTTTTTAACTAGTAAAATGTAAATATAGATAGAATATACTTTCGATTAATCTCAATTTATGATAATAACCACAAAAAAAAAATCTCAATTTATGATTTTTTTTTCCTTGAAATCTTGGTGACAGTTATTATCATCATACACTTCATCTTTTCATTTGAAATGATATTTAAAGTTTTTGCACACATATTAAAAAAATCACAAAAAACTCATTTAATTTATTATTTTTACATAAAAACATCATTAACTACAATTAATTCAACAAATCATAAAAAACTATAAAATATCATTAGTCAAAAGATAAAAATTAAAGTGGACAAACATCACTTAAAATAAAACAAAAAATATTCTCGAAAACATCATTTAAATGATACGGAGAGAGTATCCATCTTTTATCATTGAAATTAGTCACAATTGATCGTAGCGGTCTTATAAATTATTTATTTATTCCAAGTTTAATGGTTTTTTTTTGTCTTCTCAGGTTAATAGGTCTATCTCTGAGTCATCTTAATCGCGATAACAAAACATGATTTTGGGGTTTTTAAACAGAACGTATTACTAAATATCGGATTTGCCGAATTTTGAAGATTTTTGTGTTATAATTTGAAAACCACAATTAGTTTGTGTTGTGTAGTAAAAATGTTCCAAATTTTCTTATGTCATAGCATTTACATGAATGTTAAGACTTTAGAGACGAGACTATGCACTGGACACTTAATTTTTGAAGATACCACTTGAAGCCTAAGGCATGGTTTCCTTTAAAAGCCATTCAACACTCAAAAGTCATAACATTCCTCGGTGAAATTTGGAAGCAAAATGAAAAAAGAAGAGAGCAAAATACAAATATAAAACAAAAGAATTTAGCAAACAGAACCAAACAAACATATAAGTCGGTGACAAAGAAAAAAAAAACACAACCAACAATCATATGATCAAAGTTCTAAACTAAGAAACACTCAAGAAAGATGCGACTTTTGTTACTCACATAGTAAAGGCTTAACCTTGAACCTGTAGATAAGCATTTTCTTGGTTGAAGTCGGGTTATCCACGGTTAGCAAAATCCTGCCAACTTCTCCAACTTTGAAGCTATGAGACACAACCGGTTCATTTTTCGCAGTCATCTTCCTCGGTTTTTGAATGATCACCGTATATCCTTCTTTGTTCTCCGGCACAAACTCTGCTCCATACGAAACCTCCCATCCCACTACTCTTATCTCCCAAACGATCGTGCATTTCTGCAGACAAAGTGTTTTAAGGCACAAATGTAAGAAGACTCCAAACTTAGCTGAATCTTGAGAACTTAGAGTTGAAACCACAATCTTTTCAAAATGGAAACCACAATCTTCAACATTTTAAACAAAATTTAGTTGTTTGTTGTACATATAAACGCCAAAAGCAATAATGTTGCATTTGTTTCTTCGTTTACATGTTACAACAAACTAATTTTGTTCCAAACAAAATCATAATCTGTAGCATTTATAACAAAATTCACTTGTAAAATCGAAAACGCAAACGCAAAACTAGAATGGAAGGAAAAACTCCGTTTGCACACTATGCAAACATATATAATGAAAACTGAAAATGTTTTTCCGTTTTAAAGTAGGTTTTGGACATCTTTTAACATATACAATCACAGAAATGGGCATTTAAAACAGTTGTATAAAAATGTCCAATACAAAAGGGTCTCACCTCGTAAACAATAATCTCGACGGTTTGTTTAGTAGTTGGTTTAATAGTAATCTCGGTAGCGATATCATCGTGTGTGAAATCGGAGTTGCAGTCGCAGTTATCCACACTTAGTCCACCATACTGAACCGGAACATGTTCTGGCGATATGTACCTATAAAACCAAAGACAAGAGAGTCACTTAACATTTCCAATAGTAATCGAAACAATTCGAAAAAAAACACTTCAAAAGATTTTGGCTATTACTTGAAAAGGGTTTCTGCAGATCTTGAAGGACCTGCGAAAACTAGTTTGCTCTTTGATCTTTGTGACATAAAAGGACTAATAATCCTATAGAACGCAAGGTACCACCATGGAACATTGATGAATATCTGATCAATCATTCAACATTCAACAATATCAGACCTAAGCAATCATAAAGTCATTGGTATGTGTAATAATTATTCATACCTGTTTAGAGACAAACTCAGGGTAATTATCTTGAAGAAGATGAAGAGCTTGCTTAGTAGCTAACCTAAGCTCAGTCTTACCAGGTCCTGGAGAATTCTTAAGATCATTTACTTGACATATCGTGGAAACACCACCAGCTACAAAATCAAGATTCCTTATACTCTTTTCAAGAAACTGAATCCTCCATCTCAAGAACCGTTCTCTCTTCTCTTCATCAGAAAACGTTTTCTGATAAAGATCTTTGTTCTGAAACTCACCATAGACATTGTAACAGACAGGATGATTGTCTTTGTCATGTCCTTGCATGAACACAACCTTGTCTAAATCGTCACCGAGGTTTTCATCAAGAAGCTCTTCGATGTTGAAGTCGATTCTCCACTGGAGTGTCTTGTTGAGCATTGAGTAAGCTTCTTGAGGTTTAAAGTCTCTTGCTCTTAGGAACTTTAACAAAACGACGTCGGTTCTGTCGTCTTTAAGAAGTGGAACACCCCATATGAAGCTTTTGCTTGAATCTTGTGATACTTGAAGAAGGTGACGAAGCTCGTGAAGTGCGTTTAACTCTGGTTCTGAAAGATCGGAGATTTTGTTTGTTTCTTCTTTGAATGAACCGAGACTACGAGGAATCTGAATCTTTGGTTTCTCTTCTGCTTCTGCTTCTTCTCTATTCATCATTTCCGCTAAAGATCTAGATTCAACGGTGGGTGCAGTAGTAGTAGGTGGTGGTGCCTGAGGCTCAGGGACTGACGCTGCAGCTTCTAACACCGCCGCGTCTGGTAGTTCTGGCTCTGTCCAATCTTCTACCTCCATGTACTTTCTCCGGTGCTCTAACATCAGTTTCTGTGATGGCTCTGTTTCCGGCGTCTCTGAATCATCCTCCGCCTCGTGGTTAAGCTCTTCTGGCTCCGAAATTACAAGCAATGACGTGTCTGTCTCCGAAGTTTCTTTTTCCGGCGTCGGCGTCACTCCATGTGTCTGCTCTGAATCCTCCGCCGCGTGGTTAAGAACCTCTGGCTTCAAAGTCGCTGTCTCCGGCGTTATTTGTTGTATCTGCTCTGAATCCTCCGCTGCGTGGTTGGGAACCTCTGGCTTCAAAGTCTCTGTCTCCGGCGTCATTTGATGTGGCTGCTCTGAATCCTCCACCGCATGGTTGAGAACCTCTGGCTTCAAAGTCTCTGTCTCCGGCGTCACTTCATGTGTCAGCTCTGAATCCTCCGCCGCGTGGTTAAGACCCTCTGACACCGAAGTCACCGTATCCGGCGTCATTTCATGTGACTTCTCTGAATCAACCTCCGCCGCATGATTTGACTCCTCTAGCTCCGGCATTAAAGGTAGTTGCAGATTTGGCTCCGAAGTCACCGGTGCCTCTTCTTCCGAAGTAACATGGTTTGGCTCTTGTTCTTCACCGGAAGGCATTGAAACGTCGGAGGTTAAAGGTGGCGGCGGAGTAGTAGTAGTAGTTGCAGAATCTTGAAGCATTTTTTTATTTTCTTGAAAAAAGCAGAAGAAAGGGAGAGAGAGAAAGAGAGAGATAGTGTTACGGGTTATTCAGGTTGAGAGGAATGGTCAAAGAAGAGGTATCCAATGTGTTGGTTCTAAATTAACAACTCAAAAAGCTGTCCTAATAAAGTAAAAGATGTCCTTTTCCTTTTTAAAGTAAATAATAAATTTGTAACCAGTACTTTATTAAACTATGCTACTTGTTGTAACTACCAAAATAATGATTTATGTTCGTGCATGTATTTTTGGGTTTAGCTAATGGTCTTCTAGAACATTTCGAGGTTGAATTGTTAGTAGATTTATTGGTAAATAAGGTAATGTGACGATTTTGGTGAGTAGCGTAATGCTTCTAGAAGATAGTTTTAGCACTCAAGTTAGCAAGTTAGAGAAGGCTCGCGGATTAGAAAATGTAACAGAAGCAGGATTAGAAAATGTAACAGAAGCATCAAATATTGTGCAAATGTATTTAAGTCTCGGCTAGTTTCTGAAATAAATGTGATAACATAAAAATTATAAAAGAGTCACATATTTTAGATGGTAAATAGAAATTTAAAGATAAATATCGTAAAATAACATCAAAATACAATGTTTGGACAATTATAACACATATTTCACAAATTTTTAAAAACAATATTGGTTGTTTATACAATGACTATTTTGTTTTTATTTAAAAAGTTTTTGAACATTTAATTAAGGTTTATCTAAATAGTTGTAAATCACAATATACGCTTACATTTTTATGAATGTAGTATTGAATTGTTTTCAACAATTTAGTGATTTGAGTTGGAACACTTTACATATTATTTATTCTATTTCATATGATTATTTTAAAACATATTATTTAGAAAGTTTTTCAACAATTAAATAAGGTTTTCTTAAATATTTTCTAACAAGTAAGTAAGACATCTTTAAACAAGGATATTTAAGTTTTTAAATATTAAATTTGTGTTTTACTCAATCATACATAATCATAAACACGAAATCTTGACATATTTGATTCAAAAATGCTAAACAAGCGTTGTATTGATTTTCAAAGATTGTGTGTGCCGGTAAAGTTCTAAAAGAGGTTTTATAGAGCTTCTACACAAACATTCACGACTTTAGCTTTCGTAATCCGGTTACATGTCTAGTTCTTATACTCAATCATACACACGGGATCTTGACGCATTTAACTCCAAAAACGCCAACTACGCTTTGTATTGATCCCAAAGCTTTGTGGGTGGGGGTGAAGTTTTAGAAGTGTTTTTTTTGGAGCTTCTCCACAAACATACGCGAGTTTAGCTTTCGGAATCCAGTTGCATGTCTAGTTCTTATACTTAATCATATACACGAGATCTTGACACATTTGACTCTAAAAACGCTAACCAGACGTTTTATTGATTCCAAAGCTTTGTACGTGGGGGTGAAGTTCTAAAAGTGTTTCTTTTGGAGCTTCTACACAAACGCATATGAAAGCTAAAGTGTATTTTTAAGGTGGTAATTCATACGGACCGCTGTAAATTAGAAATACATACACGTTTATATAAAATTCAAAGAGGGCAGTGTCACTTACTCAATGTTTTCATACTTTCTTCAGCTTAGTAGCTCCATTCATTTTCTTATCTTGATTGTGTTAACTCAAAATATACCTTATGGATGTTGTAACGACATATTTATATGGATCACTAGATAGTGATATATATATATATATATATATATATATATATATATATATATGAAAATTCTAGAAGAATTTAAAGTTCCTAAGGCATTAGACTCAAAGTCTAATGAAATATGTGCAGTCAAATTACAACAATCACTTTACTAATAAAAACAATCTGGAAGCATGTGGTATAATCGCTTAAGCGAATACCTATTGAAGAAAAGGTATGTTAATAATGAAATATACCATGCGTCTTTACTAAAAAATCTCCATTGGGATTTATGATCATTGTTGTATATGTTAATGACCTTAATATAATTGAAACTCGAAAGGACCTTGATGATGTAAGAACTCATATGAAAGAAGAATTCGAAATGAAAGATCTTGGAAAAACTAAATTTTGTATAGGGCTCCAAATAAAACATTTCCAAGATGGAATATTTGAGCATCAATCAATTAAGTACTCCAATTGTCAATAGATAATTGAATGATGAAACCGATCCATTCTGACCTTGTAAATATAACGAAAAAATACTTGGTCCCGAAGTACCCTTATATGAGTATTATCGGTGGACTTATGTATCTTGCAAATTGTACTCGACCAGATATAGCCTTTTCCACCAATTTACTTGCAATATACAATTCATCTCTTACTCGGAACATTGGAATGGAATAAAGCATATTTTCCGTTATCTTCAAGGTATGATCGACTTAAGATTATTTTATCCTAAAAATTCCGAGTTTGGTTTTGTTGTTTCGCATATGCAGGCTATCGATTAGATCTCCATGAATTTTGATCACAAACTGGATATGTTTTCACCATTGGAGGAACTACGATCACGTATCGTTCTCAAACGCAGACTTTAGTCGCTACATCTTCAAATCATGCAGAAATCTTTGCCCTTCATGAAGCATGCATAGAATATGTATGGCTAAGATATATGATTGAGCTTATACAAAAACCAAGTGGAATAGTCATCAGAAAAAACCCACAAGATTATACGAAGATAATGTTGCATGTGTTGTCCAAATCAAAGAAGATTATATCAAAAGCGATAGAACAAAAAAAATATCCCTCCAAGATTCTTCTTATACACTCAAGAACTCGAAAAAAACAAGAAAGTCAATATTCTGTACAATCTGCGCAAGTAAAAATGCAGCAGATTTATTCACAAAATCACTACGGACTATCACATTCAGAAAGCATATTCATAGTATCAGAATGCTTCATCTACGAGACCTATAGTAAAAATGCAGCAGATTTATTCACAAGGTTTTTATTCCGATGGGGTTTTCCGTGGTTAAATTTTTAACAATGCTACAACACTCGTGTTCCAAAAAGAATGAAATAGTTGTGTTATATCGGAAATTGGAGTGAAATCGATTCAATTCCAAATAGTTTACTAAGCTGTTGGAGTGATTAATTAAACCAAAGAATGATTTAATTAATATCTGATTTAATTAAATCATGATATAACCAAATTAAACCAAGATCCTACCAAAAAAAAAAAAAAACCAAATTAAACCAAGAAGCCCTTATTTTTCCTTAGAAGTTGACGCTAGCCTCCTCTTTTCTTAGAAGTGTAGTGACCTGCAACAAAAGAAGAGAAAGAGAGCTAAGTTTTGTGTGAGGAAGAGGGAGAGGTTGAAGTTTGGTAAAAGGAGAGAGAGACAGACCAGACATGTGTTGGTAAACAGAGTTTCGATGTATCAAATCGTTTTTAAAGGTAACTAAAATTTCAGGTATTATAGGTAAGACTTATATCTAGTTGTGGCCTTTTGCCGATATTGATTTGAGTCAATATTCTAAGAATTATCACTGTTTTCGTGAGCTCTTCTGTTTTAGACGCGATTTGGACCAGTGTGTATTCAATAGAAGATCGCGAGCGAACCCTTTGTCTGATCGTCACGAAATTTTGTCGGTAGCTTTAAGACACCTAGAAGAAGATTTGCAACGGTGGGATTTGAACGTGGACGGATAGATCTCGTTTCGTGATCCCATCTTTCAGACTGAATTTGGATTTTTAATATGAGTTATGTTGGTTTTGGCATGATTTTTAATTGGAAAAATTAATTATTATTTATAGGGATATTAGTTAATTAAGTAAAAAAAAAAGGCGGGTCGGATTGTTTCAAATGCAATATGTGACTCGTCAATGATGATAAATACTCAAGGAGGAGTGTTGTGAAGCAAGTGTGATTCTCCATCACTACACATGGCGTATACACATGTCCATAAAATAGACACTAATCATGAAGGAGTACACTTGTAAAAGAACCTTCTTCATCTGTTGTTTTTCCTCTACACTTGTCATTGTCTCCTCAACAAAAGCATGACTCAGCATCCTCTATTCTCCATTATAAATAGGAGCTTGTTCAAGAAGAGAAATATAATAGAAAGTTAGAGTAATGAAAATCCTCAAGAGGTTCTCCCTTCTTTTTCTTTTGATTACATATTTTAATGTTTTGATTTATATTTCACAATATATGCTATGTTTATGGTTGTGAGGTTTATTACGCGTTAGCTCTACTTTTAAGAGATATTTCAAAGATTATAGTTTCTATTAACAATCATGTTGATAAAAAAATTTAAGATAATATTGGTAAACATCAATTACATGAAAGTAAAAATGATGTATAAATTTAAGTTGGAGATATATTTATTTGTTTAATCCAATGTTAATTAGCACCTTGTCATAAAAATTTTTTTGTTACGTGGTTGACTAATTTGACATAAGTTCTTTTATTTAAGCTAACATGTTAAATTCTCATAGTATACAATTTTGATCTTTCCCGCAAGATATTTAAAGTTGCTGATTTATACTTTATGTTGAGTCATTTTTTTATTGTGAATTATTAATCTATCCATTGTATACAGTAGATTGTCTTGTAAAATTTTAAAATCATTATAAACGTATAGTAGATTGTTGTAAACTATTGAAATCTTCCAACAATCTTACGAATGATGATGCAAAAAAAAAAGAAAAAAAGAGACTATGTATATAGTTCAAATGGTAAAGATTCTCAAGCAAAGCCTAAAGGTCATCGGTTTGAGTGACACTTGGGAAAGGATCATATACATGTTCTGGTCTCTGATCTGAGAGGATATACGGACCCAGACCCAGAATCTCTTTAGTTATTAAAAAAACATAAAAACGATGTAAATAAAAAAGAAGATCGAAATATTCTGCATTTTTAAAAGTATTCATCATAAGCACTTTAAAAATGATGAGGGTCTTTAAAAGTTTTATTCATATAGATTAGAAAAATTATATATTTAATTTCAGTAACATATTTTTTACCTAGGATATGGAATCTTCTGAATATTTTCAAAGTTAACCATTCAATCATATATATAAGATGGACCGAAGAACTTCTAGAATTAGTCATATAGAATAAGGAAGTTACGCGTTAAAAAAAAAGATTAAGAAAGTTATTTTATTAATTATAAAATATTATTATTTAAAAAATTACTCGTTAACAATCATAAGTACACACACAATTAAAAGTACTACCAACTTTGGATGCAATACATTCTCCAACTCCATTGCGCTCCGCATAGCAGTTTAGACGACAGTCATCAGGGTAACATGGAGATAGATCAATGATTAGAGTACAACGTCTATCTCCCTTAGCCTTCTCAACAACTGAAAAAACTAAAAAAGTAAAATACCATATGTTATAACGTAAAACTATATTTGTGTGTACGCTTAGATATTTTATGTAATGTAAAGATGAAAACTAATTTTTGATGTTTAGAAGTGGAAAACATGAAATTATCTGACAAAACAAGCATGAGTATGAGGAAATAAGAACATGATATCTTGGCCATGATCAATGTATCACAACAATAGAAAGCAACTAATGTTTTGTAAATTAGAGATGATAAATGAAAAACTCTTTTCTTTGCTTTATTGTTATGTAACGTTTGTGTTTATATTTATCTAATGGTATAAATATAAACAGAAATAAAAATAAAAGAAACGTGAATGAATGTTGATAATTGTAAGACTACATTGATTACGATTTGCACTTTCTCACTATAGTAAAATTATAGCAATTATCTTATTTCATAGAAATAATTTTTTTTTTCTTCACTTGATGCTTCTTTTATGTGTAATACGTTTTATCTCTATAAATTTCTATACTTAAAAAGTGTAGTCAAAATTCAAACAAATAATTACTACATTAACATAAAAGTCTTGGCTAGTTCTGAAATAAATGTGACAACATAAACATAATAAAAGAGCCACATATTTTAGGTGATAAATAGAAATTGAAGGAAAATATCTTAAAATAAATAGAAATTGAAGTAAAATATCTTAAAATATCTTAAAATAACTTTAAAATAAGTTTTACGGACAATTATAACACATACTTTATAATTTTTTAAAAATATTAATAGTTGTTGATACAATGACTATTTTGTCTTTATCTAAGAAGTTTTTCAACAATTAATAAAAGGACTTCCTAAACAGTTGTAAATCACATCATAGTGACATGAGATTATATTTTTATGAATGTAATAGTGAACTGTTTTCAACAACTTAGTTATTTAAGTTAAAACACTTTAAATATTGTTTATCAGAAAAGAATCCACAAGATTATACAAAGATAATGTTACATGTGTTTTCCAAATCAAAGAAGGTTATATCAAGAGCGAGATAACAAAACATATCCCTTCAAGATTTTTCTTCTACACTCAAGAACTCGAGAAGACCAAGAAAGTCGATATTTAGTACATCCGCTCAAGTGAAAATACAGCAGATCTATTAATAAAAGTGCTTCTGACTACCACATTCAAAAAACATATTCATAGTATCGGAATGCGTCATCTATGGGACCTATAATACAATGGTTATATATATTTTCGAGGGGGAGTTTACGTGACTGTGCTCTTAATCCGTTATCAAGGTTTTTATCCCAACGAGTTTTTCCTTGATAAGGTTTTCAACAATGCAGTACGTGACTCGTCAAAGGTGATAGATACTCAAGAGAGAATATTGTGAAGCAAATATAATTCTCCATCACAACACATGACATATACACATGTCCATAAAATAGACACTAATCCTGAAGGAGTAACACTTGTAAATACACATTCTCTACTCGTTGTTTCTCCTCTACACTTGTCATTTTCTTCTCAACAAAAGTATGACACAGCATCCTCTCTTCTCCTTTATAAATAGGAGCTTGTTCAAGAAGAGAAATATAATAGAAAATTAGAGTAATAAAAATCCTCAAGAGGTTCTCTCTTCTTTTTCTTTTCATTTCATATTTTAATGTTTTGATTTATATTTCACAATATATGCTATGTTTACGGCTGTGAGGTTTATTATACTTTAGCTCTACTTTTAAGAGATTATACTTTTTATTAGAAATCTCGTTGATAAAAAATTTACGATAATATTGGTAAACATCATTTATATGAAAGTGAAAATGATGTATAAATTTAAGTTAGAAATATATTTATTTGTTTAATCGAATGTTAATTAGCAACCTTGTCATAAAAAGTTTCTGGTTACGTGGTTGACTAATTTGACATCAGTTCTTTTATTTAAGCTAATATGTTAAATTCTCATACTATACAATTTTGATCCTTCCTACAAGATATTTAGTGTTGCTGATTGATACACTATGTTGCGTCATCTTTTATTGTGAATTATTATCCATTGTATACAGTAGATTGTCTTGTAAAATTTTAAAATTATTACGTATAATAGATTGTTATAAACTATTGAAATAGGCCAACAATCTTACGAAAGATGATGCAAAAAAAAAAGATTATGTATATAGTTCAAATGGTAAAGATTCTCAGGCGAATCATAGAGGTCGTCGGTTTGAGAGACACTTGGAAAGTGACCATATAAATGTTATGGTCTCTAATCTGAGAGGATATATAGACCCAGCCCCATAATCTCTTATTTATTCAAAAAAAAAAAAAACAAAAAAAATGATGTAAATAAAAAAAATTATCGAAATATTCTGCATTCTTTAAAAGTATTCATCATAAGCACTTTAAAAATGATGGGGGTCTTTAAAAGTTTTATTCATATAGATTAAACAAATTCTATATTTAATTTCAGTAACATATTTTTTTACCTAGTATATGGCTGTGATTTTTCTTTTAAAAATATAAAGGTGATTGAAATCTTCTAAATATTTTCAAAGTTAACCATTCAATCATATATATATAAGATGGACCGAAGACTTCCAGAATTAGGCATATAGAATAAGGAAGTTAGGCGTTAAAAAAAAGATTAAAATGGTTATTTTATTAATTGTAAAATATTATTATTTAAAAAATTACTCGTTAACAATCATAAGTACACACACAATTAGGAGTACTACCAACTTTGGATGCGATACATTCTCCAACTCCATTGCGCTCCGGATAACAATTTAGACGACAATCATGAGGGTAACATGGAGATAGATCAATGATTAGAGTACAACGTTTATCTCCCTTAGCCTTCTCAACAACTGAAAAAACTAAAAAAGTAAAATACCCTATGTTATAACGTAAAACTATATATATACACATGGATATTTTATGTAATGTAAAGATGAAAACTAATTTTTGATGTTTAGAAGTAAAAAATATGAAATTACCTGACAAAACAAGCATGAGTATGAGAAAATAAGAGCATGATATCTTGGCCATGATCAATGTATCACAACAAAAGAAAGCTACTAATGTTTTATAAATTAGAGATGATAAATGAAAAAATCTTTTCTATGCTTTATTGTTATGTAACGTTTGTGTTAATATATATATATATATATATATATATACTGGTATAAATATAAACAGAAATAAAAATAAAAGGAACGTGAATGAATGTTGATAATTGTAGGGTTTGACTACATTGATTACGATCTGCACTTTCTGTAAAATTATAGCAATTATCTTATTTCGTAGAAAGAATTTTTCTTTTCCTTTCCTGATGCTTCTTTCATGTGTAATACGTTTTATCTCTATCAATTTCGATACTTATATATATTTTCGAGGCGGAGTCTACGTGACTGTGCTCTTTTTCCGTTATCAAGGTTTTTATCCTAATTAGTTTTTCCGGATAAGGTTTTCAACAATGCAGTACGTGACTCGTCAAAAGGTGATAGATACTCAAGAGAGAATATTGTGAAGCAAGTGTAATTCTCCATCACAACACATGACATATACACATGTCCATAAATGGACACTAATCCTCAAAGAGTAACACTTGTAAACACACGTCCTCCACTTGTTGTTTCTCCTCTACACTTGTCATTGTCTCCTCAACAAAAGCATGAGTTAGCATCCTCTCTTCTCCTTTATAAATAGGAACTTGTTCAAAAAGAGAAATATAATAGAAAGTTAAAGTAATAAAAATCCTCAAGAGGTTCTCTCTTCTTTTTCTTTGATTTCATATTTTAATGTTACGATTTATATTTCACAATATATGCTATGTTTATGGCTGTCAGGTTTATTACGCTTTAGCTATACTTTTAAGAGATACTAGATAGAAGTCCGCGCTACGCGGCGGAATATTTTCTTCTAAATAAATTTTTAAAATAAGTATGATTGAAATTTTTTTAGAAGTTTCTTAAGATTTGAAATCTTGCATTTGCTCATATTTTGGAATTAATATATGTAACTCTCCATCACCAATAAACTTGAAAGTTTTGTTATAACCATCAAAAATTTTATTTTACATATGTGAATTTAAATTGAAAATATGAAAATCAAAACTTTTATTTTACATCAAAACTTCTAACCTAGTCTTCTTCATCTCTGACTCGTTCTTCGGATCTCACAGAGTTACGGATCGGAGCTATAAGCAGCAGGTTACGTCCCACCGAAAAGATTCGTTCTGATGAGGAAATTCGAGAATCGGGGGGGGGGGGGGGGGTTCATATAGTGTGGGATTTTGAGTACAAGTTGGTAGAAGAAACGGGTCCCGAGAGTCTGTTGATAACATTGAAAAATCATTGCAAACACTTGACTCTAGATATTTCATTTATGGCAAACCGACTGGCTACGAAAAAATCAAACAAGATAATAGAGCTCTTGTTCTGGCGCTGAGAAAATGTGGTTTCCAAATGAACAACGTGGTTACAAAAACGGTCATTTGTCTGGGTTTGTGGAAAGTATATCCGAAAATCATTCCATTTTCCCAATGATGATCCTCACGACTATAAGACCGATTTCGCCGATATCGAAATCGTGAAGGATATGGTCTTCCACGCGATTGGGGCAACCACAAAGCAAAACATGCCACGCAACATCCTCTTGGTGACAAATGATAATGATTTCACCTGCACGCTTGAAGATTTGAGCGATAGAGGTTTTACGGTTATGGCAGCAGTCAATCAATCTACATATAACACGTATAATAGCATTTGCGGCAATGGTACGTGGATCTGGAAGGATATGTAGAAAGGAGCTAGATACATGTTCAGAGTATGAAGAGAAGATTTTAATTTATGCTTTGTTTAATCTTGTTTTCTGTATTAAATCTTGTTTACTCTCTCGCTTTATGTATTAGACCGATGAAAAAAAAAAGAGAAAAAAGAAGAAGAAATAAGTAGAATCTAGTATGACTTTCTCTTAGAAATATACAAAAATGAATACAATGTTAGATATATATATATAATACTTTCTAAAATAAAATTAGAATCAAATATTTGATTTTTAATCCATATAACAAAAACGTTAGACACATAAATATAGTAAAGAAGATGAGAGAATGATTACTTATAAGATGATAATCTAAAATAGACAATGAAGATACATCTTTAAAAACTAATAAATAAAAACAAAACTAATGTAAAATATATATCATATAGTCTCTAAAATTAAAATTTAGAATTAAGCTTTTATAATAATATTTAAATTGATTTTTTAATCCATATAAGAACAACCACAACAGAAAAAAAAAAAACACAAAACAAAAAAAAATTAAGATTTGAGATATAGTAGAAGAAGATGAGGGGATGAGAGAATGAGAGGATAAGAGGATGAGAAAATTAGTATTTATAAAAAGAAAAGTGAGAAAAATTAAAATAAAAAAATTAAATTATGGGAGTTACAATTCTAATTTATTGTGTGTTGAATAAAATTAAGTGGAGAAATATACTTAATTCATAATTTATATGATTTCAGTTTTATATTAAAGTATGAGTTAAATGTATATGATTACATGTGTTTTATTTGTGGTTTAATTGAAAAAAAAATTTAAGAAACGAAAAATATATATTATATTAATGATAATAAAATTATACATTATTTTGGATTAAACCCATGGATACTCCCATTTTAAAAAATCTTTTTTATATTTCACTCTATTTAAATTATAATACTAGATTTCATTATAATGATTTCATTTTTGTAGAATTTACATTGATAAGGGTGATTATCAAATTAGTTTAATTAACTTGATTTGTTTTAGAAAAAACTTAAAACTATGGAACTTGAATAAAATAAGCATAATGATCTGTGTATAATTATCTATTGGATAAAAAACTAAATGTAATGGTGAGTATATTAAAAATATTACAAAAACATATTTGAGATAATAAGAATGAGTAGTTGTAGAAGAAAAAAAACTTTAAACCACAAATCTTGAATAAACTAAAAATTACAATGATAAGTATTATTATTTTTAATTTTATTTTTTAAAAAGAAATGCCAAGTGGACCAATAAGGGAAGTAAATTTTGACATAAGAAAAAGTAATTTAAGAAGTAAAGAAGTTAAAGCACACAAAATTGAATAAAATAAGTAGCATAATAATATTTATATAATTGTCTATTGGATTAACAAAAATTAAACATAATGATGATGAGTATATTAAAAATATTATAAAAGAGTTATTGAGATAAAAATAACAAAAAAGTAGGTACAATTTCTTTAATAAATGTATTACAATAATTTATTTCAGTTTAAAGATACATGAATATGTAAAACAAATAACTCAATGTCTAATGTGGATCTTAGAGATGGATTTTTTCAACTTAATCACCTTATTGTGTTATTGATTGAATTGCTCTTTTACAAATCTCCATAAATAAATATGAATTTTTTGTTATAACCAACAAAAAATTTATTATACATAATAATTTTGAATTTAAAATATGAAAATGAAAGAATATTCTATTAATGCATTAGAATTACAACAAAATAAGAAAAAATGTAAAATATCTAAACATATAATTTGAAGCAAACTCTTATAATGATGTCTCAATTGATTTTTCAACCAATGCAGCGACAAGAAAAGAAAAGAAAAAAAGTAGAAAAATATTTATGATTTGAGATATGATAGATGAGGATGAGAGAATGATTATTTATAGGATTAGAGGTGAAGGAAGTTACATTTATAAAATAATTAAAATGGGGGGTTACAATTACAATTAATAGTGTTGTTGAATGACATTGAGTGTAGAAAAATATTTAAATCATTTCAGTTACAATTTAGTATTTAAAAGTATATTAATGTATATTATTAAATATGTTGTATTTATAATATAATTGGATGTAAATATTATTATTTTTAATTTTATTTTTTTAAAAAGAAATGCCAAGTGGACCAATAAGGGAAGAGTAAAACCTTACTTTTATATGTATGATTTCAGAGATTATAGTTTCTACTAGCAATCTCGTTGATAAATAATTTAAGATAATATTGGCAAACATCAATTATATGAAAGTGAAAATGATGTATAAATTTAAGTTGGAAATATATTTATTTGTTTAATCCAATGTTAATTAGCAACCTTGTCATAAAAAGTTTTTGGTTACATGGTTGACTAATTTGACCTAAGTTCTCATATTTAAGCTAACATGTTAAATTCTCATACTATACAATTTTGATCCTTCCCACAAGATATTTAATGTTGCTGATTTATACACTATGTTGAGTTATCTTATATTGTGAATTATTAATCTACCCATTGTATACAGTAATTGTCTTGTAAAATTTAAAATCATTATATACATATCGTAGATTGTTGTAAACTATTGAAATCGTCCAACAATCTTACGAATGATGATGCAAAGAAAAAAAAGGAGATTATGTATATAGTTCAAATGGTAAAGTTTCTCAGGCAAATTGATATAACACGGATTTTACTGGTTTTAACCGTGATTTACGTGTTAGTTTTAGAGTCTTTTTGTTGTTTCCAGTGTCTTTTTGAGTCTTTTCAGGTTTTTGCACGTTCGGGACGAAATTGGAGAAAAGGAATCATTCTGGAGCTAAACTGAAGATTTGGAGCTGAAGAGACGAATTCGGTTCGAACCAAGGCATGAGTGTCGACCGACACCTTGGTGTCGCTCGACACCAAACACGGCCCAGCAAGAAGTCTCGACGGTTTAGAGTTTTAAAGCCCGAAGAATTTACCCAGAAGACTTCCCTATTTGCAATTTTAGTCCCTACACGTTTTTGAGACTTTATATATAGTTTTTAGGGTTTTTCTATTTCATTATCTTGTCTTTGGCTTTTGTATTTCTCTGAGCTTGAACCCTTTGGAAGATAATTGGAGAGAGCAACTTTTCAGAGATTCAATACCTTGTTAGAGAGAAGATTTATTCTAAACTCTTTTCTTCTTTTAATTTCTTATTTTGTAATTTATTCAACATGTTTTCTGTTTCATTAATCATGTCTGAGTAATCTCCCTGTTAGGTTTAGGGATTCCCATTAGGGATTTAGATGAACTAGTAAATCAATTATCTGTTAGGATTAATCCATAGAGTTCTTCATCTAGGTTGTTCTTAATGCTTGTTCTAGAGTAGCTAACTAGAACATGATCTTAGGATAATAGGTATTTGATCCGAGAGGGCACCTGTTACTGGAACTACTTTAGATGAGCCTGGTTTATAGGTGTGTAATAAGAATCGGCCTATCTACTAAGGTGAACTTATCAAACCTGTAGTTAATGCTAGTCTAGATCTAGGAATTCGCATCGAGAGGTGGAATTACTGATATTAGGCTTGTTAGTTATTGCATCGAGAGGTGGTTAGCTATTCATTAGTGATTTGAGTTCAAGAACGGTTCACTAAATAATCCTAATCAACTTGCTAGATTTACTAATAGTTTATTTCCTGAGAATTTCCCTAAATCTGACGTTTTAATCTATTGATCTTTTCACCTGAAATCATTGCTTGCTTTTGTTTTGTTTTAATTTTAGTTATTTTGTTTAGCATAATTTTGAGACTTAATACTTATTGTGTGAACAAAATAACTTTGTGGAATTTGACCCTTAAGTACTGCAATAGATCTCTTATTTGAGAGAGTAGGCTTTAGGATCAATTTGACTTGTATCACAAATCTTAGAGGTCGTCGGTTTGAGAGACACTTGGGAAGAGACCATATAAAGGTTCTGGTCCCTGATCTGAGAGGATATACGGACCCAAGCCCAGAATTTCTTAATTATTAAAAAAATAACAAAAAAACGATGTAAATAAAAAAATGAAATATTCTGCATTTTTTAAAAGTATTCATCATAAGAACTTTAAAAATGATGGGGATCTTTAAAAGTTTTATTCATATAGATTAAACAAATTATTTATTTAATTTCTATAATGTACTTTTTTACCTAGGATATGGCCGTGTTTTTTCTTTTAAATAACAAAAAGGTGATGTGAATATTCTGAATATTTTCAAAGTTAACCATTCAATCATATATATAAGAAGGACCGAAAAACTTCCAAAATTATTCATATAGAATAAGGAAGTTAGGCGTTAAAAAAAAGGATTAAGAAAGTTATTTTATTAAATATAAAATATTATTATATAAAAAATTACCCCTTAACAATCATAAGTACACACACAATTAGGAGTACTACCAACTTTGGATGCAATACATTCTCCAACTCCATTGCGCTCCGCATAACAGTTTAGACGACAATCATCAGGGTAACATGGAGATAGATCAATGATTAGAGTACAACGTTTATCTCCCTTAACCTTCTCAACAACTGAAAAAACTAAAAAAGTAAAATACCCTATGTTATAACGTAAAACTATATATATACACATAGATAGTTTATGTAATGTAAAGATGAAAACTAATTTTTGATGTTTAGAAGTAAAAAATATGAAATTACCTGACAAAACAAGCATGAGTATGAGGAAATAAGAACATGATATTTTGGCCATGATCAATGTATCACAACAAAAGAAAGCTACTAATGTTTCATAAATTAGAGATGATAAATAAAAAAATCTTTTCTATGCTTTATTGTTATGTAACGTTTGTGTTTATATATACTGGTATAAATATAAACAGAAATAAAAATAAAAGGAACGTGAATGAATGTTGATAATTGTAGGGTTTGACTACATTGATTACGATCTGCACTTTCTCACTGTAGTAAAATTATAGCAATTATCTTATTTCATAGAAATAATTTTTCTTTTCCTTTCATGATGCTTCTTTCATGTGTAATACGTTTTATTTCTATCAATTTCTATACTTAAAAAGTGTAGTCAAAGTTCAAACAAATAATTATTACATTAACATAAAAGTCTTGGCTAGTTTTGAAATAAATGTGACAACATACAAATAATAAAAGAGTCACATAGTTTAGGTGGTAAATAGAAATTGAAGAAGAATATCTTAAATTAACTTTAAAATAAGTTTTACGGACAATTATAGGACTTCCGAAACAGTTGTAAATAACATTATAGTAGTATTTTTCTTCGGAAACAGTTGTAAATCACAGTTGTAAAGGACTTCCTAAACAGTTGTAAATCATATTATAGTGACATGAGATTACATTTTTATGAATGTAATATTGAATTGTTTTCAAAAACTTAGTGATTTAAGTTAAAACACTTTAAATATTGTTTATCAGAAAATAATCCACAAGATTATACAAAGATAATGTTGCATGTGTTTTCCAAATCAAAGAAGGTTATATCAAGAGCGAGAGAACAAAATATATCCTTTCAAGATGCTTCTTCTACAATCAAGAACTCGAGAAGAACAAGAAAGTCAATATTTAGTACATCCTCTCAAGTGAAAATACAGCAGATCTATTCACAAAAGTGTTTTTGACTACCACATTCAGAAAACATATTTATAGTATCGGAATGTGTCATATACGGGACCTATAATACAATGGTTATATATATTTTCGAGGGAGAGTTTACGTGACTGTGCTCTTTTTCCGTTATCAAGGTTTTGATCCCAAGGAGTTTTTCTGTGATAATGTTTTCAACAATGCAGTACGTGACTCGTCAAAGGTGATAGATAGTCAAGAAAGAATATTGTGAGGCAAGTGTAATTCTCTATCACAACACATGACATATACACATGTCCATAAAATGGACACTAATCCTGAA
This sequence comes from Arabidopsis lyrata subsp. lyrata, assembly GCF_000004255.2. Taxonomy (NCBI): domain Eukaryota; kingdom Viridiplantae; phylum Streptophyta; class Magnoliopsida; order Brassicales; family Brassicaceae; genus Arabidopsis; species Arabidopsis lyrata. The sequence goes on along the minus strand of NW_003302550.1, from coordinate 19,206,112 downwards.
GGAGTAACACTTGTAAACACACCTTCTCCACTTATTGTTTGTCCTCTACACTTGTGATTGTCTTTTCAACAAAAGTATGACTCAGCATCCTCTCTTCTCCATTATAAATAGGAGCTTGTTCAAGAAGATAAATATAATATAAAGATATAATAACAAGAATCCTCAAGAGGTTCTCTCTTTTTTTTTCTTTTGATTTCATATTTTCTTATTTCGAGTTATATTTCGTAAGAGATGCTATTTTTATAGTCATGAGGTTTATTAAGCTTTAGCTCTACTTTTAAGGGATCTTTCAGAGATGATAGTTTTTATTAGCAATCTCGTGGATAAATTTTTTAAGATATATGATATTCACAACATAAGCTAGTATTGGCAAACATCAATTACATGAAAGTGAAAATGATATATAAATTTAAGTTGGAAATAAATTTATTTGTTTAATCTAATATTAATTAGCAACCTTGTCATAAAATGTTTTTGATTTCATGGTTGACTAATTAGAGATAAGTGCGTTTACTTAAGCTAAGATGTTAAATACTAGCTAAGACTATATAATTTTGATCCTTCCCATAAGATTTTTTATGTTGCTAATTTATAATGTATGTTGAATCGCCTTTTATTGTGAATTATTAATTTATTCATTATATACATGTTGTCTTGTAAAATGTTAAAATCATTATATACGTACAGTAGATTATTGTAAACTGTTAAAATCATCCAACAACTTTACGAATGATGATGCAAAAAACAAAGAAAAAACGCTGTATATAGTTCAAATGGTAAAGATTCTCAAGCAAACCCTAAAATTCGTCGATTCGAGTGACACTTGGAAAGTCACCTAGTCCCTTACCTAAGAGGATATATGGGCCTAGTCCCAGAATCTCCTAATTATACAAAAACAAAACAAAAGAAAACAATGTAAAAAAAAAAAAACAATCGAAATATTATGCATTTTTTTATAAAGTATTCATCAGAAGCACTTTAAAAATGATGGAGGTCTTTGAAAATTATATTCATACAGATTAGGCAAATTATATATTTAATTTCATGAACATATTTTTTTTATCAACAATTACAGAAAATTGATTATTTAAAATTTTAAGATTAATTATATATTTAAAACCTTCAGTTAATTAATTTTACCTAGGACATGGCCGTGATTTTTGTTTTAAATACCAAAAAAAGTGATTCGAATCTTCTGAATATTTTCAAAGTTAATTATTCAATCATATATATAAGAAGGGCCGAAGAACTTCCAAAATTATTCACATAGATTAAGAAATTTATTTTATTAATTATAAAATATTATTACTTAAAAAATATTTCGTCAACAATCATAAGTACACACACAATTAGGAGTACTACCAACTTTTGATGCAATACATTCTCCAACTCCATTGCGCTCCGCATAGCAGTTTAGACGACAGTGTACATGGTGACATGGAGCTAGATCAATGATTAGAGTACAACGCCTATCTCCCTTAGACTCAACAATTGAAAAACCTAAAAAAATTAAAATACCATATGTTATGACGTAAAACTATATATGTGTACACGCTTGGATATGTTATGTAATGTAAAGACGAAAACTAATTTTCGATGTTTAGAAGTGGAAACATGAAATTACCTAACAAAACAAGCATTAGTATGAGGAAATAAGAACATGATATCTTGGTCATGATCAATGTATCAAAACAAAATAAAGCTACTATTTTTTTTTGTAAATTAGGGATGATAAATGAAAAACTATTTTCTTTGTTTTATTGTTATATAACGTTTGTCTTTATATATATATAGGTATTAATATAAACAGAAATAAAACCAAAAGAAACGTGAATGATAAATGAAGGGTTTGACTACATTGATTACGATCTGTGCTTTCTCATTGTAGTATAGCAATTATCTTATTTTATATAAAAAACTTTTTTTTTTTTCCTGATGCTTCTTTCATGTGTAATACGTTTTATCTCTATCAATTTCTATACTTACAAAGTGTACTCAAAGTTCAAACAAATAATTATTACATTAACATTAAAGTCTTGGCTAATGTTGAAATAAATGTGACAACATAAAAATAATAAAAGAGCCACAAATTTTAGGTGGTAAATAGATATTAAAAGAAAATATCTTAAAATATCTTAAATTAAATAGAAATTGAAGTAAAATATCTTAAAATATCTTAAAATATCTTAAAATAACTTCAAAATAAGTTTTATAGACAATTATAGCACATACTTTACAAAATTTTAAAAATATTAATAGTTGTTGATACAATGACTATTTTGTGTTTATCTAAGAAGTTTTTCAATAATTAACAGTTGTAAATCACATCATAGTAACATGAGATTACATTTTTATGAATGTAATATTGAATTGTTTTCAACAACTTAGTGAATTAATTTAAAACATTTTAAATATTGTTGACTCTAGTTCATAGAATTTTTTTAAGACAAATTATTTAGGAAGCTTTGAACAATTAAATAAAGTTTCCCCAATTGTTACTTAATTATTTCCAATAATTAAGTAAGACCTTCTTAAGCAAGGATATTTTAGTTTTTGGATATATCATAGTTTTTACGGTTTTATACCTTGATATAAGTTTTAGTTATAGAGTATTTCATTTTTTTTAGAGTCCTTTAATTTTAAGTTTTTCAGAATTTTGCACGATCGAGACTGGATTGGTGATAATGGAGAATTTTGGAACGAAACCATAGAGTTAAGTTGAAGAAACGAATGTGGTGCCGAATCTAGGTGCAAGTGTCGATCGACACCACACTTAGTGTTGGTCAACATTTTCGCCGGCTTCAGCAAAAAATAAGAATTAACAAGTTTTGAAAAATTACATAATCATCTCTGAAGACTTTTGTATTTGCAACCTAGTCCCCGAACATTTTTATTAGCTTATAAATAAAAAATTTGGTCATTGTTTTAAGTCTATCTTTATCTTTTGCAATCTTTGGATTTTGAGAGCTTGAACACCTTTTGAGAAAGAATTGGAGAGAGCTTGATTTCAGAATTCAGTACTTGTAGAGATAAGATCTTCTTAACTATTATCTCTTACTGATTTTTTAATGCAATTCTATTCAAACATGTTTTTCTTTCTCTGATCATGTTTGAGTAGTCTGCTTGTTAGGATTAGGGATTCACATAAGGTTTATGATGGATTGTTAAATCTGATTAAATTGTTAGGATAAATCAACAGAGTTCTTCATCTAGGATTGTTCTTATTTCTTATTCTGGATTAGCTACCTAGAAATTGATCTTAGGATTAATTAGCACGAGAGTGTGATTTTTCCTGAGTATCTTAGGTGAGTATTCTTAATGAGATTTGGTTTAGGGCTTTTTATGAACCAATCACACATGTTTTTAATACTTATCTAGATTTTGGAATTTACAAAGAGATTTGGAATTCTAGATTTTAGACATAATAAATTCATGCAACGAGAATCGATCGATTTTACCTTTTGTGATTCGAGTTCTAGAATTTTTCTTAATTAGTTTCTAACAATTTATCTAATATGCAATTCTGAATTATCCTAAGAAATTCCTTGAGCCTAACTATTTCTCCATCTGAATTTAAAACTAATTTTATTTTCTCTGCTATTTTAATTTTAATAATTTCTATTTAGCTTGATTTGAAAACTAGAAATCAATTGTGTGAACAAAAATACTTCGTGGAAATTTGACCCTTAAGCGTTACAATGATCTTTTGTTTGAGTGAGTATCTCTAAGGAAATTTGAGCATATCATCTTTTAACATTAAATTTGTGCTATTTGTGGAATATTTTAAAATATGTGCTATTTTTGAAAACAAAAATTATTTTTGTGCTATTTGTGAGAAATGTCTAAATTCTAATCACACATGTGTTTTTTAGTTAATGGAACCACTTAAATTTAAGTTTCACTTTTCAAATATACTGTTTAATAATTTGTATATTATCCATAGTGCAAATATAAATTTGATTAAATATTACCCATAAATATAATTCCCTTAACTTTTTCCTTTCAAATGGATAACTTAGAAGTAGGGGCTACAATTTTTAACTCATCTCACTATGTTGAAGGTTGATAAATCATAGTTAGTGTTTAGAATGTTTATATAAATTTTTTCTTTCACCGAAAGCAATATTCTTCCGAAGTGATAATGGACCTGAACCCTTATAAAATTATATTCGAATGTTTTGTTTCACATGCTCTGTCTTTCTAGCACTTAGAGCATCTCCAATGGTAGACACTCATAGAGTGTCTCACCAATATAATATTAATATTTTTATGTTTAATTTATTTCGAGAAACTCACACTAAAATTCTACTTCCATTGGTGAGATATCTCTATGGATGTCTCATTAATATAATATTTATATTTTTATATTAAATTTATTTTTTCAAAAATATTTTTAAACATATCAAATTATATCTTAAATATAGTCATTCAAACAAAATAATTATATTTTCTATAGAAGTAAATAATATAATGAATATTAATAATATTTAAAACATTAATTAATAGTACTATTCATTATAAATAATATATTAAAGAGACTATTATTTTTAAAACCACAATTAAACATAAATTGAATTTTAAACAACATATAAACCCATAATAAAGATATATTAAACACAAAATGAGAAGAGTTATTGAATTGAGAGCAGTTAAACAACAGAAAATTCAAGAAAATAAAAACTAAAAACCAAAAAGGATAGTCTTGTACATAAAATTAATATTTTAATAAAAATTTTATATTAAATTTTAAACATATCATTTAATTATATTAGAAATTTTGTAAAACAATATGATTAAAATTACACATCATTTTATCAAATAGATTTTAATTATATTGGACATTTTGTAAATAATGACATAAGATAACACATTATTTATCAAAATATCAAAATATTGACAAAATATCAGATTATTCATCTCAGATTTTTTTTCTAATATTATATTCCTTCCGTTTTCGAATAGTTGTCGTTTTAACTATATGCACAAAAATTAAGAAACTATTAATGTTGTTAGTTTTTCAATATAAAAATATCATTAATTATCTACCTAAACATAATTTAACGAATAGTAAATAAAGTTGCATAATAAAAATAAATACTCCCTCCGTTTCAATTTAGTTGTCGTTTTAGGATTAAAATTTTGTTGCATAATAGTTGTCGTTTTAGGTTTTCAATGCAAATGTTTGGTGAAAATTCATGTTTTGTCATTAATGTTTTAATGTTTTGACCAATAAAAAAATTAAAAAATATATTAATAAAGGGTAAAACAAAAAATTTAATGATTTTCTTAATTTGTGTGCGAAAACCTTAAACGACAACTAAAACGAAACGGAGGGAGTATAAAAAATAAAAAAGTAATAAATTTTGCATCAAAAACTGAAAACGACAACTAATTAAAAACAAAAAAATTTCTCTAAAACGACAACTATTCGAAAACGGAGGGAGTAGTATTTTATTAACTAAAAATATTAATTTATATTTATATTAACCTTAACTAATATCAATTAAAATAATAATAATAAAAATTTAAACTTTTGTATAATGGAGCTTGATTTATAGATAATTTTATTTTATGAATTGTAGAAAAATAAAAAATAAAAAATAAAAACTTATAAATTATTTAATTGATATTATAAATCTTAGAGTAATTGAATTTAAAAAGAAATTGCTAAACCAATCTAGGAGTGACATATGTATGCGAGAGAGAGTTTCTCTCTCAAATGAAAAACGTGTCTCAAAATGTCTCATCTTTTTTGATTAAAAAATTATTTTTTATTTATTTTTGATTTATTTTTATTATGGATGTCTTATGGAGACACTACCATTGGAAGTGCTCTTACGTATGGTTTCCAAACACTTTCAAACTCTTGTAGTTATTTTTCTTTTTGTTGATAAATCAATTTAATATTTCAACAAAAAAAAAGAGTTAGATTCTCTCAAGTGACAAAATTCTTTTCCTCAAACTTTAATGGTAAGAAAAGTATTTAATAGATTAGTACTTGATCTTGATAAGAAAAGGAAAACAAAGAGAAAGATTGAAACTTTGTCTTTTATTAAAACGTTCTCAGATACAAAACAGAGACCAACCTAGGAGGTCTTTTATAGTCTAGGTTTTACACAGTCATAACCCTACAGCTGGCGATCTAATCATTGCCACCTAGCCACTGCTGAGGATCAAAACGTTTATGAGAAGCTTTACGGAACTTTCTGGAGTTTTCTCTTTTGGCCATTTGCACAGCACACACATTGTTACCGTTGGAGAGAAAATGTATTGCTAGACTGTCGATGGGCTTCACATTTAAACTGTCAATGGGCTTCATGTTTTGACTGATGGGCTTAATTGTTTATGAAGCCTTATCCAACTTAAAACAGAGTAGTGTTGCTTTTAGATCCGGGATCAAAAACATTGTTTTGTGCTTATGTTTTTAGGTCGACCTAGTCGAAGAATCTAGATATCTGAATCTAGCACGCTTTTGGTAGTAATAAAGTGATCATATTGTCTCGTGAAGTCTGCTCAACTTTTGATCTAACAACATCTTAAACGGTAAAACTTGTTATATATTTTTATTATATGATAATCTTTTTGTACACACTTAATAATTCTCTTGTCAAATTTTGTGTGGCCATTGACAGTCTATCCGAAAACCGGAGAAAAGACAATGAAACTCCACTCATGAATTGTCGACTCCACTTATGAATTGTCGAGGCTTACTATTTTTAGAGGTAAGAAAATTTTATCATTTTGTCACGGAATAATAATGATAATTTTATTTACGACTAAATTGATAGCTGAAAATCATCATAAATTCATAATATAAGCATTTTGTTGGATTAGCTAGGATTTCTCTAGTTCTCTCTATAGTGAGTAGGTTAAACATCATTAAAGTTTTGAAATCTTACAACAACGTATACTACTGAGTTATCTTAAAATTTAAGATTTTAAGATGTTTAAGTGTAGACATTAAGCATTAAATACAACAAACTAAACCGAAAGGAGATATATAAACAACTAAATTAATGCAAAACCAAATTTGACAATAACAAACTGGAATTAGAACTTTTAAAAGGAAGTATTTGTATGCGAGAGAGAGTTTCTCTCTCAAATGAAAAACGTGTCTCAAAATGTCTCATCTTTTTTGATTAAAAAATTATTTTTTATTTATTTTTGATTTATTTTTATTATGGATGTCTTATGGAGACACTACCATTGGAAGTGCTCTTACGTATGGTTTCCAAACACTTTCAAACTCTTGTAGTTATTTTTCTTTTTGTTGATAAATCAATTTAATATTTCAACAAAAAAAAAGAGTTAGATTCTCTCAAGTGACAAAATTCTTTTCCTCAAACTTTAATGGTAAGAAAAGTATTTAATAGATTAGTACTTGATCTTGATAAGAAAAGGAAAACAAAGAGAAAGATTGAAACTTTGTCTTTTATTAAAACGTTCTCAGATACAAAACAGAGACCAACCTAGGAGGTCTTTTATAGTCTAGGTTTTACACAGTCATAACCCTACAGCTGGCGATCTAATCATTGCCACCTAGCCACTGCTGAGGATCAAAACGTTTATGAGAAGCTTTACGGAACTTTCTGGAGTTTTCTCTTTTGGCCATTTGCACAGCACACACATTGTTACCGTTGGAGAGAAAGTGTATTGCTAGACTGTCGATGGGCTTCACATTTAAACTGTCAATGGGCTTCATGTTTTGACTGATGGGCTTAATTGTTTCTGAAGCCTTATCCAACTTAAAACAGAGTAGTGTTGCTTTTACTCCCCTTCAAACTTGCGATAGGTAGCAGACCAACGCCAAGTTTGTCCCTTAGATTTGCGAATGGTGCATTCAGGAGAGACTTTGTGAAAATGTCTGCTATCTGCATGGCTGCTAGAACATGGCGAGTTTCTATAAAGCCGAGAGCTACACGTTCTCTCATGTAGTGCCAGTCTGTCTCGAATTATTTCGATCTTGCATGAAAGGCATGATTTGTTGTCAGATGAACTGCAGATAAATTGTCACAATGAAGAATTGCTGGACCTGTTTGAGAAACATGAAGATCTTTTAGCAGGGAAGCAATCCAAGTCAGTTCAGCTGCTGTTTTAGCCATGGCTCTGTATTCAACCTCTGTGGAGGACCTGGAGACAGTTTGTTGACGTTTAGCACTCCAAGACATGAGATTGGAGTTGAGAAAGGTGCAAAAACCAGTTGTTGATCTTCTAGTGTCCTTGCAGCCAGCCCAGTCACTATCGCTATATGCAAGAACTGGAGGAAAACTTATTTTGTTGATGCGAAGACCAAATGCTGTTGTGCCCTTGAGATATCAGAGAACGCGCTTAAGTAGACCGTAATCAGACATGGTTGGTGAATGCATTCTTTGACACACAAAGTTGACAGCAAATTGTATATCTGGTCTTGTCAATGTGAGATATTGGAGCTTACCTGCGAGATTGGGGAAATATGAAGGTTCAAGGAAGAGCTCATCATCACTGTTTGAAGCGGGAAACTGCAATGGCAGGGGAGTGGCCATAGGGTTGCATGAAGACATTTCAGCTTGATATAAAATATCTTCAGTGTACTTTGTTTGACTGAGAAATAATCCCTCTGAGGTAGTTTGAACCTGAACACCAAGGAAGTAATGAAGAGATCCCAGGTCTTTCATGGCAAATTGCTGACTGAAAGACTCCACCAAATGCTTGAGTAAGCTTGTATCACTGCATATTAGAATGATATCATCCACATAGAGTAGCAGCACTAAAGTCTTGTCATTGTGGTGATAAACAAATAAAAGAGGGATCAACGTAACTTTGCTGCAAATGAATCCATACTCAAGTAGAAATGTACTAAACTTATCAAACCAAGCTCGAGGAGCTTGTTTTAAGCTGTAAATTGTTTTATCCAGCTTGCATACATATGACGGATGCTTGGGATCTTCAAAACCAGGAGGCTGCACCATATGTGTTCATGTAAATCTCCATGAAGAAAGGCACTTTTAACATCAAGTTGAGTAATAGGCCATTCTTTTGCAGTTGCAACACCAAAAACAATTCTGACAGTGGCTGTTCTAACAACTGGGCTGAAGGTTTCTAGAAAGTCAACACCCTCTTCCTGATGAAAGCCTTTTGCCACTAGTCTTGCTTTGAATTTATCAAGAGAGCCATCTGCATTTAACTTGATCCGGAAGACCCATTTACAACCAAGAATGTTCAGTGTAGGTGTTGGTGGTACTAGATGCCAAGTCTTGTTTTCATTTTGAACTTCCATCTCATCCTCCATTGCATTTGTCCACCGAGGATCTTTTAAGGTTGCAGCAACAGTTTTAGGTTCAGTTGGTCTATAAGGACTTGTTATGAGAGCATACCTTGGATTAGGCTTGTGGATACCCTCTTTCCCTCTTGTTGCCATGGGGTGAGTATTGACAGGCTGTTCTGGTTCTTGAATGCCAACATTATTCTGTTCAGACTGGTTTTCTTCCTCTGATTCTTCCAGAAGAGTATTACCAGTAGTTGCAGAGTCTTGATTTGGTGCTGCATGTTGATCTGGTGATGTAGGTAATAGTGACACAGTCGGTTGTTGATCCTGACGAGCTAAGTCAGCAGGTGTAGCAGCTTGCCATGCTTTTAGCAGAGGAGTGGAGTATGCAGGAAGCAAGTGCTTGTACTGATCTTGATAAGGGAATTTATTCTCGTCAAAGTTGGCATGGCGACTGATGTAAACACGACCAGTAGGCGGATAGAGGCAGCGATAACCTTTGTAAGCTGCATGATAGCCTAAGAAGACACATTGCAGCGACCTTGGTTCAAACTTATGAGCCGTATAAGGCCGAAGACATGGATAACAGGCATTGCCAAAGACTCTCAATGAAGTGTAGACTGGTTTTTGTTGAAACAAAACTTCATAAGGAGTCTGAAAGTTGAGCGGAGCAGAGGGCAGCAAGTTACTTAGGTAGTTGGCCGTATAGAAACTTTCTACCCACAACTGCAAAGGAACACGACTGTGAAACATCATGGAGAGACTCAATTCAATGATATGGCGGTGTTTGCGCTCAGCCAAGCCGTTTTCCTGTGGGGTGTATGGACATGACAGTTGATGTTTGTTGCCACATTGAGCAAGGTGTTGCTTGAACTTTAGACTGGTAAATTCAACTCCACCGTCATTCTAAAAAATTTTAATCTTCCTGTTGGATTGGTTTTCAACTTGTTTTTGAAACAACACAAAGATATCGAAGAAGTCTGACTTTAAACGCAGAAGATAAAACCAACTGAATCGGGAAAAATCATCAATAAACACCACATAGAACTTGAATCCCTGTACAGACTCAATAGGAGAACAACCCCACAAATCACAATGAATTCGAGCTAGTGGTTCAGTTGAAACAGACTTTGAAACTAAAAAAGGCAAACTTAAACTTTTTTCCATCTGGCAAGGTTCACAAAGGATTGATGCTGCTCCTTTTTTTTTTTTTTTTAATTAAAATAGCCTTGTTGTTGTGTAGATGCTGGAGAACTTGTGGACCAGCATGACCTAAGCGATGATGCCAAATAGAGTCTTCTGTGGCCTTTTGTCTGTTTGAGTAGAAGATCTTGTAGTCTTGATTCTCCAGCACATACAGTCCCTCACGTCTTGATTCTTCATGGCTTGAAGATCCATAATGTACACCTTATAAGCATCAAAGAACACACCACATGGATAATCTTCACATAACTTAGAAACTGACAGTAATGGTTTCTTGATAGAAGGACAGACCAAAACATCGTTAAAGGGCAAACTACCTGTTGAAACATAGAGGTTTCCAGATCCAACATGAGTAATAGGGAGACAATTATCGTCAACTACCATGATTGAATCCAGACCGTTGTAAGGAGCTGTAGATTGGAGAGCAGTGGTGCTGGAAGTAACATGAGCTGTAGCAGCTGAATCTGGGTGCCATTCTCTTCCAGAGCTGTCTGAGACGTGAAGAGCAGCGAGGGCCTGAGGTAAATCATCACTCTGGTAGTTGTTGTCGAAGCGGTTCCAGCATTTGAGAGCGGTATAACCCACACAGCCATAGATCTGACAAGTTGGTCGAGTGTTTGAAGAGTTTGACTGAGAAGTCTAACCAGTGTTGACAGTTTGCTGGTGGAAACCACGTCCTCTTGAGGTGAAGCCACATCTTCCTCGGTTTGAACCAGATCGATTACCATAGGAACCTCTTCCTCTGGAGTTATTGTTATCAGTATAGAAAACTTGATGTGCAGCAACATTCTCTGCGTGAAACACCACCTGAGGAGAGACATTTGCTGCATCATACGACTGGAGACGAGTGTCAAACCCTTCTATCTCATATAAAACTTCAGCAATGGTTGGTGTCGGGGTACGAGACATAGAATTTTGAATAACTGCAGAGATTGGATCATACTCTCTTCCAAGGCCAATAAAAAACCATAGATTTTGATAGACACATCAATCGGCTTTCCAATCGAGCTGAGCTGGTCACAGATGGAGGTGTACTCACGGACATAGGCAGAAAAGGACAGACCTTGTTTCTTCACCAGATGGAGCTTTCGTTGTAGCTCGAACTCTCGACCAATAAAGCTCCGATTGTAGGCATTTTCCAAGGAGGCCCATACATCAAACGCAGTGGTTAGAGTGCAGACGCCACCTAATGCTTCTTCTGAAAGTGTACCAAAGATCTAGGAACTAACAAGCTGATCCGTGCAAAACCATGACTCATACGCCGGATTCTCTGCTTGGTAAAAGGGAAAGGATAAGTATCAGGATAGGCAGCCATTGGAGTACCTGTTAAGGTATTACTGCTCTGATACCATGATAAGAAAAAGAAAACAGAGAAAAAGATTGAAACTTTGTCTTTTATTAAAACGTTCTCAGATACAAAACAGAGACCAACCTAGGAGGTCTTTTATAGTCTAGGTTTTACACAGTCATAACCCTACAGCTTGCGATCTAATCATTGCCACCTAGCCACTGCTGAGGATCAAAACGATTATGAGAAGCTTTACGGAACTTTCTGGAGTTTTCTCTTTTGGCCATTTGCACAGTACACACATTGTTACCGTTGGAGAGAAAGTGTATTGCTAGACTGTCGATGGGCTTCACATTTAAACTGTCAATGGGCTTCATGTTTTGACTGATGGGCTTAATTGTTTCTGAAGCCTTATCCAACTTAAAACAGAGTAGTGTTGCTTTTAGATCCGGGATCAAAAACATTGTTTTGTGCTTATGTTTTTAGGTCGACCTTGTCGAAGAATCTAGATATCTGAATCTAGCACGCTTTTGGTAGTAATAAAGTGATCATATTGTCTCGTGAAGTCTGCTCAACTTTTGATCTAACAACATCTTTAAACGGTAAAACTTGTTATATATTTTTATTATATGATAATCTTTTTGTACACACTTAATAATTCTCTTGTCAAATTTTGTGTGGCCATTGACAGTCTATCCGAAAACCGGAGAAAAGACAATGAAACTCCACTCATGAATTGTCGACTCCACTTATGAATTGTCGAGGCATACTATTTTTAGAGGTAAGAAAATTTTATCATTTTGTCACGGAATAATAATGATAATTTTATTTACGACTAAATTGATAGCTGAAAATCATCATAAATTCATAATATAAGCATTTTGTTGGATTAGCTAGAATTTCTCTAGTTCTCTCTATAGTGAGTAGGTTAAACATCATTAAAGTTTTGAAATCTTACAACAACGTATACTACTGAGTTATCTTAAAATTTAAGATTTTAAGATGTTTAAGTGTAGACATTAAGCATTAAATACAACAAACTAAACCGAAAGGAGATATATAAACAACTAAATTAATGCAAAACCAAATTTGACAATAACAAACTGGAATTAGAACTTTTAAAAGGAAGTATTTGTTTGCTACCAAAATCCAAAATATAGTTAGTTTTGTGTACACAAAAGAAAAGTTTAGCTGTATGAATTAAGTTTAAATAATATTTGTCTCAAAGCTGAACTGTTTTCTTTTGTTAATATATTTTTTTAACTTTTATTCTCAGTCAGTTTCAAATAATCAAAATATAAACAGCTTTTACCTTTAGTCAGTAATTGTCTGTAGGGACATAACATTTCCCCAACAGCACTTTGTTCGAATTGTCATTGGAACCAAAATTTAAATGGTATTGGCCCCAAAATTACCAAACCGGGTTCAAATTGAAATTAGACTCGGTTAAATTAGAATCAATCAAAATAGAGAAAACCGGAATATTTGTAGGTACAGTGTATTACTGATGTTTCACAGCTAATAGTTATAAATAGTAAATACAAACGTGGTGTGTTGTTCTGACTCTTATCTACAAACACTACAAAGCTTGACCCAACCATAAACAAACACACACTGGTCCATTGGTCCACTTAGTCTCTTAATTCGGTTTCTTCAGCAATTCTTCGTACCACAATCCATGAACAGAACGTGACACTGTTGCCACAAGAACAAGAATGTTTGAAACCTCTATGACTTTGTCCGAGAGAGAAGCTGCTCCGATTTTTCGTAGCATTGTTTCCACCAACTGCTTTCTCTTCGTGTTGTTTCCTGCCAAAACCGCAGCTCTAATGGCTAGGTATATGGTCTGTGAAACACGTGTGAATACTGCGTCTCCTGCTTGTAAGCTTTTTACAAGCATGTTTGCGATTACTTGTTTCTTTGTCTCTGCATCGTCAGAATCAAGAAGTTTGGAGAGTGTTTCCATGATTTCTGAAAGACCTGCATCAGGTTTTGCGTCTAGCATCTCGTAAAGACGGTTAATGCAAGTCCATGTAATGGTCTCCATGTCAATCGGGGATGAGTTTTCGCTTACAAGTGTTTGCTGGAGGATCAACACACTAAAAGAACGAAACATAGCAGTTAATATGACAATTATTTAATCACCATTTTGAATAAGAGATCAAAAGGTAAGTTTTGTCATTGCTGACCTGATGGAGACTAGAGTGATTTTCTGGATTTGGGATTGAACAGCTCTCAGCCTAGAGAGGTTAAGTTGAAATGTTTCAGGGACAGTTTCTAAAGTAAGACCACCAATTTCGCTAACCATTTTTAACAGGCCAAGGCGAACAAGAAGATCTACAGTTTCTCCTTTGCACTCTGACAGTTCAATTCCTGCAACAGAAAATCACCAGCATGCAACTATGATCACCTAAATCAACAAATGGCAAAGGTGCACTCACCGAAATGTGGCTGCATAGTTTTGGATCATTCAATAGCCAAATCTGGGATTAATAGCTTATTAAACCATTCATTAACTAATCGAATGAATTTTATATTTATTAACTTGTGTGAACAAGTTTGGTTTCTACAGGTGAATTCTACCAGTTGGTTTGTGTTCGCTTAACCAAGTTCTTACAAAAATAATCCCATAAAGATAACTAAGTTGATAGATGGACACCAAACCTGGAAATGGAGACGAAGGGGTATTGACTTTTGAAACAGAGGAGATATTGCCTCCTGTTCGCATGGTGGTCGAAGGGAGACCTGTTGATCCAGAGTGGTTATTTGTGAGAGCAGAAAGAGCATCTTTATGTTCTTTCCACTCCCTCTCTGCCTCTCCTCGAACACTTAAAAGCCAACGCTTTGTCAATGGTAGCGAGGGAGACGCTCGGTCTGGGGAACCATGCCGACTGGAAAATGACTTCTTCAGATATTCCAGACCAGCAGGTCCCTTTAGAAGTGGCTTCAAGAGTTTCAAACGAGATTTGCTGATTTCCTTCTTTAGAATCTGCAAGTATAAGGACATATGACGTGAAAATGCACTACCAGATTTAGCCCCTAGGTTTGGAATTCATTTATTCAGAAGGTAAAAAACTTAAAAGAAATTAGCTGTCATAGTTAACAGTGTATCACATGAGAGAAGTTTATTACAGTAATGCTTGTAGAGATTATGGATAAATTATGTTTGTAAATTGGTAGCTACTTGAGAAACCTTGTCCTCTACTCTATTCATTTTCAGAAAGCTCAAAACGATCAATTATTATGTCCACAAAGTAAGAAAAAGAAAAAATGCGCATACCTGAATCTGCTGCAAAACAAAGCGTAGCCCCTTAACCATTAAGATTGCATATGACGAATTCGAATGGCCTTCAGTTGGAACTATCTCTCCAAGTTCTGTCATTAATTTATGGTGAGTAGTCCTAATTTCCTCTTCATTAGCTGGAGCAGAGAGTTTCAGCAAAATGCCAAGGGAAAACTCTAGAATATTTCCAAGATAACCCATGTCGACATTTCCAGATGCAAGTAACTGAATCAAGCCAAGAAAAAAGACATTAAGTACATAATATATCTTTTTTACCAACAAGGAAGACAAGGCTGCAGTAACAAGAACCTGTGATAGCACATCCGTATCGATAGTTTGAACAATCTCTTGTCTCCAATCTTTGGGAGATATCTCACAGAGTTCATCCCTAACTTCTTTCATGAGTTTAAGAACCCAGCTGAAGTCTGGCTGTGACTGTTTCATGGATTCCATGACGCCATCCCAGAAAGCCTTTTCCATTGTCTCCTTAACCCTCACCTGGGATATCACAAAAATGAAGAAATATGAGTCAAGTCGAAAACATTATAGTGCAACTTAACGAATTAGAATACTGAAGTCAAAATATATCACAGCCTTAAGTAGCTTATATTTATGTACCTGAAGGGTGTTTGTATCCCCAGTATTAGGGTCAAAGCTATCAGCAAAACTACTGCTATTGTCATGGACAATTTCATTTACGATTACTTCGTTCTCACTAGCCAACGCTGCATCAATGCTATTAGCTGTCACATTTGGAGTAGAAATGCCCTCAATTCCTGCTAGATAAACTTGTGTTAGATTGAAAACTTGCCAGATTACCTGTGCACTTTAAAGGTAATCCAGATTGAAAATACTACCAGAGTTCAAAGAGGGGGACAAATTTGATGAGCCCTGTGAAGATGAAGATGGAAGATGCGAATCTGCAGGTGCTTTTGATTCTTGTGCTCCATCAGTTTCAGCGAATAAAGCCCGATTAGTTGGAGAAGATACCTTCAGCTGAAAAAAGAAAATGGTTATTCTCCCTATCAAGCTTCTGACATTCCATGGTCTGCTATTCATAAATGTGCAGCATAATAAGCTAACTTTAGGCTCATGTACACAGAGTCACTTAACGTAAATGCAAAAGAGGGGAATGGGAAAAATTCCGGCTTCTGATTCATGCCACTGTCTACTATTGTGGGAGAGGAAATATGTTTTGATACCTCAGACAGCTCAGGCTCTTGAGTTCTGGCTATATCTTTTTCTAGAAGCTTAGCATCATTTATTTTCCAGACTACAAATCCCTCCAGGTAAGAGCACCAAGCTTTATCAAATGCTTCTAACTGAGATCTGAATTTTTTTGGACGTGGAGCTTCGAAAGATACATTGTCCGGGAGGGTACATTCTGGTCCTTCCAATATAATTTTCACCAACAGTTCAAACTCCCGAATAAGATATGTTGCAGATTCCACTAGCGCAATCTCATGTTCACCTCTTCCTCTAAAAATTGCACCCGGATGTTGCTTGATCATATAGGCACAAAGAAAAATTCTAGCCGGATATCTCGCAATCTTTTTAAGTTTTTGATATCCCATCTTGGAATTGGGTGACTTTTGCTCGCCTTTACTCACGGAACTGGGTGATTTTCCTCTTCGAGCTGGGGGAAAGATGTGCTTAAGAAGATGATTAATATTCTCCACATTGGATGCCTTAGATAGAGCAAGTCGGATCTCCAAGCGATCAAGCAATGCTTTCACTGTTTGAATTACAGAAACTGAGTTCATTTGAATGGCAAACTGCTCAAACGGCACAGATTCAATGGATTTTTCGTTGATTCCGAGGCTGTGATAGGCTCTAGCCAAGCCATAAGTAGATTTCTTGTATTTTGTAAATCTCCTCCAACATCTGAGATTTATAACAACAATCAGACCACCGATGTAAGACAATCAAACATTTAACAAAAGTTTAAAAGAGCAATCTATCTACCTTTCTAACATCCTAACGAGATGAACTTGGTTCTTTCGCATTGTTTCTGATCTTGAAGAGGAACAACTGTCCATGCCTCTCCTTCGCTTCATATATTGTGCTTTAAGTTTCTTGGCCTAACCAGAAGCCAGATAAGTAATGATAAGTACGTCCAATTGCAAATATAAAAGCTTGAAAGTATTTGCACATACCCTTTGAAGCCGCTCTTCTAAACGGTCCTTCATTTTCTTTCTTTCAGCTTCCTTTTGACTCTGCACAGAACTAGCAGCACCAAAAACCCGAGTCAATCTCGCATTCGCTCTTCTCCTTTCCGCTTCCAGAATCCCCATCCGCTTACTCTCTGCGGCAGCTCTTTTCTGATAAATCGCAGCACGCACACTCTCCTTATACCTCATCTCCTGAACAGCTTTCTTCATCAAACTCTGTGCAGCTCGCTGTCTCTTTGCCGCTCTCCGCTGTGCCATAGCTTTAAAAAGAAGCATCCTATTTTTCTCAGCCTTTAAAACCCTTTCTTCAACCTTACTCTCTAACTCATCACGCTCCTTCTCAACACGTTGCTCAAGTCCATTCTTCGCAGCTTGTCTAGCTTCATCCATCTTAGCCAAACGAGCCAGCTCCTTCTCCAAAATACTTAACCTATCAATAACTTTGATTAATTCCTCACATTTCCTCATTTGTTGTTTAAATTACCAAAAAATAAAGTCTCTGTTTTTACCTCTTTTGTTCAGCATCATTAAGCTTTGATTCAAGTCTCTGACTAAGCTCCTCTATACTTGCTGATCTCGGACTTCTCATCTTAGGTCGTGCCTTGCTCGATAGTGATTCATAGTATTGCTACAAAATTCATAAAGTAATGATCTTTTTTCAAATTCGGTTCTGTTTTAACCCAAAGTTTCAAACTTTAAGATTTACCTGACGCCGGAGATCAGCTTCTCTGAGTTTGGAATCGATCTCTTCGGCGGAGACAGGACTCTTGGGTTCGAGAAGACGACGACGGAGCCTCCGTGGAAGAGTCTTTGGTGATGTTGTCGTTACCGTATCTTCCTCATTCGCCGGAAAACTCAGGGAGATTCCTCCTAATCGCTCTGGTTCCGTCATTGATTTCACGACCACACAATTGTAGATCACAGAAAGTGATTTTGTTCAAAAAAAAGAAAAAAAATGTAACTTTATTTGGAAAGGAGAGAAATTTCGAAAAAAAAAGCTTTTCTCTAGTCGGTGAGATGTTAACAGAGCGAAGATTTGATTTTTTTTCGTTAGGTTGTTTTCGAATTTGTTTGGTTTTTGATGAAGACGACGATACGCGTTTTTCTCAATCCGACCCGTAATTTCTGGAAATTTCCAAAAGTATCCATTTTTTGAACCAGAACTCTCTCGTCTGTGGTTTATCAGGGCCATTAAAACGACGTCGTTTAATGTATGGGCTTCAAATTGGGCTAAAGGCCCATACATTGTAGAGCTTAAAAGCGACGCCAATTTTGTATCTAGATTTGTTTTTGTGTCAATTCTAGTAGAAAATGATTAGTTTGTGTTCTTGTTGTGACACCATCGAAGCTGAGTAAGTACTAAGTACGAGTAAGTACGAGGATTTGTTCTCTCTTAGTTCGATGAGTATTAGAAGAGAGACACTGGTTGGCTAGTATGACGTATGTTGCTAATGTTACAGTGGCGGAGCCAGAAATATTTTTTTACTGGGGTCAAAAAATATATCAAACAAATTAATCTATAAAATGCTAAAAAAATTCTACAATTGCACGTATTCTACGTTTACTCATAAGTAATAATTAACATTTTAGATTTTTTATCCTACAAGTATAAAAGGCAAAAGAAAAATATTTTGAGTTAGCACAGCAATAATTAAATTTGAGATTTTTTATGTTTTGAGAAAGAGACAAAAAAAATTTTGTTTTGTTTTTCTTTGGCATAAAATTAATTAATTTGACCGAATTCGTTTAATAACCCATGTAAATTATAAAGATTTCACTAATCTTTTGGGTTTTGTTTTCAACGTGAGTCTAATTTTTAAAGATATTGGGCCTTTGCATTTCATGTATTTAAATTAGTTGGATGAGTGGGGTCAAATAAAAGTTTTAATTGGGGTCATGAGGATTAATGTTAAAAACATGTAGTATAATTTTGCAAATTAGTAGGGGTCAGCTAACCCCCCTATTGATAAAGTAGCTCCGCCCCTGGTTACAGTGACCACTGACCACTATTACAAGTAAAGGCAAGATTCATGGTTACAGGTTTGGAACAGTTATTTGTTTAACTTATGTTTTGTTCTGTTCAATGTGTGAAGATAGTGTTACATTGTATCTGCAATTGAAATGACTGGTAACAAAACACCATTTCTGTTTTTTTTTTTGTCACAAGCAAGTTCAATCATTCACAACCCAAAACATTATTTTACAAAAACACAACAGAAAGTAAAAGTGAAACCAACAATGCCAACAACATCATATGGTTCTTTATTACGCATCACAATGGAAGAAGTCCCTTATGGTTTCGAAGAATATCTTGAATGGTTTCCAATACTCGACCCACTCTTAATGTTCTGCTCATGTAGACCACAAGTGTAATCCCCATAAGCCTCACTTTCGGTAAAATATCTAAGATCTCGGCCTAGTGCATGTGCTGGAAGTGCATTTGCATAGGGTCCATCAGATTTTTTGGTTTTTTTTTTCTTCAGTAAAAAGGGTCCAAACTTTTATTTTTAAGAAAATATGTAGCAATATTGGGGCCAACTTTTTTTTCGCTATGGGTCTTGTAGAAATTTGAGCTGTGTCTGTCTAAGATATAAGAGCACAAAAAAAAATTATTATTTTCTCCTTTTGTGTATCCTCCTACTTATATATGTTGTTCCTAGACTAGCTTTTCAATTGAGGCAAATCTCAACATGTTTTGATCAAATCGACGCTGTTCTAAACTACTTTGTTTTATCCTTTTGCCTCGTGCAGGTTTCTTGATTTGGACCAAACTTGGAACATAAGAGATAACTTCTTGCATACAATTTCGGTCTTCATGTCCTCCGAGATCCAAAATTATCCAGCCTCTCCAATGATGTGAATAAATGTTTTGAGACAGTTAGTTTTGGAGTCATAGTTTCTACCAAAACCCATGAAGACTTTCTTCTCCTCGTCAATGAAGAAACTGTGTGGATAATTTATCTTAGTTCTCATATCAGTTCTCAAGAACTTGCTCCACGTCAGTAAGTGTTTCCCTTAATAGAAAGGCTATTGAAAGAACAATATATACCCCAGTGTAGAGTGACATTAAGAGTTGTCCATAAACCCGAGTCAAAATCGTAGATTTCATACAAAAAAATCCATGTGCTTCATAGAAATAATCTAGAAACCTCAAGAATTTAATGTTACGACAAGATTCTTTATCTTCGTATCCGAGAGCATAACTGAACCTATCATATCCGTGAGAATATCGGAGGTTAATCTACCTTATTCCCAATACGGATTCCAAACAACAACCCTAGTAACATCTTTCAAGATGCATAACAATAAACCCTCATAGTGGATAATCTCATATACACTCACTTGATTATGAAGGAAACTAAGTTGACCTCTAACCTCTATAGATGGATCAAAGTCAACCACGCCGCTCATTAAACAAATTTTGTGAGGCATCATCATAGTCTCCCATTCCCTACTTTACCAATGTGCATCTTCGTAAAACTGTCACTTTTGGATAAATTGCTCCAAGTTTTACAAGTTAGTCTCACAACTTTGATAGATTTTAAGGGAACTCTAGAAATAATCTCCTCTATCAAAATCCATTGGAAGGTTGGAGATCATCGTTGTCTTTGTTTTAACCTTCACAACAACAAATGTTTCTTGCTGCTAAGGGAAAGGAAATATAAAACCCTAAACGAAGTTGGGCCAATAGTGGGCTTCGGAATTTAGTTGGGCTTTTAATGATGTTATAGTGTAGACCTTAAGCGAACCCAATTTGTATCTGGCGCGAGGTTTTATTTTCTGCGGAGGAGAAGATCGACGGTTCGTCTCTTACGGTGGAGATGGAGGAGGAAAATTCTCCGGCGACGGCGATTGCACCGAGAGAGCCACCGAAGATTCAACGCCTAGAAGAGTCAGTGGTCAACCGTATCGCAGCTGGTGAAGTAATCCAGCGTCCAGTTTCAGCGGTGAAGGAGCTCGTTGAGAACAGCCTCGACGCCGATTCTAGTTCCATAAGCGTCGTTGTTAAAGACGGTGGATTAAAACTCATTCAAGTCTCCGACGACGGTCACGGTATTAGAGTACGGTTCTTCTACACACTCTCATTTTGAATTTCACAAATGGGAAAATTCTGATTCTGGATTTGTTTTTGTGTCAATTCTTGTGGAAGATGATTACTTTGTGTTCTTGTTGTTTCGTGTTTTTAGCGTGAAGACTTGCCGATATTATGCGAGAGACATACGACATCGAAGCTGACTAAGTATGAGGATTTGTTTTCTCTGAGTTCAATGGGATTTAGAGGAGAGGCATTGGCTAGTATGACTTATGTTGCTCATGTTACAGTAACTACTATTACTAAAGGCCAGATTCATGGTTACAGGTTTGGAACATTGGTTTGATTAAGTTATATTTTGTTCTGCTCTATGTGTGAAGATAGTGTTATATTGTAGCTGCAATTTTTTGTTCAGAGTGTCTTATAGAGATGGTGTCATGGAGCATGAACCAAAGGCGTGTGCAGCTGTTAAAGGAACACAGATAATGGTAATTCTTCAATTCTTGGCATCAAATTGGTTGAGCAGAGAGCGGGGGAAGCGACTTTCACCAGTAACTTTCCATGTTTATGTATGATCTAGGTGGAGAATTTGTTCTACAATATGACTGCTAGAAGGAAAACACTTCAAAATTCTGCTGATGATTATGGGAAAATAGTAGACTTACTAAGTCGGATGGCTATTCATCACAATAATGTCAGCTTTTCTTGTCGAAAGGTTGGTATACTTACTAACTAAACATGTCTACGTATAGCAATCTTTTGGGTGTTTTGGAATTGTGAAGCGAATGAGCGAATTCTTTTATGATGCTGTCTTGCCAGCATGGAGCTGTTAAGGCTGATGTTCACTCAGTCATGTCGCCTTCGAGGCTTGATTCCATCAGATCTGTTTATGGGGTATCAGTTGCAAAGAACTTGATGAAAGTAGAAGTTTCCTCCTGTGACCCCTCCGGTTGTACTTTTGATATGGAGGGTTTCATATCCAATTCAAACTATGTTTCTAAGAAGACCATATTGGTGCTTTTCATTAATGGTGAGGATTTTCTTCCTTAGTAGAAATGAAAAGTTATATCTGATTTATTACTATATAAGCCTATGTGACGTACTTTATTGATTACAACAGATAGATTGGTGGAATGCTCTGCCTTAAAAAGAGCCATTGAAATTGTTTATGCTGCAACATTGCCAAAGGCATCGAAACCTTTTGTCTACATGTCAATCAATTTGCCACGGGAACATGTTGATATCAATATTCACCCAACAAAAAAAGAGGTTATTGCTTTCCTCCTTTTATACTAGTTTCGAGGCCTAGCAGATGTTCCAGATTTATGTATGTCTGGGTCCAAATATTTCAGTGAGAAGATTGTGTATCTGTTGCTTAACTTTGCTTGAAAAATAAACTCCTTATTTATACATCAAATAATAGATGTTTTGGTCTACCGTGCAGGTTAGCCTACTAAACCAGGAAATTATTATCGAGATGATACAGTCAGAGGTTGAAGTAAAACTGAGAAACGCAAATGATACTAGGACGTTTCAAGAACAGGTATGCTTGCAAAAGAACCTGAAGCAATCTTTTTCTCTGGAGGTTAAGAATACTTATATAATAATCATGTTTCCTTTCAATATTTTCATGCTACAGAAAGTGGAATACATTCAATCTACATTAACATCCCCAAGAAGTGATTCTACAGTTTCTCCGAAGCCTTCTGGTATTGTATCATTTGGCTGGGTTGAACCTTTTATATCCTAAAACTTTTCCCGTTGCATGCACTTTTGTCCCTTTTCGCTTCATAGAAAAGCTTGTGCTCTTCTCATTTACTAGGACAAAAGGCACAGAAAGTTCCTGTGAACAAAATGGTGAGAACGGATTCATCAGATCCAGCTGGAAGGTTACATGCCTTTTTGCAACCCAAGCCACATAATCTCCCTGACAAGGTTTCTAGTCTGAGTGTAGTTAGGTAAGACCTCATGTGATACCGGATATGTAGTTTCATACAAACAAAATTGGATCCCGAGTCATCACTTTTCAAAAATCGCATCTTATTTACCAAAGATGTGCACTCCTTTGATTTCCTTGAAAAGTATTTGCTGCCGGTGTTACTATGGCTTGATATTTCTTTTATTTATTACACTTCATTATATTCCACATGATATATATTACTGAACTTGCAGGTCTTCGGTAAGGCAAAGAAGAAACCCAAAGGAAACTGCTGATCTTTCTAGTGTCCAAGAACTTATTGCTGGAGTTGACAGCTGCTGCCATCCAGGTAGCTTTCTCTGCATGGTTATTCTTCTGAACATAACCTTAAACAAATCCTCGTAACTGCGTTTCTCGAAATTAATCTTTGTTAGGTTTGCTGGAGACTGTGAGGAACTGCACATATGTTGGAATGGCAGATGATGTTTTTGCTTTAGTTCAGTATAACACCCATCTATATCTAGCCAATGTGGTGAACCTCAGGTAATATTCTTGAGATTTAATGTTTGGTAGAGGATATTCTACTGTATCAAGATGAAAAATCTATCTGAATTGTATTTGACGAGTTGTAATACTTCGCAAAAGAAACTCATAAAGCATACCATCTTATTGGATTTTGCAGCAAAGAGCTTATGTATCAGCAAACTCTTCGTCGTTTTGCTCATTTTAATGCAATACAGCTTAGCGATCCAGCCCCTCTGTCCGAGTTGATATTGTTGGCTCTGAAAGAGGAGGATCTAGATCCAGAAACTGATAAAAATGATGATCTGAAAGAAAGAATCGCTGAAGTAACTTCTGCTTTCTGTATCGTATTTCTGCTACTAGTTTTGTACCAACTATTCCTTCTGTTCAGCTCGTATTCTCAACAGTAACAAGTTCCTGAGGCTGTAATGTTTCGTATGGATTTTGTTAACTTGTTTCGTTTTTGATATATAGATGAATACAGAACTCCTCAAGGAAAAAGCGGAAATGTTAGAGGAGTATTTCAGCGTTTACATTGACTCCGATGGAAATTTGTCACGGCTTCCTGTCATTCTCGACCAGTATACACCTGACATGGATCGTGTTCCCGAATTTTTACTATGCTTGGGAAATGATGTGAGTTCCGCGATTACAATTTGTACAATTATTATCCGCCTTTTTGTGCCTTCTGAAGTGTTACTGATCATAGGAACAGTGGGTTCTAATGTCACCCTAACGTACGTTTTAGGTTGAGTGGGAAGATGAGAAGAGTTGCTTTCAAGGAGTTTCTGCGGCTATTGGGAACTTTTACGCCATGTATCCTCCTCTTTTGCCTAACCCATCGGGTGACGGTATTCAGTTCTATACTAAGAGAGGTGAGAGCTCTCAGGAAAAGTCAGATTTAGGTATGTAAACCTCCTGCAGTGACCAATGTTTTCGCTTTTGGTTCCTCTGCAATTAAAAAAGATGAGAGCATCTAATGTTACATTGAACTTTTGTAGATGGTAACGTGGAGATGGAGGATAATCTTGACAAAGATCTTCTGTCAGATGCTGAAAACGCATGGGCACAACGTGAATGGTCAATCCAACACGTGCTGTTTCCGTCCATGAGATTGTTCTTGAAGCCACCAGCTTCCATGGCTTCAAATGGGACTTTTGTAAAGGTTACCATTTCTTCAATTACCAGAAGGAGCTACACATGTTACGTTTAAGTAAACAAACTTTTTTTCTGGAGAATCAAATTTCACAAAGACATTAATTACATTCTTTTTATTCTTTTGCAGGTAGCATCCCTTGAGAAGCTGTACAAGATATTCGAACGATGCTAGTTGAAATCGCTGTTCGCATATGGAACTTTTGATATGAGTAGGCTTCCATTTGCCCTAACTATGCAGACTTTGAATGAAACTGGAACCAGTAAATGGTTAAACCTAACTGTGGCACACATGGCTGACCAAAACCATTATCACCAAACTCGACCCTTTTGTGTGACTATCCTCGTCAATTGAAGGGGAAAATATTGTAAATATATTAGATTATCTCTGGCATGAGGCGCTGGAACGACCGTTCACCAAAATCGTCGTCATTAGCTTGTGAAGTCTCTAGTATTAGATTGTCCCTGCCAAGTGTAGACCGAATAGGAGCAGGTTGAAAAGAGAAAGAGAGCGACGTAGATATGGCTCGACTGAGTGTTTGCTGTCCTTGAGAGAAACCGCTTCTGTCGTTCCCAACGCTTCCGCTCCTGTAGCCCTGTCTAGAACTCCTGGCTCGAGGTAAGGCTATGTGGCCTCTCTTTATCAGATTCAGGCTAACCAATTCTCTTTGTACCTCCTCCGGTAACTGCAATGTGAATCGATCTATATTCTCACCTAGTTGAACCAGTGAATGTCCAGTCGAATGAGATCGAGGGAAGAATATCTCAGCCACAGGCCAGCTTGACAATAACCCTGTAGATCTCGACCGAGGTGTTCTATAATTTGCATTATCGTTCCATGTCACACTGTTACCTGTCAAGCTTATCTCGTTGGGGGATTCAAGAACAACTCTCCTTGCATTTCCGGTTTCAATATCCATGCTTGGATATGGAAAGCTCTCACTGGGTTTCAGAGACAAATCTGCACGACAGACTGGACATGTAGACCAAGAAGAGAGCCATACGTCAATGCAATTAGCATGGAAGGTGTGGCTACAAGGAGGCATCCAACGTAGCGACTCTTCGTCCTCAAACTCGCTTAAGCAAATTGCACATTCTACTCCGCCTTTGCCTATCTTGAGCCCTTTAACCTCTGAATAGAGGAAAGTCGGAAAGGACTCGATGACGTCCTTGTCAATCCCACACCTCACTCTAGTGTGCAACACTTGATGACCTCCTGCCTCAATCTCTTCACTACAACATCCATAGTGCAAGCAGTAAAAAACCAAAAGAAAGAGGAACAATGAAAGCAAAACGATCCCAATTATCGATGAGACTTTGTTTCTTCCATTGCGATCTGCTGACTCGTGCTGGCAAATTACGTAAGGCAAACATTGGAAAAGGAAGAGTGGCAATAAAACACATACTACGATCCGATGGCTGAAATCTCTAGTGAAGATAGTCATGATATGAACTGCTCTTCTGCGCTATATTACGGTGGATCACTTGAGCTTCATGTCTCCGTTTAGAGCGAGAGAGATAGAGAAGAAGAAGAAGAAGAAGAAGTCGTTCATCATACAAAACAAATCTGATTTGTAAATCAATAAGATCTGCCCGTCACGACAACAAATATTGTATTCTTACTATGTTAGATTTGTTTTGGTCCGAATGATTAGTTTGGCTTTTTCCTCCAACGTTTTGACTTTGAAGAAGTTTTATTATGTTCTTTGTAGACGTGGAACAAGTAAGTACAACTCCCACACATACCCACTTTATAAACTTGTTGACTACGCAACTAGACTTTATCCAGACAGTTTTGACCTAATCCTACTTGTAAACAACTGAAATTAGGGAGTAATATCATTTTTTAAAAAAATAAAAAAGCAAGATATTGCAAAGTCAAAGATGAAAAATCAAAGGTTATCATTTCTATAATTACAAGAAGGAGCTTCAAATGTTACATTATCTTAAAAAAAAACTTGTCTGGAAAATCAAATCTTACAAAGACATTAATAACATTCTTTTTACTCTTTTGCATGTAGCATCCCTTGAAAAACTGTACAAGATATTCGAACAATGCTAACTGAAACCGCTGATTGAACTTTTGACATGAGTAGACTTCTTACTCTAACTATGTTTACAGACCTATAAATTAAAAATCTGGAACTAGTTAATGGTTAAACCAAACTGTGGCACACATTTTTGGGAGATGGAGAACCATAGATCGACGGGGCCAGATGACAAAGCCAACATTTGGCCAGAAGATATGATTCTCCATCTCCCAATACACATGACTGTCATCAAACTCGAACTTTTCATTGACTTATCTTCGTCAATTGAAGGGGAAAAATGTACATAGATTAGACGGTCTAATCTAATTTAGACCTTCTCTGGCATGAGGCGTTCAAATGACCGTTCACCAAAATATTTTTCCATAGCTTGGGAAGTCTCTTGGACTTGATCATTCCTGTCATGTGTTGACCGAACAGAAGTAGTTTGAAAAAAAGAAAGTAAGAGACATAGATAAGGCCCGCCGGTGCATTTGCCGACCCTGAGGGAAACCACTCTCGCTTCTGTAGCCCTGTCTCGAACTCATGGCTTGAGGTAAGGCCATTTGGCTTCTCCTTATCAGATTCAAGCTAACCAATTGACTTTGCACATCCTCCGGTAATTGCAATGTGAACCGGTCTAGATTTTCACCTAGTTGAACCAATGAATGTCCGGTCGTATGAGATCTAGGGAAGAATATCTCAGCCATACGCCAGTTCGACGGTAACCCTGTAGATCTCGACCGAGGTGTTGTATAATTTGCATTATTATTCCATGTCACACTATTACATGTCAAGCTTCTCTCATTGGGGGGTTCTTGAACACCTCCCGTTTCAACATCCATGTTCGGATATGGAAAACTCTCGTTGGGTTTCTGAGACAGATTCGCACGACAGACCGGGCAGGTGGATCGGGAAGAGAGCCACACATCGATGCAATTAGCATGGAAAGTGTGGCTACAAGGAGGCATCCAACGTAGCGTTTCTTGATCCTCAAACTCACTAAGACAAACTGCACATTCTACTCCGCCTTTGCCTGTCTTGAGTCCTTTAACTTCTGAATAAAGGAAAGATGGAAAGGACTCGATGACTTCCTTCTCAAGCCCGTGCCTCGCTCTAGTGTGCAACACTTCTTGGCTTGCCGCCTCAATCTCTGCGCTATACAATGTGTTGTGCAAGCAACAAGCGACGATGCTTAATGAGATAAATAATGCAAGAATCACAATTGCAATTACCGTTTCCGCTGGGAGATTTGTTTTTTTATTGCGGTCTGCGGATTCCGACACTTGTTGGCAGGTTACGTAAGGCAAATAATGGGAAAGGAAGAGCGGCAACAAAATTCTTGTAACGATTTGATAGATGAGATCTCTCGCAAAGATAGTCATGATGTGAACAAGAACAAGTATCCGTTTCACGGTAGTTCACTTGATGATCTCTCACGGTAGTTCACTTGATGATCCATGTCTCCGTTTATAGGTTTAGAGGGAAGAAGAGAACAAGAACAAGTCGTTGTTATACTAAACAAATTCTGATTCGTAGAGCAATAAGACCTGCCCGTCACGACACTAAATATTGTATTACTACTATGTTAAGTTGGATTTGTTTTTGTCCGAATGATTGGTTTGGCTTTTTCCTCTTAACGTTTTGACTTTGATGAAGTCTTTACGTTCAATGTAGATGTAGAACAAGTACTACTTCACTCGTGCCCTATCTATTAACTTGTTGACTACGCAACAAGACTATTCTCACAGTTTTGACGTAGTCGTACTTGTAGACAATTGAGAATTGTAAGACTAAAACAAAAGGATAATCACATTGCCACTATAGATTGTATGGTTTCACTCGAGAACTTAAGCGTCAAAACCTATGCTCTGCTTTCTTGGTTTAAAATTTCCGAAACTCAAAAAGGAATCTGCTCAAAGCTGCATATGTTGTAACAAAAAGGACTTTTTTGAATAAGTAATTTTACATTGATTCAAAAAAAAAAAAAGATAAATCTTATTCACAAAGTCAAAGGATAAGACAGATAGAGATAGGACACGTGGAGCGATAAGAGAGCAGATGTGTACACAGATTAGACCTTCTCTGGCATGAGGCGTTGAAACGACTGTTCCCCAAAATCTTTGTAAGCTTGAGAAGTCTCTAGCACTAGATCGTCCCTACCAAGTCAGAAGCAGCTTGAAAAGAGAGAGACATAGATATGTCCCGCCGAAGTTTTTTTTTTTCCCTGAGAGAAACCGCTTCTCTCGCTCTCAACACACCCGCTTCTTTAGCCCTGTCTCGAACTCCTGTCTCGAGGTAAGCCGACGTGGCTTCAGGCCAACCAACTGTCTTTGCACCTCCTCCGGTAACTGCAGTTTGAACCGATCTAGATTCTTACCTAGTTGAACCAATGAATGTCCGGTCGAATAAGATCTAGGGTAGAATATCTCCGCCCTACGCCAGCTCGACAATGATCATGTAGATCTTTTTTTTTTTTTGATAAGAATGTAAATATCATTTCAAGAAATGAAAGTTTAGGATGTTAATCCTAAATACATGGTCCCATGTCAAAAAAGAGTAAAAAACATGGAAGCATAAACATTCGAAATTCAAATCATCACTAAAACCATAAGCGGTGAGGCTTATGGCAAGGCTATGAATTGAATTCGATAAAAAGACTATCCTAAGCAAAACATGGCAAGAAGCAAGAGCAGAAGGGAAAGAGATCAAATGACGAAAGACGAAGCAAAACGGAAGTCCCTTCAACGTGAGCCCAAATCAAAGAAGAAGCGGAGCTACACGAGCTAAAGTCGGCAGGCAATACTGTCCTCTACCAATATCCCCTTGATGTCACTAGCATGGACTAAAGTAACATCATATCCTCCAAAAACCATACTAACACCTCCATGTCGCAAAGATCAAACACATAATACCTCGGCCAAACTGATGATTCAAGAGCCACAAAAACATTCACTTAGCTGATGAAAGAGAGCAAATGGCAAAGGTGGAGGCGAACTAAGGTAGCAAAAGAACCCGAACATCAAGAACAAATCAAACGAGTGTGACATGGCCGGAGATGCGTGGAATTTGCCATCAAATCTGCGACGCCAGGCAGTCCTCAAACCCGTGATCAAGCAGAGACAGCTACTCCTTCCAACCGAAACTCACTAGAAACTTGTACAAGCAAATCAAGTCTCGGACAAAATCAAGTCTACAACGCCAAGTCCACACTTTGGCTTGGGAGATGGCTTGACTGGCGAGGTTATTAGGTGACTGACCCAAGGAAACAAGAGAAGCCGGCTCTTGAAAGGAGGCCACACAACAATAACAAACTCCAGAAATCCATTCCCCCAGCGAAGACTAGAGTTGAAGATCGGAAAAGCCGGGATTTTGCGACCTAATCAAAAACCACCCAACCAAAACTCAAGCAATCAACAGAGCTCCTTGCGCTCGTGAGAGACGCAACGAGACAGGGAGCCAAACGGTGCCTCCACAAAGCGGGAGCAAATAGAACAGATCGGAAGAACAAGTAGTAGGCACGGAGGGAAGGAGAGACTAGCTTACCAACCCCTGACGGAGCGAGAGACACCGCCTTGAAATCTATTGAGAAGATCCGTCAAACGCCAAAAGGGAAGAGAAAGAGAGATCAAAGGACCACCTTCCACTAACCACTCGCCGGAGGAGACCCAAACACCACCTGAGCCAAGCCAAGCAGTCACGACACCGAGAAACGGAGTGTGGGAAAACCGCCGTGAACCACCACGGGAAAAACTAACGCTACCCTAGCCGCTGTCCTCGAGCAAGACTGTGGAAGAGCTAGCTCGTCGTGGAGGTGGAGCTGCCGTGTTAACCGAGAGGAGTCAAGACGAGCCGAAGCCATTGGAGCCGGAGAAGAGATTTTCCGTTAACCTAGCCACCGCGACCTTCTTCTAAAGCTTGTCAATTCGCCAGAGGAGAGGCACCCAAGCAACGCAGAGACTCAAGGAGGCCTTCTCACAGCCACGGCGAGGAGAGCCGGTAGCCGGAGAGGCAAACAACGGCGTGGATCTAGGTTTCTCGGAAGAAGACGATTTGGGAGAAAAGTCGCGCGCGTGTCGGCCACGCGTGGATCTAGAAAATATTGTCGGACCGATCCTGATCCTGTAGATCTTGATCTAGTTGTTCTATAATTTGCATTATTGTTCCATGTCACATTACTATCTGTCAAGCTTATCTCGTCGGGGAGTTCTAGTACATCTCTTCAAGCATTTCCTGTTTCAAGATCCATGCTCGGATATGGAAAGCTGTCGCCGAGTTTTAGAGACAGATTTGCACGGCATACGGGACATGTGGACCGAGAAGAGAGCCACACGTCGATGCAATTAGCATGAAAATTATGG
The DNA here is from genome assembly GCF_000004255.2 of Arabidopsis lyrata subsp. lyrata. Lineage (NCBI taxonomy): Eukaryota > Viridiplantae > Streptophyta > Magnoliopsida > Brassicales > Brassicaceae > Arabidopsis > Arabidopsis lyrata. The sequence goes on along the minus strand of NW_003302550.1, from coordinate 19,174,907 downwards.
CTACAAGGAGGCATCCAACGTAGCGTTTCTTGATCCTCAAACTCCTTTAGACAAATTGCACATTCCACTCCGCCTTTGCCTAGCTTGAGCCCTTTAACCTCTTGCAGGTTACGCGAGGTAAACATTGGATAAAGAAGAGCAGCAATAAAACACATCCTACGATCCGATGGATGAGATCTCTCGTGAACATAGTCGTCATGATGTGAATAGAACGGCTCTTCGATTATATCACGTTGGATCACTTAAGTTCCAACTTCCAAGTCTCTGTTAAGAGCTAGAGAAAGAGAAGAAAAAAGAAGTTCTTATACTATACAAATTCTGATTCGTAGATCACTAAGATCTGCCTGTCACTATACGATGTTAGTTTTGTTTTGGTCCGAATGATTGATTAAGTGGATTTTATCTCCAGCGTTTTGACTTTGAAGAGGTTTTTATGTATATATGTTCACGGAATCACCGTAGGCGTAAGACAAGTACATCTTCATTATCCAGTGATGCCCTCTCAATTACTTGTCGACTACGCAACAAGACTTTTCCCCCAGTTGTGACCTAATTCTTCTAGTAGACAACTGAAAAAAAAAAAAAACTGTCGAAAAAGTCTCCTAAACATGGATTTGTGAAGGAATGAGCCAATTCCTCTATTAATACTTGTTTTCTTTTTTGGACTATGTCTTGACCTTTCCATTTTAGGACGTAAAATCCATCCCATCACGTACCCAATTTTCAGTCTCATATCCGCTTCCTCTCAAATAATGATCTACTATTTATGAATATTTAATCTAGTGTTACGGTCGCCCGGCTCTAGGCATGTGCCTTGGGTGTCATAGCACATGGTCTTTTTTTTTTTTTTTTTTCCTCAAACACCATTTATATTAAGATATCGGAAAGAGACTCTCCGCTAGGGAGAGCCAATCAGGAACCGACGAGCTTACATGGGAAAAGAGACTGTTTCAAGATCGAGCATGTTTAGCTAAACAATCTGCTCGAGTATTAGAACTACGAGGAAGGAATCTAATACTAAAAGAAGGGAAAAAAACAAACGAGTGACCGGAAAGATGCCATTTCTGCTGCGAAGGTTGGCCAAGCGTCTTGGTTGTCAAGGAGGGATATCAAGTCCGAGCAATCGGATGCGAAGGCGCAAGTAGTAATGCCTAGCGAGATCAGACAATCCATTGCCTAAAGCAGAGAATCAATCTCCGCATGGAGTGGTGAGAGACTTCGTCTTGAACTCTTTAAGCCAAGTTGGAGAATATGGTCTTGGTCAACTAAAACTCAACCATGTCCACTTAGGGAGTCCTCCGAATGCCAGGAAGCATCCGTCTGACATTCTGAGATCCGGGAAAAGGACGAGTGTAGTAAAACCGAACCGGCGAGAGGCTCAGGCTCCTCCGCTTCTTTCGGGTTTGCTTTCTTCCAAACAGAGGCTTCTTGTAAGGCCAGGGCCAAAGTCTCCTGAGGAGGTTCTTTAAAGTTTTCAAAGCAGAATCTGTTACGACTTTTCCAGATATACCATAATATCCATGTAAAGAGTTCTAGAGTGTCCTCTTCTATTCCGAATTCTTTCCCACACCAGAAAAGAAAGTCGAAATTATAGAAGAAGGGACTTCTGGGAAAAATATGCCCTGAGGTAGGAATGGGTGAAAAGGCCCAAATTTGCCTCGAAGGCGGACAGTCAAAGAGAAGATGGTTTATAGATTCTTCAGGACCCCCACAACGAGGGCATCCTTTCTCATTGCCAATATGGCGATAGGATAATCTCTGGTATGTGGCTAGACATCCTGAGACACATTGCCACGCGAAATGCATAAGCTTTCGCGTATTTTTTAGCTTCCATACCTGTGCCTGAAGTGCCGAAACACCAGGTCCCTGAAAAGAGGGGTCACATGTAGGACGAGATAACTCTCGCGCGGCCCAGTATCCTGATTTAACAGAATAGTTTCCGGATTTGGTATACGACCAGCTAAAGCCATCACTCAAGTAGGTGCGACTTGGCCGAATCCCGAGAATCAGTGGAATATCAGCAGGATCAATCAACTCTTGAAGGCGATCCAACTTCCAAAGCTTTGTTGATTGATCAATCAAGTCATTGACATAGAGAAGAGGGTCTCTAGTATCAAGAAGACTCTTGGAAGCTCTCGCAGGAATAGTGGGAATCCATGGGTCCTCCCAGACTTTGGTTAGCATTCCGGAGCCGATGGTTCTCCGAAGACCCGAGACAAGAAGCGGTTTGGCAGCCATTATGCTTCTCCAGCCATATGAGGGCCGATTCGAGCTTCCTATGTGCAAAGGGTCGCTAAAGCGAAAATAACGTCCCCTTAAGACCCTACTTAAAAGAGAGTTAGGATATATGATAAGACGCCATAATTGCTTAGCCAATAAGGCTAGATTAAATTCCTCTAGCGTTCTAAATCCAAGACCACCTTCAACATAAGGTGTACAGAATTTGTCCCATGTTATCCAGTGAATGCCATTGCTATTTTCGTTATTTTTCCACCAAAAGTTTGCAATGGCACTACTTAATTTTGAGCGAATTGCTTTGGGGAGTAAGAAGTACGACATTACGTATGTCGGAAGAGCCTGCACAACAGACTTAATGAGGACTTCTTTGCCACCTTTAGACAAGAACTTTGCGGACCAGGTATTAAGCCTTTTTTGAAGCCGGTCTCTGACAAAAGAGAATACTTGAACTTTGGAGCCATGAATCTGTTCAGGAAGGCCCAGGTACGATCCCATACCCCCATCTCGATGAATTCCAATTGTCGCTTTAATGATATTCCGGGTTGAGTTATCCACGTCATGACCAAACATTACCGAAGATTTAGCAGTGTTCAGTTATTGTCCTGAAGCCTGGCCATAGGTACGGAGTATATCAATTCTTTCTCGACCTTGCGTCGGATCTGCTCTAAAGAAAAACAAGCTATCATCGGCAAACAGAAGATGTGAGGTGAAAGGACTTGCACGGGAAATTTGAAGGCCTTGAATACGACTGTTCCATTCAGCATCTTTTAGCTTTGCCACTAATACCTCTGTACATAAAATGAACAGTAATGGGGAGATAGGATCACTTTGGCAAAGACCCCTAGAAGGACGGATGATGCCTCTCGGAGACCCATCTATAAGAACTTTATAAGATACCGAAGAGATACAGCAGATGATCCAATCTACCCAATGTTGAGAAAAACCAGTTTTCAGCATTAGGGCCTTGAGAAAAGACCATTCCACCCGATCGTAATATCTGTCTTTATAGCATGAATTTTTTCTTACAAGCTGGATTTGTTCGGAGTGCATGAAAATTTTCCTGGGCTATAAGAATGTTATCTGTGATAAGTCTGCCAGCCACAAAGGCGGATTGAGTCTCGGATATAAGATCAGGAAGAAGCTTCTTGAGCCGAAGACTCAATATCTTCGAGATAACTTTGTACCCAACGTTACACAAGCTGATTGGTCGAAATTCCGTCATCTTTCTTGGTCTATCCGTCTTTGGGATCAGGCAAATATTTGTCGCATTGAGGCGGTCATCAAAAGAACCAGAAGAGTGGAAATCTTGGACTAATTTAACCAGGTCTGGTCTAGTCAAGTCCCAGAACTTCTGGTAGAAGAGGGCCGTCATCCCATCCGGACCCGGAGCTTTATCTGGATGGAGAGAGAAGAGGGCTTTTTTAACTTCCTCCGGGGATATCTCTCGAATGAGCTTTTGGTTCATATCCTCCGAGATCATAGCTGGCACATCCTGAAGAACAGAATGGAATTCTTGTGGGTCAGAGGTGGTAAAAAGGTCCTTCAAGTAGTCTACCGCTAGGCGCTCAATACCCATCTCCTTGTCCACCCACATACCATCCTTATTCAAAAGACCCAAAATATTATTTCGGGCTCGACGCTGTTTAGTAATAGCATGGAAAAATTTAGTATTCTTATCCCCTTCGTTATACCAAGTCTCTCTGCTCTTCATTTTCCAAAAGATCTCTTCTTCTCTATAAGCGTCACAGAGTCTCCATTTTAGGGCGAGAAGCTCTTCAGCAGAAATGGAATCATCTTCTTGAGCGCTATCAATTTTATCTTGTAATTCCTTAATCAGTTTCTCTGAGTTCGTAGAGTTCGATTTTTTCCACTTAGAAATGGATCGTCTGCAATTTTTTACTTTCTGTGTAGAGATACCTCCTTCAAGCGAAGGGAAATTCCAGCCTTCATAGACTGACTCCTTAAACCCCGGTTTACCTAACCACCGTTTATCAAAAAAGAACTTCTTAAAAGCTCGGGGAGGACTGTTTTGAATTGAAGCTAGAAGGGGTCTATGGTCAGAACCCCATAATTTTAGATACTCCACATTTTGTGGGAAAAAATGGAATGCCATTCTTCATTTGCCAAAGCTCTATCAAGCCGGGCTTTGATAAGTCGGCGAACTCGACGGCCTAAGGGCCCACAACTTATGCGGCCCACCCAGGAGAAAAGGTTTCCTAAGGAAGGAACCTCGATCATCCCGCAATTTTCAATCATACATCGGAAAAGAAGAAAAGAAAGTTCCGATCGACGTTTACCACCTTTCTTCTCATGGTTTCTGGTAACTCAATAAAGTCACCAATCATAAATCATGGATCAGAGCGTGAAATGCCAATACGAGTTAACCGCTCCCAAACTAATTCTCGGTATTGAACTACCGGATCACCATAAACAAAAGTAATAAAAACTCTGTTTCCATCAATAATAGTAGAAATATCCATAAGCCGATCGCTCACAAAAACAAACTCAACCGGATAATCATTCGAATACAAAAGAGCGAGACCGCCACTGTTACCAATCGGTTCAACAGTCTTAAGGCAATCAAAACCTAACGAAACTTGCATATTCTGAAGATGTACAAGATCGTTCTTAGTTTCCGATAAAAAACAGAAAACCTGGAGAGTACATCCGACACATCTCTTCCAGTCGGCGGGTGGTAAGCTGGGAACCCGCCCCTTGACAATTCCAAGCTAGAAGTCTCATGGGTTAGTTGCAGGGGGAATCGGGGATCCCACCAAAACACCGGGCGCACTTGAAGTCTTAGTCTTTGAAGACGGGAGAACTCTTCCCCATGGAACCGAGGCTGCACGACGAGAAGAACCCAATTTAGACGAACCGGCATTGTTGGCCAGCCTCTTACTCGGGGATCTACCTTTGAGATTCTGGATTTTTCTTGAGGCCATATTGACCAGCAGGCCTGGATTGTCCTGGGCTCTCCTTTGACGGGCCTCAGACTTTCTCTTAGTGGGCTCCTTTTTACCCAAAGGCCCAGCAATAGGTGGATCCACGGAAACAGACTCCTTCTTCGATCCAGTCGCTTGAATCTTCAACGCAGCCACCGGAGGAGTTGATGTCGTTGCCGGAAACGTAGTCTGACCGCTATCTTCTTGAGTCGTCGAAACCGGACAGACCTGGAGGCTCTCTTCTATCTCATCGCCTAGAAGGTCATCATCGTCGAAGTAAGCAGCTGCATCCTCCGCCGTCCATTCAAGATTTAAAGCCTCAGAGAGTGGGTCAACGTGGGGATTGAACTCAGATCGAGCTGGTTGAGTACCAACTGGACTGGAAAAGGAGACAGCCCGAGAAAACTTTGCAGCCAAAATCGTATCAGGACCGACGGCAAGAATCCTAGCTTCCTCCTCTTCCTCCTCCACCGTAATATCATACCAGCTTTTACGTTTTTCTGTATGAGGGTCCATAGACAGAGGCGCACAGTGGATTGGAGATAAAGGGATCTGAGAGGAGGGCATCAGGTGATCAAAATTAAGCGACTTCTTCGCTGAGCTCCCCGTCTCCGAGGAGACTGCTGGGTTGGGAAGAGATTGCTCGCCGACCTTGCCTTTCCCTTTCTCCAGAGAAGAGCTTCTTCTAGAGAGATGAAGTTTAAATGGTCGTTCCCTGTTAAACTTCGGGGAAGAATTTCCTTGCTTTGCTCTTGAAGGAGCAACAAGAGCGTCTAATACGGTGAGTTGAGAGTCTGAGATTTGAGATGGCGATGGCTCAACTCTTTGTGAAGGTTTGTGACTAGGAAGTTGTGAAGGATGATAGAGAGTGAGACCCTTACGACCCTTACTGGTTGGTTCCATGTTCTTCTCCTGAGAGAAAGAGTAATCAAAGCGTCGTTTCCGACCATCCTCACCTCTGCTTCCCCTAGAGACTTCTGAGGAGGGAGGGCGCCTTCGAGACGAATGATTCATTAGGTTAGTAGACACTGGGACACGGCGAAAAGTCTTAAGGGACTGATGTTGTTGCTGACGATAGCTCCCACTTCTAGCAGCGTGAATTGTGGATGAGAGCAGTTTCTCAGACGAATGACCTACAGCCAGAAGAAGATTCCTCCTTCCATGACCAGAACGAAGCGAGACAGAGAGGTCAAGAGAAGGGAGAGGGGGAATGTTTGAGCTCTCCCCTCTACTGGAGAACCGCGGGTTCCTCTGTTCCTCCTCAGCAAGCAGAGCGCGTCGTTGAGAAGAATCAAGAAGAGGTCACGAGTCAAGCTCATGACAAATACGGCGACAATAGGTGCACCATCGAAAGAGCTTCTCATAGAACAATTTGACTTTCACCATCTCGCCTGTGGGAAGCTGAGCGTTCTTATTAAAGCGGAAAGGAGCATCTGCTTTAACAGGGATTTGGAACCTACCATTGGTAGAGTCCACTCTATGGACCACCCCAAGAGTGCTGGCAAAGTTCCTTAAGGCTACCTCCTCCCAAAACTCAGCTGGAAGACCTTCAGATCTGACCCAAAAGGTCATGTTTCTGGGAAGGAAGTTCCAGAGTTTGGTACCCAACGTTCAAGAGCAAATGACCACTTGTTAAAGTGACAAGGGCGTTTGTTCAAGATCTTCAAGTGGTCTGCTTCAGATTCAAAGAAGAACTGAAACCGAGACTCACTGAGAGAAAAACCTCTAACACGTACTTCAACGTCCCAGATGTGTTCTTTAGGGAGAAGGGAAACAAGAGCGTCGATGCTCCGACCACCTTGATGAAATATCCGTCCCACCAAACTCAAGTTAAGGCGAGCTAGAATAGCAGTGTTATCAACCGGAGGGAGCACAAAGACATCCTCTTCATCCTCAGGTTCAAAAGCAAAGGGAGCTTGTTTTGGAGGAGAATCCCTATACCAGCTTGGTGTCTCTCTCTTCGACATGGTTAGAGAGTAGAAGCACAGAAAAAGAAGACAGAATCTTAGCTTTACGCTAGAAGAGGAGGGAATGGCGCTGCTATTGCAGGAGATCTTCAAAACGGAGCACAACTCTTGACTCTCACAGGCTAGACTGGGAAAAGCAGAGGAAAGAAGAAGAACGGAGACCAGAGGGAAAAGAGGCGGTGAAAGGAGACGAGAGGACACAACGGACGCAGCGATCTAGAAGAAAGTCCATTGGAAAACCTAAAGCAAGAGGGTTTAGAAGAGAAAGGAGACTTGCCCAAAATACCTAAAAAAGGTGGGTGAGATCTACCCAATTTGAAACTCTTTGCATTTTATAGTTATTTGGGAGCTCGTGCCCGAGAGAGAAATATTTTCTTTGTCTACTTCTAATAACAATATATCTTAGTTTGATATCAAATCCAATATTTGTTACCACAAACTCAAATCACACACATGGTTTGGCACAGGGTCTATTACTTTTTCTTGTCTTTTTTCTGAATAAAATACGGTCCAAAATTTTTTTTTTCCAAAAACCATAGAGAAAAATGCCCATTTTTTTTCCAAGCTTAGGGACTTTAATAAAATTGAGCCGGTTACGGATAATAGGTTGGGTAAGGTATAAAATGGGGTATACATATTAGGGTAATATATATTAGTAACTAGCCATAGAATAGAAAAATAATGAAGAGAATAGCTTTGCGTCAGAATTTTTAGGTAAATAACGTTTTCTGGGATAGGGTAAATACGAAAATATTTTTCTATTATCTTGTTTTTACAACAACACCAATGGTAGTGAACTAGTGATTAACGAGTTTTTAATGATTGTGTGTAGTGGTCATAGAAAAATCACGTGATTATGTGAAATAGCATGATATATTAACAAAACACATGCAATTACAAATCATGAAGTATTGACAAATATGTATAATTGTTACCAAAAATACATGGGTTTTTGTTGGATAGCGTGACAAATATTTATATATCAATGTTAATAGCATGCTTTATCTTTAAAATACATGTGTTTTCAAAATCAGATACGTGTATTAAAATTAGATCTAAATTCAAATATCATGCCGGTCAATGGTGGAGAAATCTGGCGAGAAAGGGAAGCAGAGAGCAGACAAATGATGAGTGAGGAAGAGATTTCCATTGAAAAAGAAAGAAACGACAGTTAAAAGATATGAGACATGAAGATAGAGAAAAATAGATTTGGTGGTGAAGAGATCCGATGGAAAAGAAAGAGAAGGAGAAAGAAAGAGAAGATTCAACGGTGATGAGTTATGTTAAAAAAAAAAAAGAGAAATCCAATGATAGAAATAATTTGTGGCTGAAGTCTCGTCGGTGAGATATATTTTATTTAACTGAAGGGTAATATTAGTAGATAGCCAAATTAGACACATAAATTAAGAAACTAGCATAGAGAAAGGTTTTTGTCGGAAAACAACGATGGACCCACGTTGTCAGAGGATGTGAAATAACAAAATCATCTTCCGTTTGTTTTGAGATCAACATTAGGCGAGATTGTTTCGTGAGATTTTTCAAAATAGCACGTAAGATCTAAATTTCACATGTTATATTTAACTAAAAGACATGATATTTCAAAAAACGTTGTGAATTTTTAAGAAAAAACATTGTTACGTAGTGTTTTTTTTAAAAAAAACATTGTTATAGAAAAATTAAACTTGAATAGAATCTTTTTTTAAAGAAATAACATGTGATCTTAATAAAAACCATGAATTATTATAAAATAAGAATCTTTTTTTAAAGAAATCATATGTGATCATAATAAAAAAAAATGAGTATTACTACAAAATAACATGATAGAGAGAGATATTAAACTGAATAGAGTGTTTTTTTCAAGAAATACCATGTGCTCTTTTTAAATAACGTGTAATACGACAAAATAATATAATAAAAGAGATATATTATTATATCACATGTAATTCGAGAAAAAAAACTTGTTATAAAGGGCATGTACGTAATTACATGTGCTTCTCGACATGATACCGACAAGTTACTGTAGCGTATGACTATTTTCTTAATTATCCTCAAAAATTTGGCTATTTTGTACATATTCCCTTAATTGAATACCTATTACCCTCAAATCAAGTTCACCATATATGGCTATATAAAACTTTAAAAGCATTAATTTAAAAAACTCTATCTTGATGTAATGGTTAAGTTATCATTTTAGTCAACAAGAGTACAAGTTCGACCCTTTACATTTTTTTTTGAACGACCTAGGCCTGTCAAGCGGGTCCAACACACAACCCGTCCCGCAGTGGGTTATATAAGTTTTCTACCTACCCAACCCAACCCGCCAAATTTGTAAATTAATATAGTTGATCCGCATTCATCCTACTATAATTTTAGGACACCCGTGGATAATCCATAAGTTTTTAAATCATGTTAAAAATTGAAATATATATCATTTTAATAAAATTAATCTTTATATGTAAATTTTAATGTTAAAAATGTAAATTCATAAATTATGAAAATAAATTTTTTTAAAAAATCATAATTAAGAAGTTTCTATATTAAATATTATATTTTTAAATTTGAACTACTAAAATTTTTAAAATAATAACAACTAATATTTTTTAAAAACAAAATTTACGGGTAACCTACGAACCCGCAAAATATATATCATATAGTCTCTAACATTAAAATTTAGAATTAAGCTTTTATAATAATATTTCAATTGATTTTTTTAACCCAAACAACAACCACAACAAAAAAAAAAACAAAAACAAAACACAAAACAAAACAAAAAATATTTAAGATTTGAAATATAATGGAAGAGTATGAGAGAATGAGAGAATGAGAATATGAAAATATATGAGTATTTATAGGATGAGAAGTGATGGAAGTTACAGTTTAAAAAGTAAATTATGTGAGATATAATTCTAATTTATTGTGTGTTGATTAAAATGAAGTAGAGAAATATAGTTAATGCATAACTTATATGATTTCAGTTTTATATTAAAGTTTGAGTTAAATGTAATATCATTAAATATGTTTTATTTGTTATTTAATTGATAATTTTTTTTTTTAAGTTATATTTCCAAGTAAATCAATAAAGAGAGAGTGAAACTTTAGTTTTGTGTATATAATATTCTTATTGTGCTAGATTTGTTTTGGTCAAAATTTGTTTTGATCTGAATTCAATGATTAGTTTGGCTTTTTCCTTCAACGTTTTGACTTTGAAAAAGTTTTATGTTCTTCGTAGACGAGGAACAAGTACAACTCCCACACGGCCACACATACCCTCTTTATTTACTTGTGGAACTAGACTTTATCCAGACAGTTTTGACCTAATCCTACTTGTAGACAACTGAAAAAACTGTCGAAAAGTCTCGTAAACATTGAATTATAGTAATATCATTTTTAGAAAAAAAAAAAAAAGGAAGATAATGCAAAGTCAAAGATGAGAAAAATCAAATCTTATAAAGACATTAATTACATTCTTTGAACTCTTTTGCAGGTAGCATCCCTTGAAAAACTGTACAAGCTATTCGAACGATCGATGCTAATTGAAAACGTTGATGGGCTGATCGGAGATGGAACGTTTGATATGAGTAGACTTCTTATACTCTAACTATGTTTATAGACCTTTGAATGAAAAACTGGAACTAGTTAATGGTTAAACCAAGTGTGGCACGCATGACTGACCGAACTCGTCCCTTTCATTGACTTATATTCGTCAATTGAAGGGAAACAAAAGTAAATAGATTAGACCCTCTCTGGCATGAGGCGTTCAAATGACCGTTCACCAAAATATTTGTCCTTGGCTTGGGAAGTCTCTTGGACTTGATCATTCCTGTCACGTGTTGACCTAACAGAAGTAGTTTGAAAAGAGAAAGAGAGAGACATAGATAAGGCCCGCAGATGCGTTTGCCGTCCCTCAGAGAAACCACCTCTCTCGCTCCCAACGCTCCCGCTTCTGTAGCCCTGTCTCGAACTCATGGCTTGAGGTAAGGCCATGTGGCTTCTCCTGATTAGATTCAAGCTAACCAATTGTCTCTGCACCTCCTCCGGTAATTGCAGAGTGAATCGGTCTAGATTTTCACCTAGTTGAACCAATGAATGTCCGGTCGAATGAGATCTAGGGACGAATATCTCAGCCATTTTCCAGTTTGCCAATAGACCTGTAGACCTCGATCGAGGTGTTGTATAATTTGCAATATTACCTATCAAGCTTCTCTCATTGGGGGGTTCTTGAACACCTCCCGTTTCAACATCCATGTTTGGATATGGAAAACTCTCGTTGGGTTTCAAAGACAGATTTGCACGACAGACCGGGCAGGTGGATCGGGAAGAGAGCCACACATCGATGCAATTAGCATGGAAAGTGTGGCTACAAGGAGGCATCCAACGTAGCGTTTCTTGATCCTCAAACTCACTTAGACAAACTGCACATTCTACTCCGCCTTTGCCTATCTTGAGCCCTTTAACTTCTGAATACAGGAAAACCGGAAATGACTCGATGACTTCCTTCTCGAGCCCGCGCCTTGCCCTATTGTGCAACACTTCTTGGCCTGCCGCCTCGGTCTCTGCCCTATAGAATGTGCAGTGCAAGCAACAAGAGACCATGCTTAATGTAATAAATATTGCAAGCATAACGATTGCGATAATCGATTCTGTCGAGAAATCGGTTTGTACATTAGGCTTTGCGGATCCCGACTCTTGCTGGCATGTAACGTAAGGCAAAAGATGGAAAAGGAAGAGCGGCAATATAACACTTGATACGACCCGATGAAGGCGATATCTCGTGAAGATATTCATAATGTGAAGTGTGTACGTCCTCAATAAGATTCTGATTCTGATTATAGCGAGAGAAAGAGAAGAAGAAGTCGTTATACTTTAGATATCGTAGATCAATAAGATCTGCTCGTCACGACACTAAATATTGTATTACTACTATGTTAAGTTAGATTTGTTTTGGTCCGAATGATTGGTTTGGCTTCTTCCTCCAACGTTTTGACTTTGAAGAAGTCTTTATGTTCTTGGTAGACGTAGAACAAGTACTACTCCCGTACATGCCTTCTTTATTAACTTGTTGACTACGCAACAAGACTTTATTTGACAGTTTTGACCTAATCCTTACTTTGTGGACAACAGAAATTGAAAGACTAACACAAAGATAATTTTATTCACAAAGGCAAGCATGGAACGAAAAAAATCAATAGTCAAAGGCTAAGAGACACGATTAAAGAACTACATCAGCACGAAAGATATGACACGTAGAGCGATAAGAGAGCAGATGGCTACACAGATTAAATTTTCTCTGGCATGAGGCGTCCCTCAGAGAAACCGCTTCTCTCGCTCCTGTAGCCCTGTCTCGAACTCATGGCTCGAGGTAAGGCCGTGTTTCTCATCCTTATCAGATTCAAGCTAACCAATCTTCTTTGCATCTCCTTTGGTAACTGTAGTGTGAACCGATCTAGATTCTTACCTAGTTGAAGCAATGAACGTCCGGTCGAATGAAATCTAGTTTCGTCGGTGGGTTCTAGTACATCTCTTCGTGCATTTCCTGTTTCAAGATCCATGATCGGATATGGAAAGCTTTCACAAGGTTTGAGAGACAGATTTGCACGACAGACCGGACATGTGGACCGAGAAGAGAGCCACACATCGATGCAATTAGCATGGAAAGTGTGGCTACAAGGAGGCATCCAACGTAGCGTTTCTTGATCCTCAAACTCACTAAGACAAATTGCACATTCGACTCCGCCTTTGCCTATCTTGAACCCTTTAACCTCTGAATAGAGGAATAATGGAAAGGACTCGATGAGTTCCTTCTCGAGCCCACTCCTCGCTCTACTGTGAAACACTTCTTGGCTTGCGGCCTCAAGCTCTGCTCTATAGAATGTGTTGTGCAAGAAACAAGCGAGCGTGGTTATTGAGATAAACATTGCAAGCGCAATGATTGCAATTACCGATTCCGTCGGAAAATTGGTATTTCTGTTGCGGTCTGCGGATTTTGACTCTTGTTGGCATGTTACGTAAGGCAAAAAATGGACAAGGAAGAGCGGCAACAAAACCCTTGCTTCGATCCCATAGATGAGATCTCTCGCGAAGATAGCCATGATGTGAACCGTCCTTTTGCTGTTTGGTGGATCACTTGAGCTTCATTTCTAGAGCGTGATCAGAAGAGAATAAGAACAAGCCGTACGTTGTTATAATACTAAACAAAGTTTTGTTTGTACTCGTCACGACACAGTACATATTGTATTACTACTATGTTTAGTTTGATTTGTTTTGGTCGGAATTATTGGTTTGGCTTCTTCCTCTAACGTTTTGACTTTGAAGAAGTCTTTACGTTCACTGTAGAAGTAGAAAAAGTACTACATTACTCATGCCCTCTCTATTAACTTGTTGTCTACGCAACAAGACTTTTCCAACAGTTTTGACCTAGTCCTTATTGGTCAGTTACATCCTCTGATGTTTACGTCCTCTCAATGGGATGTGACGGACCAATAAGGTTTATGTATTTGGTACAAGCTAGATCATTCGGACCAAAACAAATATTGTATTACATCATATGATTAACTAATTAAATGTATGGCATATATCCGAACGTTTCATTAACTTGTAACTTACATATTTGTTGTACACAGAATAATAGGTGGTCCCTGTTCAAAGCCAAATAGATGTGTTACGTGACAAGTAACCAAAGATATAAACTATGTTTTGTAATTTTCTAGTCTAATTCATCATCATGACATTGAGATCTATAATTAGACAAAGGAAAACAATTGACCGATCCTACAAATATGGAAACTGAATAATGAAAATGAGAAAGTGGAATTATGGAGATGAGCTCATATATCTAAGGAAGGAGCTCTAAAGACTCTTATCTAATTATTATGAAAACCAGGAAACGATTCTTCTTTTCTTCATAACCGAGTCTCTCCGGTTCAATAGGTGTTGTTGTGGTTTGGCTTTCTTTGCATCACAGAAAGTTCCAGATTTTTACCACTCGTTTGCGTAACTGTAGATATTAGTGTATTAAAGATATTTTTTTAACAAAATAAAACTCAAAAATCTCGAAGGTAAAAAATAAACAATTTTACATATGTTTTGATCATAAGCAATGTTTTAAATCCGATCCGGACAGTCAACCGGACTACCTTCTGGATCACCGGATAATTAGATCATCAACCGGTTCAACTACGGGTCAATTATAGAGATTGATCAGATTATATAGTTTTATAAATATAAAATAAAAATAACTATATCAAGTTTAACAAGGTATGAAGTCTAACTAATAATAAAGTGATTAAATTTTTTAAATCCAACTAAATCAGTTTAAGAAGAACCGAATAACTGAAAAAAAATCTAAAAATAATTGAATAGTGAATACACCAAAGGCCTAAAACTTTATATTTTATTCCAAAAGACCAAAATCAAATAAATTTTGTTAAACCGAGGCTCGGCCGGTTCAACCGGTTCACTGGATTGCTAGTTAATGGTGGGTTTTTTGTGGGTTTTTCCGGTTTTAAAATTGCCAGATATTGGTACTAAACCCCAACCGAAAAAGTGTTTGGGTCGCGGATTAACCGGTCAGACCGGACGGTTCGGGTCGAGCGTGAAAACACTGATGATAAGAATCATTCAAAACCTAAATCTCTAACACTCAACCAAACTACACAGATCGATCAATAGCACCATTTTGAACAATAATTCAATATGCCTTTTATTCCTTTGTAGATATTTTCCTTCCATGGAGTAGTATCATCATTACGGTTGGTAAAAATATCAACGCTATAAAGATAATCTTATTTACAAAGGCAAAGTATGTAACGCCGCAAAATGCATAGTCAAAGGCTAATTAAAAGACTCGATTAATAAGGAGCTACATTAGCACGACAGATAGGACACGTGGAGCTATGAGAAAGCCAAATGTCTATACAGTCAGCATGAAACACATGTACACAAGGTGGTACCAAACGCAGCGTTTCATCGTCTTTGAATTCATTCAAACACACAACACATTCTAGCTCTCCTATTCCTGGCTCAATCCCTCTAGCTTTTGTGTAAATGAAAGAAGGAAACGACTCGATGGCTTCAGGGTCAAGCCCTCGCGGTGGCCTCCTCGGACTCATTCGAGCTTCCTCACTGTCCCCGGCTGCTGCGGCCTGGTTTCTGCATCGCCGAATGTAGTAATTAATGCAATAAAACGCTATGAACCCGACACTTGCTAACGCAAAAACAATTGCTCCTTCGTTTCTTTTAAAGTATGACATTTTTCGGATTTTAACATCTTCTTGAGTTTTGTAATGGGAAGACGTAAAGGAAGAAGAAGAAGAAAGAGAGAGACGTGGGGTTCACGTCTGCTTCGTAGTTTCTAGGTAATTTCCACGCGCCACCGTGTTTCTTTGTGTTTCATAATAAACAAGTGCAATGACTCTTGCACTTTCCCAGTTGCTAATATTTTTTTAGTTTCTTAATTAGACTAAACTAATTTGACGGAATCTAAATGAGATTGGTTAGTTATGAGATATTGTTTTGAATATGTCCATTTGTAAACATGTTATTCATAATCACATTCAATATATAATATACGGATCTGAGTTTGAATAAAATTCCGAAAAGTCTTAACTTTTTTAATTTACAAGAACACAAAGTTTTAATAAACATAGACTTTCAACTCAAAATCAGTTGACATGAGTAGAGAGGCTCATGTACTATATTTATTTCTTCATAAATCTTTCATCTCTCGATGTGGGATATAATCTAATACATAATAATCAATAATAGTAATAATCTATATATATATATATATATATATATATAAGAGAGTCTTTACTCCATCTAACATATCAACCTAAGCAATACTATTTATTGTACATTAAAATAAATTCAAAACATTCATTCAGTGCATATTTCTGTTACTTATAATTAATAAAAAAATAAAAAAAATAAATAATGAATTATGTAAAATAAAAGGGATTTTAAAAGAATAAAAATAATACTCTTAAAATTTAATTAGTAGTAATAATATAATTCAAAACATTCACTTAGTGCATATTTATGTTACTTATAATTAATAAAAAATAAAATAAATAAAAAACAAATTATGTAAAATAAAAGGGATTTTAAAAGAAGAAAAATAATAATCTAAAAATTTAATTAGTAGTAATAATATAATTAAACTATTATTAGATTAAAAAAAAACTAAAAATGATCATACTTCCAGTTTTTAAATGTGTTAATTAGATTGAAAGTAAATTTAAATCCATTGTAGAATAAAAGTATAAAACTAAATTTATGCAATACTCTATGTAAATTTTTTTTTAAAAACAAAGATTAAACTTAAAGTAAACATTAGTTTCTTGGAAAACTATACTACATATTTTTACTTAAAGAAAAAAGAGGAAATTATTAAATTCAACTTAAATTTATAATTAAAACAAAAGATATTGTAAGAGTCACATTTTATCTTGCGAAATTATAAAAAAAAAATCTTGAAAATTTTAAAACATTATTATACATTTTAAAAAATAAAATCAATGATCATATTCATGAGTTCTACAACAAAATATACAAAAAATAATATGTAAACTGTTAAAAAAATAATATATAATTTGTGTAGCATATTCTCAAGTAGAACTATTACTTTATAACATGATCAAAACGAAAAACAAGTTTGATATTTCATTTATTGAATCAAATGCTTTTAACCCAAAAAAATTGAGTATTGAAAGATATGAATTATAGAGAAAATAGTTATGATATGTATTGAAAATAAATTCAAAGTCCAATATATATTATATGTGAATCAATTGAAGGTGAAAAGAAAGTAGATGTCAAGAGACAACGAGTTTATCATAGAAGATGTCGAAAGAAATGATAGTTAAAAGTATTTGAAAATAAATTTCTAAAACTTAGAAAGGTAATGCACATGACTAAGATAAAGTCTTCGAGATCTTATTCATTGTATGAATGAGTTTCTTAGAAAAATACATGACATATATTATTAAACAGATTATTAGATTCAAACTTGGGCTTAACCGTTTAGCCATGTAATCATGGAGATAAGATAGACACATTGATGACTTAGTCAAAAAATTTCTTATGGCATGATGCACTTGCTTTGATGGATAACACAAGCTCGCTACAGCTGTTCTAGCAACATGGTATTATATATGTACATTTACACTAAATAATGTTTATGAAACGCGGTATATTTTTATTTTATATGGAATGATGCTATGTTCGTATCAAAATTTAATCATAAATATCTATAATTAGGTCAACAATCAATAATTAACTTCAAGACTTTTAATGAAATGTGTTCATGGAATATGAATAAGAAAAAACTTTTTTAGAGATAAGATAAAAGGATCATTAGATGGTCGTCGATACTGTTTATTATTTTCGCGAATTTCTTAAGTGATCTTTGTTACCACATGATATATATATCAACCCATTTATTTGTCAAGAAAACATTATCATGTATATATTGTATATCGCTTATTATATTTATGCTCAAATATTTATCTTTTAAATTTTAATGAATATATATTATGCTGAAAATTCCGCTAGAAATCTAGTAATTCTTAATAAGAGATCAGAAGGATTTGTATATATTTAATCAAGAACAGCAATAATCAAATCACAGTTTTCTCCTATAGTCCTATTTGGGAAACCTCTAAAGATACATAAGGTCCGTTCCTCAACCATGGTTTTTCTAACTTCAGTTAACACTCTTCATACGTAAGTGGATCCTGCAAGCCCAATCAAATTGGTTACAACACGACACAACACTTCATCACATTTGGACAAGGCACTAAACCACCAAACAAAATGCATAGAAACTTGGCAGTAGATGAAATTAACCATAAGGCAATGAGAAAGATCTTTGAAACTTTGCACAAGCTGAGGCCACAGTCGCTCTCTTTCTATTCAATCCATTCCTTCAAGTTTGCTCATGGCCTCTCCCCACATTATTTACCAAATAGAACAAGCAATCTTTCAGATAAAACCTCAAGGAAATCATATAAAAATCAAGAAACCAATTAAAAGGATTAATTATAAGATTAGTCGGATCTTCATTACACATTCTAATGATGTCCTAAATCAAAAGTAAATCAAAGGGATGAACAATCAATGTAAAGACTAGGGTTATGGATTTTATATCTGGAATTAAAGATATAGCAAACATGGATGTCACGATCGACGATAGAGTAAAGAATAGGAGCCATCTAAGTAGTCAATTCAGCATTTGGGGAATGTGTTTGTTGTGCCGTGTTGCTCCATGTATTCGAAAGCAGAGTTAGTTTGGTCAACGGGAGCCCTAGTTTTGAAAAGGATGGTGACGATCTTGGCCGTGTAATCCAGAGAACAAAATCTCTGTGATTGGGAGAGGTCCTTGATAATAGGTGATGTGTCTCAATCTTTTACCTCGAATAGACACTACATAAAGCTCTAAGTACACAATTAACTATTCGTGTGTAGTATTTAAGGATCAAATCTCAGAGAGAGAGAGAATTGCACTACAAATCCGTCAGAAAAGAATAAGGCTAGGACAAAAATATGAAGTTGGTTTTGGGGTTTTGTCACAAACGAAAACAACAAATAAATGATGTAAGCAAGACAAATAGAACCTTAAAGAAATCAATAAAATGAGCGTTGGGCTTCAAGATTTTTTTCTGGGGATTCAAATGATCATTTCATGCAAGGAAACTTAAGATATGTAATCGTTTACTTCTAAGTTCTCAAGCTCGAAACAAGAGTGAATAAAAGACCTACAATTTACATAAGCAATTATCTAAGGTCTAGATACTCCGTTACTCAACAAAACATTCATTATAAGCAAGTTTCGATAAGTTCACATGAACACCATAACTAATGGGTATGTGCATGTTATGAGATCAAACTCGTCTAATTCTAGGTTTAAGTAAATAGATGTACACGAGTTCTACTTCTCTAGAATTAACAATTAATTCTTGACATCAATCACATGCATTAAGATTAAGAATAGAAGAAGAACAGTGTAAGCGAAACAACCCTAGAAATCGTCACTAAAACTAATCGGTCATGAAGTTCCCTTTGAATAACCATTTAGAACAAACTAATTGGTGGGGTGAAGCTATCAAGATTTATACATTGCCTATAAATCCTTAAAAAGATTTATAAGGCATGTCTGGTCAACATTAAGAGCTTTACTCTTTCGCCAGATTGTTGGGGTGAAGCTATCAAGATTTATACATCAGGCTTAAATTAATGCCCAAATGTATCAAGAAGCAAGCAAGATACTCACCAGAGCCAGCATTATTGGTAGAAGACATTGTTGCATATGTTTTCCAACTCAAAGGAAGCTATGTCCAAGATTATTCTCTTACATTCAAGAATCCGAGAAGAATCAAAAATTTGATTCATATGCTCGAGAAATGTAGCAGTTTTAGTTCAAAGGCGCTTCCTAGTACAACATTTAGAAAGCATCTTCACATATCAAAATACAGTTGTTGAAGATGATGCTTTCAGTGGGAGACATATGATGGTGAGCGTGGCTGCACTCTTTTTTTCTTATCATGGTTTTTACTCCACTAGGATTTTCCATGACAAAGTTTTTAACGAGACAGCAAATAACACGGAAGATAGAAATCACAGTGAAGATCTATCCCTCTTCAAAATCTTTGTCATACATTGACAAAATCAGAAGAAGAGAAGAGAAACAAGTTAATAATACAACTCTCTCTTGGTCTCTCGTCTCCTTCTTCCTCTTACAAAATTTATTATTATTTTTATTATTATGTAATATTCAATACGTTATCAACAAAGGGTTGATAAAGTGTTGAATAACTATAAAAATAACAATATATACATATATGTATGTAATACCCCGCTCCCTTATTATAGGGCCAATTTATTTTGAAGATGATGGTGTTGGCCCATTTGCCCCATTTTTGTGTTTGTAAAAGAGTACCCAAGTAACATTACACAAATGAGCAAGGGTTTTTGGTCGTGCATTAGTGTGTGTATATATAAATTGGTGTATGTAACTCCCTCTTGGTGGGCCGTCAACGAGAAATCTTGAGCATTACGAACCTAAATCAGTAACAACCATCTTGATCTCTAAGAGTAGCCCTTACTCAATTGTTTCCATTGTGGTTGTTTGGTCGTGCTTTGTGTTGAGTTTCTTTGTCGTTGTTGTTATGTGCGTTGTTGACTTCGGAGTTTTGCTAAGGATAGGAAGCAGACCGGAATAGAGAGACAAACATTTGGAGCCGTAGACTTTGAGAATAGAGCTTGAGAGAGAGAGAACCATGAGGTGGGTGACGACGCAGACTTGGTGGAATCCGGTGGTGGGTATGATTGGTCACGGTGTCGTTGTGGCAAGCTTCAGTGGTGGTGAAGAGAAACGCCGGAGCAGACCAGAGGTGGAGAAGAGAAGAAGAGGAGAGGGGAGAGAGCGGTTGTGACGGAGAAATGGAAGCGGAGATGGAGGAGGCGTCACGGGTCTTAACCGTTCATCACCGGAACCAATGGCTATGGAGTCAAGCCCATTTCAAAGTGATGGTTAGGCAGTGGTGAGCCTTATTGTATTAGATCGGAGATGGTTGCGCTGAGATCAGTTGAGGAAGAAGAAGAAGAAGAAGAAGAAATGGAAGAAGATGAAGGAAAAAGGGCAATTCAAGTTGGGGTTTTGTGAGGCTTCTATCTGTCGAACCAGTGGGAGTCAGACCACAAGTAAGATGTCTCTGGAAAGATCTCGTTGCCATGACTCCATAGCAACTGACGGAGTTTGAATCGGAGTTATATTCCTTAGGTATTCACGTTGCTTTCCGGGCAAGAAACCAGTTAATCTGTCAAAATCTGGTAAGGATAGAACCCTAGAAAACAGATCAGACGCAGCATATTCAGGAGAACGTGGGAGATTCATCTGATGTCTGATCGGGATGAAACGTTGTGGAGACGTTCAGGATACTACTGGCTACACATTCAACGGTGGGATTACGTTTCTAACGGTTAAAATTTGACTTATGAATGTTTCTGTGACAGTTTTATATAGAATAAATTGTAACAGATTGTATCGTTGGTTGGGTAAACGAGTTTGGTTTGAACCCAAACTTTGCAGGACATTTTAAGACTCTCATAAGTATGTCTTGGATGATGGAGAGCCAAAGTGGAGTTGAAGACTATGAGGTTGCAACCAAGCTAGTAAATTTGTTTAAAGGAGAATGGAGAAGAGAGATGTTCTTCTTCTTCAACTAGGCTAAGGTGAGGGTGGTATTAGTAACCTCTTTCCTTATATACTCTTTGATAGTTGCTGAGTATAGGCTCGAGAATCGTCTTTGGTGATTTATGTGAATTTGTGTGTATGATAATGTTAGGTTGTTTGTAACATGATATGTGAAATGCATTAGTGACATGACTTGACACCATGTTTAACGTATATTAAACTATAAAAAGGATTAAGTATATATATATATATATATATATATATATATATATATATATATATATGAAAAGAGAAAACTAAAGAGTATGTGAAGGATACTCGAGGAGAATGTTGGACTGTAATGGAGCCGACGGGTTCATTACAGCTCATTAACCGCTGACGAGCAATAAGGGGAAGGATCGAGCTATGGGCCATGGTCTTCCAGAAGTAGGCTTGAGTAGCCATGAGTAAAAAGAGGCTCGAGTATCAATAAGTTAAAAATACTTAAAACTAAAAATGAAAGTAAAATATGTTGTTGTGAACAAGTCGAACGCATGTTTCTTTGATTGATAGACCTTCTGAATATATGCTAAGTAATGGTTGTTGTTTATGTTTGGAACGTGATTACTGTATGTCCAGTGGGCAGAGTCGATCTCCTCACTGAGTAAACTTGTTTTACTCACCCCTTTTTACCCTTTTTCTTCAGGTTAGTAAGTTCAAAAGTTGCGGTTTAAAGTTTGTTCGTTGATGAATTTTGAAGAAAGAAACATTTTTGACAAGACCGGATGAATAACATACAGTCCCATCTTTTGTAGCGGGACGGGTGTTACAATGTATATGACTTTCAAAGTAAAGAAAGTGAAGAAGATTGGACATGAGGTTATAGTGAACAACACTTCTTTATTATCTCATCTCTCTCTTATTCCATCTTGAGTCATGGGTATATATAGGTAAATAACTTGGTGAGCAAGTGACTGTTGACCTTTTTGGAAACAAAAAGATTTCATGAGTTTTGTGACCTTCACGGTGAACATTATTTTTTTATTGATTTCAGTTAAAAGTCAAATTATATCAATTGTGCCCCACATTAAACTCTCTAAGCCATACTCAAAATAAAATTATTTAAGCACCTTTCCTACTCATTATAATGGGCCTCTCAGAGTCTCAATTGCAAATGTTTTAACGTTGATGATTAATAATTGGTCTTAATGGACTTGTAACAACAAAAAATGATGGGTTGAGCCCGATCTAGACAGTCCAACAAGAATACATTTTTAAGTAGAACATGATTACACTGTCGATTCTCTTACGCTCCTCGAGTTAGCCGTTGAGGCTGTCAGAATGGTAACTTATTATGAGTTAGGCTGACCTGACATACTCAGAAACTAGCCGTTAATAATTTTTCCAATGGTCGAGAAATTTGTCTATATATCATACACAATCATCTTGCGTATGACCAGACCTAAGCCTCTCATTCTGGTACAAGCTTTCTCTCTTCTGTTCTTTATTTTCTTTCTGAAAAATCAATTGCTTCTTATTTCTGCTTGTTTCTAATTTGAAGAAACTTCTATTGGATGAATTTTCAGGAAAAACAGCAGAATTGGAAGGTCTTGGGGTTATAAGAATAAATATCTTATTTAAGACGAGACCTAAGCCTCTTATTTCTAGTACAAGTTTTCTATCTCTTCTGTTCTTTTTTTGCTTTCTGAAAACTCGATTGCTTCTTATTTCCGCTTATTTGTTGTCTTAAAAGCTACCGAAAAGCAACAAACTATGTGATATGTTCTTATTTACTAATGAGTTTTAAAGTTAAGAAACTCAAATACATCATTGGGTGTTAATTCATTAAAGACAAATCAAATTAAGTGCTTAGGAAGCTTGTGAATTAGGAGTTCAAGATAACTATTCTTCCTCATATTTATTAAATTTGTTCTTTGTATATCTGATCACTTTTATTTTAGCAAAACTGTTCAAAGGGTTATTTAGCTATTCGTAATCTGTCCTTACACACACACATATATATAAGCACAACTTCATTTATTTACTTGAGTTGATGCAATAGAGGTTTAACATACATATATATAGCTTTTGTCTTATAACCAAATTTCTCAACTATGCTGCTTTTCTTTTATGTGAGATTTGTGTTAATGAGTTTTTTTTTTAATTATGCTTCCATTGGATTTAAAGCTGGTGTAGTGTTTCTTTTAACTTTGAAATATAATACTCACATCATTTTGTTTTGTTTTTATGTCTTTTTTCCGAAGTCGGATATGGACCCCTATGATCCCAACTATGCAAATAAGTACACCAGCGACAAGGACAAGAATTATGGCATAAGAATCTTCTGGAAACTTGATACATCGCCTTTAGCAGATATAACTCAAGCTTCTTCCATATTTGAAAGAATTAGCAGCTTTCTTGGCGTGCAAACCAAGTATTTCAGTGGTAACTGCATAAATGATCTGTATTAGCAGCTTTTTTGGCGTGCAAACCAAGTTTCAAAAAACAATTTGAAAATTGTATAGAAAAACATAAAGTTTATATACAAGTCTCAAGCTTCTACATTTTAAACTTAAGTAACTTTTTCGATTTTATAAACCTCTCTCCCAAAACTTCGCTTCTTCTGGTCTCGTCAATATATGACAAAGGTTTTGGAAGAGAGATAAACCTTCACTTTAATGTCTATATTTTGCGTGTTATTTGCTGCCTTGTTAAAAACTTTGTCATGAAAATATCAAATGGGATAAAAACCATGATAAAGGAAAAAGAGTGCATCCACGCTCATCATTATATATCTCCTTCTGAAAGCATCTTCTTCAAAAGATTCATTTCGATATAATATAAATAAACTCAAAAAAGAGTAACTAAATAACACTAAAAATTTATGTAAAGCAAGAGAAGCTTATTCAAGCGTTGCATGGGTCCGTCCACATTTCAGAGTAAACAATTAGTTTAAGTTAATTTAAATTTATTAAAAAATTTATATTATATATAGAGTTGAAGGTTGTATACCTTCTCTTTAATTCTGTAGTAGGTTATGCATCCAAAATCATATGATTTTTGGCCAAATCACCATTTTCTTCATTAGCTTATTGTATATGATGGTTGCATATTTTTTTAATAATCTCTAAATTAAACCCTGTATGTAACTGATCTAAAAATAAGATTTGGTCCAAAATGAATAAGCTTGAAAGCCATAATCTTTGGAAGGGGTATTACGAGTCCCACATTTTTATAAGGATCTAAGAATAAATACATGATCTATCTCGGATATGTTGTTGATTTTAAAGTGAGATTCATCTCGAGATGACTGAAGTCGAAAAATTATCATCTTGAGGGAGAGAATTAAAGGAATTACACATCGATAATAAGTCGATAACTTTTGGTGAATTTGATACCCCAGAGGGAGATAACTCTAGTGAAGTCATATCCTAAAATTTATCACTTTGTGATATAGTGGAACATCTTAAAATGATGTTCACTTTCAAATGAGTTTTAATGAATCTTTCATATCGCAAATCTAAGAGATTGCAAAACAGTGGTGATTTAATCCCCATATTTTAACTTTGAGCATGCAGTTACATATCATGCAATGATCATATATAAAACCATTGTTTTACAAAAAAAAAATAAAAAAATTCCATGGTATATATACATGATTGGAGATTAATTATTTTTCATTTTGAATTTTATGGGTGTGAAATATATGTTATAAATGCTCCTTTGCACCGCATAAAAATATCATTCAAAGAGGATGAAATATATATAGATGTTGGAGACTCATCTCCACACTATTAATATTGAACCATCTTTTAGATATGTGCCAATTGCAAGATTTGCAAATCATCACATTGGTGATAAAATTCTCCATCATTGTGGGAGAATCGTTAAATAGTTCAAATCTTTGAACAAATGACTATAATGAATACAAACTTAAGAGTTCAAAAGTTCAAATAGATCATTATTCAGAATAAATTGCAAATCAAATGCAAATAGCTGACGGATGAGATTTCATGAAATTATTGATTTTTGTATAAATGCATATGAACTTAAAAATCATAAGAAATCTCTTGTTCCAGCTGAAAATGGTCCAATAATATATGTCTCTAAAATATGACATATTATTGTCTATAAATATGAACATGATTAATAACGAAATCAGGTACCTGAATAAAATCAATCACGATTAGCCATTTCACTAATTAACATTTTTAGCCATCACATTAATTAACAGTTTTGATTTTATATTACGATATCTATGAATTATATATATCTTATTATATAAAGTATGGTTGTCAAAGTTAGTAACTCATAGGATCGTGACACGTGACAAATCTATCAATCTTAGATTTTGACACATGTAAAACAAAAAATTTCTTTTTCAATTTTTTTTAAAAAAGATAATTATTAGTAATTATAAATTTAAATAATTTTAAGAATGTAAAATATAATTATAAGGATAATTGCAAATAATTAATATTTCTATGAACAATTTAAAAATCTCAAAAGATAATAATAAGGAAATTATACGTTTTTTATAATTAAAAATATATATATATCAATTAAACAAAAAAAATCAGGCAAATTTATTAAAAAGGAAACATATGTTATTATATAACTAATATGATATATATATATATATATTTTTTTGATGAAAATATGATATATTTTTTTTCTCAAAGTTAGTAATTAATAGTATCATGAACCGTTATCTGTCAAAAAATTTATCATGTGTCATGATTTAATTTAAAATTTGATATTATTTCTCTCAATTTCTTTTCTAATTAGAAATATATGATGATTTAATTAAACGAATCCTAATATTATTTATTTGAGTTTATTTTTTCAATTAGAAATATGAGAGATCATTTTTTTCTTTTTGTAATATTTTTTTACTTAACTATGTTTTTTGTTTGTCCTCAATTATGATTGTAGTATTGTTAGATTGTTTTTTTTTCAATTTCTCTTTTCATATTTAAATTATCAAAGATTCATATATCATCGTGCTTATAATTTTTTAATTTTAGTTTAAGTGTTGTATCTTTAAATTATTTATTTTGGTTTCTATGTTTAGTTTAAATTATATAAAATTTATAATATATCATAGTTCTAAAGATTTTAGATAGCGACATGTGTCATGATTTAAATTACAAATTTACATTATTTATATCAATTTTATTTTCTAATTAGAAATATGTGATGATTTTAGAGAGACTCACAAAAATGCCCCTTTTTCATTACTCCTTTTCAAAAATACCCCCTTTGGCTGTCTATTTTTAAAAATAATATTTTTATGTACAAAATAACTAAATTACCCTTCTTTTAATAAAAGATATCACAAATATATAAGGAAAACATGAGAATGTGCACACATCAAAATTACAAATTTGATTTTGTAAAAACTTGTAAAACCTTTAAAATACTTTGTAAAATTTTCCCGCCAAAAAAAAGTGATTCCATAATTTTTTTGGCGTTAAATTTTTGGTGGGAAAAATTTACAAGGTATTTTAAAGGTTTATACATGGTATTTATAAGGTTTTACAATGTATTTTAAAAGGTTTTACAACGTATTTATAAGATATTTATAAGATATTATTAGATTTTACAAGCTATTTTATAAAGTTTTACAAGTTATAAGGTTTTACAAGTTTTTTTATAAGGTTTTACAAGTTATTTTTATAACTTGTAAAACCTTATAAGTACCTTGTAAAACCTTTTAAAATACATTGTAAAACCTTACAAAACACTTGTAAAAACTCTGTAAAACCTTTAAAATACCTTGTAAATTTTTCTCGCCAAAACTTTTCCCGCCAAAAAAATTGCGGAATCACTTTTCCCGAAAAAAGAAATTTTAGCGGGAAAATTGCGGGATCTCGTTTCCCGCCAAAAATTTGCGGGATCACTTTTCCCGCCAAAAAATATTTTGTATTTTGTGGACCTAATTTTGTTTCAAATAAGGGTAAAATGGTCATTAAAAATTAAAAGAGGGCAAACTTAAAAATGGACTCTCAAAGGGGATATTTTTGAAAAGGGGTATTGAAAAAGGGGCATTTTTAACAATTTCTCATGATTTTAAGTAAAGTTTTATATTGTTTATTTGAAATTCTTGAATATGTAAGAACCATATATGCTTCTTCTTTGTTTTTGATATATTGAATTTGATTATCCTATTTCAAAATTGTTTATTTAAATTCATATGTTCATATTTGAATTATATAAGATTCATATATCATCGTGCTTATAATTTTTTGAATTTATCAATTTTTATTGATTGATCATAAAGTCATTGCAATCGAATATATAGGAATCAAACCCACAACGTTAGCTTGGAAGGCTAAGGGATTTCGTCGATTTATCATTTTTATATTTTTAACGTGTCTATTTAAAAACCACATTGGTTTCATTCGCCAACTTTATGATGAATATTTTTAATTTTAGTTCTTCATATAAGTATATCATGAGTTATTGCTATGTGATATATCTTTCATACGAAATAATTTTGAATTAATAATTTTAGTGGTTAATGAAACAATGCAACAGTGAAAAAGTACATATTTTTTTTTACTTTTGAAAGAATATTTTTACATACAACGTTGTTAATTAAGTTTTTGTTAAATTTGATTTTAATTTTAAAAAAATTAAACCTATCCATCGAACGGGTCCTAATCTAGTATATATATATATAAAGAATAGAAATGTAAAATTTTGAATACACAATAGTGGAATAAGAAAAATGTAAGACTTAATTATCAAAATATATTAAAACAGAATATCTTTATTAGTTTCACTACGTTAGATTGGAAAATTTTCCAATTCTAAAATAATACTCCCTCTGTTTCAAAATATAAGATATTATAGTTAAAAGCAGTGTTTTCACGCCCGAGCCGAACCGTCCGGTCCGACCGGTTAACCCACGACCCGGACACTTTTCCGGTTTGGGTTTAATGCTAATATCCGGCATTTTAAGAACCGAAAAAACCCACAAAAACCCGCCATCAACCCGCGACCCAGTGAACCGATTGAACCGACTGGGTATGGGTTTTAAAAATATCATTTGATTTTTGAATAAAATATCGAGTTTTAGACTCATTCAGTCATTTTGAGAATTTTTTTTAGATTTTAGACTCACTTGATGAATACCCACGCTACGCGTGGGTTTGTTTTGAAAATTGTTAAGAAAAATGATGTTGATTGTTGCTTATTTATGTTTTTTTTGTTATTTTATAGTTAATGAAATCAGATCCATCTTATGTAGTTACAATTTTTATGTTTAAATTCATTTTTGACTTAAAATATCAATTTATACATTATCATGTATAAATAAGATTATTTATATATCTAAGATCCTAAACTTTTTTTTCACTATTATGAATAAATACAACAACAATATACGATATTTTTATATAATTTTATGTAATTGTGTTACTTGTGTGATTTGAAACTTGCGTGACTTGATCATAATTAAGCAATTCTTTGTTTTATGTACTCTCATGATCTAGTACACCAGCCATATCGTGATAGACTCATAATTAATTACTGGATTGATATAAGTTGAACAAGATCTCAATAATTTTCATATAAAAAGAAGAAAAAAGATAAAAACTAAAGCGTCATTTTAAGTCAACACTTTTACATCTTCTGCCATTGCATATAGCTATATAAGAGAAATGGTCGTGTCTTGAATTTTTTGGTATACCTAACGTCTCAAAGACCCATTACTTGAAAAAATTGCATGTAATTGTAACCAAATTACAATAAGGCACAAAAATGAAAAGAGAAAAAGTCATATGAAAAGTCATATATGAACCACAAAACGTAATAACGAGAACAGACTCAAGGTAAAATTACTAAACTAATAAGAATTTAGGTAGAAAATAACTAAATTACAACACAAATAAATTTTCAGTCATTATCAAATAGTGACTCTTGATAAAAAAAAAATTTGTAAAATAAGATGAGAACAATGAAAGTAGTGCTTGATTTAGTAACATAATTTTCTAATTTTTTTTATTTTAAAGAAATAAGTTAAGAGTAGGATTGATGGATGATTTAATGTGAAGAACTATTAATTTTTTTTCTCATTTAATTTGGCTCATTTTTTATTTAAATAATGTAGAAGGACACATGTCATTTTTTTTTGTGATGATGTGGCACTCATATGGAGAGAGTTGACTAACTTTTATATATATGATTTGTTGTTTTAAATTTTTTAATGAAACTTCCCAGTGCTGTCTAAGGAGAATGAATGGAATGGTGAGAGAAATAACCGAGATTAGCTTTTTTGAATTTGTGATGTTTTATTAGTTTATTTCTGTCATCTCATACTATTTTAATATTTGTTACGGTTTTAGAAATTTAAGTAGGATTTAAAATTTTTATTTGAATCACTTTATTATTATTGTTAGACTTCATATTTTGTAATATATTAAGAATATTTTTATTTTTATATTTATAAAAACTAAATCATCTCTATAAATATTAAATATATTAAATAAAATTTTAATCAATTGACCCGTCGTCGAACCCGGTTAACCCAGTGACCCGATGACCCAGAAAGTAGTCCGGTTCACTATCTGGGTCGGATTTAAAAACACTGGTTAAAAGCATGCAGATTAAAAAAATATACACTTTTGAAACGTTGAACAAATTATGAAAGACATTGCATAATATAAATAATTAATAAATATTAAATCAATATATAATTTGTATAGAAACTTGAAAACATATATATAAAACAAAAAAAGTTTCTCCAAAACATCTTATATTATGAAACGAAAGGAGTATAGTTGATTGAAATTGGAAAAAGTTTAGAAGATAAAAATACTATAACAAAAGGCAAAAAAATCTACTTTGTGACAAAAACATAATAGAAAAGTTTCTAATTTCTAAGTAGTGGTTTTATGTATAAATACTAAAACTAATAATAGAACATAGATACTTGAAAAATCAAAACATTTAGTTCTTGAGAAATCAAACAAAGAGCTCACTAAATTACAAGGGCGCCTGCAACTTCTTCTCCTTACGCTCAGCTACGTCCCTCCTTGGTTTTTGACGAGGTAGAAAAATGTTTTACTAACAAAGAAGTTGTTGTCAGGGTCATCCATTTCTGGAAAGCACGCAACCGCAAAAAAGGTGCATGGCTTACTTATGGGGCTCGAGCTGCTGCTTATTGACCAAAAGGTAATTGAAATTTTATTTATGTTTTACCATCTCATAAGTAAACATTCTCTACCTCGAAATAATTTATTTTTGGAGTCAACCGTGATTCAAACATTCATTGAGGCGAACCGAATAGGCTGGTACGAGTGAAATCTCAAACCTAGTCTTGGTCACTAACAACAAGACAAGTTGCATGGTAAACAAGTAAACTCTTAACTCTAGTACAAGACAAGAGAGATTAAATAGACTTTGAAAATTGGTAAGATCAGCGGATTCGAGTCTGAAATCAGCAGACTCGAGCTGAGTAGCCGACTAAAAATATTTAGGTCTCTTCCTCAAAATTTTATGTCTTTGATTATTTTTACATATCATGATTTATTTTTTGTAGCGACTAAATCAAGGGTTTTTTGGGATGTCGCAGTTTTCCAAACCAAAAAATATTTTGAATTATCACAAAATCAAATCAGCATTTATTCAAAAAAAAATATTACTCTATACAAATTGCTTGATTAATAGCTAAAAAAAAGTTTACTAATACATAAGAGAAACATATGTATGCCCAAACGTGTACATATTTGATAGTTTACTTTCTATATTTTGTCAAAATATTTTTATAATGCTTCACTAATAGCAAAATGTTTTATAATATAAAAAAAAGTAATAAAAATGACATATTATATTTATAATATGTTTTATACTAAATTTTATCTATGCAATCTTTTTCCTATTAAATTTTTTAAGAAAATAATAGATGATAACAAAAATATCACTAAAGAACATTTATGTTAAAAAAGAATCAAAATAAAAAATTACAGAATTTTGCATTACTAGTGTCAATGTTTAGCTACTTAAATGATTACTAAACCCAAAAATGGAAAAAAAACAAGGGTGATTTTGAAAACTACCCTATTTTTTAGTTTTCGTTTGAAAAATACCTTTTTTCTATTTCTAATGAAAATTACAAATTTTTATATGTAAAATGACAATTTTGTCTATATTTAAATTGAAAGCTGTATTTTTAGTAAAATTATAACTAAATTCGAAATTGAGAGAAAAATTCAAAATAATATTAATTATCCTTATAATTCTTTTTTGAGATAAAGATAGTTTATTTATTTTATATATTAAATTTAATAAGATAATATCTAAAAATATTAAAAAGTCTATATAGTCTATCCCTTAATATTGTATATAAAAAAAAATCTCAACGTAACAATCAAATTCTTCAACTCCAAAGTATGCTCCAATTTCAAAGTTAACGTAGATTACGACTTAACATTGGTAGAATGATATAATATACTTGTATCAATGATTAAATCAACGTACGGCTTATAGCTCTAACATAATGTTCTTTGTTTTATTTACATGTGTTATCAATTAGAGATGGAGTACCAAAAACTATTGGAAATCCAATCAAAAGTAATTTTAGTCAAGAGATTTTAAAAGTAATGATGAACTATTAAATTTTAATCAAATGTAGGAACATGATTCACTTGATAGGTGAATTCACAATTATTTTAGATTGTTTAAAGAAATATTGAAGATAAGAATTATTAAAATTGTTAGTTATTTCAAATATTAATTTCAAAACTAAATTAATAGATTTTCTGTTTTACGTATAAATTCTTTTTAATTAATATTAAATTTTACTGAAGCTATTTTAGTAGTTTCATATATTAAAATATAGTTTTTAAAAGAGAAAAAAATAGGGTGTTTTTCAAAAGAAAAGTCAAAAATAGGGCATTTATCCAAATTTACTCTAAAGACAAAATCCCGCGTAGTGAGGGTTTAATAACCTAGTAAAAATAAAAATAAAAGCTTAAGATGGTATTCTAGCTGCAAATGCAATTAACAAAAAAGCTCATATCACATCATAGCTATAATGGGAAGTTTGTGATACAAGACATGCTTAAACTCAATGACTTGCTATGCACGCATTTACATAACTAGAGTATCAGGATTATAAACCAAAGTATTAGAGTTAAGAAAGAAAGGAGCACAAAGTCTTCAGGGCATCACTTTAGTATCTCTCTCCGAACCTGAGAAACAGAGCACCGGTTCCACGATTGTGACGTACAGTATATTCAGCTCGCACCTTACCGAGTTTCACACCCAAACCGTACGATGAACCATGTCCCATTTTCCAGTAAACCGCTGTCGGATTCCCTTTCACATCCTTTGAACTTCCCAAATCGTTTCCATGCTCAGCAAATGTATAAACATGTGTGTTCTTCACAGGGATTCTAATCTCAGCACTAAGCTATATACAATTTTAACAGCTTCAGAATTTTATAAGGGAAAGATATAGAAAATGATTTTGTATGAATTTTGTTATAGTATTTAACCTCGAGAATGTGTTTAGCTGCACCGAGTTCTCCCATGCTGTAGCCTCGAACAGAGTTAGGTCCACCAAGAGCAAAAGCATCATAGTTTGGAAGATCGCCTATGCAGCCACCGTAATGACCGTGAAGGACTAGAACTGGTGGTCGTGGATTACCGGATCCTTCTTCTACTTGCTTCAGCTGAATGAATCGTGTAAGTGTTAGTTGGTGGCGGTTGAAGAGCGGGAAATTGCTTCCTATACCCAAGCCTTGATCCACCTGCGATTTATGTTACTACATTATTGCAGTGTGTCAAAAAAAGCTCTAATTTAGAAACACAAACATGGATCGAGGGATTTATACAAAACCTGAAAGACATTCCTCTCTCCAACAATAGCCCCATTCACAAGCTTGGTGTTGTCTCGGGTTATGTTGGCTTGTAGAGAGGCTATGCGGTCAATACCAGTACCACTTAGAGTTGTTGGAGGTCCATTAACACTGATTCCACCGCTAGGCGAAAACGACAGCCCATTTACAGAGACTTTCCTGTTTTCATCTTGGGCTATTATCTCTTCCAACATAACTCCATATGTGAATTCTCTCTGACGGGTTATATATTAGAGTGGTTGTTGGGAGATGATTACAAGTTGACTATATATAGGAGACTTGCTTACCTCAGTTATAGTAGCTTTAAGACAATCTCGAGCCACAAACATTGGAGGCACTACTTCCTCAAAGCCTGGTCCCCCAGTGAACACAGGGCTAAGTTTTCTGCTGTTGAAGAAGCTCGTTTTGAAGGTACGGTTTCTAGGATTTTTATCACCGTCTAGACACCGTACATACTCAAGCTTAGACAAAAGATCATCCTAAGAGAAAACCAAGCGTATGAAAAGGATCACAATATCAAACTACAAAATAAACCAGATAGGTATCATATCATAAGCGTATGAAAAACAAGTGTACCAGCTTAGGATCGAAGATGTTGCTAGTGGTCACAGCACTCATGAGAGAGCAATTAAGGCCCTCGAAGTTTTGGCGTCCCAAGGTACAAGACCCAGTTACCTCAAACAAGGCCTAATAATGCAAGATAAAACAATTGAGGACATACTAAATTCAGAGGAAAAACTCTAAAACTTAAAGCATTCCCAAGTTTAGTACATACCAAAGAAGGATCAAGACTCCATTTTGCTGATCTCTGATCTGTCTCATCAAGCTTGATCTCAAGAACAATACCATTAGTTTTCTCATCTGGATGTGGGATGACTAAGGACTTAATCTTCCTAACAGCTTCGTTCACAGCTTCCATCACAATAACCTGAACAACGGAACCACTAAATCCATTAATTCTTTATCAAGAAACAAAGCTTAATTAATACACACAAGATTTAAGATTCACTCTCAGAGGAATTTCATCAAATACTTACCAGACACAAATTCTATTTTACAGTTCAACTCAAATTAAAAGCTAAACTCAATGCAACGAAAGCAAAATTCTGAAATCCACTACAACGATCGTGAACGAATCAACAAGGAAAACCAAAAAATCCGCTGAATCAAATACAAATTTCAGTCTAAAATCGTAATCACTAGTTCTCCTTGTAGCTCTCTAATCGTAATCACGCATCTAAAATTGTAAAAACCAAAATCCAAAGCAAAAACTAGCTCTCTGTAGTGATTTTGAGACTGATTTTGGTTGTTGATCTTCATCTTCTCACTTGTTCTTTGCGTTTCAA
The DNA here is from genome assembly GCF_000004255.2 of Arabidopsis lyrata subsp. lyrata. Classification (NCBI taxonomy): domain Eukaryota; kingdom Viridiplantae; phylum Streptophyta; class Magnoliopsida; order Brassicales; family Brassicaceae; genus Arabidopsis; species Arabidopsis lyrata. The sequence goes on along the minus strand of NW_003302550.1, from coordinate 19,140,377 downwards.
GTTTTGAAATCAGTACAAAAGAAAGAAAACGAGAGAAACAAGCGATTTATGTACAATTTCTCGGAGATCAAACTCGAGAATGCTTCACTCTCAAGAGGAATCTACAAGATTTCAGGTTAAGCAAGAGAGATTCAAAGCTACGTACCTACACGAGTATCCTAGAGGTTGACGAAGAAGAAGAAGGATCTAGATCTCTCTCTCTCTACTCGATTTCTTCAAACTTGTAGCTCTTAAACTTCTTTCTCTCTCTATATTGTTTGTTACTACTGACTGTTATAGCACTCTGGAAGAAAACATGCAACCGCAACCGCCAAAACTCCTTTGCGTTTTGATTCTGCATTTGGGAACGTCTTCATTTATGGGCCTTAAGCCCAATTCTCTAACTGACCCAAATAACTAACCCTAAGCCCAAATAAAACTCTTCCAATCTCAAATTTTCTGGACTTTTACAAATTGATCTTCTAACTTTTTAAAATTACCATTTTTTCTTAATCCTTATTGGCTTCTAAAATCATTGATACTTAAAAACTCTAAGTTTCTGTTTTTTTAGCCTCTCCCAGCTTGAATTGTTGCCATCAAATGAGCCATGAAGAAAGCATATCGAGCACCGGTGTGCTGTGGAGTGTAGTTGTCTCCAAGTCCAAACTTTTCAAAGTTGAGTTCTATGTTCACAAATCACAAACTAACCCGGCAACAACCTTTTCGACATAGCTTCTTGCCATATCTCCAAGAACTCCTCCATCACTTTTCTTCAGTGCCGGCTCTCCCCATGTGCGGGGAGTACTCATGCACAGTGTCCAAAATTTTTTTGTCTTTTTTTCAACTAAATTTATTAAAATTAGGGTTTATATATATATATATATATATATATATAAGAAATTAGGGCTAATTGTTTTTTTCAGCTCAGGGTTCTTAATTTTTTTGAGCCGGCCCTGCTTTTCTTGCCATTTCTATTGATGATATAGGAAGATACTCCACCTGAATATAATACACACACATAACTATAACCTTTTGTTACATTCCACGAACTCCAAATTATGAATTACAAGAAACTACTATTAATTCATCATCAATATTGTTTGTTAAAATATCTCAACTTACTCAAAAGCTATAACACTAGTTACCTCCATGACTATGCCTCTGACGGTCTTGGCATGAGCAGGAACAACTTTTTTTTTTTTTTGCTAAAGTGCAAATATCATATAGATAAAAAGTTGGTTTTACAACCTATACATTGGTTTCTCGGCAAAAAATAAACAAGAAATCAATACATTTGGGATTCAAAGCAGTCTCACTGCAGCCAGCGAGTCATTAGGTTCTTGAACCTTTGCTTTGTCTTCTAGCAGTGATTGTATTCTTTATCTCCCTATCAATGTCCAAGAAGATCAAAGAAGGCAGGATGTAGATTTGATTATGAAGGAAGTTGTTCCTCTGTTTCCATATGTTGTAGATTACACATTGCACCACAAGCTTACGGAGAGTTGGCGGAGACCTGTGATGCTTGATCCTAGTCCAAATCAATAGCTCCGACCACGTGGTAAATTCAACCCGAGGCAAGTGAAGTCTGGTGATAACAGCATTCCATAAGAAAAGCGCAAAATCACAAGTAATTAACAAGTGGTCTCTGTCCTCATGATGGGAAGAGCAAAGGCTACAGATAGTGTCAATGTTCATTCCCCAACGAGCCAATCTTGATTTAGTTGGTAGACGATCGAGATTAGCGACCCACATATTGAATGCATGTCTTGGTGTGGCTCCCTTGAACCAAACAGAGTTAAACCAGCTAACCGGATCTGCTCTAGGTCTCAGCACAGACCAAGTTTTAGAAGAGGAAAAGCCAACGCAGTTCTTATCCTCTACCACCCAGTCAAAAGAGTCCAACTCCAGAGAATGAGAAGGAAGACTGATGGTCGTAAGATAAACATGGAGGGACAGAGCAGATTCAGATCTCGGAGCAGCCAAGATCCATCTTTCATGGTCGCATGCTTCAGCGACAGTAGCATTAAGAGCAACCCTTAAGCTCCTAGGTCCATCTGGTCCAATAAACTTAATAAGTGGCCCGAGACTAGTCCAATTATCGAACCAGAAACTTGCCTTTCTTCCATTACCAACCCTGCACCTGATGAAATTTTCTGCCAACCTTCTCAGTTTTAGAATACATTTCCAATTCCAAGAGTCATTTGCCTTCTCAGTCTGATTCCAGAAACTTGTAATGCAAATATCATATAGACTGAAACTTCTCAGTCTGATTCCAGAAACTCTACAAGGCTCGAAACTCCGACAAAGGAAATAATCGAACAATCATTTCGATTAATGTTCCCGGATTCGAACAATGAAGCGGAATACGAAGCTTTCTTAGCAGGACTTCGACTTGCTCTTGCAATTAGAGTAGAAAAAATAATAGCTTATTGTGATTCTCAGCTAGTTGTAAACCAATTCGCTGGAGATTACGAAGCTAAGGCTCCTGGAATGGAAGCCTATCTTTCGGCTGTAAAAAAATTAGCCGGAAAATTCAAAGAATTCGAATTAGTTTGAATACATAGAGGAGAAAACACTTCGGCAGACGCTTTAGCTGCCCTAGCTTCTACCTCTGATCCCGAGCTCAAACGAGTTATCCCAGTTGAATGTATTTCTTCACGAAGTATTTTAGTTGAAGAAACAGACAACGATAACATTTTGGAAGCCGAACACATCGAAACTCCAAAATTAAGTTCGGGAAATGAAAATACTTCACTTGTCGTCACCAGATCACGAGTAAAATCTCAAGATGACAAACTTATTCCACCACTGGAACTTCCCAAAAGAAAGCCAAGAAGAAAATTAAAGGATCAAGAGGTTCCCATTAAAGAACCGTCCGAACCGAACAGTCACTTCCAGGTGATGTAGAAGTTCAGGAGACAATCGAAGATCCTGATATTCCTTCCGAACCCTAACCAAGGAAGTTTATACTCAAGGATAATACTTCCGCTAATGATTTGGGGGCTGACTGGAGGGTACCCATCAAAAATTTCATTCTTAATGGAGAACTACCATCGAACAAGTGGCAAGCTCGCAAATTAAGAATCATCAGCACTAAGTATTGCATAATTAAAGATTCGTTATACAAACGAGGTATCACTGACCCTTATCTTTTATGTATTTTCGGACCTATAGTTGAAATAGTGACAAGGGAGGTCCACGAAGGGCTTTGTGGTAGTCATTCTTCGGGGCGATCAATGGCCTTCAAAATCAAACGGTTAGGATATTTCTGGCCAACTATGATTTCTGACTACATCGATTACGCCAAACGGTGTAAAAAGTGCCAGATGCACGCTCTTCTTATTCACCAGCCGTCTGAATTTTTGTCATCTATATCCGCTCCATACCCTTTCATGAAATGGTCAATGGATATAGTTGGTCCGATGCATCGTTCAACACGAGGCGTCCAATACTTATTAGTTCTAACGGACTATTTTTCCAAATGGATTGAAGCTGAAGCTTATATAAGCATACATGATTCTGTAGTAAAGACATTCTTGTGTAAACACATTATTTGTCGCTATGGAGTTCCCTACGAAATAGTAACGGACAATGGTCCTCAATTCATTTCAAATGATTTTGAAGATTTTTGTTCCGCTTGGGGAATAAAACTTAGCTACTCAACACCGAGGTATCCTCAAGGAAATGGACAAGCGGAAGCTTCCAATAAAACAATTCTCAGCAATCTTAAAAAATGCTTGAGTGCTCGAAAAGGTGGATGGTATGACGAGCTGCAACCTGTGTTGTGGGCTTATCGAACATCCCCGAGGCGAGCAACGGGAGAGAATCCATTCTCATTAGTTTATGGGATGGAAGCTGTAGTCCCAGCCGAGCTGAATGTTCCTGGTTAGACCGGAGCGAAGCTCCACTTAACGAGGAATCAAATTCTAAATTATTAGAAGATGTTCTCGATACAATCGATGAAAGGCGAGACCAATCCCTTATTCGACTTCAGAACTATCAGCAGTTGACCGCTCGATACTATAATTCAAAGTTGAAGAACAGACCTTTGAATGTAGGAGACTTTGTATTAAGGCGAGTGTTTGATAATACAAAAGAAGATGGAGCTGGAAAACTCGGTATTAACTGGGAAGGCCCTTATCAAATCACAGAAAAAATCCGAAATGGTGTATACCGTTTACAAGACCTCGACGGTAATCCCGTTCAAAGATCTTGGAATATCAGCAACTTGAAAAAGTTTTATTGCTAAATCAAAATATTTCGAACTACGATTTGGCTTGATCCTATTTTGGGTACGTAGGCAGCTCGCTAAACACGAGTCCGGCTATAAAAATAAAAATATTATTTCAATCATGGAATCTTATTTTTATCCTCGGGCATGAATATAAAATTATGTTGCGAGCAATGTATAAATAAATATTTCTTGCTAAACAAAAACCAGATCTAGAAGGGTCTTGAATTACGGAATAGTTCTGCTCCTTGGCCTGCGAGGTCAACGATGCTCATAATGCAACCTGGCATGTTTCCGTACTCCTGAAGTCCTAGTTCGATCCAATCGGAAGGATGGGCTTCGAGGCGATGAAGCTCGCGAGCAATATCAAGGCGACGCTTCTCTAGTTCCCTTCTCCTCTTCCTAATCTCTTTTTCTCATCTTCGAGCTCGTCGTGCCGAATGATGAGCTAAAGAAAATAAAACGCTTTGTTTAGTATTGACAAAAGTAGTCAAAATTACTAGGTTGAACAATACCTTGTTAATAAATTCCTCGGCCTTGACACGATCTTGAGCTGACAATCTCTAGATTAATACGATCGGAACCTGAATGCTGGTTCCCTTCCTAAATATTCGTGACTTTTCCAGTTCGCCAGTTCCTCCCGCTTTAATGAGCTCGATGTCTGGCGCTCCCAGAAGATCATCACTTGTCGTTCTGAATGAGTCAGAAGGATTCTCTGAAGAATTACCTTCCTCGAACATTTTTGTAGAATTGTTGTTGATAAAACTCAATGATAAACTACACTCACTTTATACTCGAAAAATACTCGACCACAGTTAAGAGGGTTAATTGACGATTTCCCAAATCTGAAATTACTACTTTTATGGAAAATGTACTCGAGTTAATTGCTAATTATATTCCCTAGATTAATCGCATTAAATAAGATTTAAGTAAATCGGCAAATTTAAAGCAAAAAGGGAAATATAATTAATGTTGCTAGGCCTCAAGCCCAGTGGCATTTTACAAACATAAATAAGAGAGTGTTCGATCAAAAGTCTTCGCCCGATAGTGATTCCAGCGAGGTGGAAGATCCCGAACAGCTTTCCGAGGATAATCCCTCATCAGAAGATAAATCGAGGGGGCCGGAGAAGTCATCAATAGTTTTCATCTCCGGTTCTTCATTCTCTTCAGTTCTTAACATCGGAAATCTCCGAAACTCTGAAGAACATGAAACAAAAGAAGATCCATCGTTGGTCGCCAAGGATAGACGATAAAATTTATCCAGCATGCGGAGGAATCTTCGGAGACAAGTAGGCATTGTGGAAGTCGAAACTAACACAATCGAGATTTGTCTAGGGTTTTAATTTAGGGATACGATTTGCGAGAATTCTCAAAGAACGACAGAATCAATTGATACCAAAGATGGTGTTCTTGATATTATTAAGAAAAAGATAACTTTGATCGTACAAGAGTTTGATCGTAAAAGAAAAAGGTGTTTGTGCTATGAGAGCTTTGCGTAGTGTAAATTCTAGAGCGATATTGCTTCCTTTCTGCGAGAGCCTTGAATCTCTTTATATAGGGGTGATAAACCGCCTCTCCAGCGATATTCTCGGAAGATTTCCATTTATCTTGAAGTCGGCTCAGAATATCGCGGATTAGGATAGTTTCCTTATTTTTCGGGGGTTTTCGGAAGGTTTCCTGATTTGAGTTGATCTTTCGAGATTCTCCCCTATCATTTTCGGGTCTATCGGAAATGATCCTTCGGAAATGACGCCTTGCTTGGAAATGATACTTTGAAGATGAATATTTACCAAGTCTTTGCCTCGGGTGATGATGAAGACTTCACATCAGGTGACTCTGATGACTTTACCTCGGGTGAAACTGAAGACTTCGCCTCGGGTGACTTTGCAGACTTCGCCTCGGGAACAATACACATTTCACCTCGGATAGCACTGAGACTTTGCCTCGGGTAGCACTGAGCCTCGGGTAGCACTGAGACTTTACCTCGGGGTAACTGCAGTATAAGGCTCGGTAGTGTATCCCGAGCTGACTATGTACCCCGAGCTGACTGGCAGACTGACTGGCAGGGTACCCGAGCTGACTGGCAGACTGACTGGCAGGGTACCCGAGCTGACTGGCAGATTGACTGGCAGGGTACCCGAGCTGACTGGCAGACTGACTGGCAGGGTACCCGAGCTGACTGGCAGACTGACTGGCAGGGTACCCGAGCTGACTGGCAGACTGACTGGCAGGGTACCCGAGCTGACTGGTAGACTGACTGGCAGGATATCCGAGCTGACTGGCAGACTGACTGGCAGGGTACCCGAGCTGACTGGCAGACTGACTGGCAGGGTACCCGAGCTGACTGGCAGGGTACCCGAGCTGACTGGCAGACTGACTGGCAGAGTATCCGAGCTGACTGGCAGACTGACTGGCAGGGTACCAGAGCTGACTGGCAGACTGACTGGCAGGGTACCCGAGCTGACTGGCAGACTGACTGGCAGGGTACCCGAGCTGACTGGCAGACTGACTGGCAGGGTACCCGAGCTGACTGGCAGACTGACTGGCAGGGTACCCGAGCTGACTGGCAGACTGACTGGCAGGGTACTCGAGCTGACTGGCAGACTGACTGGCAGGGTACCCGAGCTGACTGGCAGACTGACTGGCAGGGTACCCGAGCTGACTGGTAGACTGACTGGTAGGGTACCCGAGCTGTTGAAGTTTGGCTCGGTCTCAAAGGATGGGTGAAATCCGACCCCAACAGGCATGATGGCTATGATGTCTAAACCATTCCTCTCCCATTCATACAGTTCAGATTCCAAGCGAAGGATCTCTCTTTCCATCCTCCTTATGCGCTCATCAAGAGCACGGCGCCTCCTTCCGATTCTTTGTCTCTTATCACATAAAGCTTTATGTCTCCCGACGATCTGTTTGAAAAAACATTTTGTCAAATGTCCAAAAGAAAGGAATTTACAGTCTTCTGAAAAGACTAAAAATTAGAAAGGGAACCTTTTCCAGGAAATCATAACATTTGACTCTTTCCTTCCCCGTTTGGAAATGAAAAAACGTTGGGTGAATAACTCCCTTTGGAGAGAATCCGTCTTCGGATTCAAACAATGGATTCCCACTTGAAGTTGTTATTCTTGAGCTTTGTCTCCCGACGATCTGTTTGAACAAACATTTTGTCAAATGTCCAAAAGAAAGGAATTTACAGTCTTCTGAAAAGACTAAAAATTAGAAAGGGAACCTTTTCCAGGAAATCATAACATTTGACTCTTTCCTTCCCCGTTTGGAAATGAAAAAACGTTGGGTGAATAACTCCCTTTGGAGAGAATCCGTCTTCGGATTCAAACAATGGATTCCCACTTGAAGTTGTTATTCTTGAGCTTTGTCTCCCGACGATCTGTTTGAACAAACATTTTGTCAAATGTCCAAAAGAAAGGAATTTGCAGTCTTCTGAAAAGACTAAAAATTAGAAAGGGAACCTTTTCCAGGAAATCATAACATTTGACTCTTTCCTTCCCCGTTTGGAAATGAAAAAATGTTGGGTGAATAACTCCCTTTGGAGAGAATCCGTCTTCGGATTCAAACAATGGATTCCCACTTGAAATGTTATTCTTGAGCTTGATCTGAAAGAAGACAGCGGCATTTTTCAAGTTTTTTCTTATAATAAACTGTGGTAATCTTTCAGAATTCCTTTTAAAGGAGAAAGATGTTCAGATTTCTAAAAATAATAATATATTGCGGGGCTGTTAGAGCAGGCTTCGGGTCTAATTAAAACATGTCCCAACAATTCCGAAGCCATTTTTAGGCAATGGTCGAAACCATTGTCTGGTCATATTTATGACAAAATTCTCATGAATTATAAATCTTATCCCTCGATAATCTCTCTCAGCATCTGCAATTCTGAGGCGTTGCTCGTTAGCTGCCAAGGTCTTCTTCATATTCTCGAAGGAGTGACTCGAGAGCTTGCGCCTGCTTGAGTCGGTCAGACTGATTAACTAGTCTAATATCATTGACCTCCTTCTTAGCCTTTGCGGTCTCTCTCATCGCTTGGTGAAGAAGATTCTCGTAATGGAAGATCATTCCATTAGTCTCCGTAAACGCCTTCAAAGTAAAGAAAAAAGTTTCATCCAGACGAAAATCTTTTACTTAATAAGAAAGGGGTTGTCACAGTAAAAATCGAAAAGTTCTGAACCTGGGATAGGTGACAAGCTCGGTTGGCATACATTTGACGGATCTCCGGTCTCCAAACTGAAAAAGGGGGAAGGGATGCCCCTCCCCTGGTTTGAAAACTCCGGAAGAAGTCTCCGATCTCTTCTCCGCCTACAAAGGGGAGTAGTAGATTATTAAAATAGCTGCTGCCTAAAACAAGTATCGTTAAGGCTCGCGCTCTAAAAAAAAAAAAAAGTTTTACCAATTTCAGAAATCGAAGCTGGTGAAGGGTTTTGAGTACTAACACTCAACCCTTGAGACGAAGGAAACTCCGGTCTCAATTCATCGATTTCTTCGGGAATTTCTCTATCACTCGGGAGAGGGAGCTCAGGGTCTAAAGGTTCCGAGGAAGGGAAAACAGAATGCAAAGGGAGAGGAGCTCGTAACAGAGAACTGAATCTAAAGGTTTTGAGTTTCTCGTTTGATAAAGTGTCTGATTCTGGAGCTTTCCTCTTTGTATGAGGAGAAGAAGTAACTTCTCTCTCTCTCTCTTGAGTGGAAGGATCGATAAACAGCGGTAGCAACCGGAGGGTTGTTAGGAATCTCAGCTCCGTGAGAATCCACCGCAATTGACAAAGTCGCTTCCAAAGAACCGTCATCGACCAAGAGGGTCTTCCTGTGGAAATTACCAACCCTGGAGATTGCAGCAATCCGCTTCTTTTTTCCAATTTCGGATAATTGATCCTTAAGAGCCTTAGTCTCAGCCTGGATTTTTCTTTTATCTTGAGCATTCAGGCTCGAGACATCTTTCTCTTCAGGAGGAGGGTCGAGGGGAGTTTTACCGTTTTTAATAGCGAGCCCCGCATTATGAATACGTTGAAGGGTGAAAGAATTCCAATTTGTTTCACCCTCGAAAATGATTCGAAAGAAAGATAAGAAATCAACAGTTGGATGGGGGATAGTTTGGTTCCCTGAAATAAAGTGTTGAGTTAAGAATTATATTTCTTTCGCACAATACAGTGAAAAATAATAAAGGTTGGTTCTAACCAAGTTTAGGCGACCAATTTGGGAGAAGAAGACTGGAAAGACCTTGGACGGAGTGAGGATTTACTCGGAAAAAGAACCAGTATTTCCTCCAAGGCCCATTATGCGAGGGCATCCCGTCGATCAGGTTACGATCAAAGATGGGATTCATAGAAAAATTCACGGGCTCTGAATAGCCCTAAGAGTTCGCTAGTGGTGAGAGAGAACCCTGCTTCTGCCAAAATAGTAAGGGTACTCAGTACATACCGAAGAAAGTTGGGAGCCATTTGGGGAAAAGCAATCCCCAGATGGAGGAGGTACAAAAGGAGAACTTCCGGTATGGGAAAAAATAAACCACAGCTGTTGAAATAGACTTCGTAAGCACAACAGTAACCTTCTGTTACTATTTCCGGAGACTCATTGGGTTTAGGAAGGCAAAATTCTATTTCCAAGGGGATGTTGCAGAGGCGACGAAGAGCGCCAAGGGATCGGATCCCACACATTTTCGGTAGGATCCACTTGGATCTGTCCACGTTATCATTACACAATAATCCTCTCGGATTTCTAGATATTTTATTGGACTTGAACAGTCGGGAGTTCGATTCAGTTTACCAAAGGAGTTCGATCTTTACCAGTATGGAGTTCGCTCTTATTCAGCATACAGTTCGTATAGAGAAAGGCCGAAGCGAGGAGAATACTGTTCAAGGTTCGCGGTAGCATCAAAGCACGGGAGTTCGGAGTCAGCAAGAAAGAGTTCGGAAGGCCCACGTGAAGCCCAAGACAAGTTCAAATTCAAGCCGTTTCAGTCAAAATGTAACTTATTTGATTAATGCGGATCAATATGATTACGAGTAGTAAATAGCCGCATTAATCATGTTTTCTCTATAAAAACAACTTCAAACGCATGTGTTTGAGAGGGACAATCTTTGACTTATCACTATCAAGCAATACAACATACTTTTTTCTCTTATAATTCCGCAAGGCTTTTTGCATTTTCGTTCTTATCAAATTCCTTTACTTTATTCTTTTCTTGGTTAATTTCTCTTTCGAATTCTTATACTCATTCGTTGATTTTATAGTTTTTCTCCACAAAAATACTTAAAGACAATCGAGTGTGAATTCTACATCCACAATAGCGAACACTTCTGTCTCGATCATATTACCAGTGAATTTTGAATCTCGGATAATTTGGGTGATGTCGACTTTCGTCGAAAAGTATGGCTTGTTTTGACTGAATGGTGAGATCTTTCAGATGGCTCCTTCTTTTGGCATTCTGTTTCGATCATTACTTCTAAAAGACTCTACTTATCAGTAAATCTTTGATCCTAGATCATTTGATGGGGTAGAATTACTTGTGGTACATGGAGGTGATGTTTGCGGTATACTTTTCGCGATACGGTACACGGGTAAGCAGTCGCGGGTCATGATGATGCGTGGTACACGATAAGGTATGCGGTATGATCATGGATAGCACGCTGATCATGATGCGGGTTGCGAGTTGATACGCGGTTTATGACGCGGGACAGCGGGATGGTACGCGGTTCTCTTATTCGGTCCGAGGTCTCATTTCGTGGGTTGTGTTGTTGTTGTTGTTGCCATGGGAGCTCTCGACATTAGTTATGGGAGACGTGGACAGTTCGGAAACTAGTATTGGCACTAGTCACGTGAGCGGTAACAGTCCAGATAGTCCTACTTCTTTTCTTCTTTTCTTCTTTCTGTTTTCTTCTTTTCTATTTTTTTATAGTAGGATTTTAACTAGTTCTCAATTCCTTAAAGTACTATCATGTCATTGTAGTATTTAAGGTGTCAATCCAAATGGGTGTGATGCTAGCAATCAAGATGCAATCAGATTTCACAGAGTCAAGCCAAGCGATAACAGGTTTTGGTGTTTCTAACAGTCCTAGGTGATCATGCAAAAACAGAAATTCTAACAGAAACAGGCAATATACTCGATCACACAGCTTGATACCAAGCATTGGATGTGGTCGAGTATCAGGTCGAGTACCAAACAGAAACTGCAACAAATGTACTCTACCACACAGTCCGTTTCCAAACCACTGTGTGTGGTCGAGTACTTTAAATGAAATAGGCAGAAATGCAAAAACAAAGCAACAAGTAACAAGATCAAGCAATCAAAAGCGATGTAAACAAAGAAATCAATTGGAAGAGAAATTCCCGAAGATGGGGTAATCGAGTAGTGAAGTCTCCTTAATCTAACAGGTGGTTAACATGCTCAACAAACTATCCCTAGACAACAAGTTCAATAACCATATCAAAGTGCTACCGCAACAGAGATCCTCAAGCAAAGCTAGTCCCAGACTCAATCACCATTGACGAGAGCTAACCTAACAAGCATTACGAATCAACAAGTTAAAGTCAAAACGCTCTCTGTAACCAATACCTTGGTACAGAGCCACGAATCTCTGGAATTGGTGGTTCAGACATTTCATCGAACACCTTGTGGGTGCGGAAATGTCTGGGCTCAAATTCCAGTTGATCAGAAAGAAATTAGCATTAAGAACAACTAACCCAGAAGGGATCTACCAATCAAACTCAACCACCTGGCAGATCAAAGATTCTAAACTACTCTAACCCATCCTCAAGAACCCTAATCACTACTCAAAACTCATGAACATGAACATAAACCCAGAAATGCATAAAAACTTCATATTAGCAAGATCTCAACAAGATGAACAACTTTGTAGAAGAAATCAAAAGCAAATACTCAATAGATTAAGAGAAATCTGGATTACAAAGATGAAGAATACACTAATTGTTCTGCAGAATAAAACTTAGTTCTAAAAATTAAGAGAAGCAACCTATTTATAGTAAATACTACGAAGCCCTAAAACACAAAACGACAAAGTTTTAAAGCGGTTTAAGAGAGTACTCGACCCTTGTGATCGAGTATAAGCAGTCGAGTAAAGCTGGCGCCTTTGCGGTTTCTTGCTTTGGTCATGATGTAATCGAGCACTTGGATCGAGTTATTTGGTCGAGTTCTGCTTCATCCTCTTCTCTTCCTTATGCTCAATGTCTGGTTGAGTGCGGATCTGAGAAGACTCTGAAGCTTGTGATCAAGTGGCTGCTGGGAGTGGAGATCGAGCATCTGGTCGAGTGGCTGAAGAAGAGGGTGCTCGACCACGAGGTCGAGTGGTCAGTCGAGTGATAGTATTGGCTGATGCTCGAGTGGTGGATCGAGTGGTGACCTGAAGAGTCTGATGGTGATGCTCGACCGTGCAATCCACTTGGTGATAAGAAGATGTGGTCGAGTGGTTGGTCGAGTATCAGCTGCAGAGGTTTGGTCGAGTGCTTTTGGAGGGCCAGGATGATGGTACTCGACCTCGTGGTCGAGTATAATGATTGGTTCTGGTGCGCTTCTTCCAATTTGCTCACCAACAGCTCCAAATCACCTGAAAACAACCCAAATATGCAACATGCATGCAACTCTATCCTAAACATGCAAAGTGATGACAAATGATGAAGAATGGTATGAAACAGTGATGAAATGATGCTAAAGTGATGACAAATGAATGCTCAAAACAAGTAAAATACAGACTTATCAATTTTCATCTTTTTATGAAAAACCTTAAACAAAAACACAAAAATCATTAAAAGAAAAAGGAAAAAAAAGCTAAAATAGATATTTATCAAGTGGGTTGCCTCCCACTAAGCGCACTTGTTTAACTTCGTTGGCTCGGCGTTGATTCACACTCCAAATAACCATGATCATAATATTGTAACATTTTGGGTGAAACTGATACGAGTGATGAAGTTGTAAAACTCAGTTCATGCATTATAGGGTTTTCAACCTATTCATGTCAAGTTTAAAAAATTTCTTACAAAATACTTGAAAATGCTTGTTAAGATTCACAAATCTGCAAAATTTGTGTTCTTGGATCTATATATTTCAAAAAAAATCTATCAATTAGTAGATCCATGAATTTGTTCATAAAATCAGATTCGGATCGTACATGCGGTCACAAGCCTTTACTCGTGGTGAATCCATTTTCCTTTCCTTCTTTACTTTGTCTTCTCATTCTTCTTCTCTTGGCAATTTAAAAACGCATAGTAGCTCTAAAACGAACCGTTAACTTATAAATCCGACCGTTGATTCTTGAGCTACTAGTACCATGAAGCTCTGCACAAAATTTTAAAAAGATCAAACTTCAGAGTCTCTCATGAATACTTGAAGTTGTTGTGATCAACCAGTTTTCTGGTTTTAGATTTGGATGTGATCGGCGAGCTTGAAGAGTGATTTTTGAATGTAATATAACTCCAATTGGCAAGTCGTCAGTTGTTACAGCTTCTCTGTAATGATTTTTGTCAGTATAGAACAATATTCTGAAATGGATCCTCTCTAACTGATTGGAATGTTCTGTTCAAAACCCCAACTTGAACACTTCAATTTTTGGTTACAGACTTGGGAAAAATTCTGTTTCTTACAGATTATGTAGTTTCTTACTCAGGAAGTAAACTTCACCATGGCTAAAGCTTATCTCGGTTTATGGAAGTGATAACTTGTATGGCTTCTTTGACATGAGGTATGTCTAGATCCATCAATGATATGGTCTCACTTGTTCTTTTTTGATTGAAAGTCTGCCATCAAAATTCCAACTTGAAACTATCGTTTCTTTCTTTTCTTCTCATCTACCTACTTGTCTTTTTCTTGTCTTCTCCGCTTCTCTCTTTGAAGTATTCCTATAAGTATCCTTCTGAGCGATTTCTTTTACTAGCATCATCAATCCTGAAAGACTGCTCGTCGCCTAGCCTTTTTTCGTATCATCTTGAGTATCTATAGGGTACCTAACAAAGGAGAAAGAAAAAAAGGGAAAAATAGTAAATGCATAGAGGAAAACATAAACTAATGTTGACGATTAAAGATATACGCAATTGTGAATAGGTAGACAAGTGTAGAACAATGGCAAGGCATGAATGCAACATGAAACTAACTACGATTTTTCTATCTCTTTTTATGAATAATTAATGGAAAAACTATCTAAATTCTATAGTGAATCAATCTAAAGAATAGGTTCTTAACAACTTGTATCATGAATTTTATGTTCTTAAAAATCACAAAGTCTCAACAATGTCAAAATCAAAATTCCATCGAAATTCAACGTATTAAATGTATGATCTATGCAATCTAGGAGCATAACTACATGTTCTCTCTCAACCCTTAGCAACCTAATGCTTATGAATCAAAAGGAATAAGAGTTAACTCAATAGTAAAAAGAAAAAAAAAAAATGAATGACAAACCTTGCGTTAGGATGAATAAGATGAGAAATTTACAATGATCTTAAGTAAATTCAAATATGAAAAGGAAAGGGAAAAATAAACATTACTTCGGTATGGAAAAAAAAAAAACTTACCTGGAAGAGGAAAAGAACATTTTCGAGTTTGACTTGACTGGGCAATGACTTCCCACAAAATCGGTTTCTTCTTCCCTCTTTAACTCTTGCTACAGACTTCGGATTTAGGATCCACCTGTTCTGGAAACTTGAAGATGTAATATTTCTAATGGTGTAAAGAACGTCTTCTGGTTTTTTCTGTTCGGGCTGGAAACTGCTTCCAAAGTTGGTTACTTTGCATATTGAATCTGCACGAATACGACTAGGGAAAAGAGGTATAACTTTCAAAATAAAACTGCGAATGACAAACCGTTTTATCATGTGGTTAGATACGGATGTTACGCATTTCTCCACAAAATTTAGAATTTTTCTGGGCTGGTTTTAACTTTCGTCTAAATGCTGCTGATATAGGAATCGAGGCATTGATATATCATAAAGACAATGAGTGGAAACAATAGCTGTGAGACGTGGCAAGAGATGAGTGGCTGATGGCATTGTTAGAGGAAGAATCGAGAAGCAGAGATATATAGCAAATGATCTTCATTTGCAGGAGGGAATTAACCAGAAAATATCAATTTGTGTAATCTTCTTCTTCTTCTTCAATTCTCTCTGTAAACTCTTAGGGTTTGATATTTCATTGTTGATAGAGCTGTTTCTACTTCTAAGCTCTATCACATGAGATTTGGATTCTCGTGATGAACGACGATTCAATTTATGTTGATTTCTAAGTGATGGTATCAGAGCCATTCTTCCTCGGAATCAATGGCGGAGACAAGATCGCAAGCTCCAATCAAGGAGACGGTGGCTAGAGAAGCGACCGCAGTGGTTCGTGAAATGGTAGCAGATATGTGGTTCCGATCGCGTTCGAGATACGCCGATCCTGAAAGGTTAGAGACAGTTGATTTTCCACGATTTCATGTTGATAAAATATTGGATTGGTTGTTTCAGATTGAACAATTCTTCTTAATTGAGCGTACTCCGGAGGAATTGAAAGTTGATATCGCTTCAATACATTTCGATGACATTGTTGCGACTTTGCACCAATCAATTGTACAATCAATGTGGTGGAAACATGTTAGGCATGATTGGTGGAGTTACAAACTGCTGTTGCAAGTGAAATATAATAAGCATGTGGATGATTCGATTGCAAAACTGAAACTGTTGGAGGAGACTGAAGGAATTGAGGTTTATCATGCTCGTTTCGAGTCGATTAGCACTAGAGTGAAGTTAGATGAAGATTACTTGGTAAAGTTTGTATTTGACAGGACTGGAAAATGATACTCAAGTGAATGTCAAGATGTTTCAACCTGAGACGATTCAACAATGTTTCTTGATTGGAAAATTGTATGAGCGAGCACATCCCAAGAAGAACAATGTAAACACTTGGTCTGGTGTTAAATGGAGTGGAAGTACCAGTCAGTCTAAAGGGATTTTATCATCTAAACCGGAGCCTGATCATAAAACAGTTCTTCTTACTAGTATGGAGAGACCTAAGGATACTACAACGCAGCCTCACAAAGTCTTATCCACTAAAGATATGAGTAAACAAAGGGATCAAAAACTTTGTTATTTTGGTGATGAGAAGTACAAAAATCCACGATTTGGGGCTGAAGAGGATGGTGGGGAATTGGAAGAAGTACATGCAAAGAAGGTTGAGTTGGAGGAAACTGGAGTAATAGCTCATATTTATGTTAAAGCAGTTTAAGGAGTCTCTGATTATCGAATGATGAGAGTGAAGGGTTCTTATGAGAAGCAAGTATTGTATATAATCATTGACCCGGATTCTACACACAACTTCATGGATCCCAAGGTAGCTGAGAAGTTGAAATGTGATTTAAAACCTGCAAGTATGGCTCGAGTTTCAGTAGCTGATGGGAGAATGTTGAGGGTTGATGCTAAAATAGATAGGTTCCAATGGGAATTTAGAGGCACACAATTCCAGGCTGATCTTATGGTAATTCCCTTGAGAGGGTGTGATATGGTATTAGGTGTTCAGTGGATGGAGACATTGGAGCCAATAACTTGTGATTTTAAGAAGTTAGAGATGCAGTTCCGTTTAGGACATAAAAAGGTTCTTCTTCAGGGTATTAGGCAAGGCTCCGTCAGAGACGTGAAGGCATTAAAGCTTATTAAGCTGAGAGAAGATCAAGTTCAACCTTCCATGATATGTGTTCACGAAGTTCCTACGGAGAAACCGATGTTAATGTGCTCTTTGGAGGCTAAACAGAAATCCAGTCAAGGAGGTTCTGAAGGGGATAATTTGGTGGCAGTTTTGTTGCATCAACAAGAATGGATTTGTGAGCAGCAACATGAAGCGATTTATGCCACAGAATCATTACTGGAAACTGATTCAGTTTCAGGACTTGAATCGGAGTCAATTGAATCAAAAATTGAGACAAATTGTGTTGCACAACCTTAGGTATCAATTTTTGTCATGGAATCCAGCCATCAACATAAACTGTTAGGGGATTTTGATATGCATATGGTCATTTCGGATCAACAACTTGTCGTAGCAGACGCTTTGAGTCCACTCTTTGATGATTTCCACTCTGTAGTGGCTGAGTTTTGTGAGCAGTCCACATGTGACAAGTCTCATAAACGGAAGCGAAGACTATCTCCAAAGTCTTGGATGTTCAAATTCAGGATGAGTTATAAACCTGCGGGAACTAGCCACTTCAGGCGTCACAAAGAATGTGGTCTTTATGCACAAATCCGAGGAGTCAAGATGCAGAGCAAACATCTTTTGCTTTCTCTTTGTCCCAGTTTCGTTTGGCAAGCAATGATAAGAGTCACGGTGAAACGGAGAAAAGTTCCCAAAACTTGGAGTTTTAAGTATAAACAACAGGGGAACTTTGGCCTTCAAGATGTGTTGGTGAAAGAACTAGAAAGAACATCATAGCATTAAAGAGCTGCAGAGGTTATGATCTGCATAAGAAATTCCTCCAACTAAACCTTGAGGACAAGGTTTTTTCAAAGGGGGAGGATTTGATATAGGAATCGAGGCATTGATATATCATAAAGACACGTGGCTGTAGATGAGTGGAAACAATAGCTGTGAGACGTGGCAAGAGATGAGTGGCTGATGGCATTGTTAGAGGAAGAATCGAGAAGCAGAGATATATAGCAAATGATCTTCATTTGCAGGGAATTAACCAAAAAATATCAATTTGTGTAATCTTCTTCTTCTTCTTCAATTCTCTCTGTAAACTCTTAGGGTTTGATATTTCATTGTTGATAGATCTGTTTATACTTCTAAGCTCTATCACATGAGATTTGGATTCTCGTTTTATGAACGACGAAAATCAACTGTCTCTAACCTTTCAGGATCGGCGTATCTCGAACGCGATAGGAACCACATATCTGCTACCATTTCACAAACCACTGCGGTCGCTTCTCTAGCCACCGTCTCCTTGATTGGAGCTTGCGATCTTGTCTCCGCCATTGATTCCGAGGAAGAATGGCTCTGATACCAGTGATGCAGAGAAACTACATTTCAATCTATCACTTAAAAATCAACATAAATTCAATCGTCGTTCATAAAACGAGAAAGAAATCTCATGTGATAGAGCTTAGAAGTAGAAACAGCTCTATCAACAATGAAATATCAAACCCTAAGAGTTTACAGAGAGAATTGAAGAAGAAGAAGAAGATTACACAAATTGATATTTTCTGGTTAATTCCCTGCAAATGAAGATCATTTGCTATATATCTCCGCTTCTCGATTCTTCCTCTAACAATGCCATCAACCACTCATCTCTTGCCACGTCTCACAGCTATTGTTTCCACTCATTGTCTTTATGATATATCAATGCCTCGATTCCTATATCAGCTGCACCGAGACTGATCGGACTGTCTCTATCTTTTTGGTTTTTCTTTGTTTTTTTCGGTTTTTCTTTTTTCGTTATTTTTTAGAAACTCCATTGATGACAAGAATTCTTCATATCAAAATTAAAAATTATAAAACAAAATGTCTTAGACGATATTCTACTCGTAGACTTGTGAGCAACGCATATAAGTCCCCAGCAAGCGAACAGCTAATCATACTAGTATGTAGTACTTAAGGATCGAATCCCCTAGAGATTGAGGTTACACGACAAGTCTATTAGGAATAGAAATATGGCTAGGAATAAAATATAGTTTGTTAGTTTTGGAAACTATTTTAAAACTAAAATAAAATAAAACAAACATTAGAAATCAAAGAGTTCGAATAGGGTTTAAGGATCGTTTCATTCAAGCATATTAAGGATCTTAGTCGATTACACTCGAATTCTCAACTACGAAACATGAATGAACAAACCACCTATAGTTTATAGAATGAATGTCTAAGTTTCGATACTCCGTTACTCAACTTACGCAGACAACGACGCATCTCGACCAGCAAGTAAAACGAATTCGATTAGTTCACAATGCTCAATAACCCAACTTACGCAGGTTATGACGCGAGGCTCCGGTAACACTAGATTCGACAATAGGTTTACACGGGTAGCGCTCATGTTCTCTTAGATCAGTAGCTAGGTAGAGAACCTAACTATGGTGCATTAAGTAAAAGATGTCTAGAAGAATTACTAAGAGAAAGTAATCCTATATCCAACAACTAAACGAAACAATACGATAATCCCATCGAGAAAACCCTAGTTCTATAACAAAGCAACTAATCGAATAAGAAGAGATAAAAGTAAAGGGAAAACGAAATAATAAACATAAATAGAGAAGTGATATGGTTCAGAATACTCATCTATGAGATACAAAAAGGATTCGTCTCCCTTGAAGCAATAGAATGCAGAACAACGAAAACTATGAAAGAATATGTTCATATCTATGGAGATGGTGCAAGAGAGAACTTACGGCGAAGAGGCCGAGTTTTGTGCAGATCTTTACTTCTTCGAGGACGTCTCAAGGTGTATTAAAAGGGCTCCATGTCTTCTAGATCAGTTTAGGGCTTTTCCCAAGTCGAAATAAGTAAAGTGTCGTTGTTTTGGTCAAACATAACAAGAGAATGATTTTGCTGGCTTGCCCCTTTGCTCAGATCTTCATTCTCAGCTTGCTTCTTCTTCGAGCCTGCAAGACATGTCTTCAGTATATCGATAATAACTCTCGACTGGATTGATGGTCTCGTCTAATTCCACTTCCATCTGAAAGGTGACTCTTTTATCTTTCCAAAGACGCTAATATCATCAACTTTTGTGAAGTGTAAGTCCTTCAACGGATGCCATACATCTGATGTTCTGAATCTGTCCAGAAACGGGGTTTGCTCCTCTTTTGGTTCTTAATTTTGCCCAAAAACCTGTAAAGACCTTTTCAAACTAAAACTACCTGAAAACAACTTTAAAATCACTAAAACCATGTCAAACACTTCTTAAAAGCATAAGAAAACGGGTCAAAATACAATGTTATCACTTAGGTACAAAAGATGTCATGTTTTCTAATGCACTTGTTTTGCATGCTTTCTCGTCTTTTTGTTCATATATCTTGGAAAGAGTTTTGAAATAACTAATAGTGGAAAAACACTCACGTACTGAACACTTATTAAAAACTACAAACACGATAGTGAAAGCGGGTGAAAATACGATGTTATCACCTGAGCCTATGGAAGCATCAATGGCCGGATCCTAATTCGTCATCAACGACCAAAATGAGGAGCAGATGTGTGAGGGTTCAAGAGCGGCAACCAACAAAAATTTGAGAAGCAAGAAGAATCTTGGTTAGTGTTTTTGGAGTCAAATATGACTAGATTTCGGGTGTATGATTGGGTATAAGAACTACAACCGCAACCGGATCCTGAAAGCTAAAGTAGTGTTTCTCCGTTTAGAAGCTCCAAAACCAAAAACTCATAGGACTTCGGCCACACGCACAAAGATTTAAGAAGCAAGAAGAACCTTGGTTAGTGTTTTTGGAGTCAAATTTGACTAGTTCTCGTGTGTATGATTGGGTATAAGAACTAGAACCGCAACCGGATCCTGAAAGCTAAAGTATTGTTTCTCTTTTTAAAAGATTTTAAAAAAAAACTCATAGGACTTCAGCCACACCCACAAAGATTTGAGAAGCAATAAGAAGCTTGGTTAGTGTTTTTGGAGTCAAATATGACTAGATCTCGTGTGTATGATTGGATATAAGAATTAGAACCGCAACCGGATCCCGAGAGCTGAAATGGGTATCTGAAAAAATCCACTATATCCATCTAAGAAGCAATCGTAAGGATGATTAGCTAATCTTTCTAGCATTTGATCAATGAATGGCATTTGGAAATGATTTTTTCTAGATTTAGCATTTAACTTTCTATAATCAATGCATATTCTATGACTAATTATGGTTCTAGTAGGTATGATTTCATCTTTATCATTGTTAATAACTGTCATACCTCCTTTCTTAGGAACACAATGAACTAGAGATACCAAAGTGCTATCAGAGATAGGGTAAATTACACATGCTTCCAATAGTTAAGTATCTCCTTTTTTACAACCTCTTTTAAATTAGGATTCAATATCCTATGAGGTTCAATGCTAGAGTAAAATTTATTTTCAAGATAAATCCTATGAGTGCATAAGCTAGGCGAGATTCCTTTTATATTAACTAGTGAATATCCAATGGCCTTCCTATACTTTTCAGCTCGGTTAACAGGATATGCACTTGTTCATTGTTTACTTTATCACTTAAAATGACAGGATATGTAGAGTTATCACCCAGAAAGACGTACCTTAGTCTTTTTGGAAGCGGCTTAAGTTCAACCTTAGGTGTCTTGAGTTCAGACCAGTCACCTGATGTTGGATTGATGAGCTCAACAAGGGTATCGAATACGTTGGTCGAGTGAGCAGGTTAAGCATGTGTTGAACTTTCTTTACTCACTACCGTTACTTCTATGGTAGAACCAATCAAATCCTCAAAGAAGTTCGGTTCCTCAATTGCTCTATGTGAGTCCAAAAGCTTCTAATAACCCAAGGTCTCCGAATACGAATACCCATTTTCATTATTCTTGGTCAGAGCACTCTTACGGTGATCTTCTTCTGCTAGCTCCTCTAGCAACTCATTAGCTAAGTGATCCATTTCCTCAACCTAGAAGATCTGACCTTCTACTGTAGGCTTCCTCATAGTATCCTTGATGTCAAACGTCATTTTGAAATTCTTGCCAAGGTTAAGATCGATCTTCTCCTTCCTAAGATTAATGATAGCTCCAGCCGTTGCTAAGAAGGGTCTCTCTAAAATCAAAGGGTCTTTGAATAACATGCATAATGCAAGTTTATATGTAATTTACACATTGACAACACTATATTATATTTGTAGACTACAATTGTGATTAAAAAACAAAAGAAGTAAACACTTAAAATATAAAAAAATCGTAGCTAAAACATAATATAGTCCTAAACCCACGCAACGCGTGGATCATTTACTAATATTTTATAATTTTAGAAAAGGAATCTTTAAACCTAAATATTGTCGTTGTTAAAAAGTGATTATGAAATGTCATAAAATAGTAAGTATATATATTTTTTTGCAACAACTTTCACTAGTAAAAAAATAGCGCTGCAACCAAAATTTCGTGGCTATATGTGGTAAAAACCACAGACGGTCACGAAAAAAATTTGTGGCTATAGCATCGTGGCTTTTTAGTTTTCGTGGCTTTTCGTAGCTGTAGAGTTACGACGCAGCCACACAATATTTCGTGGTATTTTATTAGTCACTAAAAAGTTTCGTGGTTAATCCGTGACCTTCCCATATAATTTTAAATAAAAAAAAAATAAAGAATTTTTCTTTAAAAATTAATTAATTACACAAAATAAAATAACAATAAAAGAAAATTAAGAAATTAAAAAAGTTACGTTTCCTCTTCGTCTTCGTAGTCCCTCCTCGATTTCTCAACCTTGCTGCCTCCGATATTCATCTCCTGTGGAACGGCGGAAGCTTCATCTCCCAACATTTGAGATAGTTTTTTCTTCATCTTCCAGATCTGCAATAATAGATAAATAACGAAGTTAATTTCATAATCTTATACCATCCAAACAATCAAAAGCTATGATTTATCCCCAAAAATAGATAAAAGATGAAATTTAGAGTAGAAAGAGAGTTGAAATCTTGCCACAAAGAAAACTAAAAACTGAATGGAGAAGATCTAAACTGCGGAGAAGAACATTAAAAAAAAAAAACTAAGAACCAGAGAGACAACGAAGACAACGAATATGGGTTTCTCGATGGAACTGGGTGTACGAGCGAGCTGCGGCGAGAACGACGGCGGTCGACGGACAGATCTGCAAAAGAAAAAAATAAACGATGTGGGAAGAACATTGTTTAGATCTGGAGAAGGCAAATAAATGAAGAAGAAGAAAGGGTTTCTCGTAAAGAGAAAAAATATATATTTTTTTCTTTTTTTAATCCGTGGGGCCATAATATTTGAGCAATTTTGAAAATTTCCGAATATATGACGGGGAAATCTCAAATCTTCTTGTTTTTATCCTAAAAGATAATTTTATGGCAAAATGTATAGCCACACATTTACCACATATTATATCCTTGGTTAATTTAGCCACGAGAAAACCACCGAAAAGTCACAAAACAGCCACGTTTTATTTTTATGGCCAATTCGTGGCTGTCATGAAATTAGCCACGAAACTTCGCGGCTTCACCATGGTTATACGAATTTTTTTTACTAGTGTTTAGTCGAGTAGCTCAAATGAGCCAATTCTGAGGGCTATTATTTACATATCTGATATAATGTGGTTCGGTTTGATTTTTTCGTGTCAGATTATCCGTTTTAATATTTGCATGACGAGAAACCAAAGATAAAGAAAAGAAGAGAATTCTTTCTCATGGATCTCAATTTTCTCCAAGTATGTAGAAAAGACTGGCCACAGGGTAGAGGAAGACACTATCTTTACCAAGTTCGAGCAGTCCGTAAGAAATGTTACTTCTCGCTTGTCTGTATGTAAACACGTTAGGTTGCATCAGAGGTTGGCACGACATCATTTGGTCGCGAACACTTACTATTATGTTCCTGAGAAATTGTCACTTTCTTTTAAAGAACCATCCACGAAACATTGTTATCCTAAAATATTTGGCTCATATGATCCAGTTCTCACTCGATTTTGATAATTAGTTTCCACTAACCCTTAATTTTCATTAGTAATCTTTATTTGAACTAACTACCAAGATTACTCTTCGTTTCACCAAATGTAGAACCTCAAGTGATTTCATGTCTAAATATTTTCTTTTCATATATACCACATTATCTACGGATACGAAGTATAAGATTCTATGAATTGTTCTCCAAAATAAATTGTATATATTGGCATACAGTGAACTCGATGGGAATAGTAAGTGTTAAAATGGGTAAAACAATTGGTATATGTTTTAGAAATTATAAAATTAATTTAAACAATAATTGAATCGAAGTTGCCGTTTACTCTAAATTTCAATAATCCATTTAATTCAATACAAGATATAAAAATCTTCTCGAGTACTATTATAATGTCAAAATTCAACGAACAATCACAGCTACTGAAATTGTAAAACCTGCAAAATCGAAGAATAGATGATTTTTCCCGTTTATTGCATATATAAATATCATAATGTGCTTTATAGAACGTCAAGTGAGAAAATGTCTCTCAAGTCCCTTTTTGAAAGCAACTAACCTCTTATATCCTTTATTTATCTACATATCCCCTTCTCTATTAATGAAATGTGTGTTGCCCATTATACCCTTCCTTTATTTTCAGAATAATTAATTAATTACTAAAATTTAAAAAAAAAACGAAAATTGGAAAAAAAAAAAACAAAAACGAGCTCTCGCTCTCGTCGTGCTCCTCTTCCGCCATTGTTGCCACAGATTCGATTTGCAGTCGCCATTGTTGCCGTATCCTCTCCTCCGGCGAGCTGGGTCGAGATAGAAAGGACATGTATGTTTCTCGAGCTCCTTTGAGCTTGAAATTGAATCAAAACCATTTACAATTAAGGAGATTGAATCCAATTGGATTTAGCTAATTGTTTGGTATGCACATTGGAAGTTTATGCATAGTTTCTGGGTCGAATAGGTCTGTAAATGGGTAAGAAATGGATTGCAGCAACTTAATCATAGTGAATTGTAGTTTAGAACCCGAAACCATTCGATTTGAGTTCTTGACGCGAAAGTACAACTGGTAGAACTGGGTAGAACTGAACCTGAATCTATTGAAAAATATATATGTAGTATTACTAGTTACACTTAGTATTACCCAGATGTATGTAGTATGACTAGTTACACTAGTATTACCAATATACATGTAGTATTACTAGTTACACTAGTATTACCCAGATATATGTTGTATTACTAGTTACACTAGTATTATCCAAATATATGTAGTATTACTAGTTTTACTAGTATTACCCAGAATTGTAGTACAACTAGTATAACTCGCAGAGTTTTTGTATTGTTTTGGCAGGATACAATGAGGGAGAACGTGATCATATATTTTAAATGCGAAAGTCGCATGTATAGCTTGATGATGAAGACATCAGGGGAGAAGATAACTCTCTCCATGTTAGAAGGTAGGATATGCACGAAGCTAGTGTTAGATAAAAGTAAGGTTAAATTGCAAATGAGGTACAATGCAGTGGTGTTGGGACCAGAGGAAGAGATTTACATTTGTGATGATGAGGATGTTGGTGTCTATTTAGTTTTAGGTGAAAATAACCGTAGTCCGTAGATATGTTTTGTATGTGGAGGTCATCACTCCACCAGAATTGTCCGAGCAACTGTGGAGAGTAGAGATTATGTTTTGTTTTGTTTGTGGTTGTTATTTGGCAATCATAAGATTTGATTTTATCTGCACTTTATGATTTGTAAAACAATTTCGACTTAGACAACTATGTAACACTAGTTTTTTATGATGTAATACTATATTTTTTTTCTATGGCAAATGGGTAAAACTAGTATAAAAGGTAGTACTAATAACGAGATTTGGTAATACTAGTAAAACTGGTATAACTTATGAAGGAATTTGAATTTCAAATTTATTTTTTCCAACATTAAATATTACACTGACTATTAAGTAATAATGAACTCTTATAAATGATATAAATAAATTAAGTGAGAAAAAAAAATTATATCATATTGGATTGTTTTAATAGACTCCATACAACATAATCCTTATACTTTTAAGTTCACTTTTTATAAAAGCACCAACTTAGGATGGAAAATTTACAATTTTATATATTTTTAACGTATGATTACAAAAAACATTAAGAATTCTATAATTATAGAGTTCATTCAAGTGTACAACTAAATAAGCAATTTTTAAGAATATGTAATACTGGTTAAACTGAAAAACACCAAAAATACAACTATGTAGAAAATTTATACAACCAATAACTAGGGTACAACTATGTTTAAAAAATGCTGCGCACTGGTGGAAAAAAATGGCGCACACGTGGATAAGATGGGGCCCACGTGTCCTAAAATTGAAATTCTCCCATTTTTTTGGGTCCAAATCTGAGGAGCTCCTTA
Source organism: Arabidopsis lyrata subsp. lyrata (assembly GCF_000004255.2). Taxonomy (NCBI): domain Eukaryota; kingdom Viridiplantae; phylum Streptophyta; class Magnoliopsida; order Brassicales; family Brassicaceae; genus Arabidopsis; species Arabidopsis lyrata. Next base: position 19,114,191 of record NW_003302550.1, on the reverse strand, counting down.
CTCCTCACTTATCAATCTATTTACTCTCCAAAAATCTCACATACTCTCCTACTCTTAATGAAATACAAAAACTCTATTTTACCCTTCTAAAATCAAATTTAATAATAAATAACAAAAATAATTTGACCAATAAGAAGCTATTATTTTGAACAATGAAAATTGACTGTTCCGACCAATCATAACATTCCATATCAGTCCGTATTTGTGTATTTGTGTCTGTATTTAATGTTTGATACTCTATATTTGTATAACTTGGTAAAACTTGGTTTCTTAATGGTACAACTACGACCAATTTAACAAATCTTTATATGTAATTTAATAAATTAGTTAGATAAATTATAAAATCTTCATATGCACTTTAGAAATTTAACCAATGTTTAACAAATCTTCTTAAATAACATTAGTTAAACAAAATTTATAGGATAGTTTCCATTAAACTCATTTTTGTACAAATTGTTTAATAAATTAGTTAGACCATTTATAAAATCTTCATATGCACTTTAGAAATTTAACCAATAATTTAACAAATCTTCTTAAATAACATTAGTTTAATAAAATTTATAAGATAGTTTCCATTAAACTCATTTTTGTATAAGAAAGACCTTATACTTTAAAGATGACTTTGTTACTGTTATCCCCATTGCATTGCAAAACACACAAAAATAACGTTTTGACAGATATTTTTGCATGAAAACATAGGAAATGTACCTCAAATAACTAAAATCATGGGTATAACTAAAAAAATTTAGTTTCAATCCAAGTATAACTAATTATTCAAAACATCTCAAAAAGTACAACTGTGTATATGCGAGTACAACTTGAAAACTAGGAATAACTATGTTCATTTTTGCAGTGCCACCTGGCAGATGTACTTGCTTTGCGGGGCCCACTTGCAATTTATGACGGCGTAGTTTGACCGAGAGCAGTTTGACCCACGTTTTTTACGGTTTTAAAATTTTGAAAATTTTCAATTTTTTTATTCTCTACTATAGAAAGAGAAAAAGGATGAGAGAGAACAAAATCTGGGTAGAACAACTACGTACCAAGTTGTACCTAGTTATACAAAAATTTCAAATAACTATATTAACCAAGTTGTACTAAGTTTAATAAACTGACGTAGTTATGCCAAATTTCTAAGTTACAAAAACAATATAGTTATACCAAGTTCTATTAGTTGTCTAAAGTGTGAGTTCGGATAATTGATGATCCGATTAGACTGGAGAGCCCCTGAGAATTTGATCCCATTTTTTTAGGTTTTCCCCCAAATTTGACGGCGCACATGTGTAAATTTGATTCGCACATGTGTAAATTTGACGGTGCACATAGTTTTACCTAGTAATACCAGTAGTATAAATAAAAAAAAAAAACAAAACCAACATAGTTTTACCTAGTATTACCAATTGTACAAATCTAAACAACAACTATAAGACAAAGATATAATAGAGAAGGTATATTCTTCTTCACCTCCAGCTACCATGATACTATCAATTTCATGTGGGATGTAAACAATGAACACAGATTAGAAACATTACAACCCAAAATAGTTCATATCATACAATGCTCTCAGAAAATATGACTCCATGGACGTAGCATCTTCTCCAATCTGTGTGTGCCCAATAACAATGCTAGATAAGAAGTAGAAGACCATGTGGAATAAATTAAAAAATCGAAATTTTCTCCCAAATGGATTAAAAAATCGAAATTTTCTCCCAAATGGTTCTACGGACGTAGCATCTTCTCCAGTCATTTCGAACATTCGATTTTGAGGATGTCTTCATCATCAAGCTATACATGCGACCTTGGCATTTGAAATATATGAACACGTTCTCCCTCATTGTATCCTGCCAAGAACACGTTCTCCCTCATTGTATCCTGCCAAAACAGTACAAAAACTCTATCAGTAATACTGGTTTTACTAGTTCTACTACATTTGTAGTAATACTAGTGTAACTAGTCATACTACATATATCTGGGTAATACTAGTTTAACTAGTCATACTACATAGATCTGGGTAATACTAGTGTAACTAGTCATACTACATATATTTGGGTCATACTAGTGTAACTAGTCATACTATATATATATATATATATATATATATATATATGTTTCAATAGTTTCAGATTCATTTCTACCCAGTTTGACCAGTTCTACTATCCCGAGAAGAACTCAACTTGAATGGTTTCGGGTTCAAAACTATAATTCACTATGATTTAGTTGCTAAAATCCATTTGCTATCCATTTAAAAACCTAATCGACCCCTAGAAAGTATGCATAAACTTACAATATCCATACCAAACACAAGAAGCCAAATCTAATTGGGTTGGACTTCTTTCCGAGTTGGTTCTTCCTTGCCTATCGCACATAAACCACCATTATCATCCTTGGCAAGTGGATCCTAAGGACCAGCTGGTGGGTCTGAAAGACCAGCTAGTGGGTCAGCAGACTCATGCAATTGAACACAATTATACAATAGTATTACTCAGTATTACTAAATGTTTGTTATACCGTAGTATTATCAGTTTTACCTAGGCATCACAATAGTATTCTCTAGTTCTACTAGTGTTACCCAGATGTCAAAATATTATTTCTCAATTCTACCAGTATTACTCAGAAATCACAAATGTATTATTCAACCATTATTACTTAAAATCCAAAATTCACATTTCGAACCCAACTACTTACCATCTCCACGCGATTTTCGTTTGATATCTCTTCGGATCTCTCTTCAATGAAATCACGCAAGGTTCGGCTACTCTCTCCTTCATCTTCATTCTCTTCGTCTTCACTCTCTTCATCTTCTTTCTCTTCTACTTCATTCCCTTCTTCTTCATCGTCTTCATTCCCTTCTTCTTCATTATTCTCAGCAACTGGAGATAACTATTTATCTCTATCTTTTTCTATTTCTACCTCCTCGTCAACATTGTTCGAATCTGGAGGGTTCCGCAAACTTTATCCATCTTTCTCCTCAACATTAGGGTTTCCCGAACCCTCTTCTCCTCTCTTCCTCTTTTTTGACCACCTTGTCTTAACCATTATCAAGAGAAATCAACAATTTTTCACAGTCAAAATCTTGAATTCTACCTAGTTTTACCAATTAAAGATGGAGAAATCGTAACTTCTCTTTTGAATTTAAGAGAATTGAAGCTGATAAACGTTCATGAGGAAAAGTCGAAGAGAACGATTTCAAAGTAGAGAAAGAGGGATAAAATTCTCATCGGCCCCCTCTCCTCAAATCATTCTCTAGTTAGCCCCCCAAATAAAAAAACTTGTGTTAAATTAACTATTTTAATTCTGGAAAAAAGTAAAAGACAAATAAAACTTGGGTTTTCAACTTATTTACTGACCCAACCTCAATTTGGATCTAGATCCACATATATTGGGTCAGATTTTGGATCATTTAACCTCAAAAATCTCAAAAACGTAAAGTCCCAAAATCAAATCCCTAACTCTAATTTATTTTCCCCTTTTCTCTAAAAAAAAACGACTAATCGCCGTTCATCTCTCCGTCGTTCTTCTCTCGTCGTCGGCAAACCTTCTTTTCTTCCCTCTTCTCTCCGAATCGAAACCTTCATTCTTCTTCTCGTTGGAAATTCTTTGTTAGAAATCCAATCCAAATCCACGTTCCTTCGTCTCCTTTCTTGTAAGCTATAAATTCTTCATTCTCATTCTTTCTTTTGTTTGATTTCGATGGATTTTGTTGGGTTTTGTTTGTGAAACGGATGATTTTTCGGATTTGAATTTGTTGTAATTTTCTGATTGAATTTGTCCCAATTTTTGATTTGAATTTCTCTCTATTTTCGGATTTGAATTACTTTAGATAGATTCAAAAGGATTCCGATTCAAAATGTGTTTAAATGTGTTTCGGATTTGAAATTTGTTGAAAACCCAAACTTTATCTCTTATAATTATGTAGATAGATAATGAGATTATGTATCAATCTTTTAATCTGAATCTTAAATTTTTATGTATCAATCTATGTATTGAATATAATATAAGCGTTTTGAACCAAAAAAAAAAATCTAAATTAATCAAAAAATCTGACAAATATGTAGGTTTGTAAGAGTTTTGGAAAAAAATTAAAAAAAAAACAGTGAAATATCTAAAAATATCTAGAAATATCTAAATATCTAAAAAATTCTGACAAATGGCATACATGGCACCGTCATTTGAAAAATATTATTAAATAATAGCATAGATTTGTTCATAGTTGTACAGTTGTACTCGGTTGCACATTTTTGCTCATAGTTATACAATACAAAGATTTTAGTAAATCTAGTTGTTATCAACTCTAATTTAATTTTTGTTGGTGGAACCGAATGTATTGCCTCATAAAAATACCATTACTTTGTATCTGTGCATTTGTATTTATCAAAATACAAGTACTTCAAAAATTTATAAAATTTTAGTTCAAATCTACAAAGTAACCATGAAAGTATAAGGTTGTTAGTGTATGAATGTGGGATTTTGAATAAGAATTTCAGTATTTTTTAAAAATATGAAATTTTTTGTTAAAAACTTGTTGTGTAATTTCATTACCATCGTGTATGCATTTTTTAAGTTTTTTTAATTTGGTTTTAAATTTTTATATTATATAAAATTCTGAAAATTGGCCAAGGCATTAGACCTTAGTTGTACATGTGGTACTTAATTGTACCAAGATTGACAAAATTTGCACAGATACGAGAAAGAAATAAACAATAGTTGTACTTGCTAAAACTTAGTTGTACAACACAGAACATATAAGTTTCACAAACAAAACCAATACAAACAACATCGTTTCTTAAATTTACCTAATAAATAGCACTGAGAAATCAACCTTGGTCACCCGCATCGTCTCCATCAACGTCACCATCATTGGTAAACCACTCGCCCAAACCGCTCGATCCATGCGACCTCTTCTTACGTCCTCTTCCTCTATGTTCTCCAACGGAGAGGAATCTTGTTTCTTGTCTTCTTCCTTGTTTTACCTCATAATCCGGAGGATAGGCAAACAGTTGCATTATCTCCTCAGGAAGAACCCATTGACTATTATGGGGAACCGGATAGTCCCCCTTCCAATTTATTCATAAGAAAAGAATGCACTTCTTCATCTTCTGCATTAGAAATCCAATGTACATCTTCTCCGATACTTGTATAGTATCCGTCATAAGCAAAGCGTATAACTGAATTCCTTTTCATTGTCCCTGAAAAAGAAAGAGAGAAAAAACGGCCTATAATTTCATAACTTCCGTAGCAGACCATCAACATAGTTGTACACATTTGTCCAAGTTGCACCAAACTTAGGGTTTTCGTAAATATTCTACTTAGTTGTACCCAGTGGTTCCAGTTGTCAACAAATCTGCAATCGTAAAAGGTGAGATATTTGGTAGGTTTGTTTTTTAATGAGAGAAGAGAGAGAAAATTTTTGATTGGTTGAATAAAAAATGTGTTGGTATTAAATTATATGTAGAATTAAAGGGATAAGGGGTATAATTGGTTTATGAAAAAATTGGGAAGGAGAGGGGGTAGTGAGAATAAATAGGGGTTTTCCAAAAATTGATTTCTCCCAAAAGGGCTGGAGAGATTTAAATCCGAGAAAGAGAAATCAATTTCAGGTTAGATCCGAATAGTTATGGGTGGGGAAAAGAAATTGGGTTAAATCTAGGTTTTCTCTGTTATTTTTGTGTTTTGGCTGGGGTAACAATGTAATATCCTCACTTTTATAATAAAAAAAATTGAAAAAGAAATTCTGTTTTTTACGGGGAGATATGAGGTTTTGTTTTGACAAAAAGGGACTTTGCAGACGTTTTCTCACGTCAAGTTGAAAACAGCTAATTCGACTAAAAAAACCTTAAGAAACAGCGGGAAAAATAGATAGTTCTCTAGTTTTGTGGATAAGATTTTTCATTCCCATGTAGCAAACACGAGGGAATTGGCAACACCAGATTGCTCAAAGGTTAAGTTAGATTCATACTCCAATGTAATTGTCTTTGATTGACCTGGAATCAGTCGTGTTAGCTTCAATGGCTTCTTCCTCTCTGATTTCGTTAGACGAGAATAGCAGAAAGACCAGAGTATGTTCTTCGCAGCATCCATAAACCTTGTTTCTTTCTATTCTAAACACAGAGCCAAGACTTGTGTTAAGATAGAGCGAATCATTGTTTATGACTGATCGTTTTGAATGTTCTGGAAAACAAACTCTCAATCATGTCTCTTTCTAAGCCTCCAAAACACCCTCAGCTAAATCCTTCTATAGATTCTCAATTTGCTATATCTACTTTACCAAAAATCCAAAGAAATAATTCACTTTCTAAGATATATTCCTTGTATGAAATTGAATACGTTCCCGGAGATCAATTGCCAGAAACAACTCTCCCGTTGGTTAATCCTTATGAATACTTTGCTAAAAAGCCTAGTGCTTTTTCAGTAAAAGGTGTTCGTGATTTGATCAGGCCATCTTCTAGTCGACGAGTATTGGAGTACGTACAATCCAACAAGTTTTTATCATGTCAAGTTCCAGCTACCGAAGAAGAACAATTCATCTCGCTAAATATTCCGGAGCATCTACCAAGGCTATGGCAGCAGCAAGGCTACACTCATCTACACTTTGGTGTAGTACGAATCGGTTTAACCTTACATGCACGAAAAGGTTTACCGGTTGTAGCACGAATAGCTTTGCTTGACTCAAGGCTCAAATCCTATCAACAAGCTTGCATCGGAACAGTACAAACAACGCTGAACGCAGGAACAGTATTTATAACACTGTTTCCAAATTTCAATGTCTCACTACAAGATCCAAATCTCCTGAAGGCGCTTAAGGTTCAATTACAACTAATCGGAGCACCTATGCAGGAAGAAAGTGTGGCAGCAACTCTACATCATCAGATTGTATACAGAATCCAAGATCATGCTCTCGATCTTGCATTACCAGCATCAGACGAGGCTTTATACCTTGAAGTCACATCGGCATCGCAAGCACCCAACTCTATTCAAATACCAAGACAGATATCTCGAGAAGAATTGCTACGAAAACTGCCAGAGTCATGGGTAACAAGCTATGAGAAGATACATCAAGCATCTCAAGCACCGATCCAGTCATCTGACGTAAGCTTTCACTCTAGAAGCGATGGAACCACGAAAGTTCGAAAAGCCTAGATCGTCTTTTCAAAAGAAACTCTTTACTCAATTCACTATCCAAATTGAGGAGCAAGAGTTCTATGATCCCGTAAAGAAGAAAGATCTTCAACCAATCGCTTTTGGTCAGAATGGAACTGTTGTATATCCATTCAAGGATGAGAACGGACATTGTTATTTCGATGTCTGCTCATGCACCGCATGTTTGGAAGATTCTTATGAATCGGATGATGAAAAGCGAAGAAGACGGAGAAAAAAGAAGGATCCACTTTATAAACGCTACCTTGAAGGAGATTCTACAGTAGGTCCACTTGGTGACGACAACTACGACTTCATAGTCGAGTATTCAACAAAGAAGGATGACTCAAACCAGCAACTCATGATGATAAGGATGGATTTTCCTCCGCCAGAAGACTTTGTCAAGGACAATATTGTGCATACACCAAAAATTGTTCCAAACAACATTAACTCCTCTGGACCCGACGAATTAAGCCAAGCAGAGAAGGTCCTCAACTGGCAAACAGAAAATGCCTTTGTTCAGAATCAATTACTGTCATCCATTAGCCACAAGGTTGATCAAATGTCGGAGAACAACAATAGAAGATTCAACAGTCTGCAAGGAGCCATATCAGAGATTCAACAGAAACTCAGCAACTTGCACCTGGAAATGATGTCTATGGCGAAACAAATGAAAGTTAATACATCTCAGTTCAGGAGTAAAGAAGCTGAACAAACCAATCTTAAATATCAACTCAAAGATCTTCAAAGAAGCCTAGAAAATCTAGTCCAGAATCAGAGGCGAGTTAATGTGTATAATCCTTTTGACTACATGTCATCTGGATTACCCACATATCAAGAATCATATCTCCAGGATTTCTGTCTGGATATCAAGATCCAAAACCAAAACTGCCTGTACCTGGATTCTTATCCTCTGATGAAGCCTTTACATCTTGGTTTGGTACAACTTCGACCAGCAATTTCAAAACAAAGGTGGCAAGAACCAAACCAAGGCGTCAAAAGGATTCTGAGTTTCACATTAATCCATCCAAGAAGCCAAGTTTCACATCTTCATCAAGCCATGAGTCCGCTCAAGATGAAAAGAAGGAAGATGTTGCAAAAGAAGAAGATATTGCGATGATCGAGTTTTCGATGTCTAGTTTACTAGACAATCTTGCGAAAACATCTGATGACGAAAGACAAGAATTGCAAGTTCAATCAGAAGAGCAACAGTCGCTACCAATTGTTACAATGACTCACATTTCAACTCTTTCGGATTCAACCTCTTCAGTCAATGAATCAGAAACAGATGAATCTCTTCCAAATCAGTTTGCAATAGGAGATGAGTCACATATTCCAAAAGAAGAGCCAATCTATGAAGAAATTTCAAGTGACGAGGAGATGGGCTATGAAACTCAAGGCGTACCAAAGAAACAATTTGCATCAAAGATAATGGTGTTTACATTCGATGACATTCCTTTTGAAAAATGGAATAGTCTTCTTGACGAGTTTCATGCGTGGATGACCTCCGAAGCAATCACTTCCCCAACAGAAATGGTGATACAACAATTCACATCGAGACTTTCAGGCGCATTAAAAGAATGGTGGAATTCGCTTGGAGAATATCGGCAGCAGCAGGTGTATCAGACAACGATACCTCTACTTCTTGGAGAAATACATAGAGAGTTCGTTGGCACCCCAAGTCATTTAAAAGAACAACCACAAGAAGAGTTCTACACAGCAAAGTGTTGTTCATTGAAGAAGAGAGATTTAGCAAAGCATTTCGAGCGACAAACTCGAAGGTATTATGCTCTCAATGGTCTAAACAATCCAAGCCTGAAGCAAGTGTATCTCTCATCCATAGACGATTACCTAAGTCAACAAACAAAGCTGTATATCAGAGATCAAGGGCAGACAATCGAAGAAATCTCGATTGGACAAATCCAGCAGCACGTGTTCAGAACCCTTGACAAGCTTTGTAAGCAAAAGGAGTTTTGGTCAGAATTCATGGACAAGTCAAAGCATCTTTCGAAGATATGTGCTCGCCCGGATATGAACATCAAATGTTCGAAAAAGAAAAAATGTTCATGTGAAGATCGACGAAAAGACCGAAGAAGATCCAAGAAATCATTCTTGAAGTCGAAATATTTCAACAAGATTAAACGCAAGCGATTCTTTAGGAAGAAGAAAAGCTTCAAGAAAACTTCGAGATGTTTTCTATGCAGAAAGACGGGGCATTTTGCAAAAGACTGTCCAAACAAGTCTAAAAAGAAGAAACAATATCTCATTCATTCAATATCCAAGATAGCTCCAGATCTTGATATCGATAACCACGATCTTGAGTCAATACTATCTTACGATAGTGACGAGAATGATGCTATATGCAGTTATTCAGATTATGATGAATCTTCTGAATCCTCATCCGAAGATGAAAAAGATGATTGTTGTTTCAAGATTACCCAGATGCCACAAGAAGATGAACTTCAGACACCACATCTACTAGTAACCATCTTTGATCCTTCCAAAAGAGAAAAGCCGGTGCATGCAATCGCATTCTTCGACACAGGAGCTCATACAACAATCATAAATCCAAAGATTCTCTCACGAACCATGTGGATGCCTCATCAACAAGATTTCAGAGTCGCGAATGCTGGATCCCTAACGGTTAAGCTAAAATCAAAACCAATCACGATAGAGCTTTTCCCAGGATGTCAAGTTACTAAGGAAGTACTAGGTTCATCTGCACCTGGTAAAGACTTAATCCTTGGGTGGGATACTTATTCGGTACTGAAGAAGAAGTTCGGTATTTCTCTAGAACCAAGAGGTGTGAGATGGAAAAATCTCTACAAGGCTTTTACCACGATGCATCGCTTGTTCTCAATCGAAGACTCAGTATCTGCAGAATTCAACAAAATTGAAGAAGAATTAAAGATGACATCATGCGCTGACTCACACACGGAGTTCCTTCAGAAGTGTAATCATCCGCTATGGCTAAACTCAAACTTCTTCGTATCCCTACAATTCAAGGAAGATGTACACACAACACCAACAAAGGCAAGCCATGCAGGAATGCCTCCAACATTGTTGCAGAAGGCAAATGAAGAATGCAATCAATTGATGGATCAAGGTATCGTCTCAAGAACAAATTCTCCATGGGCATGCAAAGCGTTCTACGTCAATAATCGTGCAGAACAAGCAAGAGGAAAACTCAGATTAGTTATTGACTACAAGCCGTTGAACCAATATCTGCAAGACGTCAAGTTTCCACTACCAAATAAAAGGGCGCTTCTCCAACATCTCCAAGGCGCAAAAATATTTTCGAAGTTTGATCTAAAGTCAGGATTTTGGCAACTCGGCGTTCATCCTGAAGAAAGATACAAAACTGCGTTTTGCCTTCCAAATAGACACCTTCAATGGAATGTCTTACCCTTTGGTCTCAAGACGGCGCCATCGCTATTTCAACAAGCAATGTTACGTATATTCGAGCCGTTGTTACACACAGCTCTTATATACATTGATGACATACTCATCTTCTCGAAGAATGAAGAAGAGCATATTCAGGCGCTACAACAGTTTCAAGACATCGTCAAGAAAAACGGAATCATGCTATCAGCCAGAAAGATGATAATAGCCCAGCCCAACATTGATTTTCTTGGCATGCATATCAAAGAAGGAAGTTTCATACCACAGGCCCATTTAGCTACAGAACTTCTAGATTTTCCCGATGAAAATCTTACAAGGCGACAAATTCAACAATTTCTTGGAGTAATCAATTATGTGGGAGACTTCATTCCACACCTTTCCAGAATGACGAGACCTCTACAGAAGATGTTGTCGAAGAACCCTCCTTTGTGGGCATCACGACAAACTGAAGCTATCAAAAGTCTAAAAGCAGAAGTGCAAAAGCTGCTCCCTTTAAAGATTCCTTCCTCAGGAATGCGTATTCTACAGACAGACGCTAGCGATAAGTATTGGGGAGCAATACTGTTTGAAGAGATGGATGGGAAAAGGCAAATCTGTGGATACAAGAGTGGTCGTTTCAAAGATTCAGAGCAACATTATCACTCAACGTTCAAGGAAATTTTAGCGGTCAAAAAGGTTATCGAGAGGTTTGAATTTCATCTAATAGGACACAAATTTCGTATAGAAATGGATATGTCTTCATTTCCCAAGATGTTACAGTTCAAGCAGAAGATGGTCCCACATCAGCAGTTGCTAAGATGGAGTGAATGGTTCTCAAAGTACGATTTCGAGTCAGTCTATTTAAAGGGCACCAAGAACACTTTGGCGGATATGTTAAGTCGAAAGCCAGTAAAACAGGAAACGCCCGACGAGATACACATGATGGCCAGTTCCTCCGAATCCAAGAAGAGCTACTATGACTTTGAAGCAGACGTACCCGAAGATGTTCATCAACTCATCAGCAGAAACAAGCTTCATGAACTACTACGCACAAAGATCTTTTCATAACAATCTACCATCCTGTCGAACTATGGGGTAAACTGTCACCACATTGCTCCAATGGGAATTCATCCTGACTATCCGTTTGCACATCTCTACAGGATCGAGAATTCAAATATGCCAGAAGAAGTTCTCTGTTTCCTCTGGTATCTCTGTGCCGTCTACACTGTAGGAATTGCTTTCGACATCCAATGGCTGTACCATTACGTCAACACTGTTCAAGACAAAAGAGATTGCTTCTCAACATTCCTAAGGTGGTTTTCACCATTGACTGTCTGGAGTGGAAAACTACGAAAATCTGCAAATGCGACAAATCTAACATTCAAGAAGCTGAAAAAAGGTGGACTCAACCCATTCTTCAATCCACATTCAATCTACTTCTTTCATCGTCCCGTTAAGGTCAACCGCAAAACAAGCAAAATCCTCGCTCTTCCAACTCTGATTCATCACGGTGATTTTTCAAGAGGAGTTCGTCCAGATTTCAACCTTCAAGATAACGAAGCATACGAGAGCTTCCAAACTCATGCGTTTCACCTCAACAATGCAAGACAAATGTTCCCTATTCCGTTCATACCCAACTGGGTTCATTATCCGGTCGACTATCAGATGCAACTTGATGAAAATTTACAGTATCACATGATGAAGTTTGACCAAGGAAGACCAAGCAGTCCAAAAGAAGATAAACAAGAAGAGACAACTTCCCAGGTGACTTCTCAAGATTACTGTGCCGATTACTTTAAGGACGCTCAATCTCCAGATGATGAAGTAAATGTTGAAGATATCGAAGAGAAGTTCAAATTCTGCATAAATGTTCAACCAGGAGAAGATGCACGAATGATTGAAGACTCGTATGAATGTCCAGATGATCATTATGGATGCTGCGAAGAACATATGCTGGAGTTCGAAATGGATCATTAAATGGTATGGAAAAATATAAAATAAATAAAATATAAATATGATATGTTTAAAATCATGTAAAATAAATAATGATGTAAGGGATGATGTAATCGATGATGTAATGATTATGTAAGCAATGATGTAAGCGATGATGTATCGCTGAGGTAAGCGCTTATGTCAGCGCCTTAAATCCTCCTATAAATAAGTGTGTACCCCTTGTAAGAAATCACAACTTGAAATATCATAAAATTTCATAACAGCTTTCTCTCTCTAAAATGTTTCTCTAACTTCTCTCTAAGTTTTCCTGACTTCCTATCTTCTTCATAAACCTTGTTTCTTTCTATTCTAAACACAGTCGCGATTCTGTATTGTTCTCTTAAGGTTAGCATAAGCGGTCCGTCAATACGACGGTCGAACACGGCAGTCAATAGTACTCGCCGGGGTTCACAGTTCCTAATAGTAGGTTGAGCAACACAGATGGCAATGAGGCCCGAACCGCTCCCTTTACCTGGAATATGAACCCTTGCTTGTAAACACGACTCGTCGTCTAGACTTAGTCAACACGACCCTCCGCTCGTGGGCGCTTAAGGTTCAATTACAACTAATCGGAGCACCTATGCAGGAAGAAAGTGTGGCAACAACTCTACATCATCAGATTGTATACAGAATCCAAGATCATGCTCTCGATCTTGCATTACCAGCATCAGACGAGGCTTTATACCTTGAAATCACATCGGCATCGCAACCACCCAACTCTATTCAAATACCAAGACAGATATCTCGAGAAGAATTGCTACGAAAACTGCCAGAGTCATGGGTAACAAGCTATGAGAAGATACATCAAGCATCTCAAGCACTGATCCAGTCATCTGACGTAAGCTTTCACTCTAGAAGCGATGGAACCACGGAGATAAAGTTCGAAAAGCCTAGATCGTCTTTTCAAAAGAAACTCTTTACTCAATTCACTATCCAAATTGAGGAGCAAGAGTTCTTTGATCCCGTAAAGAAGAAAGATCTTCAACCAATCGCTTTTGGTCAGAATGGAACTGTTGTATATCCATTCAAGGATGAGAACGGACATTGTTATTTCGATGTCTGCTCATGCACCGCATGTTTGGAAGATTCTTATGAATCGGATGATGAAAAGCGAAGAAGACGGAGAAAAAAGAAGGATCCACTTTATAAACGCTACCTTGAAGGAGATTCTACAGTACGTCCACTTGGTGACGATAACTACGACTTCATAGTCGAGTATTCAACAAAGAAGGATGACTCAAACCAGCAACTCATGATGATAAGGATGGATTTTCCTCCGCCAAAAGACTTTGTCAAGGACAATATTGTGCATACACCAAAAATTGTTCCAAACAACATCAACTCCTCTGGACCCGACGAATTAAGCCAAGCAGAGAAGGTCCTCAACTGGCAAACAGAAAATGCCTTTGTTCAGAATCAATTACTGTCATCCATTAGCCACAAGGTTGATCAAATGTCGGAGAACAACAATAGAAGATTCAACAGTCTACAAGGAGCCATATAAGAGATTCAACAGAAACTCAGTAACTTGCACCTGGAAATGATGTTTATGGCGAAACAAATGAAAGTTAATACATCTCAGTTCAGGAGTAAAGAAGCTGAACAAACCAATCTTAAATATCAACTCAAAGATCTTCAAAGAAGCCTAGAAAATCTAGTCCAGAATCAGAGGCAAGTTAATGTGTATAATCCTTTTGACTACATGTCATCTGGATTACCCACATATCAAGAATCATATTCTCCAGGATTTCTGTCTGGATATCAAGATCCAAAACCAAAACTGCCTGTACCTAGATTCTTATCCTCTGATGAAGCCTTTACATCTCGGTTTGGTACAACTTCAACCAGCAATTTCAAAACAAAGGTGGCAAGAACCAAACCAAGGCGTCAAAAGGATTCTGAGTTTCACATTAATCCATCCAAGAAGCCAAGTTTCACATCTTCATCAAGCCATGAGTCCGCTCAAGATGAAAAGAAAGAAGATGTTGCAAAAGAAGAAGATATTGCGATGATCGAGTTTTCGATGTCTAGTTTACTAGACAATCTTGCGAAAACATCTGATGACGAAAGACAAGAATTGCAAGTTCAATCAAAAGAGCACCAGTCGCTACCAATTGTTACAATGACTCACATTTCAACTCTTTCGGATTCAACCTCTTCAGTCAATGAATCAGAAACAGATGAATCTCTTCCAAATCAGTTTGCAATAGGAGATGAGTCACATATTCCAAAAGAAGAGCCAATCTATGAAGAAATTTCAAGTGACAAGGAGATGGGCTATGAAACTCAAGGCGTACCAAAGAAACAATTTGCATCAAAGATAATGATGTTCACATTCGATGACATTCCTTTTGAAAAATGGAATAGTCGTCTTGACGAGTTTCATGCGTGGATGACCTCCGAAGCAATCACTTCTCCAACAGAAATGGTGATACAACAATTCACATCGAGACTTTCAGGCGCATTAAAAAAATGGTGGAATTCGCTTGGAGAATATCGGCATCAGCAGGTGTATCAGACAACGATACCTCTACTTCTTGGAGAAATACATAGAGAGTTCGTTGGCACCACAAGTCATTTAAAAGAACAACTACAAGAAGAGTTCTACACAGCAAAGTGTTGTTCATTGAAGAAGAGAGATTTAGCAAAGCATTTCGAGCGACAAACTCGAAGGTATTATGCTCTCAATGGTCTAAACAATCCAAGCCTGAAGCAAGTGTATCTCTCATCCATAGACGATTACCTAAGTCAACAAACAAAGCTGTATATCAGAGATCAAGGGCAGACAATCGAAGAAATCTCGATTGGACAAATCCAGCAGCACGTGTTCAGAACCCTTGACAAGCTTTGTAAGCAAAAGGAGTTTTGGTCAGAATTCATGGACAAGTCAAAGCATCTTTCGAAGATATGTGCTCGCCCGGATCTGAACATCAAATGTTTGAAAAAGAAAAAATGTTCATGTGAAGATCGACGAAAAGACCGAAGAAGATCCAAGAAATCATTCTTGAAGTCAAAATATTTCAACAAGATTAAACGCAAGCGATCTTAGATCGA